>NC_138529.1:27121591-27729333 GCF_964234715.1 Podarcis melisellensis | reverse complement strand
TGCCCTTTACATTTATCTCTCTATTCCCAAGATGAACACAAGGAGAGAAAGAACACAAACAAGAAGCTCTGGAACCTGATACAGAGAAATAGCAGCTCCTTCTTGATGAAGAGAGAGCTGTTTCTTTTGTTAACAGATTTTCATCTCTGCCATACCAAAAAAAAAGGGGGGGGGAATCCCTTGCATGTAGAAAACAGAAAGGGTGCATTTGCAGCTTTTGGGGAGGGGGGGTTCATTACGGACAGCAAGCGACACAGCTCAGAGAAAAGGGCCCAATCCTACAAAATAAAAGAGGCCTCAGGGGCCAAGCAGCTGGAGTATTTGATCACAGTTAGGGTATCTGAGTCTCATTTCATCTTACAGAGGATGGATGGCCATCCACCAGTCTACTCGGCTGGAAATGGGGACGTGCCCTGCATATTGGAGAAGGGAAAAGGAAGCATAGTGTGGTCAACGTCAAGATGGGTGTTCAGAGTTTTTCAAAAGCAAACGTTTAAAAATACACAGCACCCATTATGCTACATAGGAATGCTTGAGGAATCTGGCATTTGCAAATTCCAGTGTGAACTGACTAACACCCCCTGGACTTCAGCTGATCAGAACTCATACACCAGATTTCACGTTTCCTGGATGTTCTGACATAGTTCTTGGCTGAACCAATGCTTCAAAATGCTTATTTTTGAGAGAATATCACTTTAAACCGCGTATTGAAATACATACAGTCGTACCTTGGGTCTTGAACACCTTGTGAGTCAAACATTTTGGCTCCCAAATGCCGCAAACCCAGAAGTCAGTGTTCCGGTTTTCAAATGTTTTTTGGAACCCGAACGTCTGCCGCAGCTTCCGATTGCCCACAGGAGCTTCCTGCAGCCAATAAGAAGCCGCGCCTTGGTTTCCGAACATTTTGGAAGTCAAACGGACTTCCAGAACGGATTCCATTCAACTTCCGAGATACCACTGTATTTAAATGCACGTTTTTGTGCAGTTCTTTTTTCTTTTGTCTTACCGATTAATGAGGAAACAGAAGAACGGATTTATGGGTGAACACTCGTCAAAGTGAGAGTAGAAATAAGGTTGATTCGCCTTTCCTTACAGTGCTGGCTTCCATTGCACCAGGAACGACAGTGGTGTTAGACTCACCCCCAAAAATAGTGCCTGCCACCTGGGTTGGGACGTTCACTCAAGGATCCACCATGCTTCTGTGTGAAATCCCTGCCTCAAAGGTTACACCACCATTGTTCACATTACAAACAAGCTGTTGTGATGGGGAGACTAGCCTAAGGTCAACATAGGAAGGCTGTAGCAGAGCTAATATTACATTTCTATGCTTCCTGGCTCCCTGCCCCATGCACAATCTGTTAGACCATATGGCACACTCGCAGGGGGCAAAGACGTTTCTCTTTGAATTTGGCAATGACAAGCCTCAATGCCAGAAAGAGCCAACACCACAAGGAAAGTAGGTTTGTGCAAGCCATAGCAACCAGCATTCCGATGCATGTTACTTTTTCGCCTCTAGAGGGAAGGAACTCAGGTCTTATGCTTGTCACTTAAAAAAAAAAAAAGGAGGGGGGAGTGTGAATTGAGAGGTCAGTGACTGCAAGCCTGTCTACTCTGGGATTCATCCGCATGTGACATCATACAGGCCAAGAAGTGTGTGTTATTCTTGCCCTTGGGAAAAATTATAGGTTTAAGCTTTCGGTTTGGCTTGCCACACTGGTGGTGTAGCAATCTATATTTAGATAGATATGTGAATATACTAGTCCAGAACGTATAATTTTCCTGTGTTTCCAACTCCCAACAAATGAAGGTTGGTTACTGAATGGTCGCCACAAGAAAAAACGAGGACAATTTTGGATTTTTGAAAAGCCTGCTGTGGTAACTAGGTACAGCTACAAAAGAATGAATCAACCCTTCTGTCACCAATTATAGCAGAGACACTTAAAACTGAGTGAGGCATGTTCTAGCTGAGAGACATAATAAGCAGGGGGGAAAGGTGAAGAGCCCAGCCGTGCCAAACTAATGCTAACTGCCCATCCCAGGTCCCCAGCTGAACATACACCTATGTTTTCAGCTGGGTCACTTTTCAGAGAAGCCACAAATCAGAGGGTGGCGAGGATCAATGTTATCAGAATGTAAATGGGACTCATCTGTGGATGAAAGCTTCCATCTGTCACAACAACAACAAACCCCCACAACTAAGGATATGCATGTGCTACACCAAAAAACCCCACAAGTTTTCCATCCAGGATAGATTGTGCCAATGCTCAGCATTTGCTTCCATGATTAACTTTTATTGACAGATTTGGGGCTTTGAGATACGCAGCAGAAAGAAAAGAGGGGTGGAAAGAGAGAGAGGGAGGGAGGCATGAGAGGAGAGAAGGAGTTTGCAGTCAGGAAGAAACAGAATACGGGGCCCAGGGAAAGCCACAGGAGGGGGTTGCATTACGTAACAGAGATCCCATTTGGACTACTGAGGTTTCTGAGCCTTCAGATGTCAGTGACTCAAAGTCTCCACCCTCTTCTCTCAAAGCAAGAGGTTTAAAACATGTTGCTGCTGCTGTTTTAATAAAAGCCAAGAGCCTCAAGCCAAACTTTGTTTTGTGTATTGCACAAACAGAATGCGCAGAGCCCTGCCCACAGCCCAAGAGGGCAACAGGAATCCTATAATCAGCAATGTCAACTTGACCCAAGATCTGTTTCCGTTTACTTAAATATTCTTAGCTGAAATTGTTGTGATGCCTAATGAAGACAAACGCGTAAATCATTTTAGGCGGGCTTCGGTGGCCCTACTGTGGTGTAATTATGTCCGCTTAAGTTCTCGTTACCTGTCTAGAACAGGGGTCAGTCGCATCCTTAGTAAAGAGACATGACAGCCAACGGAAAATTACACTGGGGATGTATTTGCCTCCTACGAACAAGAAGCTTCTTAAGCACAATGACTCCAGAGTGAAATATAACCCCTTCTCCCAGCTAGGTAACAAAAGGGTCACAACCCAGTCAGATGCTGTACCTCAGTGGGCTGTAAAATATTTTGATTAAAATGAAGACGAGGGGACCAGATGGTATCTATCCCGTACAGGCCACCCTGATCCTTTGCCCTTAAACAAAACTCCTTCCACCCTGCAATCTCTAAGCAGCTGAAGTTGCTGGTACTTACGACTGACAGGCGAAAGACATGCCAAAGATAGGAATGCAGCGAAAAATGCCCTCCCAGCGTGCGTAACTGACCCGCTGCAGCCACTGCCCGCCAAAGAGGCCGTGCTTGAAAGCGGAGAGCACGATCTGCAGCCAAGGAAAAGAAAAGAGAGGTTACAATCTAGACAACAGAGACGCCAAACCCAAACCAATGTCTGGCAAGCCAGATTGCAACAACCAGACGAGCGCCGTGAAAACGATTAAGGGGCCAGGCATCCCGTTTGGTTGCGAGTGTGAGCCTCCTTCCTGGGGGAGGCCTTGCGCTGTGTCCCGTCTCCTTAGGCCTTGCCCTCCCCCCCCCCACAGGGTGAGTGACCAAACTACAGTTCTCATAAGGTTCCACACATTAACAGTGTGCCACACACAGAAAGGGTTGCTTAGTACATTAATAATTGCTTAAGTCAAGTAAGAACTTAGAATATGAGGTTGAGTGTATGTAAATATACCAAAATCTTGAGGGAGAATTTCCTGAAGAAAGAAATTAAATATTATAGCTTAATCTAAGAAGAAATGTAACATATGGACTTCGTTTATAAATATATAAAAACCGTGAGAGAGAATTTACTGAAGAAGCCCGAGACTCTTCATGGGCGAAACAGGTGACAAACGCCGGCACCCTGTCTAACTCTTGTGCGTAGCATCACCGACATCACCGTTTGATCCAACTTACCTTTGTGAATATCTACAGGAGCCTGGCTAAAGGAACCTTTAAAGACTGAATCTTCCTTTGGGACACAATTTGAATGAGTTTTCTGTTTGTGGCTTCTGTAGTGGATCTTGTACATAGCTCTCTCAATTTTGGGATTATTAATATAAGATTTAGAACGTAGAATGGTTTTTTAGTGTTTCGTGTGCCGCTTATGTGCTGCTTACTTTATACTGGTCTACTCCACACAGAAAGGGTGGCAAGAGAACTGAGGCTTACTCTCCACCGATTCTGCCGTCAAACGGATGCTTTGTATGCTACTCAAACTTTTCACTGGCATCCCATCCCTTTCCCATATTCAGGACAAACTCCTGGCCTCACCTTTAAAGTTCTCTGAGGCTTTGTCCCATGGCATCCTTTGGATCCCCTTTCCTGCCCTACCCTTCTTGTAATCTTGGGAATGATGGAAGCTTGAGTCCAGCAACATCTAGAGGGCCACAAGCTCCCCACCTCGCCACCAAACTAGCCGCTTTCATTCAGCATCTTAAAGAGTTTGCACAACTTTATATGCTATTTCTAGAGTGTGGCCTAAGAAGACATGTTTTTATCTCCCAGCTAGAAGCACTGTGGCTGGAAAGTTTGTGGGGGGAAGTGAGAAAAACCTAGGACCGCCATTAGATGTGAGGTGGGTATAGAGGCCGAGGCAGAATGCTTGTTTCAGGAGAATTTGACAACTGGCTCAGGGCCTGCGGGCCTGCCAAACCCTCAACAAGCGAACCCTGATAATATACACTCTGTGAGAGAAAGCGAGGAAATTAATGAAGGGATCTTCTGCAATCTGTGTGGCCTAAGAGCCCATAGTGCACTGTGGTATATAAAATGTGCTGAATCGCTAGAAGCTGGGGACGTGGCATGATCTCCCTGGAAAAATGTGTAGCATTAAGTAGTATATAGAAGACACATTCCCAAGTCTGTGGCCACATAGGACAGCAAGCGGCCTCTCTGTTACGGGTAATGGTCGCCCTCTACCCAGCAGTGCCAGTAACATTAAATACAGAAAGCCTTTCAAATCGAAACCCCGAGCCTATGAGCTCCTGCCAACAGGCAGACCTGGCATCCATTTGAATGTCCTCTGAGAGCCCACCCACGAGGAAAGCTTGGGACACCGTGGAACTTGAAATTTGTATTGCGGTTTCCCTAAGATGAATTAACCACCAGCCACGGAGGAAAACAAAAGCCTCCCAGTCATTAATACTGACCACAAACATAAACACTGTGTAGAAGATCAGAGCCATGGCACTGAAGGACTGTATGGAAGCCATCATGTTCCTCTGGAGACTCAGCGGGAGCACGATGCAGAGGGAGATGATGAAGAGCAGGACAATGCGGAACCAGCCGCTCACCTGGAAGATGAGGAAGAGTTGCAATGAGAACATCCAAAGGACCTCTGGGGGAATGGGCCAGCTGCCCAGCAAATTATATATAAACCATGCATACATAAACGCAACATATACACACACAATATAAGACACAGCAAGACTTAATGCCTTCCCCACCCACAATACACCAAGATTAAGATTCACTCCAAAAGCAAAGGAAAGGCAAGGAAACGCCGGCTTGCTAGGAAAAGCGGCTTCCCACAGGGCGTTCTGTGATTAACTTACATAGTCACTTGGTGCCACTGTTGCTCTACGAAGCTCTTAGCGAGCCCCGTTTTAAAAGCGAAAGCATGTTGGCTGTTTTAAATGGTAATCCGAACACAACCTATTTGAATATCTTTTATGTACTTCCAGCAAATAAAATGAAAACTAACCTTGCTGCAGAAAGGGGAAGGGGGGGGGGTGGAAATGAAGGAAGAGATGGAAGTCTTGGAAATTCTGACCCAGAAAATTAACCGGCAGCTTTTTGGTATTTATTGTAGCGGGAGGTTTGGAAATGCCTAGAAATATTTAATACCTAATTTGGCTTTGCTTATGACGCATCTTTTAAACTTCTCGGCTCCTTAATCAGAGCTTAACTACATCAGGCCGGAGCAGATAAAAACCGTGCCAAAACACTATTGAATGTCCATTTAGCTTTTCTGGCCTGCCCCTGCCCCTAGGGATTGTTCTCTGGTCCCTATTTCCCCAAGGGGAATTCAACTGTTCCTCTGTCGAAAAGGCAAACAGCAGATATGCTATCAGTGCTTGCACTTTCTTGACCCAGTTTGCCAGGGAATTCACAATCCAGTTGTGTATCCCTTTTTGGAGCTTTGAGATTAACAAACAAACCGGGTACAACCTAAGGCTTACACTATAGCCCTGAAGTATTGTTCGGTTCTCCAAAGTGCTGGATCCCCCAGGTCTGCCACAGACTTCCCCTACGGTCCTTTAGCATTGCTATCTCCTGGTTTTTTGTCGACAGCATCAGTGTAACAGGTCCAGCTCTGCCTAGTCTTGCTTCACATCACTACCAAGTCAAAACACTTCACAAACAAGATGAGAAAATCAAAACAGTACAACAATGGGGATGGGTGGGTGCAAACACCTAAGTCCATTCTACTGGAGTCCATGGACTAATGCAATAAATGTTTCTGGATCTGAACATAAGTGTAGCTACTATATAAACAGAAAGAGATAGTCTTACTACTAAACTAAAGGAAACACGCAGGAAACCGAACACTTGCAGAATATCCATTTGGGGCTGACCCTTGGACTTATATGTGGGAGTTAAGTTTGCCTTGGATCAGGCTGTTATGGGACAAAGTGCTATGTGGCTTCAGCGCTTGCTACTAACTTTGAAAACAGCAGGCTGGAGAGATGCTTGGATGCATCACAACAATACTGTTCAGGCAGGACGCATTCAAAAGCAAAAACTTACGCAGAACAACAGGAAAGGGGAAATGTTCTGAATTGCTGGTGATAAGGTCAATATGAAGCAAGCTTACCTGGAGCCCGAACAACCGGGCAAAGAAGTTGGATCCCAAGTCTCCAATAACAACGTAGAAAGCGATGCAGGTTCCTAGCATCAGTCCAATCATACTGCAAAAGCACAAAAATGGGCAGGTCACTCCAAAGCAGAGTATTCCCTTGGAATGCAGCCCTTATTACATGCCAGGTATGTGCTAACGGTGGACGCGGGTGGCGCTGTGGGCTAAAGCCTCAGCGCCTAGGGCTTGCCAATCGAAAGGTCGGTGGTTCGAATCCCCGCAGCGGGGTGCGCTCCCGTTGCTCGGTCCCAGCGCCTGCCAACCTAGCAGTTCGAAAGCACCCCCAGGTGCAAGTAGATAAATAGGGACCGCTTACTGGCGGGAAGGTAAATGGCGTTTCCGTGTGCTGCGCTGGCTCACCAGATGCAGCTTTGTCACACTGGCCACGTGACCCGGAAGTGTCTCCGGACAGCGCTGGCCCCTGGCCTCTTAAGTGAGATGGGCGCACAACCCCAGAGTCTGTCAAGACTGGCCCGTACGGGCAGGGGTACCTTTACCTTTACCTTATGTGCTAACGGCAGCATTCCAGATGCGATCTGCACTCAAACACTGTGAACAGTAACATCATCCACTACTGATGCCCTAGACACCTTTGCTGTGAATTTCCCACCACCTCACTAAAAGGACAGCTTCAAGAGAAGCATTGATTCTGTATATCAGGTGCCTGAGCTTCATGCTCCTTAACGCAGGCAGTGAGCAAACACAAAACGACAGAAATATGGTTGACACCAACTTCTAATCCAAACGAAGACGTCCACATCTGCTATCACCAGAGGCGCAGTCTAAGAAAGGCAGCCTAGGGGGGGACTAGGCCTGTAAAGTGAAACAAGCAGCCGCTGAGACACGATGGGACTCCAGATGGGCCAAATTTATTAGTGAGCCATAATAGTGCCATGTTTCGGAATGCACTGACATTACTGCTAGCAGTCTACGTAGTAAAAACAGACCTACCTGCACATATAGCATGATCCTAATGGTGAGTATTGCTCTAAAGAACCCAACAAAGTCACAGAGGATCTTACATGTAAGCCACATTGCCAAAGCTGCTTCCCTAACTTTTCATAAGCTCCAAATTAAATGCTTCCTAAATCCAGTCTCACGTGGCACATTTTGATTAGTAGCGCAGGTGAAGCCCGAACAGTCCCATTTCACACTTTGTGCATAATGGCAAACTTTTCTCCACCAGAAGAGAATGGAGAATTTGCAGGTCGACATTTCAAAAAGCATGCACGCTTTTCTTTTGTGCAGCTGCTTTCATGTCACGCAAGTGTTTTATGAAATAATGTCAGGCTACGGGAAGGGCCATAGTGGAGGTGCGGGGTGTCGGCTTTATGAGACACTAATAAAGGAGACACCTTAGCAGCGATACAACTCAAGGAGGTTAAAGCCTCCAAGTGCATGCATGTTAATTTAACTGCCTTTCCAGAGCCAGGAATGGAACTCTACTTTGGGAATGTGCTTTAAAAGGAGCTATTATTCACTTACACACTTTCAGAGGGCGTGAGCGAGTGTAGCATCACACACAGTTGGGGATGGGAGGAACCAAGCTAGAAGCCCCACTCTCCACAGAGTGGGCTGGGCTTCACCCCCTTCCTGAGGAGGTTGGGCGTTTTAATTAAGTGATCATCCTGGGAACCCGTGCCCTGTTCCCTTTCTCAGCGGCACGGACCACTTCCCCTCCCATTTCCGATCGTATAACATCCCCACAGCAATTACAGAGATTGCTCACATAGAAAAGAAATGGCAAACGAAGCGCTGAGAATATTTTTAGTCACCTCTCAAAGCAGTTTAGCAGCTGGGAATAAGGAAGACAGCCAGGATCACATGACTGTCCAGCACGCCAACGGATTCCCACTTTGAGAACCTCCATCATAAAAAGCAACTTGGTGATGCCACGAGCGCTCAAATTACAGTCTGATCTATCTGCAGAGCCCCTCTTTTTACTGCGTTAGGGACACACGTCCACAGTTGCAGGAGAAGACAAGTCAGAAGGCTTCCCTAGGTTTCTCTTCCACAGCTTAAACTCTGGGGCAAACCAAGGCTAAAGATGTAGTGGAGCAACATCTATCTTTATAGGAGAAAAGTTTTGGTTAGATGCAGCAAAGACCTCTGAACAATGACAGCAGCATTGTGTCATTATTATTGTTGCTAATATGATCATATTAGCAACATATCATATTATTGCTAATATGATCTAGTGACATCCTGGCTCTACCGAGGGCGATACAATCACAAACAGGATAAAAAACCATGCCTACTGAATAATGGACAAGTCTCTGCACAGACCAAAGCCGGAGAGTTGAGCAGTTCTTCCCTGTGTGAAAAGCCAAGTCATCGTATGTGATTCGTAATGGGTTGAGCAGCCCAACCCTCCTAACAAAGCAAATGGACCCCATCACCTCCAGCTTGAAAATGCTGGGACTGCAACACCAAGCCATTTACTCCAGCCACCTTAACTAATAAAATCTGCAGGAGTTGGAAGCAAAATTATAACGGATACTTCTAATTCTGTAGGGTCTCGCCCACAATAATGCGAGGAAACAGCTGTATACATACCATGTTGTTGTTGAAATGGCCAATTGCGTATTCAGATGGGTTTAAATTACTTTTACCCAATAGGAGCACTGCAACGTTTTGTTCAAAGCTTAAAATGTGCACAACACCCTCCCCACTTTTCTGCCTAAATAATTATGGCATTCATCCGGATCTTAAGCAATGAGTACCTATTGATGGAGAATCCAGAATTCTGGGAAGATGTTTGAGAAGAGAAATGCCCACCCTAGGTACAGTGGTGGGACATTTGTGGCCCTCCAGCTGTTGGGCTCCCGATTCCCACCAGCCTCAGCCAGCCTGGCCAATTTTCAGGGATGATGGGAATTGGAAGTTCAGCTAACATCTGGAGGGGAAGAGGATTCTTCACCCCTGCCCTACAGGTCGGACCAATATGAGCAAATACTGTCAAGTTTCCTAAGAGAGAGGCTGGAATTAGCCAAGAGAACCAGAAAAAAACCCAAAGGTCCAAAACAATAAATGGCACACCAGGTTTGAAGGGATCAGAACTGATAATTTAAACTATATATAGATAATTTCAAAGACTGGAATTTTGAAGAGGGAAGTGGGGTAAAAAAGAAAGTTACCTGGTTTCCACAAGCATTTTCCCAAGTTTTCCATAGGCATGGAAGGCTAGAAAGAAAAGGGGGAGGAAAACACACACATCACCGTCACAATTATTCAAACATATGTTCAAAACGTGGCATTTTTTTTTAAAGGAACAACAGCCACCAGAGGCTATTCAAGAGGCAGGGCTTTGCTAGTTTTGTATTTCAGAGTTAGTTTTCTTCTACCCCACAGCCACTCTGGGACTGCCCCCCACCCCACGCCTTGGCATACCATTCACAAATCAGAAGCCACATAAAAACAAATTTGGGGGGAAGATTCAAAGCAGGTTCTTCCCTCCCTCCCCCCTCCACCCACAAAAAAAAACTCAACAGCACTAAATAGGAGTTACACATGGCAACTATTAGAAGAAGAAAGTCAGAGCGGAAAAAGAAAATATGTGAGCATGAGAGACTGTGTGGCAAAAAGTTACTGCAGTGCAAAATTTCAATCAAGTCCCCATTTTTATTCCTTCCTTCTCCATTATGACTGAACCACTTTGTGCCGCTGACGGGAGGATTGAGATGGTGCCCAGAATGTGCAGCCACCCTGAGAATATCCATGATTCACAACCCACACCAAAGGGATTTGACCAAGAGATTTCTTTTTCATTTCATACACTGGTCACCGCTCGCAGCACAAAGCAACCGGCATCCTTGAAATCACCGTTCCTCTGGAAAGCTCAGCTTGTATTTTCAAAAGGCGTTTTACTATGGGGATAAGAGGGAAATTGCCACCTCCGGTTCTGAGGGAGAGAACCTTTTTTAACCTGGGTCTCTTACTAATGCCACACATTCATGTGAAATGTTTACAGAAGGCAACAGGGCTTTCAGCCCCTCGGCTCGCACAATGTGCATGTTTTCTTGGTGAAATCTGCACATACAAAAACAGCAAAGAAAAAAGAAAAAAGAAAATAAAAAAGGATCAGCCGCCCAAGCGCAAGGATGTAATAAAATAAGGGATAAGGACAACAGAAATGGGAATAAAGACAACAGAAAGGGCGTATCCTTCTCCAATGGAAGGCTGAAAGATAATGCCGCCTTAGAAATAGATAGATAGATTGATTGTTTTTTAAAGCAGATTTTCAATTAAAATGGATCAATTAAACAACAGACTTGGGATCCATCTGTTGAGTCAAGCAACTGCGGAATGAAACTACCCCCTTCAGGCTCAAGATACCTCAGAGGTGGGGTCAAGGAGGGGGGGAAACGCTTCCCTCAAATTTCTTTCAAAAGCTCCCTTTGAAGCAAACCCAACCTAGTTACAAGAGACAGGTTGCTTGGCTGGCTCCAACTACCTGGATCTAAGAGCAGGAAGTTTGGTTACCAAGGTGTTCTCCTTTTTACTTTGGGCTGCTGTTAACTGCTCGAATTTCACAGCCCACATCCTCTGGCCAGGTCTGAGGAAAGTGCTTGCTGATTTTTTCTTTTCTGCCTGCAGAATCAGAGTTGGAAGGGACTCCAAGGATAATTTAGTCCAGCGCCCTGCAATGCAGGAATCTTTTGTCCAACGTGGGGCTCAAACCCACAACCCTGAGATTAAGAGTCTCACGCTCTACTGACTGAGCTACCCTTAAGAATCCCGGTAAGAAATTGTGCCCAACTACCGCCAAAGAACTGGCAGAGGCAGCCCACAAGAGGAACTCTTGCTTGACGAGCATTAGAGAACAGGCCTTGAAACAATCGCAAAACACGGACTGAGGAATACTGGATCGAAATGCCAGCTCAGCCATTCACCCAGGAGAGGGTTTTGAAAAAGTCACGCTCACTCAAGAGTTGGTCCATGCACTACCTGAGTTGACCAATATATGGGGGGGGGGGACTGCTTGCAAAAGCGGTTCATTTGCATGCTGAGTGCAGACATCCTTGCACAAGACTGCAGTGGCTACTTCTGTGAAAACAGATTTCTTGTTTCCAGCACACCCCTTTTACAGAAGGAGCCACTGAGATCTTCCACAGGCACTGCTTACATGAGAAGACCACTGGTGGGAGGAGTTATTTATAACTCACTTTCCCACCGGTATACGGGAATAAATGGCTTATTTTGCCGGGAAAAGAAAAATAGATACCTGGGCTTAAGCTTTAAGCAATAAAGCAGGCTGAAAATTTAAGTTTGCAAATGAATCCCATTCATCTATGCGCAGGCAGGACCATCAGCATTTCATATTTTAATCTGGCATGTCATCAGTGTCAGAAGACAACTGACTATGTACCGGCAGGGGTAAAAACAGCATGTGAAGCAACAAGCGCCCCCCCCCCCATAGCAAAGCAAACCCAAACAGTAGAGGGTTGGGGGGGTATATAACACCAGTAAAATTGGGTAAAATGTATAAAGTGTGTAATAAATGTTGGAAGTGTAAGGAGACAGAAGGAACATTTTACCATATGTGGTGGGAATGTAAGAAGGTAAAAAGCTTCTGGGAGATGATCTATAATGAGTTAAAGAAAATGTTGAAATATACTTTTTGTTAAAAAACCAGAAGCTTTCTTAATGGGAATACTGGATAATGAAATTAGTAAAAAAGATGTGAAATTAGTTTTGTATGCAGTAACAGCAACCAGAATTTTGCTGGCACAGAAATGGAAACAGGAAGAGATGCCCACGAAAGAAGAACGGAGGATGAAACTGATGGAATATGCAGAAATGGACAGATTGAATTAGGGGAGAATTAGGAACCAACGTGACCAGAGATTCTCCGAGGACTGGAAGAAATTTACAGAGTATATCAAAAATTTCTGTGATGAGCAAATAACGTTTGTTGGCTTTCAAGAAGCTCTGTGAAATTACTGTTAGAAATATTTTTTTTAAAATATGATGTAATTAAGAGTATCTGAGTGCAATATATTGGGAAATGTGAGACGAAGATAAAAAAAAAACAAAATTATCAGACAAGTTGAGGGAAGTTCTGGAAAAAAGGGTTTAAATTAAAAATGGATGTATAACTTTGTAAAAATGTTTTTTTGATGGAAAATCTAATAATTTTTTTTTAAAAAAAAAGAAATAACCTCATTACGTTATATATTATTGTTATGCAGTCCTTTAGTACAGTGTTTCCCAAACTTTTTTGGGCAACGGCACACCTGTTTACTGAAAAAAAATCTCACGGCACACCACCATTAAAGCCCCGCCCCGTGACGTCAGCGCGCAGCGTCACGCCGGGAGGGACGCACGAAAGTGAAAGTTTTTTCCC
The DNA here is from genome assembly GCF_964234715.1 of Podarcis melisellensis. Lineage (NCBI taxonomy): Eukaryota > Metazoa > Chordata > Lepidosauria > Squamata > Lacertidae > Podarcis > Podarcis melisellensis. The sequence goes on along the minus strand of NC_138529.1, from coordinate 27,716,178 downwards.
TCCCCCTTGCCGGGGAACCTCCAAGCTTTGGGGGTGGGAGGAGGCAGCAGAGCGAGGGACTGAGGGACGGCGGCAACTGAGGCGGCGGCTGTTGTGGTGGTGGCGGCGATAGCGGGCGGAGGAGGGGGCGGCGGCAGGGCTTGAGGAGCCGTCGCCGGGAGTTGCTGCTGCTGTTGTTGCTGCTGCTGCCCGGACATGCCGGCCTCCTCCTCCTCCGCTGTCTCGCGCTCCTCCCTTTTGCACGCGCTGCCCCGCCGCTCGGCACCACCACCGCGGAGCCGCCCCCGGCTCGACGCGGATCCTCGCCGCCGCCGCCTCTCACCGCCCGACTCGCCCGCCTCCCTCCCACGGCACACCAGCCAATGTCTGACGGCACAGTAGTGTGCCGCGGAACACCGGTTGGGAAACACTGCTTTAGTATACAAAGGACTTGACAATCCTTATTACACTCCTCCTCAATAAAAAGGTCATTATTCTCACCTTACAAATGAGGAATGAAGGCTGAGACAAGTAACTTGCCCAAGGCCATTTAATAAATCCAGAGCCAGAATCTGGATTTGGGCCCTCTAGATCCAAGACCAGATGTTCTATCTACCAAATCAAACCAGCTCTCTAATTTATATAATGATAGATACGGAAATGTTTCAAGATTGGTATAGGCCTAAGATATTAAACTATCAGTGTCTTTGGGTGTTCTAAAATGAGGCAATGAGTAGATGTTTTAGATTTCCTATGTTGAGACAGATTATTAAACAGATATCAGATAAATTAAACCTATAAATATGTATTTATAAGTATGCAGCTAAACTGCAGTCAGGATCCAAATGGGAGATTCTCCACTTTCCACAGTGAGCATGTCAACCATTTATGAATAGCCAGTCCCTCTCTCTAGTCTAATTAAACAGATGAAAAATAAATAAATCTGGGTCTCGGCTGAAGGACAGGGCTCAAGTGATGGAATGCTTTTCCATAATTCCATATAAAATATTCCCTTCATGCAGAAAACTAGAACATCAGGGGTAAAGGTTCTAGCTAGCTCTATGCCAGTTTTCTACACAGAGGGAATTATTTTTCTGTATGGAATTCAGTCAGATGCGCTTGTAAGACAAACAAACTGACCTCAGCTTCCGTCTACCACAGGTCTCATCCATATCTGAATGTTTATGAAAATGAAGCCAGAGCATTATAGTGCACACAACATTCTTACAGAGAACATGTGAGACCCAGTATACCTTCATAAACACTAAGTATGTAGACAAAATGGCTTTCAGCCAAGATCCTGTAGTAGTTAGAACAACAATCAAGTGTCCACCCAGTACCCTCCTTCAGGAGTTGGGATTACATCTCCTCTCTTAACTTTGCAAACTTTGCAGATATCCAAATTCTTATAATGTCTCAACAACCAATAGAGAATAGCAGTGGATGAAATATTTTTACCTATAGTCTTGTGTATTTAAATATTTAACCCTGCCTAACTCAAAGGCATCAAGCAGATATTAGTGTATTTCCCAATTTATTACTACTACATAATATTGGGGTAGGAGTGTACCAGAATACAGAATACTACAGTCATGTATAGTATTATTCCCAATATGTAATAAAGCTTTTATATATACAGTGGTACCTCGGAAGTCGAACGGAATCCGTTCCAGAAGTCTGTTCGACTTCCAAAATGTTCAGAAACCAAGACGAGCCGCGTTGGATGTTCGGGTTCCAAAAAACGTTCGCAAACTGGAACACTCACTTCTGGGTCTGCAGTGTTTGGGAGCCAAAACATTCCGAGTTGCAAGGCACTCGTCAACCAAGGTATGACTGTGTGAGTGTGTCTGTGTGTGTGTGTGTGTGTGTGTGTGTATTGTTTGTAGACACTTCAGAGCACACTTGAGAACAGTAAGCTTATTCATTATCATTACAAATTTAAAACAAGGTTTTAAATAAAACTGAAATATAAAGCAAATCCCTTTTGTGGAGGGGCAGCAGAGCCAAGAGCTGTCCTCCCAGCACCTGCATCCCTGAAGCTTACATAGATGGGGCACAAAGAGACCAAGTGAGGCTGTGCTTATGTCCTTTCCGTGGAATTACTTCTACCATCTACATCAAGAAAATAAACAATTCTGAGTGAAAAGCATTAGCTCCTTTGCTTTAAACGATCCTATCAAAGCCCGAGAAAAATTATAGCCACAAACAACAGTACATAATTTAAAAACAGCGACAACATTGCTGCTTCTTTCTCAGAGACAAATGCTATTGATTTGCCGGACTTGACAGACATCTAGAGTTCCTCCGCCCACCCCGTCTCTCGCTCCCAAACAACATTTAGAGGTGTTTATTCCTATTGTTCCTCAGCCACTTTGGCTTTTGTAGCCAAGGCTTTGAATGCTCTTCCGGAAGACACTGCTTAGATTAAGTTGATTTGTAAAACTTTCCTGCGTCCCTCAAAGCTGCCAAAGCCTCCCACAGAATCGGCATGGGCTCTGCCAGGATCTCTTGCAGCTGGACCGGTGTAGAAGAAAGCCAGCGACAAAGGCTGCTGTGTGTAGCTGCTCAACCTTGATGCATTAGGATGACTGTGGCGGCGGTGGCCCAGCCTTCCCCGGGGCAGAGGATGCCTTTTTCCCAGGCACTCTCCCTTGCTCTGGGCTGATGGCATCTCTCCCAGGGCAAAGGCGGGCAGAAAAGGGAAGCCATTTCTTTCCGCAGCAATGTTTGTGTGCCAAAAAGTTTGGAAGCATTTACTAGCCCTTCTGTGTATCTAAGCTGCTTAGGTTTTTTGGTTGTTGTTTTTTTTTTTGAAAGGGAAGGGAACCTCTTCTTCCTGGGAGACACTCCAAGGTGAAGAGGACTCTCTGTATTCAGGCAAAGTAGGAGGAGTGTACAAAGACTTATTGTAACACAGAAGGGGGAAATCAAGGACTGCGGGCATCTGGCGAGAGGGAGAAAGAGCTATGTCTGACTCCCCGTTCCTTTCGCCTCCTTAACCCTACCCTGCCAAAAGAGAGAGAGAACAGTTATAATAAAGCATATCTTTTGTAGAAAGGCTTTAACCTTCAGGACTACACGAGTTTTCTAATTTCTGTTGTTACCAATAGACATCTTTTGCAGTGGCTGTGCTGTGCAGCTAAATGAAGGAGCCTCAGGCAACAGAGGAACTGAGGGTATCCATCTGTCAACAGTCACTAAGGAGACTGCACATTTCTTTAAATCCTTTGCAGGCAGGGAGACCAGCCAATTCCCCACTCTGACTCCCCAAGAGGCAACTCAGGAAACGCAAGATGGGGTTATGGCTGTGGGAGGGCAGAAAACAGCATGTCCTGCCATGAGAGTCTTTCACCTCTGCCACCCCGAGGGACAAATCCCACCTCTGCAAGAGGCAAACTTAGAATGGGGTATGGCAGAGTTTCTGTTCCTGGAGCAGCCGCTTTTAAGAAAGCCCAAGAGGGGCTATTCTACCCAGCTTTGTTTTCCAACAAGACGACACATACCAATCAGAAAGGCTTAAATCCTCAGCCCTCTCCGAGCATCTCCTCCCCCACCCAAATCCTTGGGAATCGGAGGAGAGGTCAAAAATAGATGGAGATCCTGGCGCCAAGGCACAGCAGACAAGCTATGAGGAAGAGGGCTGGCGGGCCTTGCCAGAAACCCACACATGAATCTTGCAGATGTTTCGGTTTTCTTGGCTGCTTAGAACTTTGTACACTGTTTCCCCTGACCTCCCCGTTGTGCTGCCGCAAGCACACGATCCAAGGAGCCCACAGTCCATGCCAGGCTTTCTACTGGCAGAACCCAATGTCCTCGGCAGCATGCTGGGCAGGGAAAGTGAGTGGTTTTTGGGAAGAGACCAATAACTTATTCCAGAGACACCCGTCATGCCAGCGCTCTCCCTTAAGAGCACACGTTTGCACCATTATCTTCCTGGATTGTGCAGTCAAAGCAGTTTGGCGTCATCTTCGAAGAGTTAAACGTTTCTGCTACCAGCTGCTATTACAGAAAGGAGGAGAGAAACAAGCCTACCCTGGAATACCGTGAATAATTCAGCTGCAACCAGTATGAGTGCCGTAAATTAGGAAGATGGGAGTAAAAAGCAAGGCATAAAATCACCCTTGCCCCCTGTAGACCTTGCTCACCTAGTCCAGGATAGGTCCTGCGTTTGCTGAGATTGGCCGATTTCACTAGGAACATACAGGATTGATGAGTCATCCAGGAGCAGAAAATAAGCAGCAGAGCTCCCAGAAAGATGCCACACTAGAAAGGAGGAAATAAAAGCGCTGGGTGAATAATAAGCACTCTCCTCCACCCCCTCCTCTCCACCCCACCCCCACCCTACAACTCTTATTTCATGCATTCTTATTGCTGTCCCATAGCACCTAGAGGCTGCCTGGGATGTTTGCAGCCACACACTAGTCTGTTAAGGGAGATCCCCTGCCTCTGAACAGCAGTCAGCCAAAATGTGACGTACGAGTTCAATTTTATTCACACACACAGTTTATGGCAGAAGACATAGAGCAGCCACCTGTTTACTAAATGGCTCAGTTGCAACACCTCCTTGCCTGGAAAAGGAAACCAGAGCAATTTATGGAAGGGAACAAGACTACATGCCCTGCTGTTGTGACATTTTCTGGGCATATTCCAGAACAGTGATCTGTCTCAAGCTCCTACCAGATTCATGTTAAACAAGTTAGCATGCTGTTGATCCAGGAGTTTGAACTCCTCTGCAGAGGTGTTACTGGCTGTACTACCCACTTACAGCGCAAACATAAATTACCCTGTTAGCTACCTGTCCCGGAAAGCATTGTGCTGGCTCCCTCTCTGGACGTATTTGTAGAGGAAGCAAGCGGAAGGAGCTCAGAGAAAGGAGGGGGGGAGAGAGAGGACATGAATGGCTGAGCGTTTATTGAAAACAATGCATGACTCCACAGGAACAAGTGGTGCTAAACTTTAATCACAGCTGCTATTTGTTCTGAGTTGTAGCTTTGGAGTTGCTGGCAACTGTGGGCATAACAAACCAATGTCCTGCTCTGAGAAGCCTTAAAACGTAAATAGCGGCAAAGGGCTACTTTCTCAAGGGAAGGCTTATTGACATCAGTTGGCAGCTGTGAGGTTGGACCAACCAGCAAGAACCCCAGAGCCTTCCAAAGGTCTCTCAAAAATACTGCCACAGGTCAATTGTTGTGTGTGTGTGTGTCCCCACAAAATAAAGGAAGTCATTGCCATTTCTAGGATTCGGTGGAAGCAGGTGAAACAGGATAAGCAAGCCCTTGTCTCCCAGGGCCTGCTGAAACAAAGGCTACACACAGACCTTTCTGGGCAGAAGTTATACTGGAGTTAGTATCCTACTACTGTGATTTTCCATCAGGTCATTCGTGCAACCAAGTACCACAATCTATTAGCAGCATCTGTTAACAAGCGCTGCCGTGCATTGGGAAAGCATCTGTAACCAGATGTTCATGTGCATAACCACATATCATTTGGTGGTAAGCACTTTTACAACCACAAAGACTTAATTACTACCAGCAGTTCCTAACTCCCGTTAAGTCCAGCACTGAAAAATCAACTATGCCTCCGAGTGTCCGATGACCGACACCTGCGTCTCTTTTACCAGCAGGGGCATCTGTCTATGTGGCTCAAAACAGATGCAAGCACTATGAAGTGCCACTAGCAACACCAGTCTTAAAAGTTCGACCTCTGATACACCTTAGGAAGAAAGGGCCTGCGCTTCCTAAGGAGGAGATGTGGACACGCCTAACAGCTCTTCTACTACCCGTCTCGCCTTCCCAATATAATAATAATAATAATAATAATAATAATAATAATTTATTATTTATACCCCGCCCATCTGGCTGAGTTTCCCCATATATTTTCTCTCTTCTTAAGGTCCTTAACGTAGCGCAACATGGCCACAGTTCGTTACACAGCGGTGCATTTATTTCCTATGCACTTTTTGGCTGGTTTAAGCTCTATTATATTGGAATCGCTTTTCTTTTTAGGCTTATCAGACCCTGTTTGCACTTGCATCTTTACCTATTTCTACCTTGCTCATTCATTTTAATCTGAGGAATTTGTAGGTAAGAATGGGAAATGGAATTGTAAGGGAGCTTTATTATTTCTAAATTGCAAAAAGTTCACAACAAAGCACAAGGTTTATTTAAAGTGTGTGTGGGGGGGGAGAACCTACAGAAGGCTCTGGGATGGTTACATCAGTGTTTCCCAACCTTGGGTCTCCAGCTGTTTTTGGACTACAACTCCCATCATCCCTAACTAGCAAGACCAGTGGTCAGGGATTATGGGAATTGTAGTCCAAAAGCAGCTGGAGACCCAACGTTGGGAAACACTGGGTTACATTATTAGACTGAAGGACTAAGTCACCTCTCGGGGCATTCAGACCATGATCATGCCAGGAGTTTAAATCTTTTCCTCCCCTGTGGGGAGAGAAACCCATGGATACAATGAATGTAAGAAGGAAGGCACAGACATTCATTGCAAAGAAGCATACTCTCAGGCTATCACTTCCCTTCAGACATTATATACAACATATCGCATATTCACAGATACTGGGAATGTCAAAAATCTGGTAAACAGTCTATTTCTCAGTCAGTCCAGGGTTAAAGCCGAAGATGGCAGCTGCTATTTTCAACTGACAACTCAGCTGCTATTTTCTGATCAAAGAACCATGTTTATTATTTGACTAGTCAAATATTCCAGCAAGAGTACCCTGATGCAGATCTCTCCGCAAGAGAAAAATATAACGACATCATTGGTACCATCTGTTAACGGACCTACTTAAATGACTCAAGTGTTTTCCTTTGCTATATGCTAATGCCATCTGTTGGGAAAAAGATGGAACTAACCAACAGCTAAACATCTTGATTGATTGGAACCTTCTGATGCAAAGGTTTGGAGGGTTTGGAATCTCTTCCAAAAGTTACTTGAATAAGTAATATCAGGTTATCAATTTGCTTAGCAGCTTAGGAAAGGCATTCAGCAAGTTTAGTTTCTGGTCACAAAAAGCTTGTGTTCTAAAACTATGCATACTTACTTAGGAGCAAATCCCATTAAACTAAGTAGGACTTGCTTTCGAGTAAACACACAGAGGATGGTGCTGATATTCTTCCATTTTTCTAAACATAACTTACTCTGTTCTGTATTGTTCCATATCAAAATTTGACTTTATGTAGGGATCATGAATCATAAGTCAACCAGAGACTGCTGAAACTGCTAAGGATCTTTTTTTTAAAAAAGCCTGTGGGTTCTTGTTAGCATATGCAGACTTCCAGCTTTCACAAAAGAATAACTTTCTTGCCATTCATAGCTTAACAAGTTAAAGGTAAAGGTAAAGGACCCCTGACAGTTAAGTCCAGCAACGGGAGCTCACCCCAGTACCACACGCTTAACAAGTTAAGTTTGAATAAAATCCTATGTAGCTTCAGTATTAAATTGGGCGGGATTCACCTAATGAGTCAAGGCAACTGAAGCCCTGTGCAAAGACTTTCACTTGATCAATAGCACTTCCCCCATCTTTGCATTCTCCACACAAAAGTGGCTGCAGGAGGTCAGAACCATGACCAAACCAGTGCACTGGGTGGAGTAGTGAGAGGATTGTTCCTCCTGGCAAGCCAAAATGCTTGTCCTGATGGAACCAGGAGCGAGATGTCAAATTCCTCCTATTATTTTTCTGTTTTATTTCAAAATAGTTTTTAGCCTAATTGACATTCAAATAATTCTAAAAAAACCAGATCAAATTAAATTAAATATATATCAATTATTGTAAAACCTAATATTGCACAGGAGCCTGGGCAAAAATACAGATTTTAGCTTTGTACTAAGGCAGGCATGTCCAAAGTCTGCTTTGGGGGCCTAATCCTGGTCCGCCAGTCAGTTTAATCCTGCCCCTGTGACACCTTATTTCCTACAAAAACCTTAACAACTTCAACCCTAAAAAAAAAGCTCAACAACTTTGGGGTAAAATGTTATAGTTCAGAACTTAACTGGTTAAATTCCCTGGTGTGTGTCACCTGCTGACGTCAGCTTACAGAAGCTGGGCGGAGACAGAAGCTTTTAGAAGCTAAGGAGGAGGAGTTTTTTCCTGTACTTTCACTTCTTCTCTCTGTGTATCTGTGAGAGAGACATGGCTGAAAGAAGCCCTGGTCTTTGATGCTGTAATGTTTTAATAAAGAGCTGTAAATAGACAAATCTGTCTATGTGTGCTTACAAGGAGCAAGACTGCTTTACACGCTGTGTTCTACTCTGCTAAAAGCCGTGACTGAGAAGAGACAGCAGGAGTTATTGCGCAGAGGAAGCGTGCCGGACCGCTGTAAGTGATTGATTGGGATCGTAAAGCTGTCTGAGATCGCGGCCCTATCGATCAGGGAGGATCGATATATCCGAACAGGTTATGGAAGGTCAGCCAACGCTCGTAAAGCAGTCGGTGTGAGCCTCAGGAATGCTTTGAAGTTAGCGTTCTGAGGCTGAGGGGCCGTCGGAGGCCAACGGGAGCTGACTGGGTGCCGGAGAGCAAGAATGATTAATTGCCTGCTTCCGAGAGGCGATGAGAGCTTCTGATACAGAGAGCTGGAGCTAAAAAGCAGCTAAAAGCTGGAAGCTGAGACGCAGCCAATAATCGTTTCTCCACGCAAAGGAAGGCCGGAGTCAGCTGGTACGGAGTAAGTACAGCTTGGGGCACCTTGGGAGAACGGGAGAAGATGGCCAAAAGCCAGAATATACCTCTGGAAAAGCTCACTCTAAAGAGTTGGGCAACGTGGTCCAGAAGAATAAGGGGATGGTTCTTGGTTGAAGGGCTCTGGGAAGCAAACCAGTGGGAGCCAAAATCACCCCTTAGCTGGCCAGCAGCTGGAGCAGGTGAAGCAAGCTGTGGGGCTGTGTTGGCTGAAGATAGCCAGAGGCTGCATCAAGAGCTAGAGATGCTCAAAGCATGCGTTGATGCGTCACTGAGGCCTCATTTGGAGGGCGTAACGACAGCATGGGCTGCCTGGAACTTGCTGAAGGGCTTGTGTGAGGTGTCAGCGAAAGGCCAGAGCCCTGGGGAGGCAGAAGGATGCCCAGAAAGCCCAATGGGGGCTGAGACAGTGTTGGGGAGCTGTTGTAATGCTTCTACACGTCTGTGTGATGGACTGAGTCCTGGAGAGGCTGGACTGGCAGGCCCTGTTCCCGATGTCTTAGCCTCTAGGAGTGCTAGTGAGCAGATCGGGGGGGCGAAGTGTTCCAAAGGCAAGTTTAAACATCTTTCGCTTTGTGCTGAAGCAGAGAGGAGCTTCAGGGGGGGCCAGGCTGGTGGGAGGCGCCGTTCCAGAAGGAGGAAGGCCAGGCCAGCTGGGAGGAGCCCCGAGCAGTGTTTTTCCACTGGTGTTCAACGTCGGCGTGGCAGTTGCCCCCACCGGAGCAGAGAGCCGATGCAGGATGTTTGCAAAGACTTTTCCCATGGGAATCAGGCAGGTTTCCATGGCAACAGGCCTTGGAAGACAGGCAGGCGTGGAACTGAGCCAGGTGGTCGTGGTAAACAGCAGGGAGAAGAGTCTTATCAAGTTTCTGCGAGTATGGCAGTGTTTGAAGACGGCCGAGTGGAAAATTCCGAGATGGCCTTTGTAATAGACTCTGCAGCTAACCGCAACATGGTTCCAGAGACCCCTGCAGTCGAGATGTGGAATTGCACGGCAGTTCCGAAGGGACAGACTATTAAGTTCGCGAATGGACAGAAAACTAGAGTTCTCAAATGTACTAATGCCTATCTTTCTGTTTTACAGGAGACGGTGGATTTTTGTATTGTTCCGGAGATTCATCACTGTTTGTTATCTGTGCCTTATTTGTTAAGTAAGGGGTTCAAGGTTTGTTTTGAAAATGATGTCTGCACAATCTCCAAAGGGGGGAGGTTACTGGCCAAAGTGCGGAAGGGACAGAATGATCTTTTCATTCTTAAAACGTCTCTTGGGGGTGAGGGGAAGGTTGAGAAAGCACAAGCGTCGCGTGCTACAGTTCCCAACCAGCGTGCTACAATTCCCGCTCATAATGTTACATGTGCATGCGTATGGCATCAGAGAACGATTCACAATCCTTTAGAGGATTTGCAGGCGTTGCCTGAGGTTGTTACAGGTTGTAAAATTAGAAATTGTCAAAGTGCCATTAATTGTGACACTTGCAAGCAAGCAAAGGTGAGAGGGTGCAGTTACCCAAAGGTGGAACGTGTAGCCACTAAACCTTTTGAGCTGGTACACATAGATTTGTCCGGTCCTGTCAAGGAACCAAGTCTGGGAGGGGCCAGGTTTCTGCTAACTTTTCTGGATGATTTCTCGCAGAGTTCCTGGGCTCACGGTCTCAAATCCAGGGAGGATGCAGCACAGCTGATCAAGAGCTGGATTGAGGGGGTGGAACAGAGGTTCTCCACCCGGGTTCAAGCGATCATTAGTGACAGAAATGCTAAGTACACTGGTTCTGCGTTGCAGAAGTTCTTGCAGAAGAGAGGGATACGCCACACAGTTACTTCACCCCAGCAAGGGGGGGTGGCAGAGCTGAGAAGTGGAGCTCTGGTTAAGGCTGCACAGGTGATGCTGAAAGAAGCCAGGTTACCTCCTGAGTTTTGGGTGGAGGCTACTAGGGCTGTGTCATTTACCTGGAATCGTGTCTACAACTCACTGGTAGGTGACACACCGTTCTCTTTGTTAAATGGCCGCAAACCCCAGGTTCACTTTCTGCGGACTTTTGGGACTCCTGCGCTTGTCCCTTTGCCTGAAGCTTTGCGAGGGCCAGATGGAGCCAAAGTCCAGAAAATGATCTTCTGTGGGTATGAGCCAGAAGCCCGTGCATGGCGGTTTGCTTACCCGTCAGGTGATCAGAGTAAGGTGCTGATCAGTAAACACGCTGAGTTCTTAGAGGAGGGTGTAAAGTCAAAGACTCCTGTCAGGCGTGATGTTCTCTCAGATTGTCTCTCTGATCCAGAAGACAGTTCTGATGAGGCGGAAGAAGAGGCTGAGGCTGCTGATGACGACCAGGTCACTGACCAGGGTCAGGAGCAGGATAGGGCATCTCCACAAGCTGTTAAGAGACAGCCCAAGAGTGCGCCTAGTTCTCCTGTGAGTGTGATGGAGAGGATTCGAAGACGCTTTAAGTCAGAGGGAGAATCCCATGATGCAGAGGACACACCTGCTGATCAAAGTGAGTCAGAGGAAACACCTGAGTTTGTGCCTAGGAGGTCCAGTCGCACAACTAAAGGTATCCCACCAGAGAGGTACCAGGTCACAGGTGCGTGGGTAAGTTTCGCACAGTGCGATTCTGAGAGTTGTGAGGTGGTTCCACAAATGCCAAACAGGTTTGCCAAGGGAAGGCGCAAGGCATTGGGGAAGGAATTGATCTCACAAGGTGTTACTGAAGATGTTGCACAAGTATCACGCAGGGACACAAGGGGGGGTGTTATAGTTCAGAACTTAACTGGTTAAATTCCCTGGTGTGTGTCACCTGCTGACGTCAGCTTACAGAAGCTGGGCGGAGACAGAAGCTTTTAGAAGCTAAGGAGGAGGAGTTTTTTCCTGTACTTTCACTTCTTCTCTCTGTGTATCTGTGAGAGAGACATGGCTGAAAGAAGCCCTGGTCTTTGATGCTGTAATGTTTTAATAAAGAGCTGTAAATAGACAAATCTGTCTATGTGTGCTTACAAGGAGCAAGACTGCTTTACACGCTGTGTTCTACTCTGCTAAAAGCCGTGACTGAGAAGAGACAGCAGGAGTTATTGCGCAGAGGAAGCGTGCCGGACCGCTGTAAGTGATTGATTGGGATCGTAAAGCTGTCTGAGATCGCGGCCCTATCGATCAGGGAGGATCGATATATCCGAACATAAAATACTAAAAAAAGGTCAAGAACTTTGGTTGATCTGGCCCTCTTTGAAAAAAGTTTGGACACCACTGTACTAAGGAGTGTCAAACGAATCAGTGCTTGGCATATCTCAGGGGTGGGGGTGGGGATTCCGTAACTGGAACATCACTACAAGGAAGGCCCTATCCCATGTCATCATATGATGCATCACCCCCAACGGTGGGACAGGAAGGGTCTCCCCCCCCCCATCCCCAGATCTAAGGGCATGTTCTGTTCAGACACCAGAACCACAAGTCATCAAGGACTTTATAGGTCAATACCAGCACCTGAAATTCAGCCCAGAAACTCACAGGCAGCCAAGTTAAGATCTTTTAACACCAGTGATTCCAGCTGGTTGCCCTAGTCAAAATTCTCACTGCCGCTGTCGTGATCTGCACTTACTGGAGTTTCCAAACTGTCTTTAGGGCAGCTCCATCATCTGCAGTACACTATAAAGCTGACCATTTTACATTGCAGGTACAAAATCAAGCGACTTTGAGTGGAGAGCCAAGATGCAAGTTCAGAGAACAAAAATAGCTCTGAAAGTGCAATGGGAACACCACAGAAGATAAATAAAACATAACTTTAAGAACTGCTGTCTGAGCCTGCTTTTTTCCACCTCTCCTCCCAGCCCTTTTTCCTTGTGTGTCATGTCTTCTATACTGCAATGCGCTTTACTTGTGGGCTGCCTTTGGAAGCATTTCGGAAGCTTCAGTTAGTGCAGAATGTGGCTGCCTGACTGTTGTCAGCTTTGGGGCAAACAGTTCATATAACATCAGTTCTATTGCAACTATACTGGTTGCCTGTACACTTCTAAGCCCAGTTCAGGGCCTCAGTGTCTTCTGCAAAACCTCTCCCAATATGAAACCTACCTTGACCCTTAGATCTTATTCTCATACCCTTCTCTGTCGGAGGAACTGGACATGGAAGTAGGGGTTATTCATGAGCACAAATCACCCCATGTATGAGATAAGTCAACAGGTTCAAGGTCATCCAAGCCAGTTGCTATGGCAATGGCCCAGTGACATCTATATAAGTGAGCAGGACATATTAGCTCATGAGTCAATCAGTGGGTCGGTCGTGTGTCAGGGTCAGTCTTAGAAGTGAGTTGGAATCTGTGTTACATCTTGAATTGCTGGAGCAACAGAAATACTTTATACTTGCATATATCTGTATCTGCAAAGCCTACAGGCTGTATGTATATACCAATGTCCAGAACTGTTTTACTGAAGCCTGATCTTCTGCAGCAGTAAACTATTTTGGATCTTAAGATCCCTCTGCATGGTGACTGGAACTGGGGGGAACTTCCACTATGTGGGTATCTCACCTCAGATTCCCAACATTCTCCAGGTCCCACCTCTGAAAGACTTTGGGATGATGATGACAGAGGATGGGGCCTTTTCAGTTGTGGCTCCCCATCTGTGGAAAGCTCTTCCCAGCAATGTCCACCTGGCAACTTCACTGACATCTTTCCAATGCCCCCAAAAAACTTAGCTCTCAAACCTAACTTTTGATAGACTGCAATAATATGGTCTGTATTAGTGTGCTGCCAAAGCTTCCTGTGGCTATTTGTGTGTTTGTGTGTGTGTGTGTGTGTGTGTGTGTGTGTGTATTTTAATGGTAGATGTTTTGTATGATTTTTCTTTTACTGGTACAATATATCTATGAGAGAAATTCAATGTAGCACCAAGTGGGTGGAACAAAGCCCATTCATGCAACAGTACTTTCTCCCTTCTCCTCCCACCAGGCACTCCTTAAACCTGTTTAAGAGCCAGTGTGGTGTAGTGGTTATGAGCGGTAGTCTTGTAATCTGGGGAACCGGGTTCGCATCTCCGCTCCTCCACATGCAGCTGCTGGGTGACCTTGGGCCAGTCACACTTCTTTGAAGTCTCTCAGCCCCACTCACCTCACAGAGTGTTTGTTGTGGGGGAGGGAAGGAAAGGAGAATGTTAGCCGCTTTGAGACTCCTCAGGGTAGTGATAAAGCGGGATATCAAATCCAAACTCTTCTTCTTCTTCTTCTGTTCTGGATTATCCCACAGACCTCCAGATCAGATTTAGAAGATGTGGGCAAGGGGGGAAAGTCCTGTTCTGCAAGCAGCCTACATTCCACACATGCAACAACTTAGTTGAATCCCATTCTATGTTTATCACAGAATCACAGACTTGTACAGTTGGAAGGCACCACTAGGGTCATCTAGTTCAACCCCCTGCAATGCAGGAATCTTTCACCCAATGTGGCACTTCAACCTACAACCCTGAGATTAAGAGCCTCAGGCTCTACTGAGCCATTGGAGACTTCAGGGTAACAAGCAACTAACAAGCCTAATTGTGACCCCAGCAAAAATGGGGCAATAATTATCTAGCTGTCAAATTTTATAAGCTGCTCTGAGGGCCTCTTTAGCTAAAGGACTGGGTAGAAATGCTCTGTATAAATAAATACCTATCAAATAAAGCAAACACCACCCAAGGTTAATCCAATTCAGAAGCCAACCACCGATGGTTATTTGCCAACATGCTGCACGCCCTAGGCGGGTGGATCATCAGAAATCTGGCTGGCAAGAGATATTGGGATCAAAATAATACGGAAAGCTATGGGGAAGGTATCCAACTTCCAGAGAAAGAAGGTGAGATTACAGGTAGATCCCGAATATATAACTCCATTCAAGGTTTCTCTTTAAAAAGTTTGGAAGTCATTCACAGAGGCATGATCAGACTGGATTCTGTGAACAAAACCTAAATGGACAAATTGTAGAACTCTTTGTGCTTCTAAAGAGAGATGCCGACCATTACCTTGCAAGTGGCAGGTGTAAAACCTGAACAGCCAACACCAGCTGTGCCTTTCCAATTCAGAAACAGAACTTAGTCTTAACAGGAAAACTGAGCATTCAGCATCTTAGGAACTCTGACAAAAGCTCAAGGGGAAGGGACCACTTTGATGCCACTGAGACTGGATACCACAATTACAGGCTGTTCTGAAAGTTCGGAGGATCTCAACCAATAACCCTTAGTTCTAGTTAGAACAACAGTGCTAGACACCTGTGAGTTGTGGTGTGTGGAATCTCCTGGTTCAGAGGCAGGATCCCACTGAACACCAGTTGCCAGGGAACAACAAAAAGGAAAGGGATATCACCGTTATGTCCTCTATGTGTGCATCCCAAAGGCACCCAGTTGCACATTGTGAGAAGAGGGATGCTAGAGAAAATGGACCTCTGGTCTAAGGCAGCATGACTCTTCTTATGTCTTTGTCTACTAGAACAATTTCTGTACCAAATTAGGAAGTTCAAACCTGTATAATAATACACATATACAATATACCCCCAAAGCACGTAAAAGTTTTATTTAAAGAGTGCAAGGAGCAGAAGTTGGTTATAGGTCCCTGCATGCTGCAAATGCAGTGCACATGCAACTGTCTGTTGAAGGGGAGGCTGATCACTCTCCCCAGTTATAGGGTAAAGGTAAAGGGACCCCTGACCATTAGGTCCAGTCACGGACGACTCTGGGGTTGCGACGCTCATCTCGCTTTACTGGCCGAGGGAGCCGGTGTACAGCTTCCGGGTCATGTGGCCAGGATGACTAAGCCGCTTCTGGCGAACCAGAGCAACGCACGGAAACGCCGTTTACCTTCCCGCCGGAGCGGTACCTATTTATCTACTTGCACTTTGATGTGCTTTCAAACTGCTAGGTTGGCAGGAGCTGGGACCGAGCAATGGGAGCTAACCCCATCACGGGGATTTGAGCCGCCAAGCTTCTGATTGGCAAGCCCTAGGCTCTGTGGTTTAACACACAGCACCACCCGTGTCCCTAGTTATATACAGTGTGGTATATAGGGATCCAGGACTCAACAGACAGAGCATGGAACTTATTACTGGGGGGGAAGCCACAACCTGCCTCCCAGACTGTCCAATGAGGAGGATTCAACCTCAAAAGTAACTGGAACAATAAGCAAAACAACAGCAGGCACAACCAATGCAGGCAATAAAAGATACAGAAGAATGAATCCAGGAACTCAGGAAGACCTGATTGCCACCCCCACACGTAAGGTAGCAGCAAAAGCCCTAACCCTGCTACCCCAACTACCTGAGAGACAACCTCAACCCACATCCCTGAGACCTGGCAGGAGAAGGGGGAGATCAGAAACAAGGGCTACCATGCAGGGATGCAGGATGGCTTTAATAGGGAGTGGGTGAAGTGGCTTTCCTGCCACTCTTCAACACAGGAACTATTTGAACACCTACGTTCCTCAATTCTGTGACATTTTTGTGCCTGCCAAACAAGTTATACATGTGCGGAAAAACTTCAGTACAATGTCCAACATTGCTTTACTCATGGACATGGTTCCAAGCGACTTATGGACACAATAGAAATACTAAACCCAATTGAAATAAACACAATCAATAAAAAACTTAAACAAAATGCATCTATATAAATAAAAGACAGGTCTTAAAGATCCTGCCCCATTAAAAGAGGCCACAAATACCCCTTCAAATTAAGGGTCAAAAGTCCATGTGAGAAGGTTTTTTTTGACTGGCGCCAAAAAATAGATAAAGATAGCACCAGGTGAGCCTCCATAGGGAAAGCATTCCATACATGGAGAGCCACCACTGCAAAGGTCCATCTGAAATAGACAAGATAGACAAGGCAAGGGAACTATTATGCAAAAGTTAAAATAACTTTAGAGTTGCCATGATGAGAAAAGCTCTGTCAGACATAGCTCTGCTAATGGTGAACTCATTTTGAGTCTATCTTTAGGTAGGCAAATCCACACACAAGAGGGAGAACTCAGAAGAACTGGGGAATGCCAATGATTGTAGAAGTACAAAAATATTTGTCAAAGAAAACCTAAGGGAGGGGAAACCCCATAATAACCCTAGAAGGACTGAGGATACTCAGTGGGCAGAAAAACAGGAGGGGGGGGGAGAGAGAGGGAGAGAGAGAGAGAGAGAGAGAGAGAGAGAGAGAGAGAGAGAGAACAACAACAAATAGAATGGAGTACAGTATGAAGGAAGGCAGCATGGCTGGCAGGCACCCTGAACAGGAGGTCGTGACCACACTGCAACATTTTGTTACATGTCTCATTTTGTATTCTTTCTGAAATCTTTATTGTGGGATAGATGTCTTGAAGATGAAGAATACAGTGGTACCTCGGGTTTCATATGCTTCAGGTTACAGACTCCGCTAACCCAGAAATATTACCTCAGGTTAAGAACTTTGCTTCAGGATGAGAACAGAAATTGTGCTGTGGCGGCATGGCGGCAGCAGCAGGTCCCATTAGCTAAAGTGGTTAAGAACAGTTTCAGGTTAAGAACGGACCTCTGGAACGAATTAAGTACTTAACCCGAGGTACCACTGTAACAGGATTTTTAAAAAGCAAACTAAGAATAAATAGGCTAAACCACAAGTGTTGTCCTAAACAGTCTGCAAAGTACCCCTCTTGTGTCAGTACTCAGCAAACGTTAACAAAACATGGTCACTCAGGTCATAAAACTTAACCTGCATATTATAAACCACCTTCTACAATATAAACAACCATCAACAATACAGTACAGTATAAGGCAAACAACTGATCCGAACTCATCTAAAACTGGCTTTTCTCAACAATAAGTGCAAGCCTGTAACTATCAAGCCAAGTGAGAATAAGGGGAAAGATGAATGGGAATGCAAAGTTAGGTTCAGTTAGCAGAAAGCAATTTTTAAATGGAATTAGTAAGTAAAACGTGAGAACCTAAGCAAAAAAAGGGGGGCAGTGTGATTAGCATAAAAGGAAGGACGACAGAAAGTGAGTGCGTGGACTAAGTGAAAGAGCAACTTTCCCTCTTAGGCAACCAACAAAATCAGGTGAAGTGGCTTTGCTTGGTGTGGCAGCAGAACCACCTGTAGGATTCCCAGCTTTATTTCTGGCTGAGCTCTTTTGCCTTTCCGACAGACTGACTGCAGACAGATATTCACAGGGCGCAGCTTTCCCAACAGAAGACAACCCCCTGAGCATCTGCCTGCCACGTGCAGATTCCTTGCCACGAGGACATTTGGGGAGGTTGGAGGAGGGCACTCCCTGAGCACGGGGGGGTGGGGGTGGGAGTGGGGTCGGGGGTCAGAAAGACTCCCCCCCCCCAATTCCCATAGATGCATAATCAAGAATCACCTGTAATCGGGGCAGAGAGAGCCAGGGGAGAAAAGGAGGAGCAGAATTTGGCGCAAACCCGGGACTAACCTGTCGAAAGCAGAAGGGCATCGTTAGCACGCTGACCCCAACAATGCTGTTCACAATATTCATGATCAGGCCCCAGTTGGAACCAGAGGAAGGGGAGGAAGCCATGCTCGGTGGAGGGCAGGCAGGGAGAGGGACCGTTCTTGGAGGGTGGGCGGTGAGGTCTGACAGCTCTGTTTCAACTCAAGGGGGCGGGGTTGCCGGGGACAGACGTGGCGTGGGAAGAACCAAGGTGTGGAGGGTAGTGGGGGGGGAGGGAGGGACACTCCAGGGAGTCAAGTTCTTCCCCCTTCCTCTCCCCAGAACCCGGCTCCGGCTTCACGCGTCGCACACACTTCCTCGTTTCCCCTGCTCTGTTGGCGCTTCCGGGATGCAAAAGAAAGGGGGAGGGGAAAAAAAAGAGAATGCAAGAAACCACAGAGGGCGAGAGGCCTAGAGCGGCACAAACACGGAAAGAGGGCAAAACTCCTTTTGAACCGCTCTGACCGGCCCCGGAGGATGGGTCGTGGACAGGGGGCGGGGCAAGAGGCCAGGGTTGCCATGGTAACCACCCCGCGTGACGCCGAGGATCTTGCTGTGCGGCCGCGGTGGTTGGCTGGTTTCGGTGCCCCTCCGGAGCAGCCCGGCGTGGCCGTTCTCGTCGCGAGTCGCCGCGCTGGGATAAGTACGCTGTGTGGTGTTGTTGTCGCGAACCAATGCGGCGCTGCTACGTCGCCGTGTGCAAGCGACACAAAAAACAACGCCGCTCATATATACAGTATAGAGAGAGAGAGAGAGAGAGAGAGAGAGAGAGAGAGATTATAGAAGTGGGAGGGACCCCCGAGGGTCATCTAGTCCGACCCCATTGCAAGGAAGGAATATGCAGTGGTCGAACCTGCAACCTTGGCATTAGCAGCAGCTCGTGCAGTTGATAAAATGGACTCGAGGCCAAGGCGGCTTATTGCGCTGTAACGCACTTGCCACGAGACCCTTCGTCGTCGTCAAGGAAGAGACCTCTGCGCATGTGAAGAGCGCCTTGGCCTCATCACAAGTAGCTGCAGGCAGCCCCCTATATACCTGCAAAGAGATGTCACTGAGGCTGTAGCATCCAAGGTACTCCTAGGCTCTGTCTTTCCAGGGGAAAAAGTCACTTCTATCTACAGTAAGGCCCTCACGTCACCACCGTCCAAATAATATGCCGTAGCAGAATGTAAGGCAACCGTGGCATCTAGGGCAACAAAGACTCTTTGTGGTTCATTAAACACTGACAAATTTAGGATGGCATAAGCCTTCGCAGACTACACTCCACTTCAGCACAAAGTTTTTGCTGCAATATATTTGTTAGACTTTAAGGTGCCAGCCATAACACATTTTTGTTTTTGCTGCAACAGACTTAACACACAACTTCCCTTCTGGAAATGGAAAAAATGGGGGGGTATCTTTTACTTTCAACTGGACTGTAATACAGTAACTGGAATCAAATAATCTGGCTACCCTAAAATTCAGTGCTTTAATGCCCCTTTGAGATGATACGGTAGGGTTTCAGCTTCCACAGTACATTATTCCAACTTTCCTCCGGAGAATTTAGAGCAGCATACAGAGTTCTCCCTGCATCCATTTTATTCTCATAACAATTGTGTGAAGTAGGTTGAACAGAGAGATGGCGACTGGTCTGAGGCCTCCCTCAGCTTCATAGGTGAATGGGGATTGAGCCTGGGTCTCACAAGATTCTAGTCTGTAGCCAGGTGTAGCCAATGTTAAACCCGGCAGATGTAGTGGACTTCAACTCCCACCATTATGATCAATGATCAGGGATGATGGGAGTTGTAATCCATAAGGTCGGGGCGGAAGCAGTATGTTGTCTAACCCTGCTCTAACCACTGTGCAACACTGGTTCTCAGCTGGCTTTGCGGTGAATCTATACCAGGGATCAGCAACGTTTTCAGCTGTGGACCAGTCCACCGTCCCTCAGACCTTGTGCGGGGTCTGACTATATTTTGAAGAATAAATAAATAAACGAATTCCTATGCCCCACAAATAACCCAGAGGTGCATTTTAAATAAAAGGACACATTCTACGCATGTAAAAACACACTGATTCCCGGATCGTCCACAGGCCGGATTGAGAAGGTGATTGGGCCGCATTCAGCCCACGGGCCTTATGTTGCCTATCCCTGATTTATATTGTCTCCCCCTCATCTGCTAAGAATTCCGACCTTTGTGTGGCCAGGGACCTCTCAGGCATTCTGTTGTGACAGATTTGAATTTAATGATTCTCTGGAGCAAGAAGGCAACATGTACAGTAGATGTTCTAACATATAGGTGGCCAATCTGTGACACTGACAGGACATGTGGCCCAGGCAGGAAGTGCCTATGGCACTTCTGGATTAGAAGAGGAGGAACTCTGCTCTGGGAATGGCACAGAATTAGGCCTCCATTATTGAGTGCTTCTGTCATATCCTAGGATTTCAATTGCACAGAAGGCAAAGCCACTACAAGGCACAGGGAATGCAGGTGGGGAGGAGCTTCATAGGTTACACCATTGTGGCAAAGTCTCACACTCTGGTAAACTTCTACAAAAGATTTACTGGTTCTGACCAGATGACACCATATGGCTGGGACAATCTTGTCAGATGGGCAGGATATAAGAAATGTTGTCATTATTAAATTATTACTATATTATAGGCCTCAGCCAAAATGATCATGAATGCATCCCTCTACACCAGTCCTAAAGATATTTTATTGGAAATAAGCAGGGTAGCTGTGTGTCCTACTTTACAGAGAACAGCACTCTCTTTGGGAAGGCTGTCTAGTCCAAGTCTGATTTACCTATAAGGAACTGTAAAAATGAGAGCATCAGCAGTCCTTAGTCAACAGACCAAATGGGCACACAAGACATCTGGTGTCTTTCCCACCATGGCAAAATCTATTATATTGAAATTATATAATAGAAATTTCTAATTATAGAAATTTAAATATCCAAATTGATGTCTTCTTTTGTGGTGATACAGATTTCTTTTTTGGTAATGTGTAACTGACCACCCTCAAAGTAAGCCTAATTGATTTCAATTAATTTACTTTTAAGCAACCATGCATACGATTGCAGCCTGAGCCTATAGAAGCAGCTGGGTGTGTACAGAGATAGAGAAGCCAGCTGAAAACAAATATAGATTCAGTCTTTGTAAAATGAAGATTGTCGTTGGCATCAGTCTGTCTCGGGAAATGCCTTCGGGATTGAAGTCAAACCACTGGAGAGTTTCAGTGCCTGCTGTGGCTGTAGAGATTGATATGGGAGAGAGACATGTTTTGTTGCAACTGGGGCAGATGAAGGTGCCCAGTTGCGCTCATGCAGGTGTACCATGGCATTTCTTCTTTCTGCACTCATTGCAGTCATTGTTTCTCTGGTCGCTCCTGTGGATATGCAACCTGTGTGTTCAGGCGCTGCTGTCATCTGCAAGGGATTCCTACACGGCGGAGTTAATGTTGCCCGCCTTCATGTCATGTTTGCAGACATCTTTGGAATGCAGAGTTGGTCTGGCAATGGGCCTGGTGCCTGAAGCCAGCTCTCACAGAGCACATCCTTGGGGATCATGC
Organism: Podarcis melisellensis; assembly: GCF_964234715.1. NCBI lineage: Eukaryota > Metazoa > Chordata > Lepidosauria > Squamata > Lacertidae > Podarcis > Podarcis melisellensis. Next base: position 27,694,546 of record NC_138529.1, on the reverse strand, counting down.
CATTTTCCCTTCTGTGGCCATGACCAAGCCAGCGTAGTCGTCACTGATCTAGGAGTGTGAACTTGCTGGCTATGTGGGCTTGGGAGAGCACATCTTTGTTTGAGGCTCTGTCCTACCATGTGATGCCCAAAATCTTCCTGATGCAGCACATATGGAAGGCATTGAGATGTCACTCCTGGCGGGTACAAGTTGCCTACAACTCACTTCCATAAAGTAGCGTGCTCAACACACAATCTTGGTAGACCTTCATCTTGGTATTGGTTGTTAGCATCACATTCTTCCATACCCTTTTGGAGAGGCAAGCCATTGCCATAGTTACCTTGCCAATACCATATCCAGCTCAGCATTTGGTGAAGAAGTTGCTGGTTATGGTAGAGCCCAGGTAGACAAAATTGTCTACCAGCTCAAGAATATGGTCATCAATGCTGATGCGTGGAGTGTTGGCGACGTCCTGACCCAGCTGATGGTGAGGCCAAACTCCCTGCAGGTTTGGGCAAAATGGTTAATGAGTCTCTGTAGAGCTTCCCCATAGTGTTAATGCTGTGAATCCTTCTGCCTTCTGCTCAATCTGACGTATAAGCGTAAATACAACCGTATGTCACAAAGACATGTCTCCAGTGACCTTTGCCCCCATCCCCCAAAATCAAACCAGAGGTATGCATTGCCACCCCTGAAATCCCTTAGCACTTGGCAATGGGGTGTGCATAACCATATTTTGTGGAGATAAGGGAAATTGCACAGAGACAAGTATGCAAAGAAAACAAAGCAAGAATTATTTCCTTTTCCAGTTTCGTACTATAAGAGGGTTCCGCCTTAAGGAATTTTGTATTGCTATCTAGTCCAAGTGCTTTGTCAATAGCTGTCACCACTACGTTGACAGTATGGTCCGCATGTGTGCCTCTTCCTTGATCTGGTGTGTTGCTGATTTAATGGGTTTTCCAGTGACAGCATGCCTAAAGTATGTTTGCATGTTCCAGATTGGCCACACGTGCCAGGCTACATCTAGGACCCTGCGTGTGAAGAAAGGAAGCACGGGAGGGCTATTGCATTTACTGTGTTCTTCACATGTGTTGCATAGGAGGACTGCGTGATTTGCCCACCAGTGCACAAATACCCCAACTCAGGGACTGCCTCCGTGTGTTGCAGTGCTGCCCCAGAACTCCTCCACTACCAAGGGCGTCCCAGGTCACTTCAAAAGGGAGGGCAGTTCCACAAAGAAAGCTTCTTCCTCCACTGAAGTGAATGGAGATATCTGCAGGTGCTCTGGATTTAGAGCAGAGGTTTAATACAGGCTCTTTGCTAGAACTCATATGCAGATGCATAAGCCTGTGTAGCGTGCACATGCAGCACACAATTATCTATAATTTAAAACATTCCTCTTTCCCTCCTCTGCTTGGCCTGTGATCTCGGAACCCCACCCTGAACTCCATTCTGTTTTTTTCACTTTATCTGTTTCCGACACATGCCAACAGCTGTTTGAAGTTGCCTCTTGTTCTCCACATCAACAAGGATTGTGTTCCGCCAGAGACTGACAGTGAGTGAGATTTTTATAAACTAGCCAGAATTTTCAAACACTAAAAGGGAGAGATGGGAGTTTGGCAATTGCAGGACTAGTCCTTTGCCTGCCCGCCTGCCTGAGCTTCCCCTCCCCTCCCCACTCTCCTATTTATATAACCCCCAAAGTCATAAAAATGACAACACATCCAATAGAAGGGGATGGATCTAATTTACCGCCAGCAGCCCTTATAAAACCGCAGATGGGCTGTAGCCTGGGACTTCTCAATTAGATTATATGCTAAAATGAAATTCCATGGATTCTGTCCCAGGCCTGATGGTTAGGGTTAAACCTGGAGTCCCAACTGATGGAGAATCACATGCAAGAGCCAGGGAGCTCTTAGCTCTGCTCAAGCCACCTTGTAATGAGGAGTCTCATAAGCGCATCCCCTCTACACCCCCCCAATACCTGAGTATTGTTTGGCATGGCAAAGGATGCTACAGAATCTGGCCTGCGTGGCACTGCACTTCATGTCCTTTTGTAACAGATGTGGGCAGGACGTTTGTATTCTGTTCTAAGAAGCAGAATAAGAATTATGCAGTAAGGTACTCCACCTTCTATGCCAAGAATGGCACTTTTATAATTCTGCAAATTAGGCCAGTTTAAACCACATTTGTGTAAGTTTCATAATTACTTCTGTCATTAGACATAGGGAAGGGGAAGGAACTATACTGGGGATGAAAACCTTTCCCCTGCTGAGCTTTGGATCAGTTATCAGCGTGTCTTCTCAGTCATGAGGACTTCCAACTTGCTTAAAAATTAAATTATATTCTCAGGAGGTTGCATTCTGCTGTGCTTCTGAGCTGTGCTTCTGAGGTGTTGCAGAGGAGACACGGCTTTTGATTTGCCCATGTATCTGAATATTCAAGAAAATGGGAAGGACTTTATCTAGGGACATAGGGAAACTACCTTGTTCCAAGGCAGACCATTGGTCCAGGTATTCTTCAACCTTTTTCTATGGTAGCGTACTTGCTTTGAATCCAAAAGGTCCGGTTATCTAGTGTCTCCAGTTAAAAAGATCAGAGATCAGGTGATGGGAAGCACTCATCTGTCATGAATCCTGGAGAAAGGTTGCCTGCCAGAAAATGAAATACTGAGGCTGGACACAAAAATAACTTTCCTATGCTCCTAAAATGTGGTGGACACGGAAATGTGCCCGCTTGATCTGCTCCAGGTAGTGTGTTGACAGATTCTCACTCAGTTTTATGGATGCTGGACTTTCAGGGTAGCTTTTTAGGTTATGAGCCAGGTTGGTGCAGCTATTCTCTCCTCCTAACACCTGCCGCTCCTCCCAGAGTTGTCATCCACACCTTTGATTTGTCCATCAGGACTACATGCCGGGATCTAAGAGGACTTCCAAGCTGTACAAGTTAACCTGCCTGCCTGCCCCACATGTAGGCCTACCTGGAAGAACAAATGGCATGAAAAATCTCCAAGGATATCCCCCAGTGTTTCTGCTTGTATTTGCACCTAAGTGCACCTGTTCTGCAAACAACATGAACATAACAGTCATTCAAGGACAGGCAAGAAAAAGCAACAAGGACATTGCTCACTTCTTCACTAATGCAAAAGCAACAAGGACATTGCTCACTTCTTCACTAATGCACACATTCAAGTGCTCCCCCCCCCCTTTTAAATGGTCCTATCCAATGAGCCACTGCACTGCGACTACAGCTTTGAGGATCAATCACGCACGTATTGTTGCTGGCTTGAGAGCTGGAATTGGGTCCCTGCAGTAGTCCAATTGCTGACACAGATACTAGGAGGATTGTCACCAGCCAGAATTTTTACTGCCCTCTCCAGAATTTTATGCTCTTGTCCAGTTGCCAGAACTGGGGGATGCAAAGTCAGGGATAAAAAAAAGATCTCACCAAGGCATTATTGTCATTATGGTGCATACAAGTGCTGTTTTGGTACAGACTTCAGACAAAGTGTTGCTTGAGGGCAGTGGCTATACCTATGGGCCAAAGAAACATGCACATGCTAGGAAACCTGTGTGTTACTGATGCAAATGTATGTACATTGTGCTGCCATATGAAGTGTCATGGTGCCTGTTACTGGGTGCATGTCTTAAGACTGTGTTTGGGTCTGTTGGTTTCCAGGCATCCCAGAGGAGAGCTAGTTTATCTCCTGCTCTATCTAGGGATTGGCAGAGCTTCCTCACAGGTAGTTCAGCATCTGTGGAGTTGCGGCCAGCCCAAGGTGAGGCAGGTGAGGTAGATGCAGAATCCCAGCTTCTGCTGCACAGGAGGGCAATCTTTGCACGAACAATGAAAAATCCACATCACAAAGGAAAAACATCCTGCATATCTTGTCCTTTTAAACAAGGATGCATTTTTTTCCCTCATAGGAAGAGGAAGGAATCATGAGGGGCTATAGACTTGCTCTTTTTCAAACAAGTCAGCAGGGAAGATACTTAACAGATCTTTCTTTCTTTCTAGAAAGTTATTGTCTCTGGTTCCTGGAGTGACTGTGGAAGAACATGAAGGTAAGTTTTCTTTGTTTTTGTTTTGGCAAATACCTCTTTTTTCATCCTTATTCCTCTGCTGGGGGATTCTGTGGTTGGATTTGTAGTAGCCGCGTACAGCAGCCCAAAGTTGTTGCTCTTAATCCATGTTCTGGTCTCATCTTGCGAAGCGTTTTGGCTGTGTCTTGCTGTGGGACAATAATCACTCAGAAACAGTTTGGATAGACATCATGGGCACACTTTGTCCAAGCACTGCTGCTGCAGGTAGTTATCTAATTAAGCTCACACTGTTGTGGAAATTCAGAAAACCTCTAGTTTCCTCACAACTTTTACCCCCGCTCTCCTGAAGAGGAATACCTTCCGCCTGCCACATCATGGCATATTCCAACCCCTAGGGGACCCCTGACCATTAGGTCAGGTGTGGCCGACTCTGGGGTTGCGGCGCTCATCTCACTTTATTGGCTGAGGGAGCCGGCGTACAGCTTCCGGGTCACTTGGCCAGCATGACTAAGCCGCTTCTGGTGAACCAGAGCAGCACATGGAAACGCCATTTACCTTCCCACCGGAGCGGTACCTATTTATCTACTTGCACTTTTATGTACTTTCGAACTGCTAGCTTGGCAGGAGCAGGGACCGAGCAACGGGCGCTCACCCTGTCGTGGGGATTTGAACCACCGACCTTCTGATCAGCAAGTCCTAGGCTCTGTGGTTTAACCCACAGCGTCCCCCGCGTCCCCTAGGGCCTAGCCCAAAAGCCAAGGACACCAGCCTCCTAATGTTAATTTCAGATGTAACTGACAGCTCATTTGGGGGCACGGCCGCACATAGGGGCTTGCATTTATTGCTCATTTTTTTTTTAAATGGAAGCTGTTATCCTCAAGTCTCTACCCATGGGCAGGTCCCATGGCAGCACTAACACTGCAGGGAAGCAGCTGCAGCTACAGTAGTGGGAGCTGTGAGTTAAAGGACACTTTCATGTTGACTTTGTTAAGGCTGCAGTCCGATACTCATTACCTGGGACCATGGGCATAGCCGGGCTGGGGGCCAGTTCTCTCCTCCCCATCAAAGTAAATAAATAAAAATACTAAAAGTAGACAGATTCAGACAGATTTTTCTGAGTGTTTGGGGTCTAAAAAGTAATTTGAAACAACTGCTGTTGAGACATTTCATTCTGAATCTGCTAGACGGAGCCAGACCGAGGATGATGACAGGTAGGAGTCATGCCCTACCGCCCAACATAAATCCCGGCTACGCCCATGCCAGGAACCAAGTCACACTGAATGTAGTTGGGCCTACTTCCGAGTAGGCATGTAAGATTTGCTCTGTATGTGTGATTTCCATTTGGTGTGCTGGCTTAAAGGGCTCGAGCGCAGCCCAGAACACCTGGGTGCATGGCCGTAGCCGGGGGGGCAGGGAGGGGCAGCTGCCCCCCCATCAATAAAAATCAATAAAAATACATAGCTAACTGAGGTCTGCTCCCCCCACCAACAAAAGGCCTGCCCCCGCTAACCAAAATCCTAGCAACACCCATGCCTGGGTGAACCTACTAAACTCAATTTCCCATGTGCATGTGCGGGCGGTGAAACCCGGAAGTAACCCTTTCCGGTACTTCTGGGTCACCGCAAGACGTAACCTGAAGCGGATGTAACATGAGGTATGACTGTACTCTGTCTGAGAGGTGACACAAGGAGAAGGGAGCCTTCGTCGTTCATTCTGTTCCATGACACTCGCCTCTGAGCAGTGTGAGAGGCCAGAGGTTCCAGGCTCAATTCTCAGGGTTTGGTTTCCTTGGAATGAGGGGCAGTGGAGGCTGTGATATCTTTATGATACATGGTTCATTTACGCACATGTACAACCTGAACCTACAGTGGAGGGCTCGCTTTTCCCATAGCCACAGCCTTGGATTTCGACAGAAATAAAGCATGGCTGTCGCTCTCAGGGCATCCACCTGCTTCCAGCCCAGCTCACACACATCCTCTCTCGCTGTTGTCCTCTTCACTACCAGCCGGGTGATGGAGGGAGCCCACCTATTTGCCCTTTTGCCACAGAGCAACTTCCTTTCCTGTACTTAGGGGCCATTGTGGCCCTTGCCTAGCTAATTCAACAATGGGATCCTCAGTTAGATTTTAACCTTTGCCGGGTCCAGGAATTAGAAGGGACCCAGCGGGCACCATACAGCCTAACTTATTGTAACTCACACCACTACTTTGCTCTTCGACAGATTTTAATAACAGGCAAGTGTCACTTTGTAGTGCGGCATGAATGGGTAAACTGCGGCTCTCCAGATGCTGCTGTACTACAACTCCCATCATCCCTGACCGTTGGCCATGCTTGAAGGAATCCCACAACATCTGGAGGGCGACAGGCTCTCTCTCTTTCTGTTTCTGTGCCTGACCCATTCAAGCTTCTAAATTTGGCTGCTACTGTAAAACACGTTCATAAGCAATAATGCTTTTCACCTGGGCTCTCACTGCATCCACCCTTTCAGATCAAATCCACATGGACGAGCCTCCCCACCTTATGCTCAGCGCTTCTTAAACGTCCCTACATTCTACTTTAACTGTGCCTTCCGCTCAGCGGCAAATGGACAGCCCCAGAATGCACAGAAGTATTTTGTTTGTGCCAACAAAGGAGATAGTGCGTCTCAGCCAGGACTCCCCAAAACTAGTTTCTCTGCTTTCTTTTCTCCCCCAGGCCATGAGAAAAATCCAGACGAAAGGTTTGTATGCTCATGTACACACACACACACAGTCACACTGTGTCAGATTAGCTCTGCATGAGCCAACTGCACACTCCCACTGGAACAAACTCCATGCCGCTTGTATAATTTGCAGCAATTGCGCTGGCTAACCACAAGAATTTGCTCTACAAAAGGTCTGCAAGGAGGTGGGCCATTTCTGCCTAATTCCCTCCAGGTGCCACTCAAATTCTTGCATCTCAAGATCAGCAGGTCCTGGATTCTTTTTTGCATACTTGTGAGTACACCCTCTCTTATAGTTCCAAACTTACAACACACCGGAGAGAGGAGAGACCACCCTCATTTGATGACAAAAAGATATAAATCCTTTGACCAACCTATAATATATTTTAAGTTACATGATTCTCTCCCCTCCCAAAATTGCTTGCCTTCTTCTATATTCTTTAAAATCCTAGTGGATTTGCAATAGTTTTGTTACGTGACAACAACGATGACTCGTACAAGTAAAGTGTGTTGCACTAGTGTTTTCCATAGTATTGTAGTTTATGTACTTTCATACATAAACTACAATACGCGGGTGGTGCTGTGGTCTAAACCACTGAGCCTCTTGGGCTTTGCAACCAGAAGGTCAGCAGTTTGAATCCCTGTGAAAGACTGAGCTCCCATTGCTCTGTCCCTGCTCCTGCCAACCTAGCAGTTCAAAAGCATGCCAGTGCAAGTATATAAATAGATACCTCTGCAGCGGGAAGGTAAACGGCATTTCCATGCACTCTGGTTTCCGTCCCAGTGTCCTGTTGTGCCAGAAGCAGTTTAGTCATGCTGGCCGTATTACCTGGAAAGCTGTCTGTGGACAAGCACCGACTCCCTCGGCCTGAAAGCGAGGTGTGCACCACAACCTCATAGTCGCCTTTGACTGGACTTAACTGTCCATGGGTCCTTTACCTTACTTTCACACACATGTCTGGAAACTATGACCCAATCAGAGTTACTAGCATTCAAATATGTGTGAACATGGATTATTAAATACACATGTACAATCAAGTGTTTCTTTCACATAGCTGAGGGACACCACAACCATAGTACTGGTGACCATGCAATTGTTCTAGTTGCTGCTTAATGCTTATAGTTGTCCTTAATGACAAGGCGAAACCTGGTGACATTCTGGAGTTTGGAACATTTTAATATGTTGGGACATAGTCTTGAGCTGAAATTTCGTACAATACCCTGCTATAGTTCTTGCAAACAGTGCCTGGGAAAGCTTTCATTGCTTCTGTCCCCACGACAACATATATTGATTTGCCCATCAGCAGCAAGTAGGACCTCCCAGCTTTCCTTCCTTCCTCCTCCATTCCCAACAAATCGGATTAACAGAATTGACTACCAGGGCCAATTCACACTTTCCCCTTTTGAACTGGATTTAAAGGGCTACTTGCAAAAGGGATTGCTTGCTGATAAGCAGCGCAGATGATCAATTAAAATTCCCTCTGTTGGAGCTAATGGGCTTCTTAAACTGTAAGTGCATGGAGTTGTCAAGCCCAGACCTTGAGAAAGCTTTAAAATGTGCTTTAAAAATTCACCTGGTATGGGCCTTACTATTACACACACAGCAGCGCCCATTACTGCAGCACTATCTGTTTTATGAGACTCTTAAGGGAACAGGAACCCACCCAGAGTCTGAATCTGGCAACTCTGCCAGAGCAGCATCATGACACAGATTCAGAATAAATACAGTTGACACCTCTGTTGTGGCTTCCTAGCAAGGCTTTGTGCCTTCAGCAGCTAGAAGACAAATAAAATGAGTGGAGAAGCCTTTCTTCTTCATTCACCTGTTTGACTGCCTATTTTGCAGGTGCTGAAGGCCAGGAAAAAGGCAATCACCACTCTCTGAAAATTAGAGGGTTAATTGGTTTTAAACCTGCTACCCAGGGTGCACTTAAAATATACTTCCCTTCCCTAGTTACCCCGACCCGCTTTCCAGATACTTCAGTTCCTTTTTGTTTTGAGCAACACACTGAGGTTTCTCTATTACTCTTGGACCAACAAGTAAGTAGAGCATGAGGATGGAGAGGAAATGAGCTGAACTGAAGCAACAAGCCCAAAGTGAGGTGCTTTTCCTCTCTGGGAGAGCACAGGGATGGCATTTCTATTAGTGGCAAAGTTGTGTAATTATAGCAGCTGGAATGAATGGCTTTGCAGATTGAGATGGTAGTCACAGCTGGAGCAATCTTCTTGGGTTCTTTCACTCTTCTTGGTTTTCTCCAAAGAGCTGAACTTCTCTCAGAAAGCATGGGCCATTTTTTTTTAAGACCGAGGGCCAAATTCCTTCATGAACGACCTACCTGGGGCCCATCTACCAGGGCCAGAGACAAAGAGAGCAAACTTTGTGCCGTAGGCCCTGCAAAAGAAAGAGGTTTCTGAGGTGTGTGCATCTCTTCATTGCTCAACCAAGCGAGCCAAAGGTAGGAGGACCACATTTCAAGAATACATTTCAGCAAGGCAAAAGCATGTGAGAATGTGTAGTGTATGGTTACCAGATTTTTTCAATGATTCCGGGGACACTTTTTTTTTTTTTTAAGCTGAGTAGCAACAGGGAGTCAGTAGTGGAGATGGTGAGGCAAAAGACCCTGGGCCCAAGCATACATGCATATTGTATAAAGGTGCAAAGTCCTTCTTTCGAACCCCATGAAACATAAATGCACAGAGTTTTTAAAAAACTGGGCAATGGTCGCTCGCCCACGACTCCCAAGCCTTCCCCGATCAGTCAAAACAAAGGGGGAAGGGGGCAGGAGATCGCACATGACACATCATATGGGGACTTCCGGCAAATAAAAATGGCAGGCGCCACGGCAGTGAGCAACTCCTGAAGCCAGCCAGAGCCAACTGCGCTACCAGACTGGTTCCGGGCTGCTGAGGCTGCCACTGCCACATTTCCCAGGGACAGATTTGCAAATCTGGGGACATTCTGAGGACGGAATCTGTCCGGGGAAAGATTTGCAAATCCAGGAACTGTCCCTGGGAACGTCTGGTAACCCTCGTGTAGTGACTATGTCACAAGGGATGACTATGACTGTGTCTATAGGAGTGGACAGAGTAGTCTGGAGGAGGGGTGTGTGGGTCACATATTTGGGGCCTGAGCCTCAGGTTGCCCACTGGTTGAAAATACAGAATTTGTCTAGGTCCAGGCATGGCCAAACTTGGGTCTCCAGCTGTTTTGGGACTACAACTCCCATCATCCCTAGATAACAGGACCAGTGGTCAGGGATGATGGGAATGGAAGTCCCAAAACAGCTGGATGGCCAAATTTGGCCATGCCTGGTCTAGGCTGTACCTGAGCTTCTTAAGAACAAATATTAACATTTCTGGTCCTTGGTTACCCCATTTGTATGCCGGGGGGGGGGGCGAGTTCTAACCTGTATGTGTTTGTTTCCATTTTTCCCATGGTTACCAGATGATAGTAAAAAAGAAGAAAAAAGGGGGCCTAATCTGCTTTGTGTGCCTTTAATAGCCGCTTGATCTACTGAAGTGAGGAGCAGAAGATTTTCACAGAGGGGCACTATAATCTGCTAGTGTCTGTGGATCAAGCTGCTGTTCAAGGCGCAGGAGCTAGTAAAACTGTTAGCAATTCTAATTAGCAAATAGGTGATTATGCTGTGTAGTTTTGAAGGGAGAAGAAACATGGTAGGTACTGAAGCTGCAGCTTCCAATCACTGCAAGTACTGCTCCCCCTCCCTGTTCCCACCTCCATACCGGGAGATTTCTCCAGGTATTTCCCACATACTTTCAAAGTTTGTGGGCAAACCCCCCCTTCCTTTCCATCCACCTCCCGCAAGGAAAGCAGAGATTCTTAGAACGCTGAATGTTGTGACCTGCTTGGTGCAGTTGTAGGTTGTATACACAGCCCTCCTGGCTATCTGCAGCCGTACCTTTGTAATTCTGACGGGTGGAAACTGCCTCTGTAAGAATGAATTGTTAAATGGGCCCACTTTCTAGGTGTGATCACACAAAATGTGCCTTCAGAGGACCACTATTTTGTTGGAAAGATTCATGCACATCCACAGAATTTAGGTTTACTCAATTGAAGAGGAATGCAGTGCTTTGTAGGCCTGGCACAACAAACTTAAAAAGACCAAAAAACAAAACAAAACCCCACACCAATATGTTTTAGAGTTAGGGAAAGTGCAGAGACACACACTTTAAAAAGTGTGGGCTGAATAAACAGTCAGCAGCCAGACATATAAGCAGCCTGAAAGATGAATGCTCATTGTTTTATAACATTCCTGCAAACAGATCAGAATGCTCAATAAAGACTGGGCATAGTCTAACCTCCGCATAATCAAACCAGGATACATGCTCAATAAACAGGCTGTCTGGAGGAGCCCTTGGTCAAATGTAATACTGTATACTCTACTGCAGAATAGCCTAGGTTGGCATCTCCCAAGCCAGCCAGGGACTGTGGGGGACAACAGACAAAGTCCTTGGTGTCAAGCTCCTTTTGCCTTATTAGGGGCAGGGGCCAGTGTTTCTTGCATGAATAATTAAGCCTGCCTCATTCCTGATTGCTTTGCAATATTAAAAACTAATTGCCACCAACCTGATGAAATGTACTTTATTGATCAGAGTGGCTTGTGACTGCCATTATTCTGTGGCCTCCAAGCACTGGCAGGAGGTGTCATTTGTCTTGATCACGGAGCGTATTGTGTAGCTTGAACCTGCTGAGAAGTGTACCCACTTGCCCAAATCTGCAAGGAAAAAGGAGCCTCATCTCCCAGGGTTGGCCAATACTGGGAGGGTACAAAAAGCCCTCCTCTCTCTCCCACCTGCAAGAGAAAAATGGCCACCACAGGAAGCAACAGCAGTGGGGCTTCTGCTCCTGTGACCCGCCCACCCCTTTCTTGGGTGTTTTTCATACAGCTGTTAAATGCAATAAAGCCCTATTGTACACAAAATGTGGCAATGCTTCTGCCGGATCAAGTTGACTGAGAGGGACATTGTACCTGTGTGTGTTGTGGCTGCCTTTATGTGTCAGTGAAACGGAGGAGTCCCAGAAGTGTGGCACTGGCGGAAACTTTGAGATTTCATCCTTTAGCTTCAGTTAAGTTGTAGGCGCAGCTTCTCTAGGCTGTTCCTCCTCTGATCCTTTTGGGCATCTTCCTGCCTGCCTGCTACCATAAACAAGCAAGAGTGCCACAGAAAAGGTGGACTAAGTGTGAAGACCAAAGGAACAAGGAAGGAAGAGATGGAAGAACTGCATTTTTCTGGTTTGTTGGTTCAAGGAAAAAAATTGTATATAGAAAGGAGAATTCCTGGATGCCAAGTTTCAAGTTTGGGGCAAGTACCCTTTAGTGAGAGAACCCTAGCGGAGATTTAAAATCACAAAACATGCAGCAAAGTTAAGCATGTAAATATAGGTGGTTGGACTTTAAAATATGCCCCTGTGAATTCCAAAACTTCCCTCTTCCCCTAGCATAGAAAAAGACCATGTTTGCGAAGTTAAAAATGGTTTACTTACAAATTCTCCCAAGGTTCACGTTTTTCCATACAGCATTCAGAAAAGGTTGCATAAGCAGTAAAACCTGGCTTAGTTACAGTGGTGAAAGTTCCTAAATTACTGGTATGGGAACTCAAAAGTGGCTTGTGAGAGCCATGCAATCTGAACTGGAGCAACCAGCTCAAGCCTCTTTATATGCTGAGCTTATCAGGTTGACAGGAGGTTGAGCAATAGGCTTGCTTACCCATTTCCTCCCAAGGTAAGAGGAAGTGACCTTGCTAGGTCTGGCAGGACAGCTTGCTCTGTTATTAACCCCTTTGTGCATTAATTAGACTTAAGTATGTTGGTTAGTTTTAAAGCTAAAATGCAGTCTGGCAAACTTAGATTGACATTAATCAACCCACTACAGTGCCCAAGTCCTCCTTTATCTCTTCATCTTCCAACTAAGCAAGCAATTGTTCAAGAATACATCCCAGCCAGGCAAAAGCAGTTGATGATGGTGTGAAGCAAGGGATGTAGCCTGGGGAAAATCCTGAGGGGTCAGTGGAGAGGCCTGGACAGCTGCATTTGCTCTCGAGGCCTAAGGTTCCCCACCCCCCCGTATTATATGAACCTGACCGGGCATTGAGGTCAGCATCAGATGACATGTTTTCCATACGGTCATTGCAATACATCTGATAGAGGATTTCAGGAGGCAGGGCCTTTTTGTTGCCAGCCCCAAAGTTATGGAATGTCTTCCCTATGGAGCTCTGCAAGCTTCCCATTATTTTTCCTTTTAGTCATTTTTAGCCATTGAACACTTTTTAAAACCCCAACAATTCTGCAGACTTTTAATTTTCAAATAATATCGCGCTTTTAGGAGTTTTAAGCTTGGCTGTTTTCAACTCGTTTGATTTATAAATGCTGCTATTTTAGTGTTGTGCATTATTTTTAATCATTTTTTTAAAAAAAATTAATTTCCCTGCAAACTGTTTTAAATACCTTTTTAAAAAAGGATAAATAATAATGCAAAAAAATATTGTTGAACAAAAATTCTGCTTTTCTCTCCCGAATCTTTGCTTATCGCACAGCTGTTCAAGCCCTACTTGGGGCACTGCCAAAATCAGTCAGGCAGCTGGTCTCCTCCTCTTTCTGCTGCACCCTGTGCCAGTTTACTGAGAAGTATATGCACCACCGTATTTAATGGGACTTACAGGTGTCCTAGGACTGAAACCTTAATCACTGCAGCCTTAATCATCCATTGCCTTGACTGTGAGGGAGTTTTTCTAGCATCAGCAGGAACGTGAAAGTGAATGCTGTACCTGAAGCGTGGCCATACAGCACCTACAAGAGAGAAGAGGGTTCAGCTCTGCCCTCCTTTTTCCTGGGTCTCCTGCACTTTGTTAACAGGTGTATAGCAAGCAGAAATTCGGAGGAGTACTGTACAGTAAACAGAATTACTGAACAGGGCAATTCTACTACATGGAGAGTTCAGGGGAGCCAGGAATAAAGTTCTTCCCAAGGGCGGTTGGATCAGTCTGGAACCAAACAGGGCACAGAAAACTTGTGATCAGGTTGCTTTAATTGTTTTTACATTTCAAAGCAGATGCAGGGATCTGAAGTTTTGATCAGAGCATCAATGCACTGTGTGTGTTTAACCCTCCCCTCGAGCTCTTTTCCTCATCTAATGTGCTTATCTCAAACTGTACTGTATCTGCGATTCACACCCACTCATCCTTCCTACACAAAGTTAATGTCAACCTGGTGGTGGAGGAATTTAGATCAGGGAAGTGAGGGTGGAGTAAAAAATTAAAACGCCATCTCCTTCAGCGCACAAGCTGCTGGGTGCTCAGATTCTGTTAGCAGAGCAGTTTTAAAGTTGTTGTTGTTGTTGATTTAAATCAGGATCCCATCATGGATTTTCCACATCCCATCTATTTTGGTCCAATGCTCAAGTGTCTTTAGGCATGCGGATGAGAAGTTAAGCCTTATTTCTGTGGAGTTTGTTATATAGTGGAGACAGAGGCCATGTCCCTTTTGCACAAAAGGGACGGGAGAACTTTTGCCATTCGTTTTGCTGCGTTTGTCTCCCTGGCTCTCCCTCTTTTTCAATAGTTATTTTTGGCCATTGCCCACAGTGGATGCTTCAAAAGATAATGGCAGCCCAGCTGGCTCAGACCAGAGGACCGTGTGGCTCAGCACTGTTCCCAGTGGCCCATCAGAGGGACTCACAAGCAGGATGCGACTGGAATCGCACTTGCCCTCTTGTACTGCCCAGCATATTGCCTCTGATCCTGCAGGTCATATATATAGTCATCACGACTGTGAGCCACTGATAAATAACCTTATACTCCATGAATTTGCCTAACTCATTTTAAAGGTGTCCCAAGTTGCAGGCCATCACTTCTTATAGTACATAGCTGTCAACGTTTCTCCAAACATTGCAGCCTTTTCTTGAAGAGAAGTTGCTCCAACCCTCTCCATCATTTTGGTTGTTCTTTCCTGTACCTTTTCCAGCTCCAGTACTCCTTTGGATAGGCAACAAACAGAACCGTACACACCAGAGGCTTGTACAAATTCATTACGATTACGGGCGGTTTTCCAGTTTTCTTTCCAGGTCAGCCACCGCCAGTTCAAACGCCCATCAGTTCCCATGAGAAGTTGGATATTCCGTCCCAATGTGCATCACCTTACACTTTACATTATATTGAACCACATTTACCATTTTAAAACTTACTCGTCCTGTTTGGAGATATCATTTAGGAGCTCCCTCGTGACCCCTTTTTGTTTTTGCACCCTGAATAATCTGGAAGTCCATCACCAAACTTGGCACACTTGTTTCCAGATCGTTTATGAACGAGTTAAAAATAAGTCTTGATACAGATCTTTGAGACCCTACTTTCTATCTCTCTCAATTTTTGCGACTGTCTACTTCTGTTCTTTAGTTTACCAATCCATAAGAGGACCTGTCTTATTATCCCAGGACCAATAAGTTTATTCAGAGATGTTTTCAATGAGGAACATTTATCAAATGTTCAAGTACATAATGTGTATTGGGTCACCCCTGTCCACATGCTTATTGAAACTCTCAAAGAACAAGTCCAAAACTTCAGTAAGACAGGACTTACCTTTGCAGAAGCCATGTTGGTTTTTCTTTCAGAAATACTCGTTCTTTAGTATGCTTGATAATTTTATCTTTAATAATGCTTTCCATCAATTTACCCAGAACAGACATTAAGCTAACAGGCCTGTAATTTTCTGGATCCCCCTGGATCCTTTTAAAAATGGATGTTATTTTGGCCACTTTCCAGTATTCAGATATGAATGCTGTTCCTGGAGACAAGCTAGGTATTTTTTGTTAGAAGATCATCACTTTCACGTTTTAAGAACTCTTGATGGAATACCATCTGGAACTGGTGATTTGTTAAAATGTTTAATTTGTAAATAAGCCTGGAACTTCATCTCTTCTCACCACTGTTCATCTTTACTGTGAGATACACAGGGCAGATATCCATGCCTGAATTTACAATTTCTGGAAGTTTGAAGAACTAAGGTAGGAATTCAGGTAGGAAAGCAAGGAATTCACTCACCTGTTATGCAATCTGTGTTCTCTCCTTTAGCATACACCTTTCGCTTCCTTGTCATTCAATGGTCCAGCTTGCCTCCCTACCCATGAATTATATTGTAAATATTCCTTAAATTGATACTTTTAAAGTTTTTAGTGACAGGCCCCTCAAATTCATTTTCTTAATTCCTGTCACTTGCATTTCATAGGCCCAATTTTGTTTTCATTTGGGCAAGACTTCAGTTTTCTGAAGGACCCCTTCTTATATCTTCAATAGCTTCCTTAACTCTGCTCATTAACCATGCAGGCATTCTCTTGGACTTGGTAACTTTCCTGAGCTGTGCTTATCTTAGCAGAGCTTCTACAGGTAGCCATTTTATTTTCTCACCATGCCCCAGATGTTGCATTATTCTGGTGTGTTGGAGGGTTAAAAGTGACTCATGCCACTATTTTTATTTTTTATTTTATTTTTTGAGATGGCAACCATTGGTTCCTCACAAAGTCAAGGGATACTGCAGTTTCTGGGGCATGGTAAGTAAATATATGGATGGTGGCCATAGACAGCCATAAAAAGAAAAGAGAGCTTTGCTGCCACTGTCACTAGAGACACCCCCTCCCCCAGAAATAGTGATTTGATCTTCTGTGCCTTTTAGTAATACAGTAATGGAATTCAACCCACAGAGCTCTATTTAGCTCCGTTTTTCATTTATTCCAAAATGATTACACACCTACTGTAAAACAGCAGCGGTAAGGCTTTCCTGAAACCAATGGGCAAGTTAGGTAATCTGTCTGTAAACCCTGATGTGGAAAAATAAACCCCCAAATGTCTAGAACTGGGGTTGGTCATATATTTCTGAGCCCAATATCTGCCCCCTTGGGGGAAAAAAGCCTAGAAAGTTACAGTTTGAACTATTTTTTCCTCAGTTCTTCTCTTGTCATCTAATGTGGCAAGCATGCCATGGAGAATAGAGAAGGTTCTTGAGTCGCCAGGATGATCCAGAAAGCACATAAATTATGTGATCTTCTAAAATACAGATTTGCTCTGGAGATTATTGGTTGCCTCTTGTCCAGCCAGAAATGAGTAAAACTTGGGAGGGAGGACATGGCTGCAGCAGCAAATCTATTTCACATGAACAGCTTCTTCCAAAGCTCTAGGTAGGACTTGGTGCAGGCTCTATGCCCTCCACTTATGGAGACAACTTGCACAGGATCGTTTGCAGAATAACTGGAAGCTTAAGTCTAGCAGAAGATCTATACAAAGCTCTGGCTCCTGACCCTCCTTATCCCATGATCCCGATGCGTGACATGTGACTCACTGCACTGAAAAGAACACATTGAAAATATAGATATAGCTACATTAGCAGGAGCTCAGTTTACCTCTCTTTTTTTGGATCTCTCCTTGGACTGCAAAAAAAAAAAAAGTTGTCAAGCATCTGTCACAGAACTGGTGGGATGCAGCCGGATATCTAGCCTATCCCATATTATAAGCAGCAGCCATAAAATTTATTTTCTCCGGGCTGTGTAAAATTCATCTGCTAGTATACTCTCCAGCTACTTTGGTTGGAGGGGTTCTCTCTTAATTATTTTCTGGCGGAATGTTGCCTTTATAATTTCATGTAAGATTACTGAAATATCGCAAGTGCCGTTTGTTCTCTAACCCAAAGTGTCTGTTGCAAGGACTGCTCAAACAGGAACATGTCAACTCGATAATATCTATAGATCTGTGCAGGTAGGCATAAGCCAAAGTACATTCAGCTCCCATGAGAGTGACAGCTTCTGCTAAACGTTGTAATAAATTAGGTACCTGCATCCGTTGTACAAGTCCCATTGAAAAGAATGAGATTTGCCCATGAGTGGATGCATGTGATGGGCCTGTCTCATCCATTCATTGCAGTGGGGCTTGCACACAAAGCTCCTTTAATGAAATTATACCTTATGTGAAAGGGTCAAGTGTCCAAAGAAGTCACAGGTAAGCTGTCTTATACAGTACCGAGTAAGATCGTTGGTTTATCTAGCTCAGTTTGGACTACACTGATAAAGAAGAGTTTGGATTTGATGTCCCGCTTTATCACTACCTGAAGGAATCTCAAAGCGGCTAACATTCTCCTTTCCCTTCCTCCCCCACAACAAACTCTCTGTGAGGTGAGTGGGGCTGAGAGACTTCAAAGAAGTGTGACTAGCCCAAGGTCACCCAGCAGCTGCATGTAGAACAGATAGCCAGGGTTTCTGATGAAGTTTCCCCAGCCTTAGCTGGAGATGCTAAGGAATGGACATTGGACCTTTTCCTTGTAAGGCATGTGTTGCTTTACAGCTAAGCTATGGACCTAAACCCAAGCTAGGAATATCCCCGACCCCGAGATACAGAGACCAGAATACTAGATCCTGATTTTATAATAATATATATAATCTTCTCTTTAACAGGAGCATATTAACATCCGCAGACATTGTCAGAATAATTATCATTAGAATAACAATAATAATAATAATAATTAATAATAATAATAAAAAAGGGTAGGAGGGGACGGGTGAGGGGAGTCTATAATACACAGTCTTGTGAGGTCAGCGTGGCCTTTCGGGGCCTGCGCTGCCGCGGCCTTCAAGTGCCCCCTTCTGTATTTACATGCTTGCCTGGCATCCGCGCCCCCAGCTAAGCTGGAGGGAAAACAGTGCATCGAACACAAAATAAAACCCATCAAATAGCCCCCTTACCCTCCCACCCCCGTAAAACCTGCCTCTTTTTTTTTTGTCTCGTTTGCTTCTTTTTCCATAAAACTTCCCGTCAGAAATACACTATTTACACACGAAATAAATAGAGCGGTAACCTGATTTGTGTTTGGCCTGCGGCAAACAGTCAGAGGTACTAGGGAAAGTATGGCTTGGATTCAAATCTGTACAGAGCCGTGTGGGGAGCCGGGATCAGCCTGCAACCCCGGGGCATGGCAAAGCCGGGAACCTTGCATATTTCAGGGCCTTGCATCCAACGGGCAGGAAATGGTGAGAGGAGACGGGCCCCCTTGCCACTGTCCCTTGGCCCTCCTATCCACACCCCCACCCCGCCAGCCGTTTTCCGGCCCTGGAGCAGTGGTTGCCATCCCGCAGTCTCAGCATAAGATGGGCACGCCGTCTGCAGTCACAAGCCGGCCTGTGGTGGGGTCGTAGCTCCCTGCCAGGTAGTAGAGGTCTTGACGGTCCTGGTATTTCTTGCTGCGTGTCAGCTGCTCGTAGTGTTCACGTTCTACCACCTGGCATTTGTGCGAGATGGTTTGGACGTCGTTCTCGTCCTCATGGCACGACTGGTACAGCGCGTTCTGCAAGAAGGCCACATGTCAAAATATTGCACCCCAGCCTTGTGTTTTTTGCAAACAAAAGGGCCGATGCGCGGACCCCAGGACCAAGTCCTCTGCAAGAATTGTTGTTTGCCAGTCTGCAAGCACCCGACATTGTGGGAATTCAATCACTTTTCAGCTCAAAGCAACAAGAGATATAGAAAGCTGGGGTGCACACATTCCAGAAATCTCCCTCCCAGTGTGGTAGCATTAGCCAATTAGATTACAGTGCTACCTTGGTTCTCGAACATACAGTCATACCTCGGGTTACAGATGCTTCAGGTTGCGTGTTTTTGGGATACGGACGTGCCAAAATGCGGAAGTACCGGAACGGGTTACTTCCGGGTTTTGGCTTCTGTGCATGCACAGAAGCAGCGAATTGCAACCCGCACGTGCACAGGCGCGGTGCTGCGGGTTGTGAACGTGCCTCTCGCACGGCACAACCCGAGCGTTCCAGTAATCCGTTCCAGTAGTTCATTCAACTCCTGAAACTGTTTGAAAACCAAGGTGCGGCTTCCGATTGGCTGCAGGAGCTTCCTGCACTTAAGCAGAAGCCGCATCAGATGTTTGGCTTCCGAAAAATGTTCGCAAACCGGAACACTTCTGGGTTTGTGGCGTTCGGGAGCCAATTTCTTCAACACCTAAGCCATCTGAGAACCAAGGTATGGGGCAAGTTCAACCAGCTTCCCCAGAGCTTGCCGGCCCTCCACTCCTGGCTGCACATGGGATAGCAGGTGATCTCCCACTGGATCCCAAACTACCAGCAGCCCATCCTTACTTTAGTTCAGAGCATGCTTTGTGTTGCTTTGTATAACTGTAGAGTTGGCAGGGGCCACGAGCGTCATATAACCAGAACCCTCTGCAATGCAACTATATTTTGCCCAACACAGGGGTCGAACCCACAACCCTGAGATCAAGAGTTTTTACGCTCTTACCAACTGAGCTATCCCAGGTACTACTAGTTCAGCCACACCCTGTGCCTGCCTCACTCTCCTTCCCCCCACCTAACTCTCGCTCCCAAAGTTCGCTTCCGGCACTTTCTGGCCTCTCACCTTGCCATCGCTATGCCTCTTGCCCAGCTTGGTCTCCTCAGGATGGTAGAACCACTTTACTTTGACAACCATGTTGCTGCCCCAGGATTCCCACATGCTCTCGATGCGGCCGATGTACGGCAGATGGGGTCGCCCGGCTGACAGGAAGACAGCACAGTCACCGATGCGCAGAGTCTCCTTGCCCCGTACAATTGCCTTGTAGAACAATTTCCGTGCTTTCCCCTTCATGCCACGACGCTGCAGGGAAGGGCAGAGCATGCTAAGGCACAGTAAACAGGGGCCTGCGTCTCGCATAGGGTCCCCACCACCACCCCGCCTTCCGACAGGCCCTGGTGGGGTTCTGCCACCTACGGGATTCTGACTGTTGCCACGGAAACAAAGCCCTGCGTGTCAACAGCAGAAGATGCCCTCCGCAGCCTGTAGCAACGGAGCGTAAGTGAGGGGCCCACTCTGGATCAAAAGCAAGCTTGGCTTTAGCGAGAATCCCTGGGAGAGGCTAATCAACAAAAAAAACCAAATGGGGTTGCCAGGCATGTTTTTATGTCCTGCGAGGTACGGGTGCCCAGAAGGGCTATATTGACATGGAACGCAGCCTAGGGACAAGACACACAGAACATGGCTGGTGCCTCACAGGGAGCAAGATAACCGAGTGCGTGGAAGAGAAGCAGCTCGTTCCCACTCTACCCACCAGAGCTTAAATGCAGACCCAGCCCACGCCTCAGGAGAAAACTGCCTCCCGCCAGCCACTCGCAGGAGGCCGCTAGCCGCTATGAAACCTCGGCCATGTTCCCACAAATGCAGAAGCGCTTACAAAAAATTGGCTGCTATTGCAGATTTCCTGTGTGAAGTATCTGGGACAACTGAATGCCAGTTAGTAAAGACAGTGATCCCTTGCCAACCTGGAGGATTCGGTGACCGCCGATGCACAGCAGCGAGCGCCAGTCTAATCTCTGTGGGGCTCAGGAAAGTCCCAAAGCCTGTTTTGCAGCCCAGTTCTGAGCCTGTCTATGTGGTTAAGTGTTCACTTGGATGTACTTCTGAGCAAAGTGTGCCCGAAATGGGCAGCCCAAGCATCCTAATTGATTAACCTGAGGCTGAAGTGTAAAAACAGGAATTCATGGTTCTTTTATCACCAAAAAAAAAAAAAAAAAAAGAGAGAAAGGGAACTTGGGTCTTTCCGCCAGGTCAGTTACAGGAAGGCAGCATGAAGAGCGGAGAAGGAAGCCTCCCAAGTTTAGCCTATCCTCCTGTTGAAAGGCACAGAAAGACTTATGAACTGCTTCCTCCTACCATTTCCTTCCAGCTCTGTCACAATAGCTCTTGCCAAAACAAAACCCCATTGATACAGTTTTAACAACCAGACAAAGCAGATTCAAAACCATTTTCCTTAATTTGCATACTATAGTACAATCGCACCATATGGCATAGAATATTTTATTTTATATATGAGCAATGTTCTAAAAAGCTCCAATGGACTGGCATCCATTTCCCATACCTGAGTGGGATTCCCAGACCACTTCCAGAGCTGGCGTGCTGGCAGGAAAGCAGAGATCTTTGGCCGGTTTTCCACCGAGGGCAGCCTCTGCCGGCGGGAGAACTCTTTGGCTTTGGAGAAGCTCAGGGCCTCCTTGCGCCTGAGCTTGCCCTTGGCCCCAGCGCCAAAGCACCTCTGCAGGGTGCTGCCCTTGGAGCGTAGGGCTTCGGACTGGGCCAGCAGGGCTGGGACAGGGTGCGTCAGGCAGGTCTGCACAAGCAAGGTCGAGTCCTCGTCGTCGGAACTATAGGACGAGTCATTGTCGGATGAGCAGAGGCTGGACGTGGAGCCCGAGCCCGAGCTGGAGGAGGTGGACGATCCGGAGGACGATGACGAGACGGAAAGACGTGTCAGGAAGCGGGAGGGGACACTTCCTCTCAGGTCGTCCACCTCATCTTCATCCATGTCTGAGTAGGAGCTGTGACAGTCGCTGTCGCAGTGCAGACCGTACTCCGTTTGACCCGTGTACTTGCGCAGCGCCAGCCCCATGGGCAGCGATGTGCTCTTCTTCTCCTTGATCCCCAAGGCCGGGTGGGCATAGCCGTGGCCGGGCAGCGAGCCAAAGTCCTTGTCGTTCATCAGCAAGGCCTTGCAGTTTTTGTTCTTGGGCGACGTCACGCCCTCGTGGTCCAGCTTGACCAGGTACTCGCCGCCCATTTTCCGGCGCCCTCCCTTGCCCATCTCGACATCCAACCGCTCGGCCTTCTTGGCACGCAAAAGCTTCTGGGTGCACGGCAGAACCAGGCCGGCGCTTCCAAAAGCTGAGTAGGAGTTGGCAATGCGGCTGAACGAGTCTGAGCCAAAGCCGTTGCCAAAAATGGGGGCAGCTACACTGTGCACAGGGAAAAGCACCTCCTTGGTCCGCAGCTTCTTGCTGCTGCCGTTGAGCTGGAAGAGGTTCTGCCGCATGGCTGTGCTCTTGCTGGAGGTCTTGCGCTTATTCTGAGCCACAGCTGACCAGCTCAGCAGAGGGCTGGCACGGCGGCCCAGGAAGTGATCTCCAGGCAGGGCTTTTGAACTTGGGTGCAGCAGGTCAGATTTACCTGGTAGGAAAGGACAGGGTCAAAGAAATACTGGTGGGGGCTGCCAACTGTGTTTAATCTTCCTATGTCCTTCCCCCATGCAACTGCTTTCATTTATTCTTGCTGGGGCCTGGTCAGATGGGTTGAGCCGATAAGAACTACAGTAGACCCTTGGGTTACGTTACTCTTGAGTAACGTAAACTTCGGGTTGTGAAAGTGGCAAACCAGGAAGTATTTTTCCGGGTTTCACCGCATGCGCAAAGCGCTCTATTGCGGTGGATTTTTCGGGGTGCACATGGACCCTCGGAACAAATTAAATTTGTATCCAGAGGGTCCACTGTATCCTCTTATGTATGCTGGAAAAAAAAGCCGTCCAGAAAGGGGTGGGGAATGAAATGGGTGTTTAAAAAAGTAGATACTAAATAGGTAGCGATCACAGTTAGATGAGCGCCACAGATCCCGCAAGTGTCTGACTCGGACACTGTCAAAGTATTTCTGCAGAATGGCAAAAGGCAGGAAGTAGCAGCTCTCACTGTTCAGTCACTTCTCCCTCCCCAGGAATCCATGACATAGCCCACCAGCACCCCTTGACGTGCAAACCATTCTCATTTGGCGGAAGAAATGCTGAGAGACAGAGTGAAGCCCTTAGTGACAATATATAGGCACATAATTATGTTGTCCCTTGGAGTATATTGTCCCTGATTGGCTGGGATCTCCTGAGGAGGAATGAAATGGAGAGGGGACCGAGGGGAGAAGGCAACTGAAGCAGCAGCAATGGTGGCGGTGTCTTTGAATAGTGATGAACAACCATGAAAAAGGTTGGGTTTGGGGCAATTGCAGTCTAAAGAAGAGTAAAATGTTTGGTACAGAGTTCAGAGTTCACCAGGTTTTGTTTATAACTCTATTATACCTTGGTCTATCTCCCTTTCCTGGTGTTCCATCCCCAACTGATCAACGCTTTGTCAGGGTTCATGAACCCTGGCCCACCTTTTATGGTGCGGCTTCATTTTGATGTTTACACACTGCTCTTTCCATAACTCAGATGGGCTTTTTTTTGCAGTTAGGGATCCAAGTACTTCTGGATTACATAATGGACCTGGAGCAAGGAGCCAGCTATATTTTGTAATTTTATAAGCTATGTGACTTTGCTGCTCAGTATATCTTTTTTTTTTACATGATCTGTGGTGTTTTATGCATTGTGACTTTGCTGTTATTTTTATTGATTACAGTCCAGTAATGATTTGTTGTGGTTTTTGAGATGTGATTTTCTGTTTGATTATTATTTGCTGATATGTTAAGGGTTCCTATTATTGTTCAATATTGTATTTGAAACAGATTATTGACTATTGCATTAAGCCGCTTATTTTTACAGTCATATTTTTTGTTATGATTTGCATTGGATCAGATTGTTTATAGGACGTGTGATCTTTGTTGCATATTTTATCATTTCTATGGCTTGTGAACTGCCTTGCGTGTAACAATGTAGAAAGGCGGTGTGCATATTAAAAAGGAAGTTTCTGTTCTGCTGCAAAGTTTTACTGGGTACTCTTGGGGCAAGTCACCCTCTCCGCCTAATCCCTCTCACAGGGTTTTGTGTGAGGATAAAAAGCAAGACAGACACAGGACTTTTGAGCGCCTTTCTAATGAAAGGCAAGTGATGGAGAAATGGCTTACCAGCTTTTTCTTTGCTCGTTGCCTTCTTGCCGGTGCTTTTGGCTGACTCTGAGCTCTCACGCCCCTCAGCGCACAGGCTTGGTGCCGATTCACTGGAATGGGGAACGTCACTGGAAGACCTCTTGTTGCGACGGCAGAAGGTGGAGACCAAGAGTGCAGGAGAAGGCTCTGTGCCTGTAGCAGAGAGGGGAGAGTTAGAAATCTCAAGCTCAGATGCAGGTGAAGACTCACTAAGGGTGCCTCCTGAATTCATAGGTTGGTAGCCCATCTGAATTTGCCTTTCATACTTTCTCCTGTGGCAATATCTATCTCCCGCTCTTCATGGTCATGTGCAGACTGGCAAGATCCCCCTTGCACCTAGCCCAGAAAGCGCAGGACGTTCTCGTATGCCCGAAGGGAATGGCCACTGTGCCCAGAGCTGCGGGGAGTTTTATAACCAACCGGGCACAAGGTGCAGTGAAGCTGCACCCAAGGCGCAGATTGCAGCAAGGAAATTGCTCCTTAGGAAAAGCCCCAGCATGGATGAGGCTCTGCATTAGAACCTCTGCAGGTTTGGATCTGCCGAGGCAAAACAAAACACGGAAGCGCATCAGGTACAACTGACCCTGCATTCCTCCCATCCAAGGATGCTTACACTGGATTTTGAAATCGGGTGGCAACATGCGGATATTAGACACTGCAATGTGGCCTGTGTCCCCATCGTCAAATTCTACCAGCACAGAGTCTGCATCATCCTCTTCATCGCTTGAGGAACCTGTGGGACAGAATCTGTGTTAACTTTGGGGACAGACAAACACACGCGCACATCTCAAGCCAGCTCTCCACCCTTTTCTGGACCAGGGACCTGGTTGCTCGCTGCATGCCTGACTCTTCCCCACCTTGGGGTCTGTATTGGCCAGCCCCTCTCACCTCGAATGACATTCCCTGGGTAGAGGCAGCGGGACTTCTGGCTCCAGTAAGCACAGACTCGGGTGCCAGGTGGGAGGCTGTGACTTGACTGTGGCCGCACATCCAGAACCTGGGAAGAAACAAAAGGTCCTGGTTGGCAGGTGCTCTTAGCAAGGCACTTTTGCTGCCACTACTGCCTAGCCAAGGGCAATGCTTCACGTTGTATATCACAGAGTGACTGTCAAGGAGAAGATGGAACAAGATTGGCAGAACTGGGTGTGTGGTGAGGCTCTAGTATTCAGGCACCGGCATTCCATGCCTTGCATGGCTATCTGCTCATCTGCCATGGTCTCCACTCACATTCTCTTTCCACGCATTCTGCCTAGACACCACTGAATGCTGCCCTTTTCTTAAGCTCCTTACTTTCCAAACACTCCAAAGATTTGGTTTGGAAAAACCAAAGTTGCTAACGACAGGCAAACCGCAGAATCAGTAACTGGGCATATTATCTGGGCATATTTGATTAGCACAGTTTATTAACACTGAGCTGATGTTTCCTTAGTGTCAGAACTGCTTGGATTCTAAAAGTCTGCACCAAGTGTGATGAAGATGTCTTAGTACAACACAAGCATCAGCTAAGGCTGTCTCCTCACTGGGGGATGGGAGCACAGCACTATCAAAATGAACAGCAGCTTTTTATACATCCTGTTGGGCACTATGATGCGCAGCTGGGAAGAAAGGGAGGTATCCTGTCCCCCAGAGCATTTGAAAGCAAGAAGCCAGGTGTGGCTACAAACTCTATGCAAGCCTTCCAATACCAGTTGGTGGAAGATCAACACTGAAGCTAGGCTGACCATGACAAATCCT
Source organism: Podarcis melisellensis (assembly GCF_964234715.1). NCBI lineage: Eukaryota > Metazoa > Chordata > Lepidosauria > Squamata > Lacertidae > Podarcis > Podarcis melisellensis. The sequence continues at coordinate 27,668,431 of NC_138529.1, read as the reverse complement.
GTGCACTGTGCAAGTGCATCTAATCCCTCCCAGTTAGCATTGTGTTGTGTTGTCTTTATAGATCGCCTTTTGGCCCTAAAGTCCCCAAAGCAATGAAAAGAATCATGTAGACATGCCCTTGCCTGAATGCATCTTGCCCTTCGCCCTACAACCACACTATCTCAGGCCCTGGTACCCAGAAGACATGCACCTCCTGAGTGTACCTTGCTTGCCTCAGCAAAAATGCTTCTCTCCATCGTGCTGTGCCAGCTTGCGCTTTGCACATTGGCACAGGGGAGCAGCACTCTCTGCTCCCTGCCTCACAGGTAAATCCCAGATTCATGAATGCACCACTTGCTCTTGCTCCCAGTTGCATTCGCAGCCCAGCTTCTCCGCCCCCAATTGCCTAAGCAGGCCTGATTAATCCCAGGCCATGATCTGCAGGGACTCACCGCCTCCTGCAGCAGCTGCTCCTGGGAATAGATTCTCTGCCGGTTCCCTCGCTCTCCCTCAATGACGATGCTGTAGCTACGGGAGGGACAAATCAATGGCAGAGATTTATACAGCTGGAGATGTGAAAGGCTGGAAAAGAACTCGGCTTGGCTCATTCTGACAAGATGTGAAATGGGACATTCAATCCTCGGTTTGCAGGGGAGGGAACAGAGCGCTTGCCTTTTGGCCCAGCTCAGTGCAGTTGGGAGCGCATGATGCTCGGTCCACAGGTCCATATGAGTAGGAGGCAAAGAGCACTCGGTGCTCAATTTGGGGACAGGAAGGGTGCTAAAAGCTTGGTTCAGGAATAGCGGAAAAATATGCTACAGGAGGTGCTGGTGGAAGTTCAAAAATTGCAAATTTGTAATCATGGTTGTAAGAATTATTTGTAAAAGGAAAACTTAATAAAAATTTATATATATATATAAAAAAGGAAAAATATGCTACAGGGGTAAACAGCGCAACCCAATAGTATAATTACTCAGAAGTAAGTCTCACCTCTGTGAGGCTTACTTACAGGTAAGGAAACACAGGAGTGGCAGGCCAGTGCTTTTATGGAGCACATTTAAAAATTAGCTATTTTAATGCAGGGCAGGCTATTACTCTTATTCTGCAGACAGGTAAAAGCTTACCCAAGACCATACCAGAAACATATAATAGAAGGGGCCTCTGAACTTTCACATCCATCTTTTCTCTGCACCACAGAGGCTACGGTGTGCTTTTTGTTCAGAGCAGCGGGACAGGTAGGCAGAGGGAAATCATTGGCTTTGAATTGCCAGGTATCAGGATAGAGATCACCTGCCACTCTGTTTGCGGGTGAGGAAGACAGGGCCACGATATTGAATTTTGAGGTCATGTGAACATTGCAGCATGTTGCCTTGGGCAAGGGTGGTGGTATTACTTTAAAGCAGAGATGGGGAAACTTGTAGTCCAGCAACATCCGGAGGGCCACCACACCTATCATCTCTGACCACTGGCCAAACTGGTTGGGTCTCATGGAGCGGCAGTCCCACAACATCTATAAGGCCATGGTTTTCCCATCCCTCCCTTTAAAGCAGGCTTTCCCCAAACTTGGGTCTCCAGCTGTTTTTGGACTGCAACTCCCATCATCCCTCGCTAGCAAGACCAGTGTTCAGGGATGATGGGAATTGTAGTCCAAAAACAGCTGTAAACCCAAGTTTGGGAAACCCTGCTTTAAAGGAAAGGCTATTAAAGGGACTGCAACTGTGCAAGCACAAAGGAGGAAGGAAGCCCGGAAAGCAGAGAAAAGGAACTGCCTGCCCCCTTAAATATCGGTGTGCTGCCATTTGATCTTTGCAAGAAACGCCAGCCCCTCTCTCCTTGCATCTCTTGCCCATGTTTGTGCCTGGAAAAATGGGGATTCTTACATGTCTGGTGGCTGCAAACTCTTCACACTCCCGGCGTAGAGCAGGCTGTCCTCTTTGGGAATGAGCACGCGCAGTCCATCCTGGAGATCCTCCTTGTGAATGGTGCATGACTGGGCTGCAGCCAAACAAGGCAGAGCAAGGCATGAATCCACAGCTCACACTGCTCCCCCATTCCTTAAACCAGCATACTTCTCAACTATATATATAGTTTGGAATCTGCCTCCAGGATATGACAAAAACTACTATTAAAAAGGAATATCCAGCTGGCCAGCAAGCACCTTCGTTTAGGACCTGCAGCTCTTAAGACTGCATCTCTTGCACAACAGAGGGTGGGCTTGGACACTCGTTAACAAACTTCAAGACCCCAGCTCTTGGGGGATGTTTCCCCAGCTTCATCCACGTGTGGAGACTGGAGCAGAGCCAAGAAATGCACCCAGTGGTGTGGTCTCCAATACACGGCATCATCCCAGAGCTGCTCAGCAGAATCCTTCCTGCACCTCCCAGCGACCCACTGCAGCAGTCTTGCTCTACACCCCTGTCTGCCCCGCCTCAGCTTTCGCTTCAGCAGCAGCTTATGTACCACCACCACCACCCTCCATCTCGAATCCTTTCTCCTCCTTTTGTCTGCCTTCGCTCTTGTCCAACGATCTGTGTGGTTCACACACATGCAGAGAGAGAGAGAGACTCTACTGCCCCCTGCTCCCACCCCCAACAACTGAATGCTAAACTGTGAGGGAGCGCCAAAACTCACCGGGGGTCATGTCTTGCTCCGTACCAGTGGGGGGCATCTCCTCCTCTTCAGAGAAGCTGCTGTTATCATCAAACTCAAAGTGATCCTCAATGGCGAAGCTCTCCATCAGCCGGCTGACCGCCCGGCCTTTGCACTGGAAAAGCCAAGGAGAAAATGTATCGCACGTGACAAACTGTGTCTTTGCCCAAGGCGCGAAGGGATGGAACAAGGGTCTCCTAAATCCCGAATCAATAGTGAAACCTCTGCACCACCCTGACCTTTGCTAGATGGGGCCATTGCCCACTGGATGAATTCTCAGGGCAGCCAGAGGAGTTCCCACCCAGCAAATACCCTGACAGCAGCAAGGCAGATCTGAGCCATCAGCTCCTCCTTGGAGGAAAATGGCGGCAGCCGTAGGACCCTTAGGAGAGGGCAAGTGGTGCTGACCTACCCATGCCCTGCATTGCAGGAGGTGGCGGCCGTTTCCTACCTGCTTGCTGACCACCTTGTTCTTGACCTTAGCCAGCTTCTTGCCTTTGCTGAGGATGGCCTTGGCATTGCGGGGAGAGAGCGCCAGTGCCCCATTCTTTCTCTGCCAAGAGGGAGGAGAAAATGGGGTTAGGGAAAAGGCCGGCCAACACAGATATCTCCGGGCAAAGGAGCAGCGCTCTACAGAGTACCTATCCTGACACAAATGGCTGTAAAGACCCTCTTCTTTCTCTCTCTCATTTTAAAAAAATGTTATTTATAAATTTTTAACAAAAAAACCACACCATTTCAACAACATTTCTAGTTTAACAATCTCTTCATCGACAACTTTACCTCCCTCCATGGTTCCCCCAAAATTTCAATTTGGGCTGCGTATTATCGTTATCCTATACCTTTGCCTTATCACAAAGAAAAAACAGAAAGTTCACCCCCACTGCTGCCCTTATTCAAATCCTACTTACACGAGTTTTTAAGTATTCTGCAAACATTTCCCAGTCTTCTTTAAAACTGTCCTCTTTCTGATCTCCAATTCTACACGTCCATCCTGCCAATTCTAAGACCCACCCCTTTCCTCAGTGCCTCATACCTAGAAGGGGCCCATCTGCTTGGCAGAAACACTGCCCTGTTGCATCCAGCTCGCTCCACCTTCCTTCCAGGGACATTGCCCCTGGCACCCCCCCCCCCACTCCCTTGAGGAACACCTCCAGTCTGGCCTTTTTGCATGCATACTCACCCTGAGGGCCGACTGCAGCACCTTGCTCTTCCGCGTGGCTTTCTTGAGCCGTTCACTGTTGAGCTTTCCTGCGTCGTCCCGGGTTGCAAACAGTCGGGCTTGGCTGCCGGAGAAGAGCCCCTCGTTCGCGGCCGATGTCCCAGGCCCGCACTGCAGCTCCTTGGCCTTGCTCTTCAACTTCTTCTTGCTGGAAACCTCGCAAGATGCTGCCCGGCAGACGGGCACCTTCTCCAGCCTCCCTACGCCGGGCTTCACCGGGCGCCGCTTGATTTTGACTTGGCCCTCGGGACTGGGGATCCGGCAGGGCCCTGTGGGGATACAAAAGAGTTTCTGATACCTTGCCTCCTTTCTCCTTACACAGCCTGGCTCGTATAATAGGAATAAGCATAACACAAGTGCAGATTTCGGGCAGCCCCATATCCATTAGCAGCTTGTGAGCCAGTCTGATAGCCTTCCCCCCTTCTTTGGGGGCTTTGCTTTTGGTCTGCAGTGTGATACCAGAAGCTGGATCTCAGAACCTCGCCTGGACAGGCGCCCACAGATTCCCTGTAATTTAATAGTTGGGCTCATATGAATCCTTCACTGCCATTTTGCATCCATCCTTGCGCATGATTAAATTTAGGGCCATGAACATACTATTATACCTTTAAAGCACATTCTCTCCACTCAAAGAATTTTGCGCACTGTCGTTTAAGGGTTGCTGGGAACAGTAACTCTGGGAGGGATAAACTACAGTGCCCAGAATTCTTTGAGAGGGAAAATGTGCTTCGAATGTGCTTTAAGGGCATAGTGCATACACAGCCACAATTTGGCAGGATGGACTGACTGGGAAGGCAGGTGGACCCGATGCAATCTTAAATTATTTTCTTACCAGGCTTCAGTGCCTTATTCTCTGCCAGCTGGGATGAATCCTGCATCTTACCAATAATGTTTTGCCACTTTTTGTTTCATATTACCTAGCAGCCCCTGCCTCTCCTTTTTCTTCTTTGCCTTCTGATTCGCTTCCATCTTCACCACCGAGGAAGGAGAGGGGCCAATCACAGCAGGGTTTACTGTCATGTGAAGGGTGGAGCTGGTGTCGCTGGTCAAGTCGTCAACACCACCATCGTCGTCGCTTTCATAGTCTTTGTGGCGATTGTCATCTGCGGGCAGAGAGGAGAATCAGAAGAAATGGGAGGGGGGAGGGACTCAGAGGACATTATGGACCATAACAGGGAGGGGATGCAAGGCATTCTACATGATGCCTCGCTACACTGATGTCCAGGCTTCAGTCATCAAGGCACACCCAAGACAATTGCTGCGTTGTTTTTGAGGCCTATATACCCTAACACGAACTGAGAAGCGAGAGTTCAAAGCCAGCAGCTTGCAAAACATTTTATACATCTTGTTTGGGGCATTTTATTGCACTGCCTCTTTTTTAATGAATTTTTGGCAGCAATCCACCATTTGGGAACCATGGGATTTGAGGACTTAATGCAGGAGGAGCCCCTGATAAACTGCCCTGGGGTGCTCATCATGGGTACAGCAGTGGGGCAGCAGCTCTTCCAAACGTAACAAAACAACAAAAACCAGGCACACAACTTGGAGGGTGTTTTGGGCCTCGCAACTGCCCCCCTCTGTCAACCCCGCAGCAAATCTGGCCTGCGTATCCTCCTCCCCCTCTCCCAATCTTGAATTCTTACATCCTGGCTCTTGCCCCTCTTGACAATGTCCCTTTGTTCTTTTGGCTTTGGGGAGTGGAAGCAGGATTTCTGTCTCAGCCTTGGCTTCCTGATAAGATGCCCCAGAAGCTCCAAGGGAAACCCATAAGGCTGCAGTCAAACTGGAGCGGACATTGGCCCCAGCAGAGGCCAGCACGTGCAGCTATTTTTAAATTCCACAGCTTCCTCTGCTTGCCAGGAGGAAACACGCTGAGCGGCAAAAGCTCCTGGCCAGAGCAGAAGATAACAGGTTTTTTTTTCTTTCTGGAGGATGAACTTGCTCCGTGAATGGCTTGGGAGCGACAAATTGCGCTTTGCCTTTCCCTAGTGGGAAGGTGGGAGGGCCGGTAGGGATTCTGTGTCTTGGGAGTCCAGCAAACTGCCCTACAGGACACACACATACTCCCTTTCCACGGGGCCGGAGGTCAACAATTGTCCCAGGGCCTGTTTTAGCCGTGACAGATACAGCAAGGCAACAGCTGCAAAGTTACTAACATCCTCTTCACCTCTTACTTATTTAAGAACATTTAGTTATTGCTTGATCGCAAGAAAACCGCCAAGTGGTTTACAAAGATAGAAAATAAAACAATACCGCTGTGGATAAAACTCAGTTAAAAACAGGTTATTTAAAAAAAAAAATCCAGAAGAAAATTAAAACTAATAGTTGCTAAAAAGAGATGAAATACACAGCTACATGTCTGAAGAGGTTTGCCTAAAGAAACAATGGTTTAAGTAAGGTAAAGGGACTCCTGACCATTAGGTCCAGTCGTGGCCGACTCTGGGGTTGCGGCGCTCATCTCGCTTTATTGGCCAAGGGAGCCAGCGTACAGGTCATGTGGCCAGCATGACTAAGCCGCTTCTGGCAAACCAGAGCAGCGCACAGAAACGCCGTTAATAAGAGTACAGTGAAAGGCGCTTGCCTGTTGTCAATAGAGTTCCAAAGTGCAGGTGCTGCCATACATATTTTGAGTGTGGAATGAGGATTTTGCAGCACCTGTAACAGTGCCACTTCCACAGATCAAAGTGGTCAAGTGCAATATGAGGCAAGGTGATCCTGCAAATCAACTGCTCCCAAGCTGTTAAGGGCTTTGTTTACTAATAGCAACATGCTGGTAGCAAACAGGCAACTGGTGCGCATCTCTGACCAACAGCGTTGCCAACCTTTGCTTCCCAGCAAACCCCACCCTTTTCCACTGCCACCCATACCTGCATCAGTATTTCCTGTGCTTGGCTTGACCTCTGAGGTAGTGAGGTCCTGCTGTGGGTATTTGGCAGAAGGCGTTGCTTTGGAGCTCTTGGGCCGGGAGAGTTTCTTTTGGATCCTGGTACCGGGGCTGGGCTCTTTCCGTCGGAACGGGCCAATGTTTGCGGGCAAGCCTTTGCTCTTGACCTTCTGCTTGAGATGGGAGACCTTGTGCACCACAGTGGAAGCCAGCTTGTTTTGAGAGCTGCTCTTCTTGCAACGCACCTTCTCCTGCAGCATGGAAACAAACACGAGTCACTACGGTCCAAAAGGTGCCTACTCCGCCGTCTCCCACTCCCTCCCGCTCACATCTGTTTCTTACAATCAGGGTACATTGGAAAGGACACTGGGGAGCTGCTGCCAGTCAGTGTAGACAGTACTGACTAAGATGGACCAATGGTCTGGTTCAGTAGAAGGCAGCTTCCTATGTGATCGGTAAAATGAAACTCTCAAATTGTACAATTGTGCACATTTCTGCCTTACTTTGCCTATGGGAGGGGGGAGGACCGCAATATACTGGAAGATGAAGGAAATGCGAGTGTCTCACATATGAAGATACAGCATCTCACTAGGCCAGTCCTCAAAGCCTAAAGCATCGTGGCTGATGTGGCGAGTGTCTTCCCCATCTGACTGGCTTTGGAAGGCAGGGGCAGAATGTCAATGGTTCTGATCAGGCCTAGCTTGTTCACCGACAAGCTACTTTTTACTCAGTGACCAAAAAGGTGAAAGAACGAAGAGGATGGCTGTGCTCGATAAGGCTCTGTGCTGGACTCACCTGGGAGTTTTTAATGCCACCATAAGCAGTCTCTGATATTTTCCTTTTCTTCTTCTTCGGCTCTCCCTCAGCCCGCAGCTCTGCACACAGCAGAGATAAGCTGGCCTTTACTGACCTGTGAATGGGAAAGAATGCTCAGTTTGGAAAAAGCCCAATGGAAAGACAATTCAGCTCACTGACACCTCCATTTGGGGGCTGGAGCCCACGGGGTGGTAAGGTGCAGAGGTGGAGCCTTACACAAAGGGAGGAATTTTTATCTAGGTTTTCAGGATGGAATGAGCACACAGAGACGCACACACGCCAGTTCTCAGCATCCTACAATTCCATGCAGCATCAATTACCATAAAACGTTGGTTCTAGACTTTAAGGCTATATGAGAAAAAACTATGGGGGAATTCTTGTGGCTACTGCTGCCTGCCTTGCCCCACGCTCCTGTCTTCCATTTCCTTCCCCCAGTTAATTCACACTCATTCCAAGTTCTCTTCCATATACAAGGGTTAAAATGTGTTGGGTCAGAAGGACACATGCAACTTTTAAACAAACTTGTAAAATAGAAGCCCATTTTGTGCTGAGTTTTTTTTTTTTTTTTTGGCACAATTTATTTTGAGCGCGAAAATCAATATTGCTTTGGTCTACAGGATCTGGGAATTTCCTTCTGATAAAACAGTATGGACCTGCCTCATTATAACCATTATATGCCTCGGAGTCCAAGGTTGCCATACAAGGATGGAGAGTGCCGGGCAAATGTTCAGGTTCAAGTCCCCGGTCTCTACCCTTTGATCCAGCTGTCTTGGTGCTGGGTGCTCACTAAAGTTTCTAAGAAGCTCAGAGCATTTCTTCTGCCTTTGGGGAAGAAGAGCTGGAAACTTCCTTCCTCCCCCTCCCCCCCCCAATTTCTCCAGAGCAGGAGGGCACAGCAGGAACTAGGTGCCAAGACATCTGGGTTTTATTGAACTCCACTGTTTCCTCAGGAAGCCGCTTGGATGAAGACTGAATTGTGGTAGCTGTGTAAAACAGGAGACCCAATTTCTCCTGACACATACAAGGACTAGTTAGTATTACTAGGAAAATGTTAGTATTACTGAGACTGTGACAGGCAGGGGAGGTGTGTGTGTGTGTGTGTTTAAATACACCTCTATATTCTATGCACACATTTACACCTCACTTGAATTCTGCTTGCACCTCTGTTTTCACAGAGAGAAAAACCAGAACGCAACTTTTAAAACAGAAAGGATCACATACAGTGGTACCTCGGGTTACATACGCTTCAGGTTACAGACTCCGCTAACCCAGAAATAGTACCTCGGGTTAAGAACTTTGCTTCAGGATGAGAATAGAAATCGTGCGGCGGCAGCAGGAAGCCCCATTAGCTAAAGTGGGGTCTCAGGTTAAGAACGGACCTCTGGAATGAATTAAGTACGTAACCAGAGGCACCACTGTAAAGCAGATAGAATTGGGCATCTAAATATGGCCAAATCAAGTTTGCAAACCCTTTCCCCAAAGCAGGGATGGTTTACATTCCTCCCTAAGGGGTGAGGAGACTGAACGGATTCCCTTTGTGCGATGCTCAGAAAACAGGGACAAGATCATTACCGAGTAAAGAACCCTGCTTTACAGCCTTGTCAAATGTCACCCATCTTCACCAAGTGAAATTGAAACGTGCCTCCCTTATGGGTTGAAAGGTGTATGAGGGTTTATGCGGGGAGTCTAGCAGGACAAGGTACTTCCGGGGGGTGGGGTAGGTAAAAGCAGCTGGAGGGTCTTGTCCGCAAGACAAGAGTCTGAGCTGACGCCAGTGTTGGATACATGCCCCCCCCCCCACTTTTCTTTCTTTCCCGTTTCCCTTAGGTGGGGAAGATGACATGCTGCATCCCTCCCACAGGTCCTGTTGCTGCTTTAGGAAAAGGGAGGAGGAGATTCCTTGGACTTTTCATGCCTTCCAGCAACATTCCGGAGCGGCTGCCACTTCTGCTGCAGCTCATTAATTCACCAGCTATTGGGAGGGGAGGGGGGGGGACTTTGGGACAATCGCTTCTTTCAGCTGAGCTTGTCAGAAGGGTTTATGTGCAAGGGGATTGCCAGAGGAGCTACAGCGGAGCTCCTGCCCGGGCAGCTTAACTCCCTCAGCACCGGAGGGATGGCAGCACAAGTTGCGTAAGCAGTTTCGGTGCCGCTGCTCTTGCGGTCTTGGCTCCGAGGGAACAGGTTTTATGGCCGTGCGTGGGTGGACATGGGTCTTGGGGGAACTGAGAAGCTAGGTGAGGCATGCCTCTCTCTGATATGCACAATGATAAGAGCCCTGTTCAGGCGCTCGTGCAGACTTATTATTACCATTATTGTTATTATAAAGGTAAAGGGACCCCTGAGCATTAGGTCCGGTCGTGGCCAATTCTGGGGTTGCGGCGCTCATCTCGCTTTATTGGCCGAGGGAGCCAGGCGTACAGCTTCCGGGTCATGTGGCCAGAATGACTAAGCCGCTTCTGGCAAACCAGAGCAACTCACAGAAACACCGTTTACCTTCCTGCCGGAGGGATACCTATTTATCTACTTGCACTTTGACGTGCTTTTGAACTGCTAGGTTTGCAGGAGCAGGGTCCGAGCAATGGGAGTTCACCCCGTCGTGGGGATTCGAACCGCCGACCTTCTGATAGGCAAGTCCTAGCCTCTGTGGTTTAGACCACAGTGCCACTCACGTCCCTGTTAGGGTAGAAGTACCCCCCCCCAAAGCAGACGAATTTATTTTCATATGCAACAGCCGCAGCGAGAATACTACATGCACAAAAATGGCGAGATGCGGTAGTACCTACTAATGAGGATCGGCAGGTGAAATTGACGGAATATGCCGAACCAGCATGTTTAACAAGTAAAGTCGGGGATCAGCAGACTTTTAAGGATGAGTGGAAAATGTTTGTAGATTATTTAAGGAAAAAACTATTGTAAACATGTTAAAACGCAAGTAGGCTTTGAATAAGAAGAGGAGTAAAATCATATCTGAGAAAATTGTGGTGTATAACATGCAGCAATATTTGAAAAAGTTGGAGAAACCATGGAGGGGAAGTCCAATGCTAACTGGCAGTTAATTGGAAAATGTTGAATTTGGGGTGACTCCCATTTAGCTGAAAGGGCTTTGAAGCCTCTTCAATAGGGGACCTTAATAAAAGGGTGCCACCAAGGTCTGGACTGAAGCTGGCATAGGTTGGGATGTTGGAGGCAGGGCTTGTGTGTGTGTGCCCTGTTCCCCTCCTCAGTTATGTGGAGCCTGTGGCCTTTCAGATGTTGCTGGACCACGGCATCAAATATCCCTGTCCATTGGCTATGCTGCCCGGGGCTGATGGCAGCAGAGATCCCAGAAACATCTGGAGAGTCACAAGCTTTCCTATCTTCAGTTTAAGTCAGTGTTTCCCAAACTTGGGTCTCCAGCTGTTTTTGGACTATAGTTCCCATCATCCCTGACCATGTTAGCTAAGCATGATGGGAGTTGTAGTCCAAAAACAGCTGGAGACCCAAGTTTGGGAAACACTGGCTTTAAGCCTTGATATGTTCACACAAATGCCTGAATCAAGCTAAGAAGATCTGGAATTCTGGAAGAAGATCACCTCAATTCTGCTTTATTACAACTCAAATTACGCAACTGGATTAAGCAAATTACAAAGACTATGCTTTCTTTTTTTCCTCTTTTTTCGAAATTCTGGGTGTTTGTTCTACTTAAGGAGCAGGGCAAGACCTGTAAGGACTTGTGGAAGAAATGTGAGAAGTAGGATAGGTCTCTTGAAGAGGAGGAGGACTGGGAGCCATGGGGAAGGATTAGGAGTAACATGGAATTAAGTTCCCTTGCCCACCTGACCAATGCAAGCCCTCTCTTAGCCAGCTCTCCCATTTTCCTGGGGATGCAATGAAACTTCCACGTAGATTATCATGTCTGATGTTCCTGCATGTACTAATAAGCTAAGAGCTATCATAGATTCCTACTATATGCATGCCAACTAAATGTGCATCATAAAAATCTGAGAGAATGATCATCGCATTAATTCCTAACACAAAGTACCTTCTATGTAGGACTCTGGTAATGTGCAAAGTGATCCTAAGAGTTTGGCAGAAACAGCCAGCACGGTTTTGAGCTGTTTCTTCATAACCAGCACTGGGACAAAACTTAGCTAAGGAAAATGAGATGCAGAAGAAGCAAGGTGAAATTTTCAGGGGGTCTTTGCAAACTATGGGATCGGAGTTAATCTCTGTGCTCTGTAGCATTGCTGCAAGCAAGCAGTCTCCTGCAGCTGCTGGAAAGGACTGTTGGCGTATCTTGGCCATGGCTGCATACGTGTGCATACTGTATAAAATACAAATTCTGCACCACAGAAATTAGAATTCCGTGACCTATCTGAATTTGAGCATGTTTATGCATTTTCTTTTATTTTGCATAAACTGATCCTGGGACATTTGCCGTTTTAACTATATATTAGGACACTACAGATCAGCCCCAAACCACTGCTGAGCAGCTTTTTCTGCTTTGGGGAGAAACCAGCTGTGTAACTTTCAAGCAGATCTTTGCAGCGATAAGTTCTAGAAACGTGCTCTTGAAAAAAGGAAATTAAGCCGAGAGTTCTGTTGGAAGCTGAGCATTCATTCAAGCTGAACTGAATGCCTAGTGCCCTTCTGTGCTCCCTTGGAATTGCAGCACATGCAAAGCCATGTTCTTAGAGGAGCGAGGTAGTTGCTCCACAGGCATCTGTGCCGGGCTCTTCCATGGAATAAGCCATGGCCCACTGGCCCAGTAAAACCCATTGGAGGAGAGCGCCAGGATTCCTGCTGCTAGTGTGTACTCACTGCTGCCTTCTCAACACTTCCTGTCTCCACAAAGGGCAGTGTGTGTGTGTGTGCAAGCTACATAGAGCAAGCTAGAGGAAAGCCTGGATCAATCTCATCCGACACACTGAAAAAGAAGCAACGAAGAGACACGTTGCTTGATGTCAGGAGAAAAGGAACAGGAAGCAAAGGCAAAGAGAACAACACTCTTATGTTTCAAGCTGAATCAAGACTAAAAAATAGCCAGAGGAGGTGCACACTCCCTACCCATAAACAAGAATCAAATTAAAGAATCAAGCCTGGCCTAATCTGAAGCAGGCCATCCATTTTTTCTTTTGACACCTTCTAAATCAGCCTTCCCCAATCTGGTGCCCTTCATGAGTTTGGGACTAAATGTCCCATTAGCCCGGTCAGGCTGGCTGGTGGGATTTGTAGTCCAAATACAAGTTGGGAAAGTCCATCGCAAAGGATCCGCTCCGCATCGCGTCGGCAGTTCTTTCACAAGCAGCGTCCTCCCAGCATAGTAAATATGAAATGAATTAGCTCCCTGAAGGCTTTGTTCCCATCCCCCCCTACTGCTGGCTGGCTTCCCGCTCGGATCTCCAGCGCTCGTTAGTTCTAATTGCTCCACTCCGGCACCCAGAGAAGCCGCCTCTTGTTTGCTCCACCCTGGGAATGCAGCCCAGGGTTTGAGGCCGCGCAAACCCTCTTTCCCCCTTCCCCGAGACGGCTTCTGTTCACACTCCTCTCCCGGGCCTTGCCCCCTGCACCTCGACCTTCTGACCCGGGGCTGACCCTGGAGCTGGTGCCAAATTCCATTCCTGCGGCTGCAGCAGGCAAGGAAGGAGGGAATTCCCTGACAAGCAGAGGGATGGGAAGGGAGCAGAGCACCCTCAGGCAGGCAGGCAGGCAGGCAGGCAAAGGGCCATGGGCAGAAGGCGGGGTGCGGAAAACAGGCCAGCAAGCAACTCGGGGCTCCAGAGAAAGCCAAGCTGCCCATCTTCACACCTCGGGCACCAGCGGGCAGGGAGCTACCATGGCTCCAGGCCACCGCTCAGTTCCGGGGAGTGGCTGGAGGGAAGCAAGCTTGGCAGGGATTCTCTCGCTCGGCGTGGGAAGCTGCGGGAATGTTCCCGATAGGAAGCAGGCCAAGGGGCCGGGCCTGCAGCTGCCACAGGAGCATGTGTTGCTTCAGCGAGGCCAAAAGCAGGGAAGGGATGCCATGATGGCTGGGAGACTTGGCCTGGCAACGCACAGCAAGGGGATCCTGTGCCACCGTGCCTCGCCTGGCTGGGTTTACAAGGCAAGGCCTGTGCGCCAGGATGCAAATCAGGAAGGAGCGCAAGCCGCCGTTCAGGTGTGGAGCGGTGAGTGCCGTGGGTGTGCAAGGTCCCGTCTGGCAGCCTGTGTGGCTTGGAGCCATCCTGCAATACTTTGATCTGCAGGGAAAGGGGGTGTCGGTTCAATGTTGCACGAACGCTCTCAGGAAGGGCCGAGCTGTTGCTGTGTTTATAGGGCTACTTGGAACAACATCTCCCCTACTGAGCCCATTTTGAAAAGTCCAGGAAAAGCTACGCCGTGCTCTGAGCCCACTAAGGCATGTAGAACAGGGTGCAGGTATTATTTAGGTTGCAACTCATGAATGCAAAAAGCACTCCCTAAGTACAGGAATTAGAAAGACAGACAGACATTGCATCCTAATTATACACTATATTTGGGACCTGAGAATAACACCCCCACTGTGGACAGTGAGAGCTTCACCAATGCAATGCCATTGGTAGAATGTGGTTACGCTATTTCCCACTGGGCCCACCTACTGAATAGAGCAGCTTTTCCGAGGCAGGAAGGCAGTATGAGGGACTGTTGATGCCCCCTGTTACAGAAGGTCACGGCCCCCACCCCTCTCCTGCCGTAGTCTCTGGTTCAATGTGTCTTACAGATTCTCATAACATTTGCAAAATGCAGAGACCGCATGAGGATGGGATGCCAATGTCCCGGGGCAAGGATATTGGCTCTATCCATACCCGCTTCAAGTCTCCAAATAACCTGCCACCTATAAACAGCTTCATTTCACCACTGGTGAAAATGGTCAAAGATATTCGTCCCTCCTTTCAAGCGGAAGAGTTTCCCGACCCGGTATTCTCCCTTTCCGAACAGCCGGCAGCTCTACTACCGCTGTGGAATGTGTGTAAGTCACGGCACTCAAAAGGATGCAACCCCACGTTTTAAAAGCAGGGTGGTAGTGAGGCTTGGTTGTTAAGATTTGCTCGTACGCTGCTGGAGCCATGGAGACAGTATGGTGGGAAAGATCGGCATTTGGAGGGGCCTCTGTTTCCCGCCTCCATCTGAACTCCTCTCCACTGTTCCTCTGAAGCCACAGAACAGTTTAGTAGAGCCCAAAACAGGGACTGCCTTCCAAATCAGCTAAGAATGGATTCCCTTCTGGATTTGGTTTTGCATAAACCTACACAGCTCTGCAAGGTTTGGGGAGGGAACAGGAATAAATCCAGGGGAAAGGGTCCAGACAAGGGCGGTGGGAGGGAGGGAGGAATGGGAGAAGGCAAGCAAGTTCTCCAGCAAGCCCTGGAAGATTTCCACGAGCCATATGGTGGAGCCATGTTGCAACCCAAAGCCAACACTAACTGCTTTTTTTCCCCTGTAACCTTCACTACATTTGCTAATGTTTTGTGACATAAAACCTAGAGATTAATTTTTTTTTCTTCTGTCTTAATTGAAGGAACCATTTAGTACAGATTTAACTATTATTACCAAATCATCAGGATTGATGCAGCGCACACACGCGTGCTCCAATCATGTTTGGACTAGCTTGGAGGATTTATGCAAATGGGCCTGCCGGGAGAGGCAATTTGTAGCAGAGAAGGACAATTATACAGGGCCCGTGAGTGCGGGAATGACTGTGCCGGGCGGCTAATGGATAATCATAAAGCGCCAGCAGCAATGAACACCACTGCAGTGTGACCAATGACTTTATACAGCACAGATAAAGAGGCTTTTATGCAACACTGCCTTCCTCTTCAAAAGAGGGGCAATTCTTTCCCCCCATAACGGTGGCAGGAGGCAAGGCAGTCACGAGGCGGGGGAGCACAGAGGAGCAGGCCTCTCTCCAGCCCCGCTGCTCCCCTGGGTCTCGGTGCCCATTTGCAACATGCAAGACAAACCCCTGCACTCGGCGCTGAAATGCAACCACTTCTGGGGCGAAGGCACTGGTTAACAGCCACGAACAACAACATGGGAAGACTTTGACCTCAAGGGACTCCATTAACACCACCAGCACTACCCCCCGCCAACGCAAGCAGTGCTCTATAATAGCTACACTGCAAGCGCAGGGAATTGTGGGGGGTGCCCCTGCTCCCTCTTCCTTAGCAACTGTGCTGGCTTTTTAAGTATATAAAGATACGACAGGGCAACACAGGAGAAGCATGCATGCAGCTTCATACACAACAGCCACCCTAGTAAACTTGAGAAGAGTGGGCGCTTGCAAAGTGATTGGTGGGGTAGCTTGGAGGGCTGCCCCACATAATGGATCCCATAACGTGGTGCATGCACACCATTTGAATGGCAATGTTCATCAACTCAGGGGAGGGGGGTTGGCCCCTTCAAATATTTTACCGGGGGTGGTGGTGGTGAAGACCCCTCAGCCCCTAGGAGTTGGCTCCCGTGAACACAAGAGTAGAAGGTACAGAAGGGGTGCATAAGCCTTTCTGTGCTTCCCACATTTCTCCGCAGGCCCTGGTTCCAAGACTGAAAATAGGCTCAAGCTTGGGGAGGAAATAAGTGAGGCAGGCAGGGGAGGAAAAGGTGATCTGGTAAGAAAAGCAGCAGGCGGAGGAAAGGTTCCATGCCCTCCCCAGCCCTGCTTCTAGAGGGACTTGGTGGCTACCCAGCATTTGGCCACGCAGCCCTGCCAGTGTCACGCCCAGCTCTCCCCGTGCACTCCTGTAATGATGCCCCCACATGCATGTGTTCATTCATGCACGCCCACACTTCCTCACGCGTTGGAAATACAGCATGTTGCGCACGCAGCGGCTAGGGTGCCCTTCCCGCCCCCTGCGAGCCGAGCCCGGTCACTCACTTGACCTTCCTGCTGTCGCTCTTGCTGATGGAGCCCTGGCGCAGGGAGCTGAGAGTGCTGGAGTGCTTGCGCTTCCTAGGTCGCCCTGGTCCCCGCCGAGCCGGACTCCGGGAGCTCTCGTCTCGCCTATGGGCAACAGCCACAATAAGCACACATCCAAGGGGCAAGCGCTCCCCTAGCTCTTGCTTGGAAGGGCTGGTGGGGTGTGTGTGTGTGTGTGTGTGTGTGTGTGTGTGTGTGTGTGCGTGTGTGGCTGCCTATGGTCTACAAAGCTGAAGAGGAGTTTGAAACTCTCGATGCAAGAGACCCATTTGCTTGCTTGGGCTGCAGGAGCCATAACAGACAGGTCCAAGATCAGGTGTTTTTTTCACACCCTCGCCTCTTTCTCAATGCTTTGTGGTCTTACCCACATTCTCTGGGGCACCTTGCCCTGCAAACCTGCTGAAAAAAGGCAAAGACACTCACTCGTGGTCATGCCGCCTCTGCAGCTTGGCCAGCTCCCGCTGCTTCTCCTTGTAGCGCCGCTGCAGTTCCGCAAGCCGCAGCCGCATCTCTACTTCCTGGGTGTCCAAGTTCTCAATGGCTGCTTTCAGGGGGCAAACCTGCAGGAGAGAGGGGGAAGGATCCTTCACTGAGGTGGGAAAACAAAGAGGCCATGCCACGTGCACCATGCTGTGTGCAAGTCGTCCATTCATTCCTAAGCTTCTCTTTTCCCTTCGAGTAGCAGGCCCAAGAACTTCCAGAGGTGAAGAAGGGGTAGGGAAGGCCAGCTGGCTGGAAAAGCTGACCTTTGGGTGGTCTATCCCAATCAGTGTCAGGTTTTGGCTGAATGCCTTCAGGGAAAGAAATAAGGGCCCGCCAGCCAAAAAGGTGGGGAACAACCAATATTGCATTGTCAGGGATTTTAAAAGCACGGGCCCAGCTGTTCCCTATGGCAGCTGACAGGTTTCAGAAGCAGAAGAGGGGGATATCTCATCAGATAAAGTAGCTAGGACTTCTGCAGATTTAAAAGGAACAGGGCATGTGTGGTTCAGAGACACACCAGACTTCTGACTTGTTCTAGCCAGGGCCAGAACTGTGCCAGGATGGAATGATGGACAGCTGGAAGGAACATTGTTTATTCTCCTTCTGCTGTCAGAGGCAGGGGGTCACAAGTGGAGAGTGTGCCACCGCTCTGGCGTTCTGCTTTCAGGCTTCCCATAGGCATCCCACTGGCTGCTATGAGAACAAGGTGCTAGAATAGGTGGGCTACTGGCCTGTTCTAGCAGGCTCTTCTTATGCTTTTTAATTTATTGACATCACCTGTTAGCTTCCTTGGAAGGAAACGAACGGCAGGGCACAAATGATTGCAATCAACGAACAAGCACATCCTCTCTGTCCCCTATTTTAAATGCCCTGGGTACACAGGATACTTACAGGCTTGGTCTTAGGGGTCCAGATGTATTTGCGGCGGGAGGCCCGCATGCGAGGACGCAGGTCCACGCAGGGCACAGCAGCTTCTGCCAGGTCGAGGAGGTCAGGGGGGCTGCTGCTCTCCAGGCCGGTTGCCTCAACCAAGGCCCAGGCGGCAGCGAGAGTGGCCAGGCTTTGCAGATTGAACGCTGCCAGGTCTTCATCCAGCACTGTGGAAAGGGGGGAAGGTTACCGTGGTGGAAAAACCATTCTCATCCACAGGGGGAGGAGACATACATTAAGATATCATACACCTTGGTCTTTGGATCTTGGGTCACCCAGGAGGTTGTGGACTCTCCTTCCTTGGAGAGGTTTGTAAGCAGAGGTTGGATAGCCATTTGTCATGGATGCTTCAGCTGAGATCCCTACTTTGAACTGCATGACCATTGGGTCATGACCTCCCAACTTGGCAACTCTATGATTCTATTGGGTGTTTCCGGGCACATAAAAGGGGCACACCACCCTGAAACCATTGTCCCCTCTCTGCCCCCAAAGCAACCTTGGGTAGCGACTGGGTGCCGGCTTGTTGTTACTACTAGCCATGTCTTCCTATTTTTCCGAGCGAACTGTGGCTCTGTTCCTTTCTCGGACACACCCACTGGTAAGGGGTTTTTTTTTGGGGGGGGTGGAGGTTAGCCTGGTACAATGCTCACTCTGGAAAGGTTGCCTTGCCTCTGCCCGCTCTGCTCTCCATACCCTGCTACTCAAAGACATCAGGCACACGGTCGTGTTTATCTCAGGCACATACCACACATCCATCCAGGCAGAGGGGAAGTTATTGGGATGCCACATACTTCGGGGGTGGGGCGGGGGGGAGAGAAAAGGCAATTTGAGCCGAGGGGGCAGCAGCCAGGAGCCAGAGCCGTCTGAACTTGGGGGAAGGAGAGGGGCCTCTTGAGATAGCATCAAACTTGGGAGGAGGCTTTTGGGAAGAACCTTGCCCAGAGGGGATTGGTCGGAAGCGTAACGTAGTTCCAAACTACAAATTTTAAAAGTCCCTGGAGATGATGAGCAGATGGAGGAAGGGGGGGGGTGGCGGAGAGTCGCAGATAAGGTTTTTGCTGTACATCAATTTGCTTTGTGCTTGTGTACAAGGATGTCTGCCTGCGAATGCGCCTGCACACATGTGTGAGGAGGCATGCAGGGGAGTCCTTGTATGTGGTTTCCGTTCCACTGCGGGCAAAGAACGGTTCCGGTGTGTGAGCAGTAACCGTTTGCTGTAGAGATGAAAAGCGCAGACTTTGCTTAGCCACAGGGGGTGATAACCATCTGCATATGTGGGCTGGTGCAGACCCCCTCGTCTGGGGAGGTGGGAAAACGGGAGGCTGAAAACGGCAGCGGAAAGGTGATAGAGACTAAAAAAAGCAAGACTTTCACTATTTTCATTCTGCTGAATTTTTTTTTAAAAAAACACCCCGCCAAACAAGAGCACTAGAAAGTTCTCAAGAGCGATGAGATTCTGAAACAGGAAGCATCTAAGTGGTATGGAGGCAACCCTTTCTCACTGAAAGGTGTTCACTGGTTAATGCACTTGAATAAGACAGGTATTTTCCTATTTTTTAAGGATCCTCATAATAATAATAACGGGCCTATCCCAAGTCTCTACACTGCCCAAATTCAAGGTCCAAACTAGATGACGAGCCTCCCTAAATATGCAACAGAGTGGCTGCCTCAAAGGCTCTTGCCTCCCAGACTCACAAGGGGTTAATATCCTCTTCCGAGAGCTCAAATCAAAGGTTGAGCTACTCCTAGCGCTGGCTAGGCAAGCCCCCAATGTGCTGCCTGACCCCTGACTTCACTCCGCACTTTGGCAGGACTCCAGACTCCATGCCTCTGGGGGGGGGGGGAATCCCTCCATTCCCCAGGGGCCAGGAATAAGCAACCTCTAACGATTAGCTCTTCTTTATGGCGGCAATTATGAAAAGACACCGTTTTCCCCTAGCTAGCCACCAGGATGCTTCAAGGCCTGACATGCAGAGTCCGTACTTCATAAAAGAGTGCACCTAGAGCAGAAGCCTAGGAAGGCAACTGCTGCTCAAACTCTGGGGTTTTCACCTTGGTTCTCAGCTTCCAGATCCCCAGAGCAGTCCAAGTTTCCTGCCTGGGTGGCAGATCACGTAACTCCAAAGGCACTGCGTAAGGATATCATGGCCTGCGAGGGACCAAAAATAGGGTACAGTTCTACTGGTGATCTGAGCGAGTGCAGATACTGTTCTGCAAGCCCGAGGAGGGTCTTAAGGTCAGGAGGGGATCCTTTAACTTATATATACAAAAGCCTACAGGGCTGTTAGGAAGAGACAGCACCACTTATCTATGCGAAGGAAGTGGTGGGGTGGGTACTGGGGAGGCAGAAGCTCCTGATCGAAGTGGATCCTGCAGTTCTGTTCGCCACCCATTTCAACCAGGTGCCATCTTTTAGTTCACTAGATACTGACTGTCACAATGGTTCGATTACATGGCTTCGTATTTTGACTCTACATTTTTATTGTGATAGTCGCAGCATGTTTTGTTTTTGTTTTTTTAGCCTTGTGGTTTTGTGGCTTTTACTCTGTAAACTGCTTAGAGGTTTTCTATCTAGAGCAGGGTTTCCTAAACTTGGGCCTTCAGCTAGTTTATTATTATTTTTTGAACTACAATTCCCATCATCCCTGACCACTGGTTCTGCTAGACAGGGATGATGGGAGTTGTAGTCCAACAACAGCTGGAGACCCAAGTTTGGGAAACCCTGATCTAGAGGAATCTTATCAAAATATTGATTAAACAAATATTCCTGTGGGGATGGGGAGGTGAGCAGCAGGTAGCTTCCGGCATGGCTCTCACGGAGGGGTGTAAGGCAGGAAGAAGCAGAGCTAACTCTCTTAACCAGCAGTATGCCTGGTGCGGAAGAAATGTGGGGCAAATAATGGGGGTCCTGTGCGAGCTAGTGGAGAACGCTGAAAGGCTACAGTTGTGGACAGGCTGTTTGAGCAGTTCAATGGGAGATCGCACATGAGAGTGATCTGCATTTGCCCTTTGGCTGCTTAATCGTTCAGTGCCAACACTGGAGAGCTAATGGAAGATATCAAGGGAGCAGGCCCTGGCACGGATGCAAATTCTACAGTCTCAAAGGTACAAACTTGACAAGACCAAGGTCTGGGGAAAAAATCTGGTTCCAGTCCCAAGATAATGTTCCCATCATGAACAACCTTTCAGTCTCCAGTGGGCTGTCATCATTCCTTCGCATCTTAAGCTCCTACAACATGCAGAGGAGTGGCGGTCAACTCCTTGCTGTCCATGCAGGAGGCAGGGCTGTGCTTAGCAAGGATAGGGCGGGGAACTGACCCTCCAGATGTTGACAGGCTCCAGTTCCCATCAGCTCCAGCCAAGAAGGCCAATGGTCAGGAGTGATGGGAGTCCGGCAACATCTGCAGGGCCACTGGTTCCCCATCCCTGGCGTATAGGAAAGAAGTTTCTCATTCCTCTAACAACAATGGAAATTTAGCCCCGTCTCTGACTCTTGGCAGGCTGCCCTCCTGAACCAAAGAAGTAAGCAGTGCTTAGCTACCATGAACAAAATGGGTGGGCAAGTCACCCAGACAAATACAGAATCCTCTTCCCAGTCCCCTTGCTTGCTTGCTGGTCCCTGGCCTCCGTGAGAGGGAAGGGACAAAACAGTGGCAAGAGGGAGAGGGAGAGAAAAGATAGCCCCTGCCTTCCTTACCATGGGCGGCAGTATCGCACTGCTGGCGACGGAGTTCCAGTTCTGCCAGCTCACTGAGCAGGGCAATGCCAGGAATCCCTGAGCTGCATGGCGAGGGCAGGGGAAGGGAATCTGCAGGAGGTGGCGATTCCAAGGCTGGGAGCTCGCCCAGATCAATGCTGGCAGCAATGAGGGCGTCCAGGCCGCACGGGGCCACCTGCACCTCGGCATGCGTCGACAGGTCATCTGACGAGCTGGCATCGCTCTCGTCTTCCTGGCATTCATCTTCTAGTGCTGCGGCTGGGCTGTCCTCCACAGCCATCACCTCCGGCGAAGTCCCTGGAACAGCAGCTTCCGGCCTAGGCTGCTCCTGGCATTCCTTCGGGGCAGAGTCCAAGCCGTCTGGGCTGTCCCCGACCAGCAGGGGGCAACACGGCGTCTCCTTGGCCAGTTCCGTGGAGCTCGGCCTCTGGGGGTGCACAACGAGGTGGGGAGGGTGAGGGTGGGAGGAGTCCACTCCGGGGTCCCCAGCCCCACTGGATGGGCGAGCTTCCGACTCGCATTGTGGCTCCTGCTCCGGTGGGAAGGTGCGTGACTGTTCGGGCTCAGCTGCCGTGGAAACCGTTTGCATAGTGTCAGGATCAGCTGGGTCCAGGGGTAAAGGTGATGCATAGCCCAGGCCAGCCACAGGGTAGGAGTAACCAGGGGGAAGATCTAGAGGAAGAAAGAACAAGGAAAGAGCACCAGGATAAGCTATGGTACACACACACAAAAGCAGGGGGCACAGGGTCAGCTTGGGACTCTCCAAACCAAAACTCAAGATAACTCAAAGCTCGGCTCTGCCCTCGCCGCTCCTGGAAGGATCCTTTGAAAAAATCCAATATGCTCAGAGACTCTGCGCCTGTTCATTGGGGGAGATAGGGAGCCCAGAGCACTTGTTTTTTAGATGTCCCTTTTATGAAGAGGCATGAAGTGAGACCATTGATCCCCTGCTGATGAGGCTCGCTAACCTCCCGGAAAAGCAAAAAATTGACCTTTTCCTGTTAGGAAAGATCCTAAGACGACCCAGATGGTCGCCAGATTCTGTGTACAGATCTGTAGGCGCAGACCATCCCCCGACACAAACTAGTTTGTTAAGAAAATCCCCAAACTCGGTTCCATGGGTGACTCTGGGTCATCTCTCTGCGGTAGCTTATCTTAAAGTTTTAGGTGTCTATACGCTTATCACATTTATACATTTTAAATTTATTGTTGTACATGGTTTTAAATGCTTGTTTTCCCTCTGGGATTGTACCCCCATGTGTGTTTTATAAGCTGGTCTCCGACTGTAATAAATTATCTATCTATCTATCTATCTATCTATCTATCTATCTATCATCTATCTATCTATCTATCTATCTATCTATCTATCTATCTATCTAATTCAGATGAGCCTGACCTCATATCCTGCACCCTTCCTAACAGAAGACTGGTCCATTCTAACAACTTCCGAGACTGCAATAGGTTATGCTAATGGCACGTACTCCCTTGCTGTTTATTTATTTTCTGGCAGCATTGAACTTTCTACAAATTACCTAGGAAGAATGGCATTCAGACTTTTGTGGTACCATGCCTGTAGGAAAGGGGGGGGGGAGCATGAACAGGGACCAAGAGGAGCTGATCAGGTTCCGATCCTGAACAGTGGAAAATCCCTCACTGATTGTTTCCCAAACTTGGGTCTCCAGCTGTTTTTGGACCACAACTCCCATCATCCCTAACTAGCAGCACCAGTGGTCAGGGATGATGGGAATTGTAGTCCCCCCCCCAAAAAAAACCAACCCCAGCTGGAGACCCAAGTTTGGGAAACCCGGTTCTAGAAGTCCATTCAGTTCCTGGGTCTTTAAGTGCACCCTTTCCAAACCTTTCTGCACAACAATGATTGAAAACTTTGAATGTGTTGGCTAAAGCCTGCGTAAAATAACTGCACTCCAAACTACATGCTATTGCCTATGCCTAGCAGGGCACAGATCAAGACACTTACTACAGGGAGAGGGAGTCCATGCCATGGGCTAATATGATTGATATTGGGTGCAAGCAGTACACAAGTATACCATGTCTCTTCCCGGCTCCCCCTTCCATGCATAGCCTGCCATGAATCCCTACCTGGTTCCAGTGATTTGGGATAAACCTGGGCTGGCCTCCCTTCAGGCTGCTTGTCCTCGGCCTCAGGGCCAGTGGAGCTCTGCGAGGGCACCGGACTGACAGCAGGTGAGCGTGGCACCACAGCAGGGCAGACAGGTAAAGTGCAGGGAGCAGGGCATTTGGGCGGGTGGCAACACGGGGAGAGCTTGGCTGAGCAGGCAGCTGCTGGCGACAGGCCCTTCGGGGGAGCGTTTAAGGCAACAGCTTTGTGGGATGGTTTGAGTGGCTTCTCGGGGCCTGGCATCTCCAGCTCAGGGGGCGGCTCTTCGGGCTTCCGCTACAAGGAGAGAGGTGGACGGGTCAGCGAGTGCCTGAACCCCACGCAACCAACCTCACAAAATGGCAATTGACCCAACGACAATACAGTCAGTATATGCATCTTAAGACTTGCATTTGTCCCCAGTGCTTTGCAATCCGAAACACGTCTGGTTCCACATCACTTCCTGTTGATACGTCCTTATCAGCCCACCAACTCTGGTTCCTCACCCCAGTCCTGATCCTATACTCAGGTTGAATCGGTGGCCGTTAATTTTGACTGTGTCCCCTTCTCAGTTGGGAACAATGGGTTCAAGGAAAACCTGGATACACTTCCGATGAAGGTTCTTTTGGGTTTCCTATTTTAGTGCTCTGTGCCACTCTAGCAGATGTGAGCTGTGTGTGCTTCCAGGTAAATAAATCAGGATTCCGAGCCAAAGCAACTCAGATTCCGCACCAGCAAAAAGCAAAATACTGCAACCTAGATGAAGTTATGGAAACAGGGATCATTTTATCTATCTTAATATCTTCAGCTTCTGCTAGTTGAGGCAGCAGGAGGCAATAACCTATGCAGGGGGCAGAAATTCCATCATCCAGCCACACCCCTCTGATTTCCAGCATCAATCCCACACTTTTCCAAGCACATCTTTGCAACTATATTTGGGGAGCTGAGCTTCAGAGAAGGTTGATCCTCGGGCCAAACATAATTATTATTTGCTTTTTGCGGTGCTTGCTCAGAATCACAACACACACACACACACACAAGCCCTAATCGTCACCCTCAGGAAGAGTGCTGTTCTTCCACATAGGATACTGGTGTCTATCACCACCATGCAGCGAAAAGCAGGATGTTGACGACCATAGCTCTGCAGCCAATAGAGCTTTCTTTGAGATGACTCAGGAGATAAATTCTTACACTCACTCAGAATCTGGCCAAGCACCGTATTTTGAGCCAGTGAGGGATTTCTCATCAGATCAGATTGGCTGGAGAACTCTGTGTGTGTGTGTGTGTGTGTGTGCGCGCACACACACACATTTCCTTTCCCTTGAAGCATGGTGGGTTACTTAGTGGGTGAGTCGTCTGTAGCTGCACAGTCACCTTTCTGCAATGCATTTGCTTCATCTGTGTTAATGTGTGCCAGCCTGGACCGTAGGGGCTGAGCTTTTGCAAAGCGGCTGCATGGGTGGCCCAGACTTTCATGCAGAGAGAATATTTGATGATTCCTTGGTCCCCCCTGACCTCAGATTACCCATATTCCCCAGAGGGAGGAGGTTCCTTCCGCAGTAAGCAGATCCTTTCTAGCTGCCCAACAAGAGAAGCCTGATGGGTACCAAGAGGGGTTTCCGTGATGATGGCCTCACTTCGCACACCTACCTGGCTGTGTGTGTGCCGCTGCACTTCCAGTGCCTGTGCTGCACGCTGCTGTTGCTGCTGCTGTTGCTGCTGCAGGGCATAGAGTTCTTGCTGACGCAGGAATTGGGAGCGGGAATAGACAGGGAGTTGCCCTGTGTGCTGCAGGTGAGAGCCAGGCCCCCGGCTGGGATACATGGGTGGCCAAATTGATGCCTGATCCATCACCTCAGCTGCTGAGAGACAGGGAGATTAATCAGAGAGGTAAACAAAGCCAGAGAGTATGGAGGTGCCTCCCTGATCCCTGAATTAGAGAGCCGCACCCATCTCCTCTCATCAGAGGGGCAGTTCCCGTATACCCCATCCCAGCTACTATCCAGCAGCAGTGGTGGAATGTGCCAGCCAATTAGTGCCTGGCTACTACTTACCCAGGGTATGGGGCGCCCCATGGGCTGGAGGCTCAGAAGGCAGGATTACTAGCTGAGCAGGTGGTTCCTGTGACAGGGGGAAGACTGGCTGCATGGCACTGGGCATAGAAGCTGGGAAGCCGGGAGGCAGGTTTTGATGAAGAGCAGGGTGCCCGATGCCTAGAGAGAAGAATGCACTTGACATAGAAAGCCCAGCCCACTCAACACACCCTCCCAGCAGCCACATCTTCCCTAGGGAAAGAGGTTGTATCAGAGCAAAGTGAGGCTTTGCTTTTTCACGGTTCCCTCAGGGTAGGCCAAGAAGCGTTCGGCTTCTCGTGCATATGCAGACAAATGAAAATCCACCGCAAGAGGCAGGGAGCAGGTCACGTATGTACCACGCAGATAATATCCACTTAGGAAGATCACCATGTATCACACAGTCCTTAGGAGATCTAGGAGAATCCCCTCCACCTATCTCTCCCTATCAGCTGTGACCCCCGGGAAGGCAGTCTCCCAGGTCTGCAATACCTCTGAGGGTTGAGTCATAGGACAGGCAATAATCTAGTTTTGCCTGCATAAAATTCTATATGGAAAATTGTATGTATATGCAGGTGTTTTTGCTGCATGTACAGATGACTCTTTCTTGAGGCAAGAATTTTTTAAGCATATGAAGTGGTCCTAAATGTCACTCACTAAGGGCTGCCTTAGGCTCTCGACAGAAATTAGGGCTAGAGGTTACAGTGAGGCTTACGCAATAACCAGTTTAAAAAACGGGCAGGAAACAGGCAGAAGAGGGGGTCGCAAATAACGAGACAATAGCAATCCAGAGACTAAGGGATGGGGCAGCAGGAAAGCACAGAAGGAAACTGAAACTGCCAGGAGAAGAGAGTAGAAAGCTGTAGATCAGGCGTGAAGTGAGATCAGAAATGGACCAGAGATAAGGAAGAATAAGAAGGAGAAGGAGAAGAGGAGTTTGGATTTGATATCCCACTTTATCACTACCCTAAGGAGTCTCAAAGCGGCTAACATTCTCCTTTCCCTTCCTCCCTCACAACAAACACTCTGGGAGGTGAGTGAGGCTGAGAGACTTCAGAGAAGTGTGACTAGCCCAAGGTCACCCAGCAGCTGCATGTGGAGGAGCGGAGACACGAACCCGGTTCACCAGATTACAAGTCTTAACCACTACAGCACACTGGCTGAGGAGAGGAGCTGCTGTCGGCATGGCTTAGGCAAGGGTTCTAGGTAGAACGTTGACACCCAGCAATACTGACCGTACGAGTGTCCACCCATCCAAAGAGAAGGGCTGCGTGTCCGGGGCAACCAGTGGGTATGAGCCGGGTGGGTATGGGCTGCTGGGTCTCCTCCCAACTGGCTGGCCTGCAACGAGGAACTGCCCGCAATCATCAGGTGGGGTGTAAGGTCTCCAGGGCAGCTGCTGGATGGATGGATGCGGGCAAATTCCACCAGGTCCTTGTTATCCCTGTTACATCAAAAATCAGACAGGACAAAGGCAGGTCAGCTGCAACAGGTCAGGATCGTCCAGGCCTGTAAAGGGACTACACAATGTG
Organism: Podarcis melisellensis; assembly: GCF_964234715.1. NCBI lineage: Eukaryota > Metazoa > Chordata > Lepidosauria > Squamata > Lacertidae > Podarcis > Podarcis melisellensis. The sequence continues at coordinate 27,641,110 of NC_138529.1, read as the reverse complement.
GGCTATCATGTAATGTACAGGCAATGCCCCGCTCTCCAAATTTGTATGGGAGTTTTGTTCTGCAATACAACTGAAAAAGCCCGCAAACACCCTGTTCTTCCCCTTTTGTGACATTTTTGGGACCCTTTCAGATTTGGTGCAATGTGTGTGCACATGTTGAATACACGCAAATGACCAGGGGGTTTCCTGTAATGGTCATTCTGTGGCCTCCAGGTCTAAAGGTCAGGCATCTGGAGTAACCAGAAGCCCAGCTATCACATGAACAGGCTCATCATGGGTCCAGCGTTAAGAGCATTATATGCAAAACCCACTGCACTCCCTTCCCCACCTTTGATACCAATCGATGGTAGATACCATACATATTTAAACCAATTTTTCACTCCCAAAAGGGACCCATGGCCGGTGACAGAGGCACCTGCTGAGGACCCAGGGGCTCAGAAGTGCCTGCCAACATCAGAAATGTGTTGAGATCGTATTATACTTGCTGTTGCAATTTCCGTAACTCACCTCACTGCCTTCTCCCTGTTTATTGGGAGTGGTGCTTGTTTTGTTATTTGATGGTGGCAGACAGTTCTGCTTGTTACAGGAGGCAAGCACTGGCTCTGTTTCATTCTGTGGAAGAGAGACCACCATGATTTATTTCCCAAGATGCAACGCTTGGCAGCAGGCACTGCATTTTGGGAAATGCAATGTGGCAGCCGCCGCTGCCACAGAAGAACGCCAAGCCAGTGCTCGCCTCTCACTCCCGGGAAGCGTAATATGCACCGCTACCAATAAAGACATCTGCTGGGAGGAGGTAAGGGAAAGTGCCAGCAGCAGCAGCAACAGGGACTCTGAAGGGGAGCTGGCAACATTTGGCCCAGACAGGAGCCCATGTTGGTACAAGGTAAGGGCCTACTACTAACAGGACCCACTCAAGCCTGGTGCCAGCCCAGAGTGGCTTAGAGATCAATACAAAGTTGATAGTTCCTGCAGCCAGCAACAACTGTGCTTCCAAGATGCAGGTGGGCCTTCTGAAAGCCTCTCCAGCCTAACCATAAAGTGCCATAAATTGCCCTTACTGGATCAAGAGATCTCTCCCAGCAAGTCCCAGGCGCTCCTCACACAGCCGGCTCCGTTCCTCTTCGGCATCCAGGTCAATGACATGCACAGGCCGCGCCGCGCCAGCTTGCGGGAAAAGAAGAACGGAAAAGGCAAGATTAGCTATCACCTTCTGGCAGGACTTCCCCAAGGGCTGGCATCTTTTCTCCTGGCGACACGAGCAGGGGCAGGAAGCGAAGGAGCAGGAGGCAGGAAGGTCACAGGAGCACATCACTTCTGCATTCCATCTCCCACTCCAGGGTGGGGTTAGAACTTAAGGAATAAGGGATGGGGCACAGGCCCCTCTTGAAGAACTCGGCATGGAATTATAGGAGTGAGCTTGCAGCTCAAGCGTCAGGGCCTGCAAGTCTGGAATGAGAGTTCGCGGATAGGAGGGAGGGCAAGGCCATGGTCTGGTCAATAATAATAATAATAATATTTTTTTATTTATACGCCGCCCTTCCCGGTTCAGAAAACCGGGCTCAGGGCATCTAACAAATTTAAAACACTTAATTGATGCAACAAAAAACCAGCATAAAATACAGTATAAAATGAGAACAACAATACATTCATGATCAAAAATCAATTTAGGGAGGGAAATCCATCCAATAAACATTAGATGATCACCAGGGCTAGCTGGCTAAGTTAGTCCTATTTGGGCCAGCGAGGAGACCAGGGAAGAATTAGCTGTGGGATCCCCAAAGCGGGTAATCTTCATAAAAAGGGAAGGGGGAGGGAAGGAAGGGGAATAAAAGATCAGGTTAAGTTCAAACTGAAAGCCAGGCGGAATAGCTCTGTCTTACAGGCCCTGCGGAAGGAAGTTAAATCCTGCAGAAGCCTATAGGCTGAAGCCCCTTCCCTTTCTATGTTAAAGGGGCTCTTCGTGTGGAAGGAGCGGCATGGCACAGCTCCCTAGTCCTGCCCCTGGACACCCATACATTGAGAGCAGCTACCCTGCTATACGGGATCCCAGTTTGGATAAATGCCTTCAATCAGGCCACGGAAAGACTTCAAAATCAGTTTTCCTTCAATAAAAATCTGGCGTACCAAATTGTGTCCCTACGCTGCCCTACGCCTCGAAACTTAACCAAAGACTTCTAGTAACAAAAGCGTAGCTGCTAACGTTTCAGTTCCGGTTGCGGCTACGTTATAGACTGAATGTAAAAATTAAACAGATAGGAATCTCACTAGACGGCTTATCAGAAAATCCTCTGTTTGAGATAAATCAAACGCAGATGGCTAGACAATGAATTCCAAGAACTTAGCAGCCAAACCAGGAATAGGAGTGTGTGTGGCAAGTCCGGGAATGGAGCACGGTGGGAACCCAACCCAGATCCATGTAGGGCCTACGCGCTGGGGAGTGCAGTTGTCTATACCAGGGAACTGAATGGGTGTGCATTCCCGACTGCTCAGGATCCCCCAACCGCCTAGAGAAGGGGGTGCCAAGGTGTTGCCTGCGGGAGCAGGTCCCCCTCCCCACTGAAAATAGGTTTGAAAGAAGCATTCTACTGAAACCCAAAGAACAGGATGGGGTGTTTGCATGTGAGTATTGCTGACCACAGTTTGCAAATGTGCCCATCAACAGCAAAAGGCTGGGGAGCCCTAGTTTAGTGGTTATGTGCATATAGGCAGTGCACGTCTGTAGACGTCAGGGGCAGCGTGATGTTGGGCCAATGGCTCTGTCCCCCAAACAAGGACTTTGTTGCAGTTGCCCCCCCCCCCGGTCTTACCTTTGAGCCCCATGGCAGCCCTGCTCTGCCGACTGGAGCTGGAGCCGTAGGCCGGTTCGGGCCGGCTAAGCGTATCCTTCTGGCGAGCCACAGCTACGGCGATGCCCACGGGAGGCTGGCGCACCTCGCCGTCCCCGTGTCCCAGCTCATGTTCCCTGCTGCGGGCGCAGTCCGGGCGCTCCATTTCCTGCTGGCCCTTGGCGCCCAGGAACTTGCCCCCGTCCTGGTGGGCGCAGCTGCCCTTGAGGCTGCCTAGTCCCACAAAAGGAGCTTTCTGCCCCACGATAAGTGCTTGGTTGCTGTACTTCAGCAGGTTCTTCATGGCCGACACGTCGTCGGGCGGCGCCTGCATTTCCTGGGTGAGCACCGAGCCCTGAGTCATGAGCGCGGCCTGCTGGAGGCTGCTGCTGAAAGGGTCCAGGTAGGAGCTTTTCCTCTCCTCCACCATGGGCAAAGGAGGAGGGCCCTGGCCCTGCACCGGCCATGGCGGCAGGTGCGGCCCGTTGTAGCCCAGAGAGCTGAGCTCCATGGACTTGCGCTTGGACTCCGCGTGGGCCCCGGCCTGCTCCATCTCCGTCTGCAAGTGCTGCTGGTGGCGGATGCGGGCCACTTTCTGGGTGCCGGGCGTCGGGGGCTCCTTGGGGGCCTTGTCTAAAGTGCAGCAGGACTGGCTGAGTTTGCACAGCGTCTCCTGAGGGCTAGGCCGCGCGCAGTCCTGAGGGGGCACCATCTCAAAGTGCCCGCCTTTAGGCTGGTGGGTTAAGCTCCCAAAATGGCCGTCGGAGCCCGTGCTGTTCAGGTACTCCAGGCCTTTGAGGCGGGCCGCGTTGGAATTCTGCGGCCAGTCCAGCCGCCGCTCGGCTTTGCCCTCCACCTTGAGGTGAGAGAAAGGGTGGTTCCCGTAAGGGGGTGGGTGCTCGGGGCCCACGTCGTGGGGGCGCTCCTTCCCCTCGCAGGCCTCAGAGGGCACCTGGAAGGAGCGGCTTTTGTCAGTCAAGTGGCCTACGGAAGGCACAAAGGTGGCTCCGCTGATCCGCAGCTCTCGGCCGGCCTTATCCTGCAGGGGGCACATCCCGTCAGGGCTGGAGTGGAGCTGCAGGCAGGGGAAACTGCCCGTGGTCGTGCTCAAGGCCGGGGGCCCGGTGGGCAGGCTTGACGGGACGGTGTAGGAAACCGAGTGGTGCAGCATCTGACGCCGCTCCAGGCACTCGCTGTAGGACTGGGGGGGCTCGTGGTGGCCGAGGTCCTTGGCACAGCGGCTCTGGGCTCCCGCGTGGCGTGGCAGGATGCCCCCGCCGCAGCTGGGCAGCACGGCTTTGCCCGAGTCGCCGTTCAGCACCTTGGAGCTCAGCAGGCAGGAGGGCAGGTGCTTGGGGCGGTTGTCGCAGGAGCCCCGCTGGGGAGCCCCTTCCTTGCAGTTGGCCTCGGGCGTCATGGGCATCACCAGTTTGTGCCGCTCCTTGGCCGCCGCCTCCTCCTCAGCCAGCCGGTCCTTCCCCTCGCCCTTGGCCCCTTTGTCCCCCTTGGACAGCACAAAGCGCTCATAGTCCTTGTGGCACTTTTGCCCGTGGCCTGCCTCCCGGTCCCGGCTGCAGGAGCCAATGGGGTGCCCTGGTGCGGCCCGGGCAATGCTGGGGAAGTTGTGATTGGCTGACAGTAGGGTGGGCTGAGCCGGTAGGTTCCGCAGGTAGAAATTGTCTGGAGAAAGAGGGAAAGTGGTTAGGAAGCGTCTCCTTTGAGAAATAATGCCCCTGGCAAACACCCCATCTCTTCCTCCCCTATAAATATTGATTGACATCCAATGCCCTTTTAAAATGTGTTGGGGAGCGGAGGGTTTTATTGGGTTCTTCTTTTTATTTTTATTGTATATTTTGCATATTGTGGTTTTATGTTGTGAACCGTCGTGAGACCTGCAGGTATAGGGCGGAATAATAATAATAATAATAATAATAATAATAATAATAATAATAATATCCCCCATGCCTTGTTGCCCAAGCAAGTCTAAAGGTTCTAGCCTCTCCTGTTTGCATGCTGCAATAGCTCTCTTTTAGGAATTGTGCCACTGCAAGGCAGAGACTAAAGATGTTGTGCTGGGATGGTGGCATTGGCCTCAGATGCCCTTCAGTCACAGAGAAACCAACTCCTTATTCCCTTCCCTCTCTGTGCAACTGCCTCCCAAATCTGTGCCCTTGATAAGGTGCCGGACTTCGTAGTGGTTCTTCTACCCCTTTAGAAGGGCGTATCTGCACGTTTCCCTGCAATCCCAACCATGACTCAACACTTGCCTTTCTGGCTTTCATAGAAACGGTGCTGGCCATACAGGACGTTGCTGTTTCCATGGTGATCCAAGTGGCTCATGGGAAGAAAAGTGGATGCTAAGCTCCCGGAGAACCTCGGGTAACCTGGAGCTAAAACAAGAGGCAGCGAGGAATGAAATGCTGGCATCACAACACAGCGGCCGTGTAGTCCCTGGCTTGGGCCTTTAAGTCTGATCTGTCTCTATGTACCATAAATGTCAAAAGTAGACTGCCAGTGGTGGGTGGGGAAAGATATTCAAAACATTTGTTAAGACAGATTTTTATTATGGCAGTCCGAATAAACACCTGATTCTCAGTGTTGGGAAATATCTGGCTTTCAAACAGCAAGAGGTGAATAGAAAGGTAGTCTGAAATTGTTGGTACCACAGCAGAAAACTCCTCTGGTGCTGGGCTGGGCAGAAGAAGCTCCCACGGGACTCTTTGGGAAGGGGGATCACATGAAACAAAGGCTGTTTGGGGGAATAAAAACACCCTATAGCATGAGCACAAGAAAACCCTGATGAATCACTGCATTCTTCATAAAATTTAGCACGGATATCTCGAATATTAGTCCCACAATTATGTGCAGTTGGGGGGGGGGCAAAAAACCTCCGCCTGCCTCTTCACAAGGCTGGGGCATGCTCCTGGGCTTAAATAAATACAGTAGGAATAAATAAATCAAGTTCTGCACCAGGGTGACTAATTATGGAAATCAAGCACCTCTATGTTTATTTGCAATAATTTATTCCACATCATGGTTTCAGCTTTACCAAGAAATAAATAAATAATAACAATAACAATAACAATAACAATAATAATAATAATGATGATGATGATGATGATGATGATGCTTTGAGAATCGATAGAGAGAATGGATATATGGGATTGGTAGAGGAGGAAATGTGCTGGTGGGGTCAGGCAATGAATAAGTGAATATGCCGTCTGGGGCAAATGGGGAGCTGCTGAAGGGATTGAAAATACATGCTCCGACTTCTTTCTCTCAGGCCCACACTGATGGGGTCCCTCTGCAGGCTAGAAACTTCTTCAAATATTAACTTGACTAGCCCAGATCTTAAAGAACCTGGAGCTAGCATATGCACCTGAATCCATTCCTGTGCAGCAGTTACCAGAGAGGCGTGAAATAAACACAGTCACTGACTTTACAACCTTTACTAGGATTGTATCCTCCTGGCTTCCTGCCAGTCTGTGTCTGGGTCAAGGTGTCAAATGCTGCAGCTAAGGATTTTACTTGGGAGGGAAGGCAGGGGAGAACCAAGCGTTTTGATGGGCACCAAGGTGAACTGCCTGTTGCAGCCTTGACGAACGCTAGCTCTGGGTTTTGGATGTTAAAGCTCAGGGGGACGTGGGTCCAGTTCCTGGTTCCTCCAGAGTCTTCGCCTGTAGTGACTTCAGATAAATACCTCAACTCTGTGCAAGTTAACCTCAGCTCCCTCCTTAGTAAAATGAGAACAATCAGGGGTGACACATCGCACTAATATTGTGAAGATGGAACGGCAATGTGCATTTTTTTTTTAAAAAAAGGAAAACTAAAACCAAATTAGAGATTTGGGGGAGAATACAGGAATGCTTGCTACTATAACCACTTCAGAAACTGAAACTGCCTCTTGCTACAGTTCAGCGTAAGGAAACCAATTTGAAGGATTGGCCAAAAAGATGGGTGTTTAATATTGGTAGGATTAAACTGGCGAGGACAAGAACAAAGTTTTTGTTTGCTGTGAGGGAAGAAAGTACCACTTAAAAAGTAAAGTGCCATGTACTTTATTAATTTTGGGGGGGGGGGATAAGATGCGTGCATTCAGCTAGACCAGCTTTTCCCAAACTTCAGTCTCCAGCTGTTTCCGGACTACAACTCCCAGCTACGAGCTAGCAGGGCTGGTGGTCAGGGATGATAGGAATTGTAGTTCAAAAACTGCTGGTGACCCGAGTTTTGGGAAACACTGAGCTAGACAGTATTTCACTTTCTTTCTTTCTAGTATGTTGAACTATATTAATAGGTATGTGGTTGTCGTCCTGAAAATTAGAATGGAAAAGACTTTGCATTACTAAGAGCACATATACGTGTGTATATATATATATGCCTGCAATTTATAGAGATGACTAATAATAATGAGAGCTAGTCCAAATAATCCCAACAGACATCTCCTCAGACACTGTACACAGCCTAGTCCCAAGGAAAAGTTTTTCCACACTCCTTTCGCTGGTGACTCACCCAGGGCTAGGATCTGAGCAGTGGCAATCGCTACGTGCAGCGTGTCAGGCCAAGCCACCAACGGCTCCCACCCTAACCTGCACCCTTGTCTGAGCATCGCCATTGTCTGTTTGACTCCTCTCTAGGAGGAAGAGGCAGCCAACTCTCTCTTTATTCCCCCCCCCTCCCTCTCTCTGTCTGCCCAAGTTAATCTCCCCAGTCAGCCACACACCAGCACTTTCAGCCCCGCTGCCCCACCCCCATCTACACACACACCCCCCCGGACAGGCCGCCCGTCAGCATGATGCCGAGAGCATTGCCTGCACCCCGACCCACCCCCCTCCCAGCAGCCCCAGCATGCCGGAAGCCAGCTGGCAGCCGTTCAAACTAGCAGTCGGGCTGGCTGCCAGGGCACCGTGCCAGCAGCACCTTGCCGCTCACACTTGAACTTTCTGCATCTCGCACGGAGGGGAGGATGTTGGGGGAAGGGCTCAGCGAGAGCGAGTCACTGCAGGAGACACAGAGGGAGAAGCGAAGAAAGCACACTGCGAAGAATTAGGGTAGCTAGAGTTGGGACGAGCATCATCGCAGCACGGCTGGGGCGGCCAGGAATGGGACCAAGGCAAGGAGGGAGGGGGTTCAAGGAAGACCTGTGGTTTGGGAGCAGAGACGGCTGGGGAACGGGGGAGACTGATTCTCTCCCCCCCCCAGGGGAGGGCTGTGGGTCACACATGAAACACAAAAACGGGACATTTCTTTTCTTTTCTTCCACCCACAAGATAAGGCTGGAAGGACAGAATAACTGGAGAGGGAGACTGGGAGCATTGGCTGGGAATTTGGGGGCCAGGATAAGGGGTGGTTTGGTGGGAGTGAGGGGCAGCAAAGCTGCGAACCCCACTGCAGCAAGTTCATTCTTAAAAGAATTTTCCAAGTTTCTCTTCCTTTTTTCAATTAAAACAAAAAAAACGGAAGGGAGTAGGGGCCAGTTGGGAAATCTTAGGGGAATTCCTGCAGCTAAAAAGAAGGAAAATGTTAGCTCACTAGTGAAGAGAAAATGCAAACAACCCCATTGTTCCCTCCTGCTTACTTATCCCTCTTCCTCTCCAACACCCTGCCAGCATATATACAAGGGGAAGGCCCCACCTCTGGGCTTCCACGACAGGACAGTTTAAACAAGGGATGAGGGACCTTTGGACCACCAGATGTTGTTTCAATGTAGCTCCCATCATCCCTGACCAATGACCATGCTGGCTGGGGATGAAGGGAGCTGGAGTCCAGCAACATCTTGAGGGGGTGGCAGGTTCCCCAACTCTCATTTAGGGAGTTACAACTAGGCAGCAAGAGTTTCAAGCAATGTTGAATAGATAGAAGAAGAAGAGGAGTTTGGATTTGATATCCCGCTATATCACTACCCGAAGGAGTCTCAAAGCGGCTAACATTCTCCTTTCCCTTCCTCCCCCCCAACAAACACTCTGTGAGGTGAGTGAGGCTGAGAGACTTCAGAGAAGTGTGACTAGCCCAAGGTCACCCAGCAGCTGCATGTGGAGGAGCAGGGAAGCGAACCCGGTTCACCAGATTACAAGTCTACCGCTCTTAACCACTACACCACACTGGCTCTCAAACAGATAGGCCTAGTCCCTGGGCTAGAATGTTCCTTTCGGACACTTTATTCCCCCTCCTTCCTAAGAATGGGGCGTGGAATGATACAGAATTAAACTCAAGTCAATATTAATGAGGCCCATTCTCTTCCACAAATGCTGGGACCTCCCCCTAAACAAGGTCATTTGACATGCACACAATATTCTATGGATGCTTGGTGCCTGGCACAGAAATACTGTTCTTCTTCTTTTCTTTTTATTTCAAAGTCATGTTACTAGTCCTTGTGGTTGTGACAATATGGATGGTTGGGCAGCAAATGCAAGTTTCCACAATCCCAAAAGATGCATATGCTGCATGCCTACATCTCCCTCCTTTCGCACTTCCTACGTATGCCATTGTACCAATTCATCTTGTTCTGCCATCACAAAACTTGTATTTTTGAAGATGCCATATACATAGAGAGACAGGACTGATATATGAATTAAGGACATTTATATGCACGTATTGGTTTTCGTAATTTATTCTGTTAGCAGAATGTGAGCAGTCAAAGCACAGAATTCCAGCTCTCTTGGCTTTATTATTTAGAACTTTTAATTTGTGCACATACAGAATACTGGCAGGAGTGAGAGATTTATAGGAATTGAGAAGCACTGCTCCCCTCTTCCATGTGCTTCTGGATATTCCACCAAGGCAACGTTGAGTAATTCCACCAAACCCCTTTACCTTCATGGGAGTGTGAGAACCAAATCTGGGAAGTGCCGGAGTGGGGGCCGCGGAAGGCCGGTTCTGATGGGGATGACGCCGGGCCTGTGGGATGTGGCGGTGCTGCTGAACCCAAGCTGCTGCTGAGGAAGCTGCCCATAAAAGACGAGGCAGGTGAGTTTCCCATCAACCCACTTCCTGCTAGATGCACACACACAAAAAGAGAGAAGGGAGAGGGAGGAAAAAGAAAGAGTGTCGGCATATGGATGGACAGCATGAAGATCAGCAAACTTTCTACAGTGGCAATTATTGAGTTCTTGATTTGTCATTCTGTCCATAGGCTCATGGTACAGTATGCTACTTTGCAAATAAAATACCTAAGCACTAAACTGAAAGCAACATTTATGCAATAGCACCATACATATTTTTGCTTAAAGACCTAGCTCATCATAATCTAATAAAAATCCTAGTTCATTGAAATGTTTGTCCCTGGAACCGGGCTTGAAGAGGAAAGAAAACACTTCCAGCAGATGTGAAGGCCCACCTACATGCTTTTACAGGCAGTGCCTGGATGGAAAAACACAGTTTCCCACTCAATCTGGCAAGCTCTGGTGGGCAAATATCATCTGCCTGCTGTCTACTCCAAGGAAGGAGTTGGTATTAATGTGAATCCCCATCAAAGACTTCTGAGAGTCATAAACTGAATGCATCTCCTGAGCATGGTACCTAGATACATGCAAGCAAGGAAAGGCTGGGAGCATCCATTGCGCCTAATAGTTGTGCATCTACAAGCTTATCAGGAAACAAATGACTGTGGGTAAATGTGTCACTAGGCCTTGAAACCTGGGTAGTAGCTGGCACATATACAGAACCCTTTGATATACAAGCCTGTGACCTTGTCAGCACTCATACGTCAGCTCAACACTAGCAGCTTCTACGCAAATGTACCAGCCCTGCAGAACGAGCAAAGGAAAACAGCCCAGACGCAGCATATTGAGCACCTCCATTTCCATGTCCAGAATGACTCCAGGAAGGGAGAATGAACCATAGGGAAATGAACCGGATGGATGCAAGTTCTCCAGAAAGAAGTATTCAAAAATTGCTTACTGTATAGAGTGCAAACATGCTCACAGTTCCTGTGAAACAACACATTCCTCCTACATTTTGAGTCAATGACTCTCTGGCAACCAAGTTCCTTGCAAGTGGGCTTCCAAACCACTGGAAAGAGGACCCCGCCTCATTTTGCAATACCTGTGGAGACACATCCCGAACCCACTTCCCCAGTGTAGCAAACCTCAAATGCAGGTATTGTCACATCAGCTAGGCACCTGAGGGTAGTGAAGCTCGACTTGTGCACCAGTCCATACCCATGGGAGCTGTGTGACGTGGGAGCTCTATGGGATTTAATAGCCAGCTCAGTGAAGAGAACACAGTTCATGGGAGGGAGCAGATGATTTCATGTAAACCTGCATTACATTACTCGCTTACCTAGACAATGCACAGTGTTATTGCACAGGCCAGCCCGCGATTTCTTGCCAGAACTGACTCTAGAACAGTTTATTTAGGAAATACTCTTAATCCATGGCTCACACTTGGGATTCCTTGTATTCACTGATCATGACTGTATCTGCCCGTGAGATGGCAGGACAGCTACGCAGGTGTAACAGCAGCTCTTGAAGGTGGCTGGCTTTTTCAGGGGTGGCTACTGCTCCAGCCCCTGCTAGGGCAAAAGACTTGAGCTAACAATGGAAAACTCCTCGATGCAGAATGTTTGTAAGCTTGCTCCCCTACTTTGATTTTCCCACTTCCAAGGCACTCACTGCAAGGGCTAATCCAGCTGTACAGATACTAAAATCTCTCTCTCTCTCTCTCTTTCTCTCATTTTGTGTGTGTGTGTGTGTGTGTGTGTGTGTGTGTGTGTGTGTGTGTTCTGGCAGGGTTTCAAATTCATCATGGGAAAATTCATCACCACCAAATTTCTGCCTGTGAAACAGTTGCTTAAGGTGAAGGGGAAAGCTTACCAGAAAAGATGGCAGCTCACCCGGCCAGGCCTGCAAATAGTGCTGTGCTCTATCTATGGGCAACGGTCCTAGACCTTTTAGTCATTACCCCTAGGTATTTGACGTGGGCGAGTGCCTGGCGAGGCATCCAGCCAAAAAGCAGGAAGTACTCCTCTCTTTAAGCCAGCCCACGCTCCCTGGCTAATCCCACTGGGATGCCTCAGTGATGAGTGTGGGGAAGTGGTTACAAGGGCAGGGCCAAGGCAGTTCTCCCCACAGCTGGGGTGGGGGTGGGAGCCTGATCACTAGCTAGGGAAGTCCCTTTCTGGACATGACATTGTGAAGAGACTAGGTCAGATCAGAGTAGGCGGTGGCGGCGTGAGAGAGCCAGTCCAGGACGGAGCTTAAAAGCCTATCACTGTAGGCTTTCCCATAGGCTAAGCACAAACCTATGAGCGCTAAGAAGATCCCTGGGGAGTTTCTGAATCTCAGACCTGATCCAGAACTGCCCAACAAGGCCATGGGCTTCCTTCCTTAAGGGATCCCCAAGCCCCATAACATCCCTAAACTCCTGTTGAGTTTGACAAAAAAATAATTAAGTGACACCTAATTTTAAAATACTGTATTGGAAAAGAATGGGAGCAGCAGAGCTGTTTTTTGTTGTTTTGTGCATACCAACACCCCGCACCGCACCCCAAATATCTAAAAGCTGTACTATTGACCTCCTATTTCTTCCAGGTGGCGTTGTGTGGATTTTTTTAGAGGGCTCAGCTGGGTGATGCAGTCAGTAAGTAGAGAGGGCTTTGTAAGGTCAGCAGATATATAATTGCCCAGAACGTGGGAAGACACAAGAGTTCGGGCAGGAAGGAGGACGGGAAAGGAAATACTAGCGAGAAGCTCTTCTCTTTCTAGCAGGAGTTGCATATCTCCCTAATATTCAGGCTCAGCCTCAAATATCATAAAGGAACCCCAGAACAGGGAACGCAGCTCACTTGTGTTCCCGTCCCCCGCAATTACATGCTAGAACATCAGAGTACGCCAGTGATCGTGTAAGGAAAAACAGATCCTCACCCCAGTCCATGGAATCACCACCAAAGGGCTATCCTAGCTGAATTAAAATGCTGATCTCCCATTTTGTGCCTTACTATTGCTATGCTGAGCATTAAATAACATTAGATGACTGAGAGCATTAAATAACATTAGATGATCAGGATACTACTTTCTTATCTTAATTTTAATGCCCGTCATTTCTTCCCACCAACATCTTTGTGTATATGTCTGAGATACCCAGTGGAGATCTGAAGGCTCCCCCCTAGGAATGCAAGAGTTCATCAAACCAGCTGAGAAAGGAAATTTGGCATCACAGGGGCGTGCCCAGTTTGTCTCTCTAGTTTGGCTGGTAGCTCCTATTGTCATCCTGCAGTAACTTAACAATCAGAATTGTGATTGATTTTCTAGACTTTTGGAGGCAGCATAGTTTTTCCTGTGTGTATGCATCCTAGAAGGTGTGACACAGCAATGCAGGTGGAGAAGGGAAGGTTCTGAACACATGATTCTGCCTTATGTTTAAAACTGAACACATGATTCTGCCTTATGTTTAAAACAAGTTACAGTATTTAATTTGACAGGAAAGGTAATAGTGAGGGTGTGCCAATGAAGGTGCATGGCAATAGGTTCATCTGCCTGATATCACTGTCAATTGGCCTTGAGGGCAGGTGGTTCCCAGGTCTGTGAGATAGGTTAGTTGCCTGTTCTGGATAAGGTTGGAAGAATCATGTACGGCACCTAGGGTTCTGCACCCGATCCACCTCTATCAGTAGAGGCCAGAGAGACCTCTGTGGCCAAGGGCGTTTGTGTTTTACAAGCTCTGGCTAGTACGCCAGCTGCAAATGTTCTTGGAATTGTCCAAACCAAAGTCCTTGTGTGGGCTTCTGCTGATGGGACTCATTACTTGAATCTCACTCTCTGATGTGGCACTGTTCACGTTTCTCCACATCCCTGAAGTTTGGTTCGCCTTTAGTATAAGGGCCCAACCTTCAGTGCAGCAAGCTCTGCCCTGTGGAACTGCCTGCCAGTAGACCTGCCTTTCAGATGTCTTCTGAAAACTGTACTATTTAGGCTGGCCCTTAAAACACGAGTGTCACTTCTTAACTAACCAGTACTTACTGATGTCTTTATATTTATGTTTTATGGGTATTCATAGTCTGGTTTTATTGCATTTTGTATGTTACCAGCCACCTTGACACAAGGAAGTGCATATTATAAATATTTAAATAACAAACACACATTAAAACCACACTTTTTACAAACAAAAAACAGGAAAAGTATTGCTAACGTAATCTACACCTTAAGCGAGTGCTCTTTCCCCAAAATGTGATTATTATTTTTCTAGAGTCTGAAAGAGGCAGAAAACACGAGGGCAATGATTTGGTGACATTATAATATAGATTCTCTGTAAAAGCAAGTGAACAAGATGTGGTTATTCCAGAGTGAACAGCTAGCACAGAAGTACTGCTAGAACAATCCATAAATCAAGAAATCAGTACCAGGTTTAATTACCTCTCTCAATCTTGGAACTCAGAAGAGTGGTTGGGGCCAATGAGCACATGTGCACATGCCCAAACCCACTTTACATGGGCTACAGGCAAAACTGCTGATTAGCGTACAACTAGCCTGCTTGTAGAAGCTCCTGGCCAAATTCCCCCCCCCCCACCGTTGTCCCTTCACACACCTAGCATTACAGTGGTACCTTGGGTTACATATGCTTCAGGTTGCATATGCTTCAGGTTACAGACTCTGCTAACCCAGAAATAGTGCTTCAGGTTAAGAACTTTGCTTCAGGATGAGAACAGAAATCGTGTAGTGGCAGCGCAGCGGCAGCAGGAGGCCCCATTAGCTAAAGTGGTGATTCAGGTTAAGAACAGTTTCAGGTTAAGAACGGACCTCCGGAACGAATTAGGTTCTTAACCCGAGGTACCACTGTATAATCAACAGCTGACAATTAAAAAGCAAGCCCCGTACCACCATTAGCCTGGCTCTGGAGTTTTGTGCTCTACAGCTCCCCCCTTCAACAAGCAACCTTATCTGCAGCTACAATTTCAAATCAGTTAGCCGGTGGCCATGCATTCCTAGCACCTCCACCCATTTGGCAGCACAGCCTCAGACCACACAGCATTCTGCGTCCCACGGTTCCCCATCCCACTGAATCGGTGCCATTTCCGGCAGCTGTGGTTGCTGTCCTCTCCCATCCCGCTTTTCCACAGCTGTGTGTGGAGTATGGGCAGTACTACCAGGCCTAAGACAAACCCAGGATACATTGCAGAAAATAAACTTCCCCACCCCCGCCATGTATCCAAGCCCCCACAGATTCTGAAGCCGTTTCAGGGCAAGAGAGTTGCCCTCTCAGGCCGAGCTGCCAAGGAGACCGGATAAATAGGAAAGGAGGAGAGGAGCAGTTGGTCCTGGCATGGTGAGGGAGGCGGTTCCTGTTTCTAGGCCGAGCCTATCTGAGAAGCCGTGGTGCGGCGCCTTGGCTTGCGTCTCCCTGAGAACGAAGCCCCCCGCCTCAGCTCTCTCACGCCTGCCAGCGTTTCCCAGCCTGTGAGTCACAGGCTGCTGGCAGTGTCTGCTCCCCTGACTCTGCAGCTGATCAGCTCCTCTCCAGTTTCCCACCCACTCCTCAAACAGCCAAATCCTTAGCCAAACCTCTCGCGCTCCGCTTGGAGCCCCTGGATCCCATGAACTGGAAACGCATCTCTGGGCAACTCCCTCCTCCCAGTCATTTCGAGCCAAAAATACAATAATTGAGAGGAAAGGAAAGGGGGAAAATACATAACTGAATGGAGATGTTCGCTTCTGGGACGCAATGACCCTAAGGAAGGAGGCCAACAAGATATATTATTCCATACATGAAAAAAGTATCATCCTAACCCTATTGGGGTTTTCTGATATCAAATCATTTTGAGTCTCCACCTCCTTCCTTTCCTCGCCTGTAGTTTTGGTGCTGTCCCCTTGTTGGTGCATACAGTAAACCCGCAACTTATACAGGGTTTAGGTTCTGGGTATCCGCACCTAAAACCTGTGTAAGGTGAAAACACATTGGGTTCAATGGCGGGTGGGATTGCCAAAGTCTTTCCTCCCCCCCCCCCCGGCGGTTGCCCCTTTCTCTCCCCTCCCCCAATATAATTGCCAAGCCAAATGAGCACAAGTTAAATGTGCGTAAGCTGTGGGCTTGCTGTAGTTAGTTGCTCTGATAAATTTGCCTTTCAAATTGAATTTCAAATTGGGGTCTGGTGGGACCTGGCAACATGGCTGGCGAAGAAGGGTTTCCAACTATTTTACTGGGCTCTGCACCTGTGCCCTTAGCAACATCTTAGGGATCTGCAGGGATTAGCAGGTGATAACGCCAGATGATTTCTGCAGATCAGGTTGCTGTTTCAAAGCACTGGAGCAAGCCAGGGGTTTACCCCCCTCCCTGGTCAGTGATCAGTCCTAATGGTACTGCTATGTATGTGGAAGCAGGAGCTCAAGGGGCTGAGCTTCTCCCAAGTTTTCAGCACAGAAGTTTCCAAAGTTTCAAGGAAGGTGGGCTGGATCTTGTTTGCTGGGCCCACTGAGGCTTAGTTGCCCCCGCCTCCCACCCTATCCTGCTTTTGTAATTCAATGCTTTAAGAAGCACAGCATCCGTCTCCTCAAAGCCATTGTTGACTGTCAAGTTTGCCTGTATAAAAGGGAATTCCAGGTCCAATCCCACTAAATTCTTGAAATTCAGTTTGCTTTACATCATTACAAGATGTGGACGCAGGAGGCAAAAGCAGGTCTAGGAAAGGAATATCCATTGAGTAACACAACAAAGGCTGAGAAAGCAACGGCTTCCCATGTTTTTCCATTGATTCAAACTCTTTGTGGTTTTAGTCAGTAAACCAGAGCTCTACAGGGGATTTTACTTCTCTCTGGCCACTGGAAACCAGGAAAAATAATAATCTAAATCCTTATAAAATCCTCATAGAAGCAGAATCCAAATATCTTAGCAAGCAAACCATTATGACCAGGAGGAACGCCATCCACCACTGTCTGTGGAAAAAACGAGGCTATGCTGGTTCCCCAACCCTTCAAATGAGTTGCAGGAAACAGGAATTTCCACCTTAAAAACAACACTGGGGGGGGGGACTTTCCCCCTTTCACCACTGGGCAAGAATTACCATAAATTCGTTCATGATGTCAGAGTAAGGAGACAAGGAAGGAGAAAGTGTTCAGGTTTCTAAAGGAAGAAATCTTGAGTCTTTCTGCCTGTTTGCAACTCCAACCACAGATGTATGGCTACTGGTTGCTTTCTCTTTTTTTAAATGAAGAGGAAAAAAGATTATGCACAAATTCAGTGGCACTCATTTCTTCCTTTAGTTATTTACTGTATGTGATGGTTACCAGCTTGAAGCTTCACAAGAGGATTAGACAAATTCATGGAGGCTTAAGTCTGTCAGAGGCTACTAGCCACAATTGCTATGTTCTGTCTCTACCGCCAGAAGCAGCATGGGGAAAACAAGATGGGAAAAGTGCTATTGCACACAAAACCTGCTTGCGAGCCACTGTGGGCTGACTAGGTGGGCCTTTGGTCTGATCTTGCAAGGCTTTTCTGATGTTCTTATAATGTATTATGTGTGCCCTACTATTACATGAGGCTTCCAGTGGTGTCTCATCCAGACTACAAACCAAGTTTACTCATTTGCTTCAGAATGTTGCAGTACCTATTGTTCCCAAACCACCCACTGGGCTTACTCTCATATTTACTTCCCGTATGCCAGGGCTGAGTCCTGACACTAAAATAAGAGCAAAGCACAGGTCCTGGTCAAACACAGGCACTTTGCATGCAGAAGCAGACCAGGACAAAAAAAATGTTCATATAAAACAGCAATCAAAAACAGCTTAGCCGAAAGCCAACTTTCAGAACCCCAAAACTGTGGGACAAGCAGCCACTCTCTTCATCTCCTTTTCTGAATAGGGATTTCCTTAACTGTTGTGCGGGCCTCACAACACACAACAGGGGCAGATGATGCACTGCTGAAAAGTAGTTGTGGGCCTGTGGTACTCTGGGCAACTGTGGACGAGGAAGTCCAGTCTTCATTCGGAAGGATCAGGAACTCCAACACGGATGCCTGATTTCAACTTGCAAGGGCTGGAAGAAGGTGCCCAATCCAATTACCTTAGGGAATTCGAGTTCACAGAGAGGTATGTTGGTGGTTTCTGGTCCAGGGCAGGGAAAAACTGTTGCAAGGTTTTGTGATCCTGGAGATTCTAGACATTACGACTCAAGAAAAGTGCACGAGAGAGAAGTGTACAGCCAGCAGAATGGCACCAAGAACAGCACCTGTCCTCTGGCCAAGCTGTGGCCAGCCCAGTGGAAAAATGTGCCAGCTAGGGGAGGCATTGTTTGGAAGCAGCCGTGTGCTTAATTTCCCTTGTGCCAAGGGAGCAACACCGCCTCTCCCTAAATACAAGGTGTTTGAGGCAACAAGCCCTGCTCTGTAAGCTAGGCCAAAGGAGGGAGGCTTTCCTTGGAGCTAGATAATAATGTTCTGAAAAGTCTGACTGAAGGGCTCATCAAGGCTGGTGCCAAGCTCATTCAGCTACTTTGTAATGGATACATTCTGCTAGCCGCACCTAAGGATCTCCTGATGTGAATCAGTGGAGCCACCAGTGAATCATATTTAAACAAAGCAATCAGCTCCAGACTGGACACTAATAGGATAGCGAGCCAGGGCTACAACATCCCTTATTCCAAGGCTTTACATTACACCTCTCAGTCTGAGCTATCAGTTGCTGCTCCCTCGGGGCTGGGCTCCTTTCACATCATTCATAGCTACACTAATGCCCTTCAACTCTGACCCAAAAGGTGGCTGGATTTCATCCCATCGTTGCCTCCCATTTAAAACCTTACAGGTGTCACTAGGCGCCCCCTGCCCGCAAGAGAAGCCCAGGGCTCCTAGTCTTTCCATGGCAGGAATCCGCAACGCCCCTTTCTGCCCCAAAGCCATGGACTCCTCGCCCCGCACATGCCTTGAGCTGGTGCCCCATCCACAACCCATCTGCCATCTTATTTCCAGTGTGAAAAAGAGCATGAAGGTTGGTGAGAGACGACGGCAGGCTAGCTGAGAGTGGGAGGCTTGCATGACTTTTCTGCGAGAATGTGTGTGATATTTGGGATGTCCCGGGCTCTGAGCTCCAAACTCTCGCCTCTCCAAACAGCTCAGCTTCTCCAGTGTGTGCGAAAGGGCAGAGGCTAATTTGCACTGAGGCTTGGATGAAGTTATCTAACTGGCCACTGAGAGCTGCTGGATACTTCAGCTGCCCTTCGTTCTTTGAAGCAATGCCCCTTTCTCCAGATCATCCCAAACGTCCCCTCTACTGCCAAAAATAACCTCCAACCACATTTTAAGTCCATATTTCAAGACATCATTGCTCCATGGTGTTTTTTTATTTTGAAACTCTCATTTGGCAGCTTTATTTGGGCTTCGGGGAAGGGACCCCACCGCTGCGGCCAGATCATTAAGTGAATGGGGCGGAAACCGGGGAATGGGATAAGCCCAGGTTGTCCCCACTTACCCCACGTTACTGAGGCAACTCTATCAGCCCTGGAAGCATCAATTCAAACAGCGCATGACACACACATTCTCCGTAGAGCTGCCCTGGCTTACAAAGGCAGCTGCCTTGATTGCCATTGTTGAGACAAACAGCACCCATTCATCCCTGCCCTGTTGCTGCACGGCAATGCACAGCTCCAAACCCATCCGTCTTAGCCTCTCATTTCTCTACCTGACAAGCCTTCTGTGACTCAGCCAGCCCACATCTCCTGTTTTCTGTGGGTCTCCTTGATTCGATGTGCAGCTTCCTCATTGTTTTGAATTGTAAAGCAATTTTAGAGTTTAAAAGCAGTGGTGGGACATCTCTCTCTCCACCCACCTACCCGCCACCACCCCAGCCTAGCCATGCTAGAATCTCAGACATCTGTGGCTCGCACACTCAATATGTTTGTGAGTTTGGGGTTGGGGGGGGGAGGTTTGCTGGAATTTATTCTAGAACCTAGAATAATTGAACCAGCAACAAACTCCTACCCCTCCCGCCCCAAGAGAGTTGGGCTCACACTCTCATAGTTTGAGCTGACAACTCCTTGTTCACTTTCCTTTTAACAACACTTGGCAAAGGTACTGCCAAATGAAAATGGGTAATAGATAATGTAGATCTTTCACTGGTCCCAGCTTTTGAGTTACAGAACAACCATTTTAGCAGAAGGTGACATTAAAAACTGAGCATTTATGCCCTCTGTGGATAAATGTGATTGATTATTTCAGACAAAGCAGCAGTTCATCCATAAAGATATACTTCACAGTACACAACATATACTTATATGCACACACAAATACACAGGATACATACGCACAATACTTTATACTAGAATCAATGGAAAGTGAATACCTGGTTTTTGTTTTGTTTTTACAGTCTACACACAATCAAGATCTATTGCATATTTTTTTGCCCCTGAAAAGCGCTATTTGAGAAACTGCTTTCATTCTGAAAATAATAGCTCATTGCACATTGATTCTGCATTTCCCTGCATTGTGTCCATTTGAAAACAGACGAAAATGGATGTAGCCAGTGATGCTGTTTGGTGAGTGTATACTAAAGATTGCAATCTCCCCTTCCTTCTTCATTCACCTGGGGCACATGCAGGGAGGGAAAAGAATAGCTAACCTAATCAAGGGGAGGGTTTTCAAAATTGTATCAAGTAACCACACCCACCTTTGTGGATGGCAGGATCTGGAATCAATCTAGTTTGGAAGCAACATGTTGGAGATGGCTGCATAATGGATTCCAGATTGAGAAAAAACTACATTTTTGTGCTGCAAATGCATTCGTGTGCATGCAGCTGGATATATATATCTATGGATATAGATACACAAATCCAGCGCAACTCATATGTCTCTCACCTAATCAAACACCAGGAGGGAGGAAGGGATAGTTGGCTGATATATTTAACTTGAAAAAGAAATGGCGCCCCTATGTACTTCCTTTGCCAAAGTTGGAGGCTCAGAATGCAATGAAGACCGAAACACACAGATGAAAAATGGCAGGTTCCCGAGAGCCTTCCACAGTCAAAAGCGCTATATAAATGCTAAGAACTATAATTGTCCAGCTAGATTTCAATAGGCACTTGAGCCGGGCTGAAATGCAACAGGCACTGAAACTACAGATTGATCCTGAGAGACGTGACAGAACTATATGAGGTTATACAAAGCAGACAGACCCTGACTTGGGCATGAAATGGCGATATGGGGGAAGCCTACAAGTGAGGCAGAAGCAAAAGGGGGTTTGGGAGTGTGAGAAAGAGGGGGTGGCTGGGTGCCCAGGGGACTGAGGTGTCTGAACAGAACAAATCTGAGGATTGGAAACAAGGACAATATGGCCAGAAGTGAGGAAGCCCAACTCTTTTTTCCCATAGAATCATAGTTGGAAGGGACCCCGTGGATCATCTAGCCCAACCCCCTTCAACACAGGAATATGCAGCTGTCCCATTCAGGGATTGACCCTGCAACCTTGCCATTATCAGCACCACGCTCTATCTTGTGTGTTGTTTCATGATTAACTCAAGTGAGTGAACTCAAGCAGCTGAGCAGGGGCTTTCCCACTCCTGTTTCAGGTTCAGGAGCCATTACAGAAAAGGGAACAGGCTATTCTGGTGGTTGGAAAGTTGTAGCTGAGCCCAGGACACAGGTCACTGGGCTCAAGCTTGACTTCCCCAGAAGAGCTGCGCTGGGGAGGGCCTCACCCAGCCCCAGCCTCTGGGGGCTGTGCGGGAAATACTCAGACAAACATCTGTGCAGCTCCCAGTCAGGTTTCAGTGGCTGGAAAAGGAGGCCAAGTTCTGTGGGAGAGGCCTGGCCCAAACCAGCTCTGCTGGGAAAAGGTTCAGCAGCTAGGACTGCCTTGAAAATGACCTCCAGCTCTGGGCTCCATTGCAAACGGAAGAGCCGCCATCTTAGCGCACACCAAGAGCTGGAGCCAGAGGCATTCCAACTTTAAAAAAAGAAGTCACACAGAACTTCGAGAAGCAGATTCATGCCTAGTAGATCCAAACCCAGAGGAAGAACGCTAATACCAACCTCTCCTCATAGCTACACAAATGTAATACTTCCCAGACAGGAGGTGCTGAGCTTCAATTCTGACCGGAAGTTATACGCTCTGAGCGATGCAAGTATTTTCCATTAACCCCAGACACGTGCTAATTTCCTTTATCTCTCACAGGCACTCTGCACATGTTCAGTTACACGATTATCTCACAATTTAATTCTAAGCCCCGACGCGGAAATTTGATTACGGGGCCAAGCCTTTATATAACCCAGCTCAAATTAAGTGCTTCACAAATTATTCAGTGCACATTTCCTGTCTCGAAGAAGTGATGCAAACACACATATTTCCTGCTGTGTAATCTTCACAGCAAACAAACGCTGCCTACCCAAAAGCATGCCCATGAATGCAAAGCCAGCACAGTCAACCATAATCACACCAGCGTGCAGAATGTAAGGAGGAGAGGGAGGCTGCATTCAAATGCATGGTGCGAAACAACAGAAATGTAATGCTGAGCACTGAAGAAGCACCAACCCAGAAACGCAAAGAGGGCATGTCATGCACAACCAGATAAGTATCATAAATTCGCCTTTGGTGCATTCAAGGGTTCTCAACGCACTGCCCTCAATATGTGTAAGGCACTGTGAAGCAGGAAGACATAACCTTGCTAACCTTTTTTTAAAAAAATAAAAAACCCAACAATGTGGCTGATGGGAAACTGATCCACCTCCACTGGCTACCAAACCACCAACTGCATACCCTCCCAACATTTCTCCAATGAAAACAGGGGCGTCCTATTTAATAATAATAATTCTGCTATTTACACCCTGCCCATCTGACTGGGTTGCCCCAGCCACTCTGGGCAGCTTCCGACAGATATGAAAACATAATCAAACATTAAACATTAAAAAAACTTCCCTATACAGGGCTGCCTTCCGATGGCTTTGGGGGGGGGGATCGAATAGCTCCATACCCTCCAACATTTCTCCGATGAAAATGGGGACATCCTAAGGAGAAGCGGGGCATTCCGGGATCAAATTAGAAACCGAGATGGCTTCTGTGAATCTGGGACTACCCCTGGAAAATAGGGACCCTTGGAGGGTCTGCAACTGCAGTAAGTGCATTCCGTGTGGAGTTTCTCAGCTTTTTGCATGTAGAATTTCATTTCCTCTTCATCTCTTTGGAGAAGCAAAGGGAGGGAAGGCCTGGAACAAGGGAGGGGACCTTGCCCAAGGGAACTTTAATGAGTCAGTAGCAGAGGCAAGGCAGCCCGGGGACTGCTAGGCCCATTCCTATGCTCAGCCCAATCAGGAGCTTGTTTCTCTTGAAACAAGCTCCTTGGCCGCGAAGGCAAACCACAACATGCATGAGTCAGGGACTAGCTGTTAAGGGTTTGTGCCAGTGAGGGCGAGGGAGGCAAAAACTTGGCTCCAGGGCTTCCGTTGCTCAATTCTTTGGATTTGTGAAAATTCTGGGAATGGGAAAGGCCTGGGTTTGCGCCCATCCTTGAATCAAGAAGGATCTGGGGGTAAGTGTGAGAACAACAACTACCAGCACCACCACACAAACCCAGAAGCCAGCACGATATCCAATGTGCTGCACAGCCCAAATACCATTTTCCACACAGTAATATCACGTGGTCTGTATGTACGGTTGTTGCTTTTGTTTTCAAAAATTATGGCCCTTCGGGTTGAGTGGCTCTGAGCTTATTTAAAATATATTTCATTTTTCTTTGTGAACGCAACCAGCTTCAGGGGTGGGTGGGTGAATGGGTGTACACTTTAAAATAACCTGAAGGAGTCAGCGTTGCTGAGCATATGTGGAATCTGTATAGACATTATGCGAAGCTATAAGAAACACACACACACATGAAAAAAAATATTGCCTGAATCATAGAAAAAGTCTAAGCCATTATGTATACATCTGATAAGAACATGGGAGTTCAGCTAGTAAAATTTTGTCTGGTTGTTAGTCTTACCCATAAGGCAGTTTTCTTGAGATGAGGAGAACTCACTGAGGAAATCTGAGAACTTAAACTTCCACTTTTTAAAAAAGAATATTTTAACTCTTACATATAACTGTCTAAAAATGAGAACTGCTGCATGTGCCCCAAGTGTTTAAAATTCAAATAAAAAAAGGGAAATAAGTAATAGTCACCTTTTAAAAATCTGACAGTTTTTAGTCACTTGTAATTTTAAGGACCTGATGTCTTGACTTTTAACAGTTTGGGGTGGTTACTCCAGTTTGCTGGGGCCAGAGTATTAAATTACAATAACACACAACCTAACTGCTCCTTTGGTAAGTCCTTACAGTAGGGAGTTCCCAAAGTTTTAGGGCCTAGGAGCACTTTTGGAAATCAAGAAACGGTTGCAGGGACCATGAAATACCCATTTCACAGAAGAAGATCTGAAAATGCTCATAACTCCCTTGAAATAGGCAGGACACTTAATACATACATACCCCCAAACAAATAGAATACAGACAAAAAAAAAAAACCAAAAAGGAAAACGCTCACCTAAATAACAACAAAACTCTGTTTAAAATAATAATAATAATAATAATGAAACATTGGAAGAGTCATAGCAGGTGCCAAAGAAAGACAGTTAAACTGCCCACATGATCAAGTAAGACATCTGAACCGTCATCTCTGAATTCTACATATGGAGACAAAAAAAAATCCCAAAATGGCCCAGAGGTAGATTGCTAACGGCTTTGTGGAAAGTTGCCAGGTTCAGACTAGTAACACACTTGTCAGTGCTAGCGACAATAGGGCACAAGGTGGATCACTTCCAGGCTACCAGCTGGAACTAATAGGCAGATCCCAAAGAAAGATAAAAATAGATTGGTTGACTTTCTACTGTACAGCAAAGTATTTGGGAGCTCCTGTCCGAAACAGCCATGTACAGCAGTGAGAGCATAGAGCCACAGCTCTGGCCTTCTTGTTAGCAACCCATCTTTTAAAAAAATTACATTATGCATAGCTTGTTGCCAGGATGCCCAGGCTCTCTGTGACAGATGCAGAGCCAGCTGTGCTGTGCCCGGTTCTAGATAACGCAGCCAGCCAGCCCTCTGCGTTCAAGGGCATGTGAAAAACCGCCTCTCTTCCAAAGCCAACCAACCATAAAGATTCCCTGAGCACCGTCCTGCCCTCCCAATTCAGACAGTTCCCACTAGAACCTCTGCGTGTACACATCACGGAGCGAGACGGCACCTGAATGCAATATAAACACACGAACTGCCCAATTGTATCTGCGTTCCTTCTCCCGCTTGGGGCTTTTCTCTGCTCTGAAACCCCTGGTCCCCACCTCCCCAGCCTGCGCATCTCATCAGAGAGGGCGTCTGAATGAGGCCCATAATCAACGCCCAGCCTTAATAGCCGGCAGTGGCAAACATAGGAGAAAAATAGCCTCAAACTGGCCTGAATTACAGGTTATTAACTGTAATTGGATATAAGCTCTCACTGGGTCTTTTCAGACTGTCCACAGGTTGGTGTGGAACTGCGATGTGTACATTTCAGAATTCCTCCTGACCACATCAAGGGATGCAAAGTCTGCCTTAAGCTCAAAAGTGCGGCATGCTGAGCCAGACCCAGCAGCTCCTTCTGTAACATCAGGGGTTTCCAGTCTTTTAAAACAGAGCAGAACTGGTGTGCATGTGTGTGCGTGTGTGTGTGTGTGTGTGTGTGTGAGCATTGTGGTCTGCCCCCCCTTTAAATACCATGGCTTTCTCTTTTCTCCCCTTTGATGTCCCCTGGTCCTTTTAGATAGCATTTGGGCTTCATTCAAAGTTCTACAGTAAGGACAGACAAATTCCGCAATCCGAGGCGTCAATCTGAATATGCTAACTTAATTGGATGGCTGTTTCTGCTTCCAAGGTTCACCTTTTCAAAGAACCTGGTAATTTGTGTTGCAACAAAAACCAGGGTGGAAAAAGGAAGACAGGTGGTGGAGGGGACTGGCAACAGGTGATCAGCAGGATCAGGAAAATTACGAACAGTCACTTTCTGGAAAAGGGACAGAGTGCTGTGTCAAAGCGTTAAAGCCTTATCACTTGCTTGCTGAAATCCAAGTCAAGCAGTTCCTTTGGTTTCTGCAATTTACATCAGACTAGCAGTCCTCAGCAATTACAAGACTTGCAGAGTTGGTTATAAGAAAATATAGGTGTGATTGCAATTTGTAAGCCACACAGAACACACTGAATACAGAGAACCTTGTTCTCAGGTGCTCATACATAGGATTCCGCTGCAAGTTTCTTAGGATGTCAAATATAAGGGTCCACATTAGCACAATAGAGCTCATGGGTACTCAGAATACATGCACACTGGTCTGGAATCCTCCTTCCCTGTAGGAGTCAGCACCACTTCTGCAAAGATAGGAGTTACGGTTGCCACAATTTTCTCCGGCAGGGTTCCTGTGCTTTTAAACAGCTAGCGATTAGGAATTCAGCAGGGGTCACAGAGATGAAATGGTGCTGTGGAAAGTCACCTGCTACGCATCTTTGCAGGTTGAGGATCAATTCCTTAGATGGTATTTGCCCCAAAGCAAATACTATTCTCTTATTTCAGTCCTGGGCAAGAAGAGCACTCCGTTCTATTCCTGAGTCGGTCGGATGTGGAAGCCTGCAATTACGGAGAATCGTGGGGCATGAGGTTTGGGGCGCTGGCTTTCTCTATCCGGATGCCCACACATTTTTCCCAGCGAGGAAATCAATGTGCTTTGACGAGTACCAAAAAATCTATCTACCCTCAAGCAGCAGGAGCACCAAACAGTGCTGCCAGCTTTTGGGAGGGTGAGGCGAAGGTAGGAGTTATTGTGCCTCTACTAGACACAAGAGAGGCTGAAAATCCAGCACCTGGACCTTTTCCCTGCAGGGAAGCACAGTGTTGGGTGGAAGAAAAGAAAAAACCCTGCTCCTGGTTTTCTGCCTATTACTCAGGTGCTGACATCAGCTCTGCCAGGTTGGCAAGCCCAGGTTGGCAACAAAGGCTGGCAAGCCAAGCAATGAAGCAGCCTCTTTCAAAGGCTATCGAGCTAAACCAGGTCCTATACCCCTCTCTTCCTCGTCTTTGGAGTCCCATCTGCCTCCCCCAGGCTACACGAGAATGCAAGCTCGTCTACCACCCCATCTCACCAGCAACTTCCCATTTCATTAAGCAATAGGTATGACGTCTAACCATCTGTCCTCACTCACAGCGCACTGTAAAGACTGGAACCAAAAACAGACGCTAGCAGGAACCTCAATGTATGGAAGCCTCCACTCCAACTGCCGCTATGGCTTCCCCTGCATCTCTGTGGACATCCAGGCAGCCAGGAAAGTCTCGACTCCTGGCTAGTGCAGCAATCCCTAGAGCAGGTTCCTCCCTCGCAAACACAATGTTCCCTGGATGAGTAATTCTGTTGTGGGGTGGGGAATGGATGGGCAACAAAGAGTGGGGAAGAGGTGGCAAACTTGGGATGGGGAGAGAACATTGTGCAAGCTCATACAGGGGCTGGGGCAGGACAGCAACTGCACGCAGGGCTCTTTCAGCTTTTCATAGCATTTCATCATGGATGCAAGTCTTAAGCCAGCAGCAAGATGCTTAGCTGGCTCACATGGGAGGTTGCTATTTGGGTAAAGGTTTGATGCATGCAACACAGGCGTTCTTTCAAAACTTCTGCAATTCCAACGCCTGACGTCTCTTGGCTTCGCTCAGAATGAGCTGAGCTACGGCAGATAACATAACAACCATTTTAGCTGGCAATGGTGGGAGAAGGCAAGGCCAGCTTGCTTAAAAATTCAACTGAGTTTGCAGGAATTTGGGTCATTTTTACAGAGGGCCAGCACGGTGGCTGGGAGAGATCCTGGTTCAAATTCTAGCATTTTTGCATAGTCTTGGGCAAGTCACTGTCTTGCTTGGTTACTTTACAGTTAGGGGCCGTTTCAACAGGAAAGAACTTCTGCTAAAATGGAAATGTCTGAAATGTAGATCGTCTTTCTCAAACTTGGCATACATTGCCCAAGCATCCTCAGAGGCTTTAGCTCCTGTTTTGTGGTATGCATGGGTTGTTTTTTTATAAAAAAAGAAAAAAAACATTCATGTGCTCCAAATATTGTGGCTTTAGCAGGTACACAGTGTAAGGCTATAACATGTACCTGTTACAATCGCAGCACATTAAGTAGTCAGAGTGAGAAAGGAATTGCAGAGCATTTTGAGGAATAAAAAAGGTGTAATGAAGCTGTTTGATAATAAACTGAGATAAAATCCATGGGACAGTTCTCCTGCGCACACCCCACTGAAGTGAATGGGAGCTGTGCAAGGTCACAGAGGTGGTTCTCTCCCCCCCCCCCCCGCACATCTCACCCTAATTTTAGTGGTCCGGGCAAAGAAATGGACTGCGACACTACAGCCTCTCTCTCTGGTGCAACCGCGTGCAGCTTTGCAAGGAAAGTGCATAATCAAAGCCGTTTTCAAAAAAATAAAATGAGGGAATGTGCAATCAGTCATAGTGCACTCTGTACTATATAAATTCTGTGCCAGGTGAACAGAGCCAACTCAAGACAGCACAGGAGTTCATCCAACTGGTTGGGAAACAGGTATTTAGATTCTGCATGAGGAGGAAGACCCCATCAAATTCTCCATCCTCCTTTATTATACTGTCTCCCATTGGTCAAGCTGCTAGGGCTAATGGGAGTTAGGAGGCCAACAACGGTGGCTGGGAGGGCTCAGTGTTGGCTAAATGTTGCTTAGATTTAGGGATGCAACTGGTTTCACTTCACTCAGAGCAGTGAGCTGTCCTCAAGATGTGTGTGTATGTGTGTGTTTTTAAGGTTTGTACAGTGGTACCTCGGGTTACATACGCTTCAGGTTACAGACTCCGCTAACCCAGAAATAGTACCTCGGGTTAAGAACTTTGCTTCAGGATGAGAACAGAAATTGTGCTCCGGTGGCGCGGCGGCAGCGGGAGGCCCCATTAGCTAAAGTGGTGCTTCAGGTTAAGAACAGTTTTAGGTTAAGAACAGACCTCCGGAAAGAATTAAGTACTTAACCTGAGGTACCACTGTATACACATTTCAATGCAACTTTTCCCAAGTCAAAAGCTAATGTTATATTGTGCTGACTCATGAAGACGCGAGTCAGGTTTCTATTTCTATTATAGATGCTTATAAGTCCTGTCCCCCCCACGCCCACATCACATAAGTCCTGCGTGTGTATGTGTGGGAGAGAGACGGGGGGAGGAGAAGGAGGAAGAGGAGAAGGAAGAACTAAATGAAGGTGCCACTAGCTCAATTTACTGTTAAGACCAGTGATCTAATCCAGAGATATATTGCTGCAAATAAAACGGTGGGAAGATTACATTCGAAATTGCACATAAGCACACACACACACAAACGCACACAATTAACGGCTGTTCATCTGAGGGTGGGGGTATGGGAACAACAGCGTAAGAGAAAGCGGCTCATTTCCATGATAACGTTATATTTTATTGAAACAATCTCTAAAGTTTTGGCCCTAAAAGTGTGAAAAGGCCTGTGGCGAAACCAGCAATCTGGCAGCTCCCTTCGTAAACAGTTTAGCAGGTGCCGTAATAAGGAATGGAGAAGCCAACGGTTGCAAATTAGCACCCAAGTAGCTTTGCAAGACAGGCTAAGAACTCCTCCACGCCCCCCACCCGCCGTTGCTGGGTCTCCAAAAGTCTTCCCCTGTAAGTGCTGCCATCACCCGGTGTAATCTTAGCCTGTCTTGCTCATCAATCAATTTGCCCCATAAAGCCCTTTGACATACTGAAATATCAGAGAAACATCCACTCCATCAGCTTATGCAAACAGAGCAAATCTCACCGGGCTTTTCCAAATATTGATTACGCTTCCTAATTTATAGCAAAATAATAATGGCAACAATGATTGCAATAATAATAATAATAATAATAATAATAATAATAATAATAATAATAATAATAGTTGGGAGCAGCAGGGGGGCGCATGGGAGGAGCGAGGAGAGAACATGGTTGTATGCGAGAGAAAATGAGATTGGGAAAGCAGCTGGTGACTGAAAAATAAATTGCAACCAACATGGAAAATGTGGTGAATGTTTTGTGGTAAATGAGGGGTGACAAGCTAGAGACAGAGGAGGATCAAAGAAGTGAGGGAGAGTGGGAGAAGGAGGTGGAATTTCTTACAGAGACCTTTTTTCAACCCCATCCAACCTGGCAAGAAGGTCTCTTTACACAGGAAAATCTTGGTACCTTTATACAGGCCACCGTGATTCAAGACTGTTTCACGCATTTGACACATGAGAAGCAAACCCAGGTTTGTCACCCAATATGTATTTGAACAGGGAGCAATAGTCAACCACAGCTCCCTGATTACTTCTATTTATATTCTGCTCTTCAGCCCAGATAGACTCCCTTAGCAGCTTCTCATGAAAGCCCATCACAAGATACGACGTGATGTGCATCTTATGGGATGTTTAGAGCAGGCAACTTGCACGAGTGTACCTGTGCAATACACGCATTTAACAAACATGATATGCTGCAATGTCAGAAAATATGAGGAAAAGCATGGAGGGGCGGTGGGGAAGTCAAATGTGAAATGGAAAAGCATGTATCAATTTGTAAACTTCTGAAACTTAGAAATAAAAATAATTTATTTTTTAAAATGCACCTTTTACAAACAAGTGAGTCACTTTCACTCAATATTTTCAGGCATAGCCTTGTAAAAGTCTTAAGGTTGCACACCTAAAAACTTTATAAAGACTTTGAAGAATCGAGACGTTTTAATAGTCTATTTTCAACAAAACTCATGCTCGTGAAAAGTGAGAATTAATAGACACCTGCCCCTCAGATCACGACAAATAAAGAATATAAGGAGAGATGGCAGAAGGCCCAATAAGAGTCTCAGCCTCTGAGGAGGAAGTGGAGTTGAGGCAAGTTAAAAAGGGGAGTGGGGAGGGGGAGGTCAAATCTCCTGGGCTGTTTTCCTAGGTAATCTACAATTCAAAGTATTTTCTCCCCCCTCTGCCAACAGATCTCTGTGTTTTAAGTTCATGGAGGTTACTCTAGTTAAATCTTATTGTAAAGAGCTCTGGAGAAAAGCAAGCCCCTAACTAAACGAGGTCAAATCTGTAGAATTTGGACCCCAAAAAAGAAAAGGAAAAAAAGATGCTGTGTTATGGTCCCTGCCTGGCTCTAAGCACTACGTAACAGAGCAGTTGGCACAGCTGCATAAACACCGCTGTCTGGGAAGCAGGGAAGTTCACAGGGACTGCTAGAGTGCACTCCTGAAGAAACAGGATGGAGAAGAAAGTAACCCTTCCAAGTTCATCCTGAAAGCACCCTCCAAGTCCCCAACCTGTTCGGAAGGTAACTGGAGAACTTCCTGGAGCTGTGTCAAAAGGCAAGAGTGGATGGTTTCTCAGTTTTGCCTCAGCAAGCCTCCTGCGCCCCATATTGGACTGCAAAGCATGTGCCCAATCACAACCTGTGTGAACACCTTATAAAAGGGGGGGGGGGTTAGGGTTAGGGTAAGAACATAAACTCAACTTCTGTCATGGTGTTGCAATCCCTCATTGGAACTCTCTAGTGACCCCCACATGGCAGTTCAAAGAGTTGCATGACGCTGAATATTAGAATCCACAGAAAGGGAATCTGGGATGCAAGGACCTACAGTCAGAAACATAGGAAGATGTCAGTCTATTTAGTCCATTATCTAGCCCACGGGTAGGCAAACTAAGGCCTGGGGGTCAGATGTGGCCCAATTGCCTTCTAAATCCGGCCTGCAGACGGTCCGGGAATCAGCATGTTTTTACATGAGTAGAATGTGTCCTTTTATTTAAAATGCATCTCTAGGTTATTTGTGGGGTCTGCCTGGCATTTTTACATGAGTGGAATGTGTGCTTTTATTTTAAATGCATCTCTGGGTTATTTGTGGGGCATAAGAATTCGTTCATCCCCCCCCCAAATATAGTCCGGCCCCCCACAAGGTCTGAGGGACAGTGGACCGGCCCCCTGCTGAAAACGTTTGCTGACCCCTGATCTAGCCTAATATTGTCTACTATGACTATAGTATCAGCTACCCAGTGTCTCAAACAGTAGTGTTCTCCATCACCTCCTACCTGATTCTTTTAACCAGAGGTGCCAAGAATTGAACCTGAGAACGTCTACATCATGTGCTCTGCCAACGGGCTATGGTCCCTGCTGAAACAATGACAGCCAGGAAAAGAGTGCTAATCTTATAATGTTTATTTGGGACTTCCCAGAATTAGCCCTGGACATGGCTTAAAATCATATTTCTAGGTACCCTGAGGTAGTCCAACCTTGGATACAGCAGTGTGCATTTGTGTTTGTGCGCGTGTTCGCAGCCATGGTACGACTTGGTGATTTCCCTATATACCGGGGGGGGGGGGGATGTATTATTTCTGATCTTCTGAAGTGAGCTTAGAGCACAGATTCTTAGAGCTTGATGGTGATTATCTGGAGGCATCTTAAAGCAACTGACTTTAATTATTATCTTGTTAGTTATGTCACCAAAGGAAGAAATGCCGTATGAGATCAGCAAATCTTTTCAGTCCTGCAAGGCCACTGCCCCACTTCCGACTCTGGCAACGCTCCACGCCTCAAAGAAAGCTTGGCAGTCGCCCCATTGTGAGACAACCAGTTTATTTTAAACGAAACATTTCTATCCCACTTTCTTTCCCACTCCAATGGAGATACTCAAAGCGGCTAACAATATATGATAAATTAGGGTGGGGGTGTATGGCAAAATTGCATAACGTAAGAGGAGCCCAGGAAAATGTGCACCCCTTGGAAATACAGTACTTTAAAAAAAAACTTTTAACTCTTTCAGCTTTGAAAATATGTGCTCGGTCAATTTTGGGGTCCTGTTAGAAATTGCGGCCTAGGCTTCAGTTCCGTGGCAGGGTGCTCTCCCAAGGGCTGACATGCTGAGGGGCAGACAAGCAAGTCTTCCTCTTGATGATTCATAAAACAGCTGCTTTCCAGTGTCAATGAATATCTCCTTTGCCTCCCCGCAGCCTATAGTTTGCTTCCTCTGTCTGCCCCCCTCTTCACCTTCCTGGGTGCCCATTTCCTTCCTTGCAGAACAGGGTTTCCATGGAACAGGAACCTCTGGGAGGAAGGAAACCCTGAGAAGTGGAGGGGAAGGGCAGACTGGAGGAAACTGTTAACACCATCCAAATACAAACCTGTGGAGGGCAGAGGGGGTACACAAATGGAGCCTGTGTGTGTAACAGATTCAAGGTTGGTGGGCAAAGGGCACTGCAAGTAGGGACACCTGACACCCTTACTTACCATTCTTATACTAAAAAGCGCTGGTGCTCAAGCCTGTCTGGAAGATATATACCTTGGAAACCCTTGTCTCTAATCCTCCGAAGTGAGTGGGGGGGACCACTCTGCACATGCTCAGAGCATTCGATTATTTCTTTGCATATTCCTCCGAGCTCTGACACTTGTTTGAGGGATGAGCTCTAGACTGAAACCTGCTCCAGCTTAGGCCCTGAAGTGGCCTAGGGTCTGCTCTCAACCTCTGGAGTGGAGCTCAGTAAGTTTCTCAGCCAGGAAACTTGAAAGCACTCTTGTTAGCTCTTGCAGAAAACAACAGAGCCCAGGCCCGAGTTAGGCTGCTTGTCACACACAGGTGCGCTGGCCACATGCAGGCAGTGACCGTACACAGGCATCCTTACCCATCACACAGCAGAGGAGGGAGGGGGTTCTGGTGGGCCACTTAGCTTAGCAACTTCCCTTGAAGTGCAGGGACCAATTTAGTGAAACCACCAGGGATGTCTTTAGAGAAGAGGCTCTTGTCCCCAACACACAAACACACACACAGCCCCTTCAGAGAGGCTCACCAGCTGCTTCAACAAACAAGACCCCGCTACAAGTCAAAGCAAGCTGGGGTCAGAACCCATCCTAGTGACCCATTGGCAAGGCACACGGTTACCTCTTGGCTCTCGTCCCCTCATCTCCCAATCAGTTTCTGGTTCCTTCGGTTGATAACGCCAGAACTTGTTAAAACAAGGCGACTACATGCATGCGCGACAGCCTCCTCAGAGGACGGTTCCTGTCAGCCGTGTCTCCCAAGATGGCTGCATTCGCTTCAGGAGGGGATTGCTTGTAACCCTCTTCTTTAACAGGCCCGGAGCTCTCCGTATAGATTTAAAGATTCCAAGCCCCTGAGAATTGGTTGGATTTTCGCTATAATTACTTGGGGTCTGCTTGGCTGCCGGCCAACGAGGAGTGCTGTGCCCTAAACCGATGCCTCTCTTCCTAAAATAAACTCTCAGAGAAGAATTGGGAAGACAAAGTGGGGAGAAAATGCCATTTATGCTCCCGCCAGTTCAGATCTCTTCTGGCGCCATTTTTGCCTCTCTTTTGGAACCCAAGGGGTGGGTGCATGTGGGGTAGAAGAGAACACCAGCTTGCAATATTTCCCCTACAATATGCAAGGTACTGGTCAGACATTCAGAACATCCCCTCTCATTGCTGCCGTTCTCAAAAACTCCCATGTTCCCTCTCAGCGTTGCTGGAACCAGGGAAAACAATGGGGTGCATTTTTTTTTCTTTTTAGGCCCATGAGGGATAAGCCAGTGAGTAATACCAGAGAAGACTCTTGTCATCTGCTGCCTGTAAGTTCCCAAACTTTGGCACAGAGAGAACGGCAAAGCCTTTCATTAAGACATCAAGGCATGGACTCCTAGAAAGGCATATTCTGCAGCACCAAAGCAATATTATGAAGGCCAGACTCTCCCTCAGCAGACAAATTAGCAAGCGACAGAAGTAGGCTTTAATTATACAAAAGTGCTGGCAATTTTTATTTACTTTTTTTGTTGCTGTACCATTACATAAACTGCCTGGAGCTGGGGAAAGGAGGCATATAAAATACCTGAAGTTAATAAACATTAACAAAAGTGCTTTAGATATTATGTTGGCTTAAGATACTGATTGCTTTGACAACAAACAGCATGTGGATTCCTTTAAAAAATGGTAAGGGGAGAAGAATAAACCGTTTTGCACCAAGCATCAGTAAAACTGCAAATCCTATATCTACTAACCTGGGTCTAAACCCCACTGAACTTAGCTGGACTTGCGATATACAATAGAACTGTGCTGTTTATCTCCGGTAGTTGAAAAATGACATTAAACTAAAAGAATTGATTTAATGTACCATATTTTTCCATCTATAAGACACCCCCATGTATAAGACGCCCCCTAATGTTGGACATTCTTTTTTAGGGGAAAAACATAGTCTTATACACGGAGAAATACGGTATATGGTACTTTCACACCTTGTTCTCTGAAGTATCCAACACAGGGCACCATCAAAAAGATGATATACATATGGAACATTCCTAAAATCCAACATGGCTACGTGGCAAGTTCATCGGGGTCTGCTGGCAGAAAAGGTGTTTTAATAAAGTATTAATAAAACAAAGTAAGTGAGCAAGTGGCCTTGGCTTAATCCAAAATAAATTCAGGATATTTTTAGATTATCTGCAATGCTTTGGGTAAATGGCATATTTTGTTTGGGGAGAAGACAGAAAACTAGCAAAGTTTATCTAAGAGATTCCATTGCACCGGCGAAAATACATTTTTCAGAACCTGTTCACACACGCTATATTTTCTGTCTACAAGACATACCATATTTGGGAGGCTGAAACAATGTAATCTGTAAAAGAGGTATCATGGCTATTGGTCCACAGCAATAATTCAATTCTGACAACACGTTTTACAGCTGTCACAATCACAGGAATTGCCGCAGGCAGACCTGTATTCAATATCACCTGATACCTTAGGTTTCCACATGTATAGCATGTTTTGCATGTCACAGTAAGCCATAGGTTTCTTTAAAAAAATTCTATGGTTTTATGTGAACACAGTGTGCTGGTGCACATTGCTAACTCCACATGAGTCAAGAGTCTGGCTTGTTATAATATAGAAACCCATGCAATTGGCTTATTTCCCACAATCAAACCATGAGCAGTAAGTCAAAAACAAACCATGGTTACCATTCACGATTTCTCTGGAGTGGAACAAACCACAAACCTGGGTTATGACATCTCATAATTTTGTTCCTAGTGCTGTAGCTGCATCAGAGGATGAACAGAACAAGAACTTTTGAGCTGAACGTACAAGCGTGTTGCTTATTCATATTAAGAACATAGGAAGCTCCCTTATACTGAGTCAGACTGGTAATCCATCTAGCTCAGTGTTGTCTACACCAGTTTTCCCCAAACTTGGGTCTCCAGCTTTTTGGGGGGACAACAGTTCCCATCATCCCTGACCACTGGTCTTGCTAGCTAGGGATGGTGGGAGCTGTAGTCCAAAACCAGTGGAAGATCCAAGTTTGGGAGACTCTGGTCTATACTGATCGGCAACGGTTCTCCAGGATTTCAGGCAAGAGTCTCTCCCAACCCTACCTGGAGATGCTGGGGATTGAACCTGCGACTTTATGTTTGCACGGCAGATGCTCTTATCACAGAGCTATGGCCCTTCCCTAAAGTAGGAACACAGGTTGTTTTTAGCGATGGTTTAACACAGGGGTGGCAAACCAGTGGCTGATAGAACAGCATCTGGAGGACTACAGGTTCATCATCTCTGGTTTAACGGGACCTGCAAACTGGACTTTTGTGTGCTTACGAACACGTTCCAAACTGCTTGTTTAGACAAAAATAAAAAAAATCAGTATTTTTCAGCTATTAATTTCACTGCAAACTGAAACTGTGCAACTTGGATAGCAGCTAGTTATTGCTTTGCCCTCCAATGCAAATCACAAAAGGCCGATCAAGAAAGAGATAGGCCATTATGAAAGCTTACTTTTAAGTTACTTTCCTAAGTTCTGTCCACATATCATAATAAATGCAAGTTCTCCTCTTGCTCTTCTCAATTCAATCTGTGCCTTCACCCAGCGGTTACAAAGGGTTGTGGTTGCTGTTTTTTCTCGGGTGCTTGTACGTTTCTGTTTCCTGTCAGGGCTCCCTTTTTAAATATTTGGCAAATAGGAAATAAATGCGGAATTCTCCCTGTATTATAATTTAAGATTAATCCATATTGTTATGGGCCTAAATAAATGTTGTAATATTGAAATGCAGTTCAAATTAGCTTGACAGAGTGCCAGAAGCACAATTAAAATGTTATCCAATGGGTAATCACAACCTAGTCTCTACGTTGTAAGTGCCACTTGCAATCTGTCGCCTTTTGACAAGAGAGAGAGGGCGGGGGGAAGAGAGAGAGAGAGAATGCAGAATAGATGTCCTGATCAATGCCAATGGTTGAAAGCCCCAAATAGATCCTGAACTTCTTTGGCTACAAAACTATAAAGCATTCTTTATACTCCTGTCTGCTGGTAGTGGGTGGGAAATACTGAAAGCAGGATATCCAGGATTTGGATACCAACAAGCTACCCACTAAAGATAAAGAGTTGGACAGCCGGGTTTGTTTGTTTTTTAAAGACCACGGAAGGTGGTTTGAAAGAGGCATCAAAGCCCATCTTGTATATACAGTCTCATCGCACTATCACTTCACGTACATTTTTGTATTGTTATAAAAACCTGTTTTGCATGAGATGACTGTGAGAAAAACGAAATACACATATATACCCAATAATTAAAATGAAACACTCTTAAAAACTATCTTCTGTCTCCAGCCTAAGAGGGACTGCCTACTTGAAATCAAACCGAGTACGGTGGTACCTTGGTTCTCGAACAGCTTAGTTGCCGAACGAATCGGCTCCCGAAAGCTGCAAACCTGGAAGCAAGTGTTCTGGTTTGCAAACGCTTTTCGGAAGCCGAACATCCGACACAGCTTCTGCTTCAGTGCAGGAAGCTCCTGCAACCAATCGGAAGCTGCACCTTGTTTTCAAACGGTTTGGAGAGTAGGACAGACTCCCGGAATGGATTAAGTTCAAGACACAAGGTACCACTGTAACATCTAACTTAGTCTGCAATCCTAGCCCTGCTTACCTGGAAGTAAGACCCTATGAATTCAACAGGACTTAATTCTGAGTAGACATGGCTAGGAGTACACTGTTGTTTCTGATTCATAAGGGCCATGAGAATGTGCAACAGGAGGGAAAAATCAATTATCAAGAGTGGGTTTCATGCCCAATATCATCATCTTCTTCTTCTATAGAACATTAAATCTCTTGCTCCTGCTGATAAAAATATCTAATCATGGTCAAGTTGCCTGTTGCATGCTATTTTGCCATCAAGTGTTTTAAAATGGCACCTTAAATGGCATTTTCCATTTTCAGTCCTCCAAGTGACCAACAAGAAGTGGGCAGAAATGTCAAACTGTGTGGAGAACTTCTCATCTCTTCCTGTAGTCCAGCAGGAAGGCGAAACATATTCTGGGACAGGGTCTTTGAAAGGTTTACAACTGGTGAAATGGTATTTTCAGAGGAAAACCAGCGGCACAGATCAGCAGTACCTCTATTGCTGCATTGCTACTATGAGCTGTGATGCAATTAGGAAGAAGCATTAACTGAAAAGCATCTTTCTCCTGGCCACTCTAAATGAGGTTGCTGAAACGGAACACTCAGGGGGAAAACAAGGTGTTGAACTTTTGTGTGCAAGGACGTCTGGGCTCGGTTCTGGACTGGATCACAAATACTTAAAATCTTAGAATTGTAGAGTTGGAAGGGACCCTGAGAGCCACCTGGTTCCACCCCCTGCAATGCAGGAATCTCAACTAGATCATCCATGACAGATGGCCATCCAACCTCTGCTTTAAAACTTCCAAGGAAGGAGAGCTCACCACCTTCCCAGGGAGTCCGTTCCACTGTCGAACAGCTCTTACCGTCAGGAAGTTCTTAAGATTTTAAGTCGGAATCTCCTGTCTTGTGACTTGGACTTAGCATGTGTTCAGGCGCCCTATTCACAGAAACGCTATTTTGCACCTAGCTTTGGTTGTTGTTTTTTACTAGAACTGAGATCCACCAAAGAAGATCTAGCAAGTTTTAAGCCCTGTCCTAAGATATTAGCTAGAAACATTTTCAGCTGTATTCAACAGGCATGGATTAAGAAATGCAAACTTATGGTATAACTTATTTTGCTTGTTTATTACACTTATGAAACTTCCTTCCATCGAGAAACAAAGGTGTGCACATGTGCTTCCCAGATAAGTAACTCATCCAGGTTGGGCCAGACCCAAACCTGCTTAGCTTCAACCAAGACCCATGTCACCTTCTCAGTGGAACAGACATCCATTTACAGCCAATGGAACTGCTGACATCTGTACAGTAAAGGGTGATTCCTCAATCTTTAGTGGCGCAGACAAGCACATCAGGTACTTGGCCACCATATCTCATGCATATTCACCATACTTTGAATATTCTGAGGTGGGGAGAGCTATCAGTTCATGCATCCATAAGGTATACTTCCTAGAAATGCCTTTGCTTTTCTAGCAAAAAATAAACTGCTTACCTAGTCCTGGAGGAACGGAAGCCGAACAAATCCTAGCACTGTCACTGGCTGAGACAATATCTCCCCCTGAACCCACTTTCATTTTTTAAAAAAAGACTGTTCTCCTGATATGTACAGTTCCCTTGCAACATTTATGTGGCATGCTTACAGAAATAGAGAGATAAATTCATGCCTATAGAGCACTGGCTTTTAACAGTTGGTGCAATCATGAGACGTTGCACAAAAAAACCACAGGATGAAAAAGCCTTTCCCGGCTTGCATGCCCAGAGTTTGTGTTGATTAAGATTATGGTGCGGCATTTTCAGAGGACAACTGGAGGTACAGATCAGACTAATAGTATTATATTAGCTATAATGTGATTAGGAACAAAACAAAAAAAGTATTATTTGCATTCAGTTTTATCTCCACTGGGCCTGATTAGATGCAAACATAGATGGCTTCCAAATCATACTAGAAAAAGAAAAAGACCTTAAATATATGCTTTGCTACTTGTTCCAAGAATAGGGAAACTAGGCTTATTATAAATTGTTGTAAGGGATATGCAGTAATCCACGTTTGGGAGAGGGGTGATGTTTTGCTGCTCCAGAAGTTTCTCCGAAAGCTTCTGAGAAGTAAAACTAACTGCATGAAAATGTATTTAAGGATGAAGGGAAATGATAGGTAAAAGATAATATCCAAGAGATATTACAATAATGCAAAATGTGAAGTTTAGAAAGAGTAACAGGCAAAATTTCAGGCCAGTGAGCTCTGCAAGGTTTCGGGGTTTCCAGCAACTTTTGTTGTGAAATGTGCCCTAAAAACAGATCCAGACATTCATGAGTAGATAGTGTGGAAACAAGCCAAGAAACACATGCAAACCTCTAAAAGACAAAGCAGCTCAAAAAGTCAGAGATTTCAAGACCACTTTCACATGCCAGCTGAATACAGTGGTACCATGGGTTACAGACGCTTCAGGTTACAGACTCCGCTAACCCAGAAATAGTACCTCAGGTTAAGAACTTTACCTCAGGATGAGAACAGAAATTGCGCGGGGGCAGCGGGAGGCCCTATTAGCTAAAGTGGTACCTCAGGTTAAGAACAGTTTCAGGTTAAGAACGGACCTCCAGAACAAATAAAGTTCTTAACCCGAGGTACCACTGTAACGTCTGTTATCTGAGCCCCTCTTGTTTTGGGTCCAGGTTTTCAAAGAGCCTCTAACATGGGCACATTAATGGAGAATCCAGCCACGCTATATGGTAAAAAGTAATTGTTCGCTACCATTGTGTCGACTTTTAACATTCAGATCTGTTGCTCTGACGTTTCCCATTCTCCTACCAGAGGAGGTTTTCAGCCACGCAGCCAGTGGAGGAGATGGATCGCTCCTTTGATTTGTATGTACAGATATACAGAATTGTAAAGTTGGAAAGAACCCTGAGGAACATCTAGTTCAACCCCTCGCAATGCAGGAATATGCAGCTGTCCCATATGGGGACAGAACCTGCAACCTTAGTGTTATCACCACCACACTCTAGCCAACTGAGCTATCTAGGCTGGAGTGATGTCACCATGCTGCATCTCACCTGTGGCCACCAGGCACGGTGCTGTGGACTCCCCCTGCAACCATAGCCTAAAGCCCGGTTTGGAAACCGAGATTAAGGTGGTCAACATTTGCTCTCTCCGCATTACCCATCAACTGCCTGCCACACTTGAAAGCTTTTGCTCCTTAGAGATTTCTTTCAGACCTTGGATCATTCTCTTTATTGTGTGCATGCGCGCGCGCGCACACACACACACACACACAGAGCAACGTTTAAGTGTCAAAGGTAGATTCCAAAAACTGAGTGCAAGACTCCAGGAACAGCCTTACATGTGCCCTACAGTGGTCAGGAGGCGGGTCTTTTCCCCCCCTCTTCCCCCGCCCCTAACCCCTTGCAAATGATAACATTAGCCTTGTGTGATGCAGCATACTGTCAGCGATAAAGGCAGATATGCAGCAAATCCTCCTCAGTTCTGCCTCCCAGTGAAATCTGGAACGAAATTAGAATGCAGAACTGCTGCATCCGTGTGGTTTCTTACACCCACTGCAGCTTGCAATTGTTCCCCCTCTTCACCCTGGGTGGTGTAATTCACACTCTGGGAAGAACTGAGTGTAAAATCGCTGTTACTGTGATGCTGGCAAGTTTCACACCTCCTTAGCAGCGGTGTGAACCAGGTAAAGGCACAAGATCCAAGGCCATTTTGTCCCTGTATCTCTGCCTCCCCCCCCCCCCATTCTCTTGGTGAGCCTCCCCAGCCATCGATAATTCCAAAGAATTGTACATTCCAGCCTTGGCCCCATTCACTTGTTTTCAGAGATCATGGGAATGCAGGTACAGCAGAGGGTCAGTGCCATGTGTGGAAGTCCTTAGCCCCTCCCTTTAGCTGCCACTTAAGCCCTGAAAAGCAATGAAAAGGGACGCGGGTGGCAATGTGAGTTAAACCACAGAGCCTAGGACTTGCAGATCAGCAGGTTGGCGGTTTGAATCCCCGCTCCTGTTGCTCAGTCCCTGCTCCTGCCAACCTAGCAGTTTGAAAGCACGTCAAAGTGCAAGTAGATAAATAGTTACCACTCTGGTAGGAAGGTAAATGGCATTTCCGTGTGCTGCTCTGGTTCACCAGAAGCGGCTTAGTCATGCTGGCTACATGACCTGGAAGCTGTACGCCGGCTCCCTCGGCCTATAGAGCAAGATGAGCGCCGCAACCCCAGAATCGGCCACGACTGGACCTAATGCTCAGGGGTCCCTTTATCTTTACCCCTGAAAACCACAAATTCACCTCCACCCAATCAATTTTGGAACCTAGATAGAGGAGTAACCAATTCATCCTCTCCCCACCAACCGCATCTAGGCTCCAAAACTGGGGGCAGTCAAGGCTCCAAAATGCAGCAGAACGGGGCAGGGTGTGTTTCCAGGCTTTTTCCATGGGTGCTCCGATTATATGCAATTTCACGTAAGCATGTGGTGCCTTGAAATGTAACCTCCATGCAAATCGTTCGCTGCCCGTGCAGGTGAAGCACTTATGGGTCTCCATCTATTGTTGTTGTTTTGGACTACAATTCCCATCATCCCTGACCACTCATCCTGCTAGCTAGAGAGGATGGGAGTTGTAGTCCAACAACAGCTGGAGACCCAAGCTTGGGAAACCCTGACAGGTCTCATTTTCCAATCTAGGTGCATTGATTTCTATTAATAGACCAATGTTGTAAGCCAAGAATGGTCAACTGGCAACTTGAGGGCCCCTGAAAGTAGTTTATTTTATCCTTTGCCCCCCTACCAAACTGGGTGACCTTACTCCCATAGTTCACTATCTGGGAAAACATGGGGGTAGCCAATGTGGGGCCTTCCAGAAGTTGTTGGACTACAGTTCCCATTAGCCTCAACCAGCAAAGCCAATTGTCAGGGATGATGGGAGTTGTAGTCCAGCAAGATCTTGAGGACACTCCTTTGGTGTAGTCACAGAGTATCCTGGATTTAACTTTAAAAAAAAAAATCAGGGCAAAGGAAATACTATCCAGGACAGGCAATAGATTCTCTGGGGCCCTGAGTTTAGACACATCAAATAGCTAAAAATTTAACTTTGCAGGACTTTGAAAATCTACTTAAGTCAAGAGGGTGGTTGGCTTTCTTTTTTTTTAATTGAAGCCTCACATGAGGGGGAAAGAGGGGAGAGAGAAATTACCCAAACAGGCTGCATGCAATAAACTAGAATTTATAGGTGCGTGCCTTCCAACCACCAGTAAGATAAATATTGGTTTTATTTTGTGAATCCCACTTCAGCCTTAAGAGGAGGGCTTCTTCATTGCTCTGCTATGTGATTGCAAGCAGGTAGATGAATGAAATAGCGAAATGTATGAGAGGAAAGTGTAACTAAATTTGGAACTGTTAGGTTTAACTGGGAAAGGATATAGATATAAGTGTTCTGAGAAGAGAGCACTACTTACATAGAAAAGGGAGTGGATGAAAAGCAAACCAAGGGAGGAATCCAGTGTCTCACTGTTACAACTGCTCCATCAGCAAAAGCATTTCTGCTTGTCCTGGGCTGGTTCTGGGGGTTCTATCAACAACCCCCCACCAGGCAATTTTTTTGGGGGGGTATGGGGGGCCTGTTGTAATAACAGAAATACTTGCATCAAGAACAAGTCCTTAGATGCAACCTAATCCTGCTGCAGTGAGTTCCATCGGTTAACAAGGTTACAGGTTAAGAAATCGTTCCATGGGACCGCTCTCAGACTGTAACACTTGAAGCAATGGTGAAAGAGAACTCGTACTCTTCAAGCACAGAGGACAAAGCAGAAGGTTTAGAGGTAGCACCGGATTGCCATAAAAAGCAGTTCGCTTTTGCAACCTGTGGTTTGGATAGAATACTACCCCAGGTGCTCTCTCTGGTCCAGCAGTATATAGTGATAAATTACATCTGAGCTAACGTGCTTGCTTGTTTAAAGAAGCAGGGTTGCCAGATACAAAAGAAGGCAGAACTCCTCAACCCTAACTGTTGCACAGAAGAGGCAAGCCAGTTACATCCATAGAAGTCACCTCTTCCACACTATTATTAAAATGTTCCGGAGACCTATCCTCTTTTTGCATCCAGGCAGCCTATTAAGATAAGGACGCGGGTGGCACTGTGGGTTAACCACAGAGCCTAGGGCTTGCTGATCAGAAGGTCAGCGGTTCGAATTCCCGTGACGGGGTGAGCTCCCGTTGCTCGGTTCCTGCTCCTGCCAACATAGCAGTTCAAAAGCACGTCACAGTGCAAGTAGATAAATAGGTACCGCTCCAGTGGGAAGGTAAACGGCATTTCCGTGCGCTGCTCCGGTTTGCCAGAAGCGGCTTAGTCATGCTGGCCACATGACCCGGAAGCTGTACGCCGGCTCCCTCAACCAATAAAGCGAGATGAGCGCCACAACCCCAGAGTCAGTCACGACTGGACCTAATGGTCAGGGGTCCCTTTACCTTTGGCCTATTAAGAAAAAGGCAGAGTTACAGCCAAGAAGAGTTGAGCATGCCTGGAGTATGATTTAAGGGGAATGGGTTGGGGTTACAAAACCAGCAGCACCTACAAGGGTCCCCAGCCCCACTTGAACACCTGTACCTGTTCCAGATTCAACGTCTGCCCCCTCTATGCTTAGTTTTCCTTACTCGTGTCTTAAAGATGACATGGGAGGAATGGAAG
Organism: Podarcis melisellensis; assembly: GCF_964234715.1. Classification (NCBI taxonomy): domain Eukaryota; kingdom Metazoa; phylum Chordata; class Lepidosauria; order Squamata; family Lacertidae; genus Podarcis; species Podarcis melisellensis. Next base: position 27,596,774 of record NC_138529.1, on the reverse strand, counting down.
AGGAGGGGGGTGAACCTGCTTGCTCCTAAGACACGCACATCCTGGTAATGTCCAAAAGGTCTGAATAAATGTATCCTGTTGACTGCGCACAGATGGCTTGGCAGGATACATATGCTCAAAATTGTGCATATTCTTCAGACACTGCCAAGGCAAGTGTTGAGCGATTGTCTTCCCCTGTTCCAGAAACGTGCCTTTATATTATTCCTGTTTTTGCACTTATATTCCGCCTTTCCTCCAAGGACTTCAAAAGTAGCTTGCATTGTTGTTCGCCCATTTCCCCCCTCCTGCTTTATTTGTTACAATACAAGGTTTTGTGGGGAGGGGGAGTTTAACAGTAAAAATATCCAACTTCCTTACCAAACTCCTGAGATGTGAACTGCCCTGAAATCTTTGGATGAAGGGTGGTATATAATTTTTAATAATAATAATAATAATAATAATAATAATAATAATAATAATAATAATGTAGTAGCAGGTCTAGAACAGGTAATACCACTCTCTCTCCAAAGCAATTTTATAAACATAGGAAATTGCTTGGATAGGGCTCTAGACACCACATCTTTCATGTAGTTAAAGCATTTTCACCCTGCTTTTCAGCCCCCAAAAGGCCTCCGATTTACAAAATATCAGGCTTGAGATTGCCAAGTCATAACACAAAAGGAAAAGAAATTTGGAAGGAGGAGGAAAGAACCAAATATGCAGGCACATTTTCCTAGTTACAGATTTCAAATAATGACCAGCTGGAATTGTAAGACTTCAGGAAGGAGGAGGCAAAGAAAAAGGAAAGGTGCTGAACTTTCAGGAGAACAGATGGAAGAGGCCCCCAGGGGATCACTTTCTTTCCTTCTGTTGTACAGGCAGAGGATCTAGAATGGAAGACATTGCAACTTGTGATGTTTTGGTGTTTTTGTGGTTAGAAGTTGACTTGAGCCCGGTACAGCAGCTGGGATATACATATTTTAAATAAAGACAGTAACTGCCCCTGAGAGGGCTACAAGTGTCAAGCAATTGAAGTGTGCTGCGTGCAAATTTTGCAGGATGGGGTGTGGCGGAGTGAAAGAAAACAATGCTGTTTCTGGACAAAAAGAAAAAGACAAGATCAAGTTAGGGTTCAGGACGCACTTGTGGTTCCACATGGAGACTTGCCTGTCTCATCTTGCTTCATTTTATTTTCCGGGGGGGCGGGGTGTACACATACACACATACATATATATTTTAGTTAATCCATTAGAGAAGCCTTACAATAGTTCCTAGCCATTTAAAAATGCATGCCAATGTAAGTCATTTTTGGCACACTGATATGCTGAAGTTGAGCATCTCACCTGATTTACAAAAAACCAAACAAAACCCAAACTCTTCCTTTTTGTCCCCTAGGAAAACATCGTGGATGGAAGTCTCCACCAGCTATTTACAGTGGTGCCCCGCAAGACGAATGCCTCGCAAGACGAAAAACCCGCAAGACGAAAGGGTTTTTCGGTTTTTGCGACGCTTCGCTAGACGATTTTCCCTATGGGCTTGCATCGCAAGACGAAAGCCCATAGGGAAATCTCGGGGACCTCTTTTAAATGCTGGCGGTGGGGAGCAAAGCCTTTTCCCCCCCTCCGGACTTCAGAAGAGGTCCAGGAAGGCCGGCGGGGGCGAAAGGCTTTGCTCCCCACCGCCAGCATTTTAAAAGCGGTCCGAGATAGCAGGGAAGCGCTTCCCGCTATCCCGGACGGCTTTTGAAGGCAGGCGGGGGGGAGCAAAGACTTTTGCCCCCCACCAGCCTTCAGAAGAGGTCCTGGACCTCTTCTGAAGGCTGGCGGGGGGCAAAAGTCTTTGCTCCCCCCTGCCTGCCTTTCCGGGAGAGCGGAAAAGGCAGTGCTGCCTTCCCACTCTCCCGGAAAGGCAGGCAGGGGGGAGCAAAGACTTTTGTCCCCCGCCCGCCTTCGGAAGAGGTCCAGGACCTCTTCCGAAGGCGGGCGGGGGGCAAAAAAGTCCTCCGCTGTCCCTGGGCGATCTTAAAATGGTGGCGGGCGGCAGCGAAACCTTCGCTGCCGCCCGCCAGCATTTTAAGATCGCCCCGGGACAGCGGAAAAGTCTCCGCTGTCCCGGGAAGGCAGGCGGGGGGGAAGCAAAGATTTTCGCCCCCGCCAGCCTTCAGAAGAGGTCGGGGGACAGACTGTCCCCAGACCTGGTCTGAAGGCGGTTCGGTTTCCATAGGAACGCATTAATTGATTTTTAATGCATTCCTATGGGAAACCGTGCTTCGCAAGACGAAAAACTCGCAAGACGAAAAGACTTGCGGAACGAATTAATTTCGTCTTGCGAGGCACCAGCTATTTACAGGTGTGCATTAAAAGTGCTTCTGACCCCTTTAAAAGAGGAATTTCCATATAGAAGGCACTCTTACTGGCCTGATCCTATGCAGGTTTACTTTGAAGGAAGGAAGCATCCCTGAATTTGCATTCAAACCTCTTTTTTGATATATTGTACCTGGCTTTTCTATATTGAAGCAGCTTAAAGGATACAGTTTCAAGCACTGTATATCGAAACACAGGCTCCATCACAGGTATCAAAGCACTGTGCTGACAAGGACCCCAACACTCCATATTTAGTTTGGGGACATTTCAGGTGCTGTACCTGATTTCATTCAGGTCCTTCCTAAATTATTACGGAGCAGATTAAGACAAGGCTTGCATGTTTCTCTTTTCTGCCCAAATTCTTGGAGCGCCCTTTGCATCGACTCCCAGCATCCCAGAGAGTCACAAACTAGTGTGAAGCCAACACCCAAGAAGGCATCATTTGCTGGTAGGAAAAAACAGGAAGGTTCCAGATGCACAGAAAAATATTTCATTAGGCCGTTTCAGAGTAAATCCCAGGTTTCAGAGTAAATCCCATGTTTGGGAGGGCGGTCTTGAGCCCTGTTTATGGAAGTTTTTAATATCTGATGCTGTATTGTTTTTAACACTCGTCTGGAAGCCGCCCAGAGTGGCTGGGGAAACTCAGCCAGATGGGCGGGGTATAAATAATAAATTATTAAATTATTATTATTATTACAGTGGTACCTCAGGTTAAGTACTTAATTTGTTCCGAAGGTCTGTTCTTAACCTAAAACTGTTCTTAACCTGAAGCACCACTTTAGCTAATGGGGCCTCCCGTTGCCGCCACGCCGCAGGAGCACGATTTCTGTTCTCATCCTGAAGCAAAGTTCTTAACCTGAGGTAATATTTATGGGTTAGCGGAGACTGTAACCTGAAGTGTATGTAACATGAAGTGTATGTAACCCAAGGTACCACTGTATTATCAGTCTTCAACCTGATCTGTAAACCCCTATTGCGTTGCTACGAAGACCACTCCTAAACAGCAGTGAATCTCTTGTTCGCCTCCTTAGGGCGGAAAGCAGGCAGCTGACCCCTTCAGACATCCACCCAGCACAAGCCCTGGGCCATGTCTTGGAAGCAGCCTTTCCCCCCAACTCTGCACAGAGGAAGGGATTGAATGCCAAGGATGAATTCACCCCTTTTCTGGGAGACAGCTGAGTCAGCCCTCCTCGCAGAGATGAGCTGTCATAAATATCTTTCTGAAAAGTACATTTTAAAGATGCTGTAATACCAGGGTGTTTTAATATTTAATTAGGCTATCGCCACACGGCACATGGCTCGCTCGCCCTCCCCCCCACCCTCAACACACAGACCAAAACACACAGCAGCAGACCAAACGCTAGCACAGCCCTCTCTCCAAGTCCTTGGAGCTCGGTTGGCATTCCCAGCAATTTTGCAGAACAGATGTTTCCCGGCCAGTGTCACTGTCTGTCCCACGCCCTTCTGAATTGGGGGAGTCCCAGAGTAGCCCAGGAGGAGGAGCAAAGCCCCTACCCCCTTCTCTCTGCGTCCAAGCACACCCTTGGGGATGTGGTTTGTCAGGATGAAGGGATCATTTTCGAAGAAAGCTTTTGTTACACTGCAGCCCCCCATGATAAACGACTTCTGAGAAATATTCCTCCGCTCCCTAGTCTTAAACGCCATTTGCATGGCAACAGTCTGCAACTTCTCTGTGCCTGAACACCATGGGGGGGGAGGGGAGACCCCAGCCTCCAAATTGCAAGATTTGCTTAATATTCATCATCTCTCTCTCTGGTTTTTCCTTTTAATGTTACTTGACATCTGCTTAAAAAAGAAAAAACTACAAGCCATCCCAGTGGACTCTGGGCCCGCTGTGGTGTGAGAGACTTAGTAACTACAGCTGGGCAAGCCTGGATCATAAGAACTGCCCTGCTGGTTTGGGGATAAGGGTCTACTTAGCCCCGCATCCAACATGGGACAAAACCTGCTCTCTCATTTTCCCTCAGCATCTGTTGCCAGACTGCCCCTAAACGAGGCAGTTCGGTTTAGCTCTTGTGGGCAACGGCCACAAATACTTAAGATTTTATCTCCTTCGCCACTGCAGCGCTAACACACGGCCATTTGTTACATCCTGCCCTATGCGCAGAACTCAGGACCGAGCCATTAAGTCACAAACTTTTCCAGTCTCATGGCAGGACCTCTGTTCATTTCCTCCTCCCCAGCGCAAAAACCCCCACACCTGCCCCCTCCCTGTATGACGGGAGTGTGCACAGCTGCAGTGACTGATGGATTGGACCCTGGAGGAAACTGAATGGATGCCCCACCCTCAGCCAACCTCACAAAGATTTCAGTGAATCCCACCTGTGCTACTAAGCTGACTTCTGAAAGTTGGGAGGATAAAACAGGCTATGCAAATGTTTTATTATTAACAATTGCTTTCCATAAAAACCCTGTCCTAATCATGTGTTGTGTGCTCTGCTTCTCTCTCTCTCTCTCTCTCTCTCTCTCTCTCACCCACAGACACAAACATACAGCTTAGATCACAAGCAACTGCTTGAATTTACACCTCTGATTTTCACCATGATGACTCACAATTTTACAAGGAGGCTTCAATACATCAAAGAGAGAGCCGCCACTGCTAAACCAAAGGCCCGCTTTGCAGCCCCAAGAAGAACATCCCGGGCTACAAAATTTTGGGATGAATGATAGTACAGTATATCCAAAAACCCTTTCGTACCCACAAGTGAAAAACATGTCCCATGGTTATTCCGGGCCCCGTAACCCATCCAATCTCTCACAGATGCAAGCAGGCAAAATAGCATCTCTGGGAAGATCCAGAAAACAAACGCTAACAAACAGATGAAACTACTCAAACCGTAATTCTCTAAGATTTTTGGTTTCTCAGGATTCTGCTTTCTTTCTGCCTGACACATGTGTCTCTATCTGCATCCTCTGTAAGCTTCAGAAGGAGTGCCACTAATAAGGAGTAGACAAGTTAATCTCAAAATCTGTTTTAACTTTGACATACACTTTTTATTTTTCCTTCTCCGGGAAAAAAAGAATACACAATTCATTTTCTAGTGAGTCTGCAGAGGCATATTTTTGTGTGTTTGGGGGGGGGGAGTTGTTGCAGAGAGATAGGAGCAAGAGAAGGACTAGTATGTGCATGGGGTGGAGGGGGAGAGCGCCTGCCAGGATGATAAATAGCTAAATGAAACTTGGGGAAATCTTCCAGCTTGCTCCATAAAAGATGATGGGTTATCATCTCACGCTGCAACTGGCTGGATGAAGGTGGGGGGGGGGTACGTGCGTGTTCTCGACCCATGCTTCGCTAATCACCAAGATGAAATCTTTAAAAAGTATTTTATAGAAGGTTTCAAGATAGCTTGCCGCTTGATCCATTCACTCCCACCCAGAGCTGCTTTTATTTATTTGCCGTGCTCAATGGATCTGCGTTGGAGACACAGCTACATATTAGTGTGTGTGTGAGAGAGAGAGAGAGATCAAGGGATCCTACCACCAGCCTTGGGTGACTTGGACTCTCTCCGCTGCTTTTCAAGGTCTTAGAAAATCAAAAGCAACAACTCTTTCTCTCTCTCTCTTAAATAGTACACAACCCCACCTGTTTAGGCCCCATCAATTTCCCAGTAATGCCTCCCCCTCCCTTTTAAAACAGCTTCTGATCCCAGTTTGGAATTTAATCCATTGAGACAGCTGTAGGGAAGGAAGGAGAGACAATTGCAACTTTGGCACTGAATGCAACCATCTGATAGGCAAAAGAAATAAACAATTTGCCAGGAAGACTTAGCCCAAAGAGAGCTGACACTATCTCCTTCTCATCCAGCCATTTGCTTACACTCAAGAGATTGCCTGCACAGAACTCCCACTGTTCCTTATGCAAACCCCCTTCCCAGCAAAGCAATTTGCTGCACCGTCCAAAAGTATTATTTAGCGCATAATGCTGAACAGGGGGAAAAACAACGCTGCTGCATATATACGGAACAGGCACACGCTGTATTCTATACAGTAGCTTCTCATTCAGCTGCATGGTCTGAAGGACATCCAAATTGTACGAATAAATGGGTGTGCCATTTACATGTGGGGGTTGTGTTAACATGGAAGACCCACAGTGAGTTTTGGTAGTCGCGAGCTTCAGCTAACCAAGGTTTTAGAAAATGGAAATTTCTACTGTATTGCGCTATTAAGATATCCAAGGGGGAGAAAACCAATTCACGCCCCTTGTAAAATAATAAGTTTGCAGGACACATCAGTCCCTATCGTGGCATCTCTTATTTTATGTATTCATCCAGAGCACTGAAATGACATTCTAGCGTAAACCTAAAGGGGCAGGCACCACTGGTAAGGGTACCAGGGGAACCCAGAGGAAATTTTATTAATTTGCCCCTGTCTAAAATTCACCACCCTCAAGGATTTTCCCTTTATGATATCCTTATAGCTACAAGGCGATTGTGGGCCTGCCGTAATAGCCCTTCTGGTCACTTGAGAGAATTTTAATTGCTCAAAGGCTTTACTACCATTATATGTTATTAATTACAACACTCTAATTAGACTTTTCAGCTATTTCAACAGTTTTAGGAGAATGATCAAGACTTGGCCCTGTAGGTTTGGAAGTATAAAAGTACCTTGTTTGCTATTTTTGCAGATTTCGGATGTTAAAAAAACACACACACCAGGAAACATGATCTATTCGTAATAAAGTTCTCAGGAGTACTATATGCAGGAAGCGTAATATTCGGAGCCTGTTTAAGGTTATAGCACATACATGTGGAACAAGCCTTCAGTTTCAGATATAGCCTGAAAACTCTGCAAACTACAGCATGCAAAAGAAAGGTTTTGTGGGATTTTGATATTTATCTATATCTTATCCACTATATCTCCACTATTTTTCTGAGTAGATTCTCAGATATTCAGCCCAGAGTCTCAACATTCAAGTGTATATATATTTTGAATCCCCTGAATGTGTTCTGCGGCAAAGTGGTCAGAGCACACCAACATTAATGGATATTTTCTTAGAAATTACACAGATCAATAAACCACAAATTATTACGGCTACACTTTACAAGATTTCCCTCCCCACTTTTTTTGGTAAATTAGGGAAATAAGAATCCTCTGAACCATTTAGAGTTGCCTACTTACTTCTTCAGTTATGTTATGTTTTCAAGATATTTAGAACAATAGCCACTCTAAAAGAACACAACTGTGTTTTGTGAATCTCTGGTTAGCGTCACCTCTCCTTTTTGATTATAGAGATTCAATCACTGGTGAGAAATGGGTTAAGTACTTGCATTCATATTTCAATGATATACAAATAGAGGAACAGAAAGGACACACATAAGCACACAGAAAGGAAAATTAAGAATTACATTTCAGGAGTCTACATGCTGTACTTCTAATACCGATGATGCTTCATGTATTTGTGTGGCCACCCCATCCCATAGATTTTTAGATTGTCACTGAGCCTACGAAGCAGTGAACAAGGCCAAAATGGATTTTCTCCATGTGGTTTGGAGCTTTCTGTTCAAAGTAAGAATCGTTCTAAGTTTGGCTTGCAGGAGAGAGAGATACAGCGAGGAAGATGGCACTCCAAAACAGACCGACAAGAAGAGCCTTACAAGTTTTTCGCTTTGGTCTGCAAGACTCAAGTTTGCACAATCCTAACCTACAAACATAGATAGATAGGCAGGCCAGTGCATTAAACCCTGAAGTTGAAATACAGCTTACAACTGCAGAAGGAACTGACCGAAGAAGGCAGGTGGATTTCTGCACCCTCTCATGTTAGTTTCACTGATCCACACACACACACCCCAAGCAGCCTATGAATTATCACAAAAGCCTTTTCTGATGTTCGCCCATAAGTCAAAGCTAACTGATGGTTTTATTTTATTATTTATTGGGAATGATTGGTGTTAATTAGTTGGGTCTAATTAATTATTACATGCCATATTTTAAATGCCAGCTCCCCCTACGCATTTACACATATACCACACTCCACACCCCCCCCAACCCCGCAGTTTTACATACCACAGGCAAAACAGTGAAAAGGACGAGAATTGTGCTACAAGGTAAAAATAACTGAGATGATAAGAAAGCAGTTTTCATAGCTAACAGGGTCTCTCTGTCTGTCTGTCTCCTCTACACACACACACCCTGGTTGAAGTGGATTGGTACATTCATTATTCTTAATATGTTCCCGTTTTAAAGGCACTCAGCTAGAACAGTCTGTCCTTAAGGAGGAGGAAGAGAGGGGAGCCAGAAATATTGGGGTTTTGTGGCTCTGAAGACCCCTGGTTTAATGGGTAAAGGGCTCTTTTGTAAGTGGGTAGCGCATGGAGAATTGAAGGGTAGGGAGAGGAGCTGTGCTCTCACATTATTTATGCGTGCAGTCTACGCTAATGGCATATGCAAGTTGACAGCATACATCCTATCAACTTGCTGAAGTGTATCTTGATTGTTCAAACACACTCTTAAAGGTGCCCGATCATTTATCAAATTAAAATAACTGTGCTGTGTTTCAAAGGGCTCTGAAGATCTAAATTGCGTTCTCGCGTCCCTAATACCCCCTGCATCTATGCACAACCCCCCCACCCAAAAAAAACCTGAAGTCTCCTCCCACCTTTCCAAGCTACTCAAGATGCAATGGGGTAGGGAGGAATAAAAGAGGGAGTTTGCCGGGTGCAGGGCGGGGTGGGGGGAGGATGGAGGGAGGAGGAAGCAACGCAGCACCACCCCCCCACTCCACCCGCTTTGTGCGCTCGCCCAGAAATATGCCATTTCATGATTCTGTCTTTTTTCGTTCTCTGCTATGTCAAAAACTCCAATACAAATCTACTAATCCAGCAGGAAATGATGGACTCCAGAAGCCTGACCAATTAAATTTAGACTCATGAAAAGCTTGGTGGCTAGTAAATTATAATTTTTATTAGCTTGAACAATGTTCCTGTAAGAGAAAGTAGTCTCTCCCATGAATGGCTCTTGTATAATTTATTTAACTTCATGAGCCTTGCCAAAGCCCTGAATATTTTTAGATCTTTCTGTTCTAGGGTATGGCATTTTTCTTTCTCATATATATATATATATATTTCTGAAGGGATATTTTTAGGCTTCTGCCTGTTATTTAAAACAACCTTCTTTGCATTTGGACTCCCATATGCTGAACAGCCTCTTCTGCTCCGAGGCTAAGGCCCATTTCGAAGCAGCGGTGTAAATTTTGTACTGGGAAACTTGTTCTGCACGTGGAAATATTGCCTTGCCTCTAAATTAGCATCATAGTCACACACACACACACACAGCGCGCCTAGTTGCTCCTGTAGGGGGGGGGGAATCTACCTCTTATATGAATAATTAGACATGATGGGAAAGCAATTCCCAGTGGGATAATGTACATTTCAAATTTGAACTTTAATTTTTGTGCGCTCTCTCCCTCTCTCGTGTACAACCGTAACCACCTTGTGTAACCATGTGCGCCTTGCAGTTCCCGTGCAAAAGATCAGCGCTGGCAGTTCCTTGCTGTTATCTCTGCCTTGCCTTTGATGTCTCTTGCTACTTGTCATTTATAAGTAAAGATGGTTAGAGTCTTTAGAACATGCCTTTGAACAGTAACTCCTTTAGCACCTATATAATGCTAGGAACTGTGTTGCAGAAACACCCACTGGTGTTAGATAGTTAACGAGGTATTTACTAAAATGTATTTTCTTTAAGAGAGGGGTAGGTAGGGGAAGCGTGCCAGATGAGGAAACTGTAGGGTGGGGTGAATCCTGCAACGAAGTCTCCCTCCCCAGGAATTTATTGTCTTTCTTCCTATCACTGGATTTAACGGTACCTACATCTACAAAAAAAACCAAAACCCCAACCCTATTACTCCCAAGAAAATTTCCAGCCTAGGACTGCTGCAGTTTTCATTCATAAGAAATGTCTGTTTTGAGATCCTTTGCTATGCTCGTTGGAAGCATAAGCCCATTCCTGGCAGCTATCGTGCTTTCTTTTTCCTGTCAATTACTTACAATTGGTTCTTTTTAATCTCATGTACCTGCGCAAGCTATTTCAGGCAAGTATTTCCAGCCAACCTTTGAGGGGGCATTGAATGGCATGCAGCTACCTTCCTCAGATATGGGGGTTATGGATAGCATTTGGGTCTCCCTTCCTTCCACCAGCCCTTTTGGTAGGACTCTCGTTTGCATACCAAATAAGAGTCAACTGCAATGTGAAAATCCAAACAGCTCCAGGCAGGAGTAATGATGAATAATGCTGCTAATATCCTTTTCTTTCCTTCCTTCCTTTTTTTTAAAAAAAAAAATAAAAAATTTTTTTTTTCACAGCTTTGACTTTGGACCATCTGCATTAGAGACACGCGCGCAAACACACAAATCTAATGCTGTGCGAAAAATAATGAGACAAAACATTTTAATTGCACCTTTTGTGACAAGGTTACTATAACAGCGCTTTACCATAAAATTTCTACAGCAGGATTATAAAACTATCAGCACTCTGCTTTAAGAAAAACAATTTGCTAAACGCTAAAAGCTAGCTTCAAAAAAAAAAATCCAAGGTCTTGTTGGCCAGGTTGTTGTTGTTGTTTCAAAGAGAGAGAGAGAGAGAGAGAGAGAGAGAGAGAGAGAGAGAGAAAGAGAAACTGTTTGAGGAAAGGAATAGGGAGGGTACACCAGATCTCCATGGGGAAAGAATTCCAGAGAGAAGGGAGTGTTGGAATATATGCTTGAACGGTGAATGCATGCCTTGTGGAATTTCGTCCGAGTGGACATAAAAATTAAGCGCACTCTTGCAAGAGCACTTTGCATTCCAGTCTTTTCCCAGTGGATTTGCTTTGCATCCGGCCTTTTGGAATTCTGTGCTCGGTTTTGGTTTCTGCTTTAGTTGCCCAAAGAGTTGTGGGTGCCCGAAACGCAGCTTACGAACGGAACCGGCCCCTCCCAACCTATTTCTTTTGAGCGACTAAAGCCCTAAGTATTAAACAAACTATATTATATATAAGCGGGAAGGTCTCTTGCCTACCTCTATTAAATGATACAAGGAGATAAGTGTGTTGCTTGTTCCAAGTGTAAAAGGAAAAAGAAACCTTAGGCAGACTTTACTGTCCTATATAGACTTAATAACAGCAACAACAAACAACAACAGCAACAACAACAATAATAATGAAAAGCACCTGGCAAAGATTCAGCACAGCCGAGCCTGTATATTCACATATTGTGACCTCTGGTTTTGGAGAGGCCTTTCCCTGTATTATAATTGTGCATCAGTGTCAAGATTCCATCAATAATTTATTCTATGGGAATTGACAGTTTGCTTCTTGAACGTAAAAAAAGAAAAGGAAAAGGAAAAAATCCACCTAACAAAAAACATTAAAAGCACACATTCAAAAGGAGAAGAGGCTGTAGGAACAGAATCCCTTCCCCATATTTCTAATTATGAGCTTAATCAAAATTCTCATTTTTTCGAAGAAAAACCCCCACAATAGAATAGAAAAATAAAAGAGATCAACAGAAGGGTTTCATATGGCTTGGAAGCAGGACAAGGGGTATTGAATCCAGACTATGGAAGAAAAGCACAATGATTGACACCAATCATACTCCTCATCCAATTTGCCTGGGTTTGCATTTTAAAATTCTTTCCTGGTGTTGTTTGAACCTAACAGGTTAAAAAAAGAAGACGACTTCACTCCAATGAGCATCTTCTATTTTATTTAAAGAAAAGGGATAAAATCTAAAGCCTAGAGAAAACCCTGCAAATCTACGATTCAATTATTTCAAGTAAAGCACAAGTAACTTGTGTTGCACATAACATTTGTTAGCACTTTTTAAATCTGATCGTGCTAAAAGTCCATTAAGAACTCTGAATTTGGGTATGTATTTTTAAACAAATAAATAAATAAACGTTGGGTTGCACTCCCAGTAGATAATTTTACCTCATGCCATCTTTTTTAATCCATGTACTAATTGTAATCCCATTAAAGCAGATATAATTTTATTAGCATTCACAGTTCATCAAGCTAACAACAATGGCTGTGACTGCTGAGTTTAGAGAAAAATAAAAACTGCAACATCTTTTTTCTTTTCTGCTCTGATGTTTAAAGTAACTTGTAAACAAAACTTAATTGGCTGTGTGTGGTTTTGTAAATCTAAGATTAAATCCCCACTACCATAAATATATAGCCAATATGCAACATACACAAAATGAAGGTGCTGACTACATATTCAGAGGCTGCCACAGCATTTGAAAATCAGCCATATGACAAAAACTTTGAGGACAGAAATACATTTATCGACTTTGGGTTAAATATAGAGTCTGGTTAGGTTACACTGAAAACAAATTTAAACATTCACAGTGAAAACGAAATGTTTTTAACTCCAAACCATCTATCCCTGATAAGAGCAATGTCATTTCCAAAAATAAATCCAGTGCAGCTAAATCAAACCCTTCGCAAACAAAAAGACTACAAATACCCAGAAACAAAAGGCAAAAATACAGAGTCATATTCCCTTACTCAGCATTTTCTTATTCCTTCCTCGGGAAAAATTCCAATCCTGGGAATTTTTGCATTCGAGCCTCGTGAGTTTAAATCCCTTCTCCTCATCATATACAAGGATGTTAATGAAGACTACCAAGACGGTATAGTTCTTACCTCCAAGGAGATTCTGAATTTTGGGAGTTGGGTCGTTTAGCATACAGTGGATGTTTAAATTTTGTGTGTCCTGACATCCGGCAAACTAGCTAGCCAGCCCCGATAGATTCTATTTGGTACATTCCCTTCTCCCAAGCAACTAATTGATGCCACAGACCATCTCCTGCCACATACAACCCCCCCACTTCTGATTTTTCTTGCCAAACTTTGTGTCTTTAGCAGGATACCACAAGCACTTGTTAAAGCTAACACATGCACTGCAAACCCATTCTCACCCTGACACTTCAGGGCTTTATATAGAAACAGGATTTTCTAGTCTTACACCACCCGCTCTATTAATGCTAACCCTGCACATACAGCTACCCCTAATCTGAAAGAGCATAGCCCGCTCCTGGGTGCTCACCCTTCCCTGGCAAATAACAGCCTTTTTGTTCAGGCAATAGAATTTCTTAAGGATGTTAATGCAGAAAAAGGGTTTCTCTCCCCCCCCATACACCCCCCCTCTTCTCTTCTGTGGGATTTATTTCCCTTCAGTTCCAGCTACTAAGGGGGTGGGGTAGGGGGTGGAAAGGCCCTTATTTTAACCACTTCTCCCCCATGACTAATTTTTATTTTTTTTTTAAAAAAAGGAAGACTCCACGGTAAGGAATATGTGGGTTGTGGGGCGGGGGAGAGAGAGCGCAAGGACTGGACACATTTCGCTTGTTATCAGCCTGGTACATCCAGATTTGAGAGAAAATATACAGCTTCCTCCTCTTCCACATCCACTAAACCGAGCTGCACGTGCGCCCCCATCATTATGAATTATTAGCCAAGGGCAAAAGGGCCGTCTCCCCCTCACTTTTGAGAACCCCCTTTCTACCATATAAAAGATGTTGCAAAAAAAAAAAAAAAAGGAAAGGAAAACCTCCTTTCTTCCCCTCCTCCCACCCTCCGAATCCTCTTGAATTATGATGATTTCCCCTTTCTAACATGCCCGCCTCGGCTTCTGCATGCGATGGAATCTCTGCCCCGGCCCTCCATGCAATCAAAGGCCAGCTGAGGGCTTTTGTTGGTCCCCGCGCCCCCTCTTTCCAAGAGTTGTTTTTTTTTTAATTAAAAATTTAGAAAGTATTAATGCTTAATAAAACCAAAACAAGAAACAAAATACGTTAGCGGAAAGGGCATTTGCAAAGAGCAGCCGGTCTACAGTGGTGAATCTATTAATTGCAACATATCTCTCCCCTCAACTCTATTTTTTTTTGGGGGGGGGGAGAGAGGGAAAGCTCCTCTTAAGTAAGCTGTAGAGATCTTTCTGCACGGATGCAATCGGAGCAAGGATCGATCAGCCTCAAGATCAAGACGCAATATTTTTTTTAACAGTAAATATACAATCTTTGCACAATTGCGCGCCCATCCTTTGGCGATCGCGACCCTTTTGCAGCCAGGAAGAAAAGTGACCGGGCCCTTCCCCCTCTCCCTCCCTCCCTCCCTCCTTCCCAGGCCCGATCCTCCTCTGCTCCCCTCTCCTCACCCCGGTGCCCCCCACTGACCTGTGTGCGTAGCCATGGAGATGGGCGAGGGGAAGTATTTCCCGGGCTGGAAGTGCCCCGCGTGCTGCACCGAGTTGTGCCCGGAGGAAGCCAGGCGGCTGGAGCTGTTGCGGTGGCCCCTCTCGGCCAGGAGGTGAGGCGGCGGCGCGAACTCGCGGCCATCCATCCCGGGGCCGCGCTGCTGCCGCCGCCGCCGAAGCCCCAGCAGGGAAGGGAGGCCAGCAGAGCGAGCGAGCGAGCGGCACCGACAGGCGGCCAAGCGGGCAGGCGGATCCCCCTCCGCGGAGGGGAACGGGCAGCGCGCAGCGCACCAGGCGCCGGGGACCGAGGGCTCCCCGCTCTCACCACGAGGCTGGCGGCAGCCCTCCGCGGCTCCTCCGCTTCTCTTGGCCCCGGGGATCCAGCCTCATTCTCTGCAGAAAACAGAAAGGGAGGGACAGAGCGGAGAAAAGCGTGAGAAAGCAGCCGGGAACTGGAGGAGGTGAGCGGGGAAGGGGGACGATCCGAGAGCGCACGGAACCCAAGGCTTCCCCGCCATAGCAGCAAAAGGCTACTGGTGATTTTTAGTATTATTATTTTAAAAAGAAATAATAGGAGGCTTCCCAACACAATTAAGCAAGCCATCCTTATCGATTACCGAAGCGAGCGTCGGATTTATCGCAGAGAACAGCAAAATTTATTTTGGAGAGGTAAGACCCCCGTCGATTCGGCGCTTGTAGCTCGGCCCCTTTGCGCGTTGCGCGGCTCCCCCGGCAGAGAAACGGAGGGGAAGGTGTTGAAAAAAGAGAAAATAACACCCCCCCCCCAAAAAAAAACCCCAGGGCGCCCAGGAACCGAGAGCGGGGGCTGGGAACGAAGATGGAATTATGCATCTTTTCCCCGAATGGCTAAGTTTTTATTTGCCTGCTGTAGTTGTATGTCGAGTTTAAATCACTGGATTATTACCCTTTCCCACCCCCCACCCCTTTGAGTTGCTAAGCGATTCTCTCCAGAGCTGGTCAATAGTATTTGGGTCCTCTATCCTGCTCTCTTCCATGGGCAAACCAAACCAGACGAATGCGTCGTTATTTTCATCACAGTGGAAAAGGGGGGGGGGTTCCCAACCTGATTTATTAAGCTTCGATCAATTGCCTTTCAAGTTATTTTGGGTGGGGTGAGGGTATTTTGAAGAGAAAAAGAAATTTCTCCCCTCCCCAGTACACGGGCTTTGATCATGGGCGAGAGTTGCCCTGATGATATCCAAAAAGAAACCCCCCCTTCAGCAAACTAGAGAAAAAGGAGATCAGCCCAGAGAACAAGAGCTTGATGCCCTTCCACGACTCAAGCCCAGGAACAAATATTTCACTGCACAAGACACCTTAGTGGCAAAGCCTTGCATTCTTCCTCCAAGGACAGAGGTTTCAATCCTACAACTGTATTCCTAGACAAAACAGTTATGTAAAGTCCTTCCTATCCATTCAATCCATTTACACGTAAGGGGTTTTTTTGGCTTGCGACCAATGTGTAACATTAAGCCAAGAGGAAGGGAAAAGGGGGAATAAAAGACCTTCCTCGCCCCCCCTCTCCCCCCTTCAGATGTACCAAGCAAGGTTGTGTTGCATTGGAATATTTTTTGCTGATTTCTAACTACAAATATTTGCAACTCCCCTGTAAAAATGTGATATATGAATGGGGGGGGGGGAGAGACTATCCTACTGTATCTGCTATGGGGGGGTGGAGACACACACCCAAATTATTTAGATCCCTTCTGCCCCCATGTCCAGACAATTAAGACTACTGTACACATCTAATATTTCTGGGACTCAATAATGTCTGAAGGATTGATATCACCTACAAACCCAAAAGGAAAGAGTGGGGTGTGTGGAAAAAAGGTAAAGACTACAGTGTATTGAAAATACATAATTGTAAATCTTAGAATTCACACACACAGTATTGCGTCTCAATCACAACAAAGCCACATACAGGCTGCAGTCCTGTGCACGTTTACCTGGCAGTAAGCACCATTGAACACAATAGGATGTACTTCTAAGTAAATAGGCAGAGGATTGCACTGTGAGATGCTTCCCATTTACTCAATACAGTTTTTAATTGCTGGATTCAACGCTTGCAGCTCTTTAACAGTGCCGGACTATTTGGTGTTTGATTTAATCTACAACTGAAAACATAATGTATTAAGTGACTACATATTTGCACAGCTGATAAGCTTTATATATATCACACACACACACACACACACACACACGCTAAAAATATAAATATATGGGCAGCTTTTGCATTGTAAATAAATGAAATTACTAAATACAAAAGGGCAGGGTTTTTCTCTATTTCCCTGAATGGATCATCTCTCTGCCCTCAACTAAGATTTTTCTGCTTTGCAATTAAAAGGAATTATAAAGGATTTCGGTCTTCTACAATGAGGGGGGAGCAGTTTTTCCCTTTCAGCAATCAACAAAAATAATGTAAAAAACCAGCGGATTATATATGAGGGACCCACTTCAAAGAGTCAGGAAAGGGGGGAAATGGGGGGTGGGGGGAGAGGGAGAGAAGAATTGAAGCCTGGAAGACAAAAGCTAAATTAGCAGCTTCAGCAACTTTGGGGTTCGATACATCAACGTGAATGGAAACGTCTTGTGTAGGATTTCTCCTCTCTTCTCTCCCTCCCGCCCCCTTTTCTCTCTAGGAGAAGGAAAACAGTAAGAAAATCTGAGGTGCAAGACTGAAATAAAGCAGCTGATTGGAAAAACGCGATTGCAGGCCGAGGCAAAGTTTCGGTCTGAGTGCTCCAGCAAGGCTTTCTCACCACGCCGTACCGCAGAGAGGGCTTGCTGCAAGATCGTGTCCATCCTGGTCGTAGTGAGAGCCGAAGGGGAAGGAGGAAACCGGGCTTCCCCCAGCGGCCTCTTCCACGGGGGCTTATCTGCAGAACAAGGAGGGCCTTAGGATCCATTCGCGTTAAACAAAACAAAAATAAGAGGATCTCGCGGGAGGCTTCGATCCGGAGCGCTTGCTTTCCGCATAGCCAAAGCGACTAAGGCGATTCTTTAGAAGAACAAAACGCTTGCGAGAGCGAGGAGGTTCGGAATGAATCGGAGGATTCAGACGTTGCAAAGGGAACAAAAGGATGTTGCAAATTTGCACGGTTCGGTTCCAGTCAGTTACGCCCCCTCCCCCCCAAAAAATATATACAGATAAATAAATATATATATATGGGGGCAGAGAAAGAAATGGGGTGGGGGAAATGGAATAATCCAGTTTTATACTGTGTTGTCAAATCTACCGAGTATCCGCGGTTTTGCGCGCAGCAGAAATATTTTATCCTCTCGGACGGTTCCGAGGCGTTTAGTGGGGGGGGGGGACGACTGAGAAATCCGGCGAGTTTTCAAACGCTTCGGCGCACCGATCTCGGGCCTGGCAGGGAGAAGGGAGAGGACCACCAGCCTCGGCGGTGCTTGCTGTTTCTATAGCCCAGCGAAGAGGCCTCTCGAGCGGCCGCGAGCAGAATGATCTTCCGGTGCGGGAACCTAGAAAGCTTCCGCTAGGCATCATCGGCCAGCGAAGAAATCGGAGAGATCGGCCCCAAAAGTGCCTCCACCGACGCCTCCCCACTGCATTTTATGCAATATTATACATTTTTCCAAATCTTGTTATTTGCCAAATCGCATGTGTGCGTGTTTGAATCTAGAGAGAGAGATTTAAAGGATTCCATACTGAAATTGCTGTGCATGTAGCTTTCCGGCGAGAGCCGCCCCCCCCTTTAAAAATAAAGCTATCACTAAAGGGATCCGAGAAGGAAGGACCGAGAGAGGGGCGGACGCGGGGAGAGATCGGAGAGCGAGAGACAAAGCGCCTCTCCCAGCTGCTCCCTCGCAAGACGATTGCCTCTCCCGTGCAAAAACGCAACCTGGTTCAACCTTCTAAGCTGAACCAAAAACAAACGAAGAAAGGCCTTTACCTCCAATCTTAATGAAACATTTCCTCACAACACCACGACGGCATTTTCCTCGCCACTGCAAAACTTAAAAGCCTTACTTCCTACGTAAAATCGACATACATGCGCAGAAACACAGACAGAGGCATAAATAAATTAGAATGCATCTGTTCCAAGTATTTTAATTTTTTCCCTTTTGCAGTTCGGAATAGCCGAATATGCATGAAACACTTTCGGTCGCAGACTGCACTTAGCGTCGAGCAGAAAACCCTAACTCTCGCCTGCATTGTGATTTAATTTTTATTGTGATTTAATTTTTAAACAAGGGAGGCTACACATTTGCATGCATTCCTTCTCCCTCCCCCCAAAAATACTACAATGCCTGCGTTTGTTTGTCTTGCAAAGCCCCCATTCACGACTACGTTAGGAGGAGAAAAAAACCACCCCCACCCCCACACAATTCAACAACTAGAATTTCAGTAAGAAATATGCGAACAATCGTGGGTTTTGTTAGTACTGCCCGGAGCTCGGTACAACATTTCTAAGGCACAGCTGAACCACTGAGAAATAAAATAAACCTTCATGCACGTATTTCGCAGGCTTTCTTTTCGTTAGAAACAATACGCATCTCCTTCCCCCAAGGATGTCGTTAAATTATATTCAATTTAGTTAAGGAATTGATACAATTTAGTCAGAGGTTTGATACCAATGTTACACACAGCAAATACCAGGTGTCTGAATTGCCTTTAAAATGAAAAAATAAGCTCAAAATAATTTCTGCTAGCAATATTTTGCAAAAAAAATGTAAAAAATAAATTAATTCAGACCTGACCACCGTGAGGGTATGCTCGATAATAAAAAAATAATAATATATATTTTTAATAAAAAACCAAATAATGCACTTTTCAAAAATATATATATATACTAAATAAATTTCAATTACTTACTGGAGGGAGGGGTGTTCCTTTGCACACAGGGAACGCAATACAATTAAATCAGTGACTGGGACTTTGTTGTATTCCTACTGGTATTTGCACTGTGCTGACTGTTGCACTGTAAATGCACTGGCTGCTGCTCCTTGCAGAAAGGAAAAAAAGACCCTGTCGCGGGCTCCAGCTTCCCCAACCTCGCAGCTCAGTCCTGCAAGCAACTCTCCCTGCATACTAATAAGCTCGTGCCACTCACTCAGGGTGAGCACGCTCGCTGATTGGACGCCCGGCCCTCTACGGTAATAAGCTCGTGCCACTCTCCCTGCGTAAACAGGCTTCCCCATAGGCTGGCGCGGGGCCAGGGAGCTGCCAATCAGAGAGCAGCAGGGTTACTACTCAACCCAATGGCGCCTAATTCAAGTCCCTCCAGTTGCGCAGCTCCCCTCGCGCAGCTTAGCCTCCGCTTTGCTGAATGGGGGGATACGTAGCAAGCGCGGGGGAGGGAGGGGGAAGGAAGAAAGCGCTGCGGAATGGGGAGGGGAAGAGCCCTGCCAGAGAGAGCGGCTCCAGCCCACACACGCACGCCAGCTGGGTGGTGAGGGGTTTCTAGAGGGGGGGTTGCCTTGTTGTTGTTTCTTTCGCTTTAGCAAGGCTGGCCAGTGCGTGTGTGTGTGTCTTGCAGCGGCAGAGCCCAGTCATCGCTACGGGGTCGCCTTTGCACCGATCAGTGCGTTGGGGAGGGGGGGGGAGCGCCTGGCTCACGGCAGCTTTTTTCTCGAGCAAGGTATGCCTTTACAAACCAAACACTTAAGAGAGAGATTTACGACCGTAGGGGTCCCTAGCACTCCCGTGCATTTCAACATCCCTGGATGATATTCCGTGCTGGGGGGGGGGGGAGGTGAGTGAGGAGTCTTTAAAGCGCTCAAGGACACGAGTTCCCATGGGGATTCTGGGCAGGGGGGGCGCAACTGCTTCGTGAGCACGTGCTTCTCCAGACGCAAAGGAAGCCCCTCTTCTTTCGCGCTACGCCGAGGCACATGCGAGCTCCCAGGTGGGTTACCATAAACCGAGATCTATTTATTTGTACAGTCATCCTTTTCCCTCCGCCCGGCTCGCTCTCTTTCACCCGCCGCACACTTCGCATCACCATTAATCCCATCATTCAACCACCTTCAAAGCAAAGCTCCCGACGCATTCGCTGAAATTGTAAAAAACAAAAACAAAACCCAAACAAGCAAGCAAACTGCAATCACGATTCTGCTGGCAGATTGTTCTTTTGCAACCATCTATGCTTCCCTCGATTACCTGCCCTTCTGCTTCTTAAATAGGCCGCATAATTTTCTCTGCTCCTTCCTATATAGTATTAAAACTATTTTTTTAAATAAAAAAAATAGCTGCATGGTGCAAAAACACCCACCCCACACCGAGCCTCCGGTTTTACACCGGCGACGGAGAGGTTAACCACACCGCCTTCCGTTTATTCCCTTCCTCCTCCTCCTCCCCCGCCCCGTTCCTTTCTTCCAACCCGCCCTTCCCCACTTCCAGGAGACGCCCGGATTGGTTGGCAGTCCCCCAGCCCGCTGTCCATCACCCAGTGTAAACAAGGCGCTGATTGGCTGCTCGCCAGTCCGCACTGGGCTGCCTGAAAAAAGCAATTACTGGCCCCGCGGTTTGCAGGGGGCCCGGGGCTGGTTTGATGAAAGGAGATAAGCTGGGGACTGTTTCCAGCGCACCCCCCCCAGGCACCCCCCCACCCCCGAGGCCGAGCCGACTGTCCCTGGAGCCAAAAGAAGGTCAAAGAGTGGAGAGGATCAAAAGGAGCAAAGAAAAGGGGAAACGGACTGAGTCACTATTAGCGAGTCTGAAAGCAAAGCCATTCATTCTAGGCAGGGTGGTGCTCAGGCACCGCGGGGCGGACGGGCAGCCTCGCCTCCCTGCGCAGGATTGGGGACCGGGGACCCGGCAGCGCCCGCCGTCGCAGCACCAGCAGCGCAGAATGGGCACAACAGCCGGGGAAGTTCTAGCGTTTCCAGGGGAAGAGCGGGGAGGAGAGGCACAGGCGAGGCTTCTCCTTCCCGTACACGGAGAGCCGGATGGGCGGGATGCCCCGGGAAAGCGGGTCCGGCTCCGGCTCCGCTCCCCACTTTGCAAACGCAGCTGGTTCCCACATCTCCCCCCAGTTTTCCA
Organism: Podarcis melisellensis; assembly: GCF_964234715.1. Classification (NCBI taxonomy): domain Eukaryota; kingdom Metazoa; phylum Chordata; class Lepidosauria; order Squamata; family Lacertidae; genus Podarcis; species Podarcis melisellensis. The sequence goes on along the minus strand of NC_138529.1, from coordinate 27,575,217 downwards.
ACAGGGCCATCGCGCCCTCCATTTTGCCAAACTGCGTGCCTCGGGATATTCCTCCGAGGATTTTTATTTTTTTTTCAAAAGCGGAATATGCAGCGAAGCTAAGCGGGAGAAATGCCCGCGCCCTAGTGATCGAGCGAGGTGGAAAGGCAGGCGCGCGCGCTTGCCGTGCGGTGGCGGCGCAAAGATTCTCTTCCCTATACTGATGGGTTTTTTAAAAAAAAAATTAAAAGGGAGTGTAATTGATTTGGAAAATGCAGAATAAATCAGAATAACCCGTAAGTAATATTAGATTACAATGGAGCTATTCATTAACCGGTGGGGCAAATTGAATTAAGGCGACCGAGAAGGAGCAAGCGTGCGCCCGCCTGTATACACGCAAATGGGTGTGTGTGTTTGCAATTCTCACCGCGGTGGTGACTATTGGGGTTATAGCGAAGTCGCCTCGTGTTAGAAAACCTAGGAAGGCCACCGATTGAAACAAACTTGCCAGCCCGCGGATTGTTTGGGTGCTCACTTGCCAAGTTTTCTATTTCTGCTCCTAATTCTGTGTTGAGATTAAACTGTGAAAGAGCCGACCCGTAAGCACGAGCCGCGCGGACAAGCCTAGGAAGGCTTCCACTTGGAAGACACTTCCTAGGATAAGGCCCCTTGGACGCAGCGGCGACGGACTGACTTCCCAATAAAACACGCGCAAAATTGCTTAGGAAGAGAGAATCTCCAAAGGGAAAGAAACTTTTAACCCAAGAGGCCCTGGGTGATTTCACAGGCGATATGTGTGTAGAGTGATTGAGAGAGTTCTACTGAGAATCTTAATATCGTATCTAGAAGAAATTACAAACGTGCAAGCCATTGTTTTTCTGTTTTGTTTTTTTTAAAGAGGGAATGGGGCTTTGAAAAGGAGCGTGTTGAGACCAGGGGGTGGGGAGAGGGAATAGTTTGACAAATACAAAGCAAGGCTGATTTAAAAAGTGACGAGTGGGAGGAAGACACGCAAGTGCACTTTCAGACGGTACCTTCACCTGGAGTCCGGGAGAATAGGAGAAGCTACGGAATGGGCATGCAGATTTGAAGTGGAGTGTGGAAATTGGAGGGGTGGTATTCTCCAGTTTTGTTTTTTTAAATCACCAGTAAACACACACGACTCTCACGCATGCACAAAATAACGATTGTGTGTTGTCCTCGATCTCTTCAATCTGCCCCTCTTTCTGCTCATCCATCAAGCCAGGCTTTTAGCCAGGACACAGGCGGGTGGGGTGGGGTTGGGGGAAACACTCTGTGTCACAAGAGGTGCGATTGTGCCTGCCTTCCAATATATATATATGGACTGTTTCTCTAACAAAAAGCCGTAGGCTCTGGATTTTGACAGGGAAACTTATATGAAGGTATACATTCAGCAATCTACATTAAGCTGCAAGTAGAGAGTCCAGATTTATTTTTGTAAATATCCACTCGCCCTAAGGAAAATTCAGGTCAGCACAGAAGAAACACGGGAAACTTTTGAATCACGATTTTTCTAGTGGGGGACAGAGGCAACGTGCCTACGCGTCTTCTGCATTATCTCTCTAAATTATTATTAGCCTACATCTTCTGAAATACAAATGAAGGAAAGGAAGTAGGTTTAAAGACAGAAAAGCGAGTGAGTTGTACATATTTTCCTCGGTTTTGTATTCAGCCTTTCTTCCGTCATGGAACCCAAGACTACATACATGTGGTCCCTGAGCGGTCACCCATCCAGATCCTGACCAGATCCAGACCTGCTTAGCTTCGGCTCAGTGGGGGGGCCTCCTCCTCCTTCACACCATAGTATACCCAGCTAGTCCAGCTTGGCACCCATTAAGAACCCTTCTTCCTTTCCTGCAGTCCCATCATTGGGTAGTCCCTCCTGTCCGCCCTTAAATTCCCAACTCCTTTTAACCGTGGCTCCCTTGTCAAACGGGCTCCGCGTCCACCTTTCCACCTCCACCTTTGTGGATCCGGCATTAAACAGCAACGTGAGAGGAAACCCTTTGTGCGAGAACTCTCCGCTGTTTGCCTACCGGTAGGTTTCTGCCTTGGTCTGAAGGTCCAGAGGAGAGCTTTCAACTCCGCATCCGTAAACAGATGAGAGGGGAAATGCGGTCTCGAGGTTTCCTCTCCGCCTGCTCGTATCGCCTCTCCAGATGTCCAGAGATAAAGGCAAATATGGCTACATTCAAACGTTACAGCCAAACCACTAAGACGCTTTATCCCGACGCGCAACGTCCGAACAAAAAAAACTTCGCCCCTTGATCCCATTTTGCGGGGGATGATAAGGCTGATTGGTTTGATTTTGGAGTTGTTATTTCAAATTAAGGGAATTTAGCACAAGCAGCTGGACGCGTTTACCGGGAGGAAGCAAATTCCAGCTTCCTGGATCCTTTTTGCAGGTCATCATATTTAGGAGCGCAAAAGGCGATCCTAAAACACACTTTAATAAAGTCTCCTTGAAATGTATACAACTTGACTCCCAAGCTGATGTAGGTTGGGGGCGGGGAGGTGTGGACCGTGCAAACAGCAAGCGTTACGCGCAATCCTATGCGTGTTTACTCTCGGGATTGAAGCATGACCTGGTGGGTATGGGGCCCGATTCTGGACAGTTTGCTCGAAAGCGCAAGTCTCACCTCTGTTAAGATTGCAACTCTGCACAAAATTGCATTCGCAAGCCTAATCACGTCTACTCAGAAGTAAGTCCTGTTGAATTCAATTGGGTTTACTGCCAGGTAAATCGGGTTATGAGGATTGCAGCCGAAGGGCCTTTGGCCGGGAAACTTGGAAAACAGTTGATTACTGATTGTAACAACAACAACAAAGGGCGGGACTGCTGCCCCCTCCCCCAGCAATTCCAGGGGTTGGGGGGGGGAATTAGAAGGGGGAGACTGCAAAACTTCGAAGTGCGGGGATGTGAAGTAGTTCTTAGGCCTTTCTACTCCCCTCCCCCTTTTAACTATTTGTTGGGGGGGCTTGCACGAGGGTGGGTGTAGAGGTTAGAGGAGGGAGGCGGGCTGCTGACCACTCTTTCAGGTGGTGTTTTGTAATGAATGCGCCAGGTCTCCGAGAAAGCAGCGGTTGCCCTGCAGTGGGGAATGGATGGAAGGGTAATTAATGCAAAGTGACTGATTGCTCTTGAAGAAGGCCAGTCCAGCAAAGGGGATTGTCCCTGGTCATTGAAGCGTCCTTTGATTGACACTTTCCTTCCCAGCCCCAAGGCGAAGGCGAGGACCCGAAGGCGCTGCGTTTTGTCACTCGGCTCAGGCCACGGGGGTGCAGAATCTTGACAAAACAGGCTTAGCAAAGATGGTTTTTGTGTGCGCGCCTACGGGATTTATTTATTTTTTTGTTTTTTTGTGGTGGTGGTTCTGTTTTTAAGGCGAATAAGATAGTAAGAAACTGTGTGTATGTGTATGTTCCACCCCCTTAAATAATTTCAAATTGAAAAAAAAAATTAACAAATTGAGAGAGAGAGAGATCAGCGAGGGGAATGGAGTCAAGAAACAGATGCGCCCATAGGCGAAGCTGACCAGAAACGAATCTGACCCAACTTGTCTCGATCTAAATCCTGAATCACATCCTGAAGCTTCTCTGTTGTTGTTTTCGTTCCTTTTTTTTACCATTCTAGGATTCTGATCAGGACAACCTTAGGACTTGCTGGGTCAGGGGGAAAGAACCACCCCCCCTTCAATCCACAGTTCCAGATTTTTAAAAAGAAATAATAATAATAATATGAAACGGATGTCCAAGATTCGTATTTTGGCTTCCATATCTGCACCGCGTACTCCCCCCCTGAGTTTCTCTCCCCCCCGTCCCTTCCTTCTGTTCACTTCAGATTTTTTTTGGTGTGTTTTTCTTTTATTGTTTCAAAACAGTTGTTACAGCAAATAACTTTAGACAGGACTAGTGTATAAACCAGAGGTCTGCTGGCAAATTACCAGTTCACTCGTACTCTGCCTGCTCACTTACACAAAGTGTGTGTGTGTGTGTGTGTGTGTGTGTGTGTGTGTGTGTGTGTGTGTGTGTTTAGAGATAGTTTTGTATTCTCCACGAAGGGAATGGAGAGGGGGGGGGGAGAGAGAGGAGAGGAGGTAGAAGAGAAAGGGGGAAACTCCATTTAGCTTTTAGATGGGCCGCAAGTACACTGTCAGCAGAAGTTACAGCTTCTCTCCCCCCCTCCCCATTTTTAAAAATCTGTCCAGGGGTAACAAATGTTTTTAATTTAACAGGAGCAAAGCTTCGGTATCTCTCTCAGACTTCCTCCATAAGAGAGCGAAGATAATGGAAGGAGAAATAAATATTTAGAGTAGGCTTCAGAAAGATCGCCTGGCACCCCCAAAATATATATATATCTATTTGTAAATTCGTCCAAAGCGCCGGCTTAACCGTCACGCTCACCTTTCCTCTCTCTTTTTCCTTTAAAAAAATGATAATGGGTGTTTAGAAGCTGAAGTGAGTGGGATAAATCGATCCAGGATCGATCAGGGTCCCCTGGCGACCCTCATTGCTCCTCCTGAGCAGTAATCCGGATTGGGCTCAGTGGGCGCTTACTCGCAAGTAAGCCTCGCGCAGGCTTGGTCTGCCGCTGCTGCCATTAAGCCGCGCTTGGGACTCCGTTAATATAGCCAGTCTCATGCAGAGAATTAAGCTCGTTTATCTCGGGACACATTAAGAAGATTTGGTTCATCTCTCAAGGCCAGATTTAAAAGCCAAACTGTCTCCCTCTCTCTCCTCTCCTCTCTCGAAAGCAATTGCCAGAACTCTGGTTTGGTGATCAACAAGATCCTGGTCAGTTTCGTTCTCTCTTATAGAGAGAGGGGGGGGAGTGCCTTGTCAAGGAATCGCGTTTAAAGCAGAACTGGCACAAGGCCTCGCAAATCTCGGTGTCGTGTTCTGTCTGCGAATCAATGAAATCGAAGTATTGAGGGAGGGGGTCGAGCAGATACAGAGCAGGATGCGTGTCCAGCGCGGCTCTTCAGCCCTCAGGGAAATCTCTCTCTCTCACACACACACACCCCTGACATATTTAGAATCGGGCTCCAGCAGAAGCCACTTTTACGTAGGCAGCTCGACTCTCTTTTCAGTCCGGTTTAAAGCCATCTCGCTCCGATCCTTCACGAGCTACTTGGAAGAGGAGAGAAGTCTGATTCCCACATCTAAAGCCCAGACTACGAACTGCATGGAGACTTGGACCAGATGCAGAAGACTCGAGTGGGCTTCCTTCCCCGTTAGCCCAGGTCTCTGCCACCTTGTCGCGAGTGGTGCCCTTGCCTTTTTTAATGTTTGCCATCCACCCGGATGAAGACTTCTGGAGAACTCGGAAGTTTGCACACTATTTCGTGGCTTTTTTTGCTTTGGCGAAATAAAGAGGTGGCCTTAAAAAAAATAAAAAAGGACATTGTTCTCCTCTCCTCTCCCTTTGCGTCTCCCCTCCGCAATTGTCTCCCCGCTGTCAAAACGCACAATGCAATTTCCTCGGGGCAGGGACCTGCCACCCACTTCCTCCCTTCAGAGAACACCGTGGGTCTGTTATTATCATAATTATTAAGCTGTTCCACATAACTAACTTGCGATCTAAGTTCACAATATCCTTCCCATTTTTTTACGTTTTTATTTGGTGGGTAAAGCGTTTGTTGTGCAGCCCGTTAGCATCTTTTCCTCTGTTATAACGCGCTGGGAGACGAATCTTCACATTAAGTTCAGTATTCAAACAAGCTGGCATTGGAAGAAATGGCAGATTATCCCCCCTCGCCCCCCCACCTTTCTTTTTTCCTCAAGGTAACCAACATGAAAACATCTCCTTTTCATGTCCAAATGAATATGCAATCATTTTAAATTCTCAGACCTCGGCTAACCTTCACACTCTGGGGAAATGTGTTAAAATATTGCAATTTAATATCTTTCCATCTGGAAAAGAGAGAGAAGGAAGGAAGGAAGGAAGGAAGGAAGGAAGGAAGGAAGGAAGGAAGGAAGGAAGGAAGGAAGGAAGGAAGGGGGACCCCTCCCCCCCCCAGTATGTCAAATAAAATTATGGATTAACTCAGCACGCTAAATAATTGCCTAATAAGGGCTGGGAGACGCAAATCTTTGCATTTGGGTAATTGTATGTTGGGTGCCTTTGCCTAATGCAATTGTTTGGGCCCGGTTCATTGTTCCATGTGCTATTTGGTCAACGAGCAAATTAGAAACAATTTCTTGGCTAGGAAGAATTACTCTTAATTCTTCTCGCGCACAAAACGCTCATTGGAAACCGGGAGGAAGCGGCGCAGAGGAGGGTGGGGGGACCTACCCACTGAGTACATTTAACAAACTTTTTAAAACGGGCTCCGATTTTCTGGGGTTGGAGAGGTTGGTGGATTAGAGAGGGAAGGAGGGAGAAACGAACGAACAAATGAATGAATGAATGAATGAATGAATGAATGACACGGTACGATCCTGAACGTACATGGAGTACATCCAATTGATCTCTGCGTAAAGAAAGGAAGGCAAAGCATTGCAGCAGCTCGTTCCCGGGTTCCTCTGGGAAAAAAGTCTCCGTCCGGCGGGCTCCCAGTCAGTCCACCTCGATTTGTTCGAGGGGGCAGCCCGGATCTCCTTAAAGCCAATGAGCTATCCCGCGATCCCACACACACACACATATACACGTGTCCCCGGGTGGAGGGGAGGCCGAGCACGTGCTGCGTTTTGGCTGCCAACAGCCCCGCGCGAACATGCCCTGTTTTATTTTACATGCTAAAAAACAGACTACTGTAGGATTAAAAAGAGAGAGAGAGAGGAAAAAAACCACACGCAAATCCAAACCCTTCGGGGACAGAGACACGGGGGGGGGTTGGCTTTCCGGGGGAGGGGAAGGAAAATAAGACACCTTGGTCGTGCGGTGCACGTCTCTCCACATCTGCCTCCAAAACCAGCTATTTTCTGAGCTCCCCCGTCCAACCTGGCTCGGCGCGGTCTGAGTACTTCGGCTCAACTGGGCTTATGAGGAGCCTGTTCACGGAGGTTTCCTGGTTAAAACCCAGTTGTGCTCCTTCCAAGGAAGGGGAGACCCCACCTCGGATCGGGGCGTCAGGCTCCTTCGGCCATCGTTTTAGATGCCCAGAGCTTCCCTTTTCTCCACCGCCTCCCTTGTCCCACTGAACTGATTCTTAAAAACCTGCCCTCTTCCCCTTATCTAACAAGGACAAAGGCGAGAGGAGGGAAAACCCATTTTATGGGGCGCCCTGTTTGCGCTGCGCCTGCATTAATGTTTTAAAATAAAATATATATAAACACACGATCTAGTCTTTTGGGTGGTATGGGGGACAGTTAAAAAGCATAAAAATAAACAAACCTTTTAGGCTTGTACACGAATCTCTCTCTGACCCAGTTCGGGGGATTCTCTGCTAAAGGTTAGGCCTAGCGCATCTTCAAGAGGGGAAAGGACAGACTGGGGCTTGTGTACTAGACACACGGTTTTTAGGGTGTGTGGGTGTGTATACACACACACACACACACACACATTCATTCATTCCCTAGAAATGAATATATATATCTCTCCCTTATGTTTGCAAAATATCTTGGAGGGGAACCCTGTTCTCCCTTTGAAGGATGCTCCCCCTTTTTGAAATGTTTGCTCCTTTATTCCAAAATTGCTCCATGGACTGTTGGAGGGGAAGAGACATCTTGCATCTTCCCCCCTTCCTTTCCAAAACAAGCAAGCGAACCAAACACCTCCAGTGACACCCACAAAAGCAACTCCTGTGTTGCTGCACCAGGCTTTCCTTCTGGTTTCTTCCACCAGAGGATGCCTGCTTTCCAGGAGTGCCGCTTGCAGCGCGTTGCTGCCTCGGTTCATTCCGCGCCTCGCTTTCCCCGCTGTCTGGAAAGGGGGGCTCCCGAGTCGTCCGAGATGGGCGCAACCCCCTCCCCACTCCAGAACCGGGCAGCAGCTCCTCCGAAAAGCACCAGCCTGCTGACCAGCCTCGGAAAGCCTCAGTCACTTAAAGAGACTTGCAAGCGAACGAGCGCTGCAGTTTCGTGGTCAGGGATCCCCAGAAAGGTCACACAGCCCTCTCCAAAACTGACCCCTTTGCCTAATATAGGACACTAACATAGGCTGGAGATTTTGGCCCTGGGTCATCTTCTTTAGCCTCCCTCCATCTCTCAGGAATGGTCCCTTCAAAGTGAGCCAGACCAGGATCAGGATAGCAGGAAAGTCAAGACAACGCATCTCCCAAGTCTTCCAGATTTTCTGAATCCAGAGCTCAGAAGGAATTCAGATTCTTTAAGAATCCCCACCCCCCCTGCTAAGATAGACCTATTACTATTATTATTATTATTATTATTATTATTATTATTAAATTAAATATTGTATGTATGTTTGTTGAAGCTGGGAGAATTTAGGAGCTTGCATTATTCATGGGGACCGCAAAGAGTAGTCAGGGAAATGAAAAAGGCGTAGATTTCGGGGGGGAGTGTGCATTGAAGCAAATTCGGCAGGAGCGAGTAGAAATATCAATGATCTGGACAGTCCAATCAGCCGGGAGAAGTGGGGATGGGGGGGAGAGAGAGATAGAGAACGAGATAGAGGCAGAATCCAAATAGATCTACTCCCTTCCCCCCCTCCTTTCGATCAAACCTGGACAAGATATCAAATGGTCAAATTCCTCTCCTCCCACCCCCACTCCAACATACTATCTATCTATCTACACACAAACACACACCCTTCCCCAGGCAAACACAAGATGTTTTCTGCACTAGGCAGGGAGATCCCCCACTAGCCCCGGTTCTTTATGCATATACAAAGGAAAACTGACAAATTTGTTAATCAAATAAATCTAAATAGATAAAGTTTATAGTGGCAGACAGACCGATATTGCACGGAGCTTACAACACATTTTTAATCTCAAAAGAGACATCTCTGCTGCTTCCAAAGGCAGGTTTTTTTTGTGTGTGTGTGTGTGTGTGTGTGCGTGCTTATGTGTGAGCGAGGGCTCTTTGCACACAGCAAGAAGGGATTTCTAACAAATAAGGAGTCCTACTTTGCTCAGAGCTAATGAGCATTTATAACCCACCAAGAATCTTAGTGCACATATATTACACACACACACACTATTTACATGCATTCAGTCCATACAGAGGGCGGCTCAGCCCTGCACCCTCTCCTCAAATCCAATGAACTGTACAAGTCATAAGGGAAAGCGTAGTTTAGCTTTAAAAAGAAATTGTGGACAGTGTGATGGAAGACGCCAACCTGGCGTAGAACCCCCCCCCCCGCCAAAAAAAAACATTCTCTGTTGGATCATCCCCAAACAAGGGATTTTAAAAAAGGGAAAGGGTGGGGGCAAGTCGGTGTTCCGGACCCCCAAACCTTGAGCTAAAGCCCTGTTAAATGCAGAGTTGTAATTTGTAGCTAAATATATCCTAGTGTGTTCACACACTGGAAGTATAATTCACTGTGTTTGTTGTGTGAGGTTATCAAGCAACCCGCCCATCTGGGTTAAATTAAAGCGAGTTTAATAAACGATCCCAGGCGTAGCCAAATCTCTCTTTCCATTCTGGAGCCAGATTGATAGGCAGATATACAGCACCGATCGATCGATGGGATACAATTCCCACCTACCCACCCCCACCTTTTTATTTTTGGTTAAGAGGGAGGTATAGAATTTGAGCTGCGGATGGAAAAAGTAGTCCAGATTTGGGACAAACCTTCGGAGGCAAGAGGCGAGGTGTGGTCTGTGTCGCCTGTTATTTTAAGAACGAAACCAACTAGCCATCGAGCATCTATAACTTCCCCTCAACGCTTTCTGGATCAAGTTGAGGGTTTGGGCACTTTGGTGATGAGAGATCGGGAATACACAGAAACACACACAGGATCCCCGCCCCCACCTCCCCAAGCTACCTGCAGATGCCGAAATAAAGGTTCCTCGAATGCCATCCACTGTCTCTTCTTTAGAGTCAAGGCAACCTAATCCCAGCAAGTATTTGGGGAAGGAAAGAAGAGTTATTTGGGGTGGGGGTGGGGAGACGAGAGACCGTTTCCCCCCGCAAACATGTTGTGACATGTCATAAGGGTGCCTGTTTTGATAAACACATAATTAGTGCCAGGATGTATGAGCAGCTGCGTAAAAAGGCGCAACTTAGATAATAGCCGCTGCTGCTGCAGCAGCAGCACACACCCAAAGAGCGGATTTGCAAAGCTTTTAAAGCGGTCATTAGGGCCCCCATTGGCTGAAGGGGGCCCAGCCGGATGGGGGGGTCAGGCAAATGGGAGCGTGGAGGGAGGGAGGGAACGCCCTCCCCACGCAGACACCCACACACATCCACACAAAGAAAGGGGGTAGCAGCAAGTGATTCCTAAGGTAGCCTTGCTGGGGTGCAGTGGGGGGGGGCTTGCAGGATGCATTGCTGGGGTGGAGTGGGGGGGGTCCAATCCTTTCTGTCCATTTTTCCCTCCCTCTGCCTTGTTCCCGTGATGGTGCTGGATGCTTAACTACTTTTATTGTTGTGTAAAGTGAAGGCCCTGATTTCTCTCTCTCTCTCTCTCTCTCTCTCTCTCTCTCTCTCTCTCTCTCTCTCTGTGTGTGTGTGTGTGTGTGTGTGTGTGTGTTTGTATTTGTGTGTCAGAAAGCCAGGGAGCTCCTACCTCCAAGGCAGGCAGGAACGAAGACCACGTAAAAACCCGATTACCTCCCCGTCTCCAAATTTGATTTTAGAGCATCCAGAACCCCTTTTCAGAAGGGACCCCTTTTATCGTCTTCATTTTAAAAAAGAAAGAGAGGGGGGAGCTCTCTCCTCTCCTGGAATGGTCTTCTGCGATAGGAGAAGGGAGCAACTCCAGGCTCTCCCCACCCCCCAGAAAGGAGGGAGAGGTGCGGGAGAAGGCTTCCAGTGCGGGAGAGAGCGAGGGAGAAGAAGTGTCCGCCGCGCACCTTCCCTCTCCCTCTGCGCTGTGGGCTCGTTAAGAATCAATGCAAACTAACTGGGTTGGGGGGGGATTCAGGGATAGGAGGGAGGGGCTCCTCCTGCAGAGGCTTTTTTTTACACACACACAAACACACACTTTAAGCAGGGTCTTCGAGAACCCAAAACACATAAGGGGAGCATTTGAAACGCCATGCCCGGAAGAAGCAGAAGGAAGCCATCCAAGAGACTGGCTGATATCCCTGTTTTTATTCCTCAACTCCCCACTCCTCAAGTCCCCACTCCCCTTTCCACCCCAAGCAACTTTTAACACTCTTAACTTCACGGCTCTCTAATAAAAAACAGCGGCGAGGGTTTGCACCGGATTGCTGGTGAAAGACTAAAAGTCACTGAAACTCTCTTGTGTGAGTGATTGAGTAAGAAAGAAAGGCGCGCGCGCGCACACACACAAACGGGGGGCGCACAGCAGCAACTTCGCCAAAGCCCTATGCATTAGTCCTATTTTTTTCCCTATTAAAGATCAATAGATTCTAAGAGAAGATACAGGAATTAATTTTTTTTTCCTCATGCCATTTTCCCTGCCTTTGATTGCATCGCCCGTTTCCACGCGCTTCCATTCCCCGTTTGGTACTAGCAGCCCCCTCTCGCCCACCATGAACACAACCATTGTTACCACGTTGTTAAATTGTACCACGTAAACCCCATGGGGGAGCTTTTCTTTTTTAAGTTCGTGCGTTTCTTCTCTTTCAAAACGGGAGGCATCATATCGTAGCTGCAGCCGGCTCCTCCGCTTCTACACCCATTCTCCCTACCGAAAAACAAGCGGGCGAGAATCTGGGGTCCCCCCTCCTCCCTTTAGACCCCAGATAATCCATGAATGAAATATCGTCTGTACAATATTCCAGCGGAACTAAATTCAGCCCAGTGTTCGGGGCAGATAATTCTTACATTCTCCTCACAGAAGACGCCATCGTTTTATACACTTTTTTATTTTTTCTGTCCAAAAAGGGGGCCCAGACTAGTCATTCTACGCTGAACATTAGGCGGTGGTTGTGGGGAGAAAGTCTTAAGTCCTTCCAAGATTCTCTTATTCTCTCTCTCTCTGCCTCCCTTCCGAAATCAGAGAGGGAACAATACGATCTCTCCTTAATGGAGGTTCTCCCCCCGCTTTAAATTTCTCCATTTCCCCCAAACCTCCTCCCTCTGCTCCCCAAACGGAGCTTCCAGTTTCCTGTTGCAAAGGGGCGGCAAGGGGGGTTAAGGAAAGAAAGAGAGAGAAAAAGAGATCCCCCACTCGTCTACCCTAGAAACGGAGAAAAAAGGAGGCAGGGAAGACCATTGCGTCCCAAGCTGCCTTTGTGCTGCCGGGATCGACAGACTAAACAAGCCCTTTTCCCGCGCCTCTGCCATCGCGAGGGAGGGTGAGAGAGAGATAGATCGTGGGGCGAAAAGGATCGGAGGACTCTTCTTCCGCCTCCCTAGCCTCCTCGGCCTCAAGATCCAGGCGCCCGGCCGCCGCCTAGAACGCAGAAGTTAATTTTATTTTTTGGTATTTTTACACTGGACTATTTCCCCCTCGGAAACAGGCAAGCGAAGAGCCGCAGCGCCTCCTTCGTCTTGGCCAGCGAGGGAAGAAGCTCCAGCTCGGAGGGGAGCAGCGGCCTCGGCGGGAGACGAAGCTGCTGCGCTCGGCTGGCTCGGAGCGAGTCGCCGGCCGGCCATCTTCGCGGCCTCTTGCTTTCTTCCCGCGCTGACCCGCGCCCTCTTTTACCCTGGGTTTGGTTGGTTGGGGAAGCCGCCTTCTGCTCACCTTCCTGGGCTCCGATTCCTCCGAGGAGCAAAAACAAAAGCAAAACAAAAAGAGCCGTATGTATGTTGGGGAGGAAGGAGGGCCGGGAGGAGCAGCAACAGCAGGAGACCTGGGTTTCTACAAACTCGTCCCCCTCGCCAACGCCGATCGCTCTCTCCCTAGGATCGGTGCGGTTTCGCGATTGGATCCCTGCCCCCCCCTTTGAAAAGCGCCCCTCTTATCTTGAGAGTGTGCGATCTCTCCCTGCTTGATCAAAAAGAGATCATACTCTGTGATTGCTAGCAAACTGCGCGCAGAGGCAAATGCTCCCTTCCCCCCCTTCCAAATAGCCCCTTTTCACGGTTTAATTAAAAAATAAAGAAATGGGAGAGTTAGGGAGAAAGGTGCCAACGGGGATCCTTGGTCGGTGGAACAAAATAGACAGCAACAACCAGGGTTTCCCCTCCGTTTCTCCTAGCAGTGGATGAGTTTCACCCATTAATAGAGGGGGAAACGCCACACTATATGAGCGCACCAGAAGAGGCAAGGAAACAACGTTTTCACAACAAAATTCCGACCGGCAAGGAAATCTGAAAAGGATCTAGCAAAAGAGGCCTGGGAATGGGGAGAAGGGGACGCCGGGGAGTTGCAAAGAAAGGCTGTCCGGTTACGAGGCCTCCTTCCTAAAGCACAGTTGTTGCCGCCGCCGCCCCCTCCAGCTGCCGCCGCCTCGCCAGCCCGTCCTTTCACTACCTCTTTTGTTAACAGAAAAGTCAATCCCTTTAATTAAAAATCGTTAAATAAATCTATCTCTTTACTAGCACAAATATACTTTCTATACCGAATTTGCAAAGACATCGATAGGTTCTCGCGCGGCGAGGTCCAGAGATAATTTGATTTGAGGAGGAAGAGAAAATAAAAGAAACAAGAGACTTTAAAATATAACACAGATGCACATCTACATGCTTTTTGGCCTCTTCAGAAAAACAGAAAGTTAATGCTTTTCTTCGTACAGAAATTCCTGGGTCTCTGAGCAATCCTTTTTTGTCCGAGGCACTGGATTTCTCAGATTTCTTTTCACGGCGCAACCCTGCACATGTTTACTCGGGAGTAAGCGCCCCGGTGCTGCCTATGGGGGTGCTGAGTAAGGCCCGCACCCGGACGAGGGAATAAGCCTTATTGAAATTACTTGTGAATAAACATGCATCGGATTATTATTGCTCGGTTACTTACTCTTCGAGCGGGAAACAAAAGCGAGGCCTGAACAAAGCAGATCGCAGGGAGCCAAGCTTAAAAACGGGCGTAAAGAAAAAGTCCGGTACTTGGGAGTGTTGCAATTGGGAAACGAGATGGGGTTTTATATTTTTTTTTTGTAAGCAACTTTAGTTCGGGGTTTTGATTATACAAAGAAGGGGGAGAAGAAGGGCGATTTGCGTTTCGATTCAGAGACTATCTTTAAAACATTGCCTGCGAGTCGCGGCCAACGTTTGGAAGGCGGTTCTACTTTCCTTCCTGCAACAACGTGGAGGCGCCGCGGATTTTGTTCTAAGCTAAGGCTTTGTAGCTCAGACTGCTGGTACGCTTCAAAAGCAAAACGTCCCCCTTATTAATCTTTTTTAAACGGGGAGCCCTCCTGCCCCCTTCTAAACTGACCGCAGTTCTATGCAGGGGCATCACATTAGTTTTATTGTTGTGTACAAAGTTAACAAAAAGGAGGAGGCGAAGAAATGTCCATTTCCACTCAGCCTTCAAAACGGTGTGGGTTATCTCCTAGCACCCCGATTTCAAAAATATTAAGAGATAAGCGAGGTGATACAGCTATGGGGAACTAACTCAGGTTTTCTAAGCCTGTTACCTCTCTTTTGTGGGTGCGGGCAGTTTAAGTGGAGGTGTGTGTGTGTGTAAACCCCCCCACACACACACACATTTAAACACAAAACCGTAACTTGGGGGCAATAAATTGTACACTCTTCCTGAATGAATAAAGTTCCTTTACAGCGCCAAAGTAAATACAGAGCAAAATTGCATTTTGGAGGGAGGGGCATTGCGATATAGATATATATATATATATTTCATGTATGAATGAATTGTTTTCATTTTGAGGGGGATTTCGGCTGGGTATGCGCGCGTGGAGGTTTTGAAGGAGAAATCTGCAAGGAGCTTCTTGAGTTACAAGATGGGGGAGAGAGAGAGATGTACAAAAGTGGCAGGCAGGGGCTGGGCGAGTTGGAATGTTTTTGCCATGTGGTGGGGGAGGCAGAAGGCGACATTTCTCTCCCCCCCCCCCGCTTTGGAATTAAATCTCCATTCATGCGGCAGTTAATGAGAAGGAAAACAGAAGAAGAGAACGCGTTAAAAATAATAAAAAGGGGAGGCGAGAGAAACTTCACAAATACAATGAGAACAAATCGAGACAAAACAATTACTTACAGATCGCTGCTTTCCTGGGTCAAAGTTCTGTTTAACAAACCGCAGGAACAAACAAACAAAAAAAATCCACTTCACTGTAAAAAAAAAGGGGGGGCCACTGGAGATATCCAAGTCGTGGACTGGAAAACGCCAATATTAGAATACAGGTGATTCCCCCCCCCTTCTCTCTCTCTCTCCTTTCCCCGGAGCTCCTTTCTTTCTCTGTCTCTAGAAAGCGGAAACTGGAGATGGTTTTTGCATGTGTGCGCGCAAGATCACAGATCTCTTTTTTTTCCCCCACACCGCCGCCGAGGCGTTTGAGGATTTGCTTTTTACGGCGACGGCACAGTCCTCTCTCTGGCTGCTGCTGCAGTTGCTGTTGTTGTTATTATTATTATTACGAATTTGGCATTTAGTCGCGAGTCTTCTGCTCCCACTCCGAGGTCCCCCTCCCCTCCTACTTGCCCGTGTGGAGTAAATCCATTCAATTAGGGCACCAAGACGGAGCTGGAGGCTCTATAATCTCAAATTTATGGCCGGATGACGTGCCTCTCTCTCCCACAATGGAGACCAGTGACATTAAACAGAAAATTGATGAGAGAGAAGCGAAATCTAATCTCTTTCCCCCCACTTCTTCCACGCCATTGCTGCTGCTGCTGCTGCTACTCGCTGGCCTTTTTTTCCATGGTTTGGAGCGGCGGGGTGGGGGGCGGGGAGGGCGAGACAGGATTTTCTTGTTGGTTGCGGTGGTGGGTGTGAGAAGGGAGCGCGCTCGGGGTGGGGAGGAGAGCAGCACAGTTTATAGTCTCCGGAGGCAAATATGATCCGAACCATTTATTCATTACCCTCTCGCGATCCCTGTACAATTGAGGCATGTGCTAAGGGAGAGCAAGGGGCTTGCCGGAGTTTCCGAAATCGCCCCCAATCCTACTTCACGCACATCTTCTCCACTCCCTCTCACCCGCCCCCTTTCTATCTCGCTGTATTTTATTTTGAATCTTCGGCTTGGGCTTTGGAGATTTACCTGACTTTTTTTTTTTTAGTGCAAAGTGGCATTTTCTCCCTGGCTCAAGAAATACAATCGGAACCCCGGCTTTTTCGGATATGTGTGTGTCTGTGTGTGTGTTGGGGAGGGACTCTCTCTCTCTCAATGTGCCACACTTTGGGGTAGAGAGAAAATAAAAGAAAATATTCATGCGCAAAATGAGAAGTTTTCTTTTGGAGCCGGCTACATTCCGCCTCTATTAGAAGACAGGCGCTATCTAGCTCGTCAACACACACACACATGCACACACACATAGGAGAGGGGGAGTGAAGGCGGAGGGAGCGAGGAAGGCGGCGGGGGGGGGACCCCAAGCAGAATCTGTTGGACTAAAGACAAAAGTAACGTCCCTGTTGCAGCTGCAAACGCAGCGCGGGGGAGGGTGTGCGCGCGCGTGCGGGGGGGGTGGAGCGAGCAGAGGAAATCCCAGCACCTCCGCGTTCCAAACCAGAAGAGGAAACCGAGATTTGCGCTCCCTGGCTCCTTCTGTGCGTGTGTTGCACAGCCTATCTGCCACACGTACTTCCACAACAGCCAGAGAAGCTCCCATTCACCGCCCCAGCAGCAGGCTCCTCTCAATTAAATCCCTCCCCCACAAGACTCGCAATTTCAGCTACAGAAGACACCCTGCAAGAGCCGGAGGGAGGCGAGGAGGGATATTGTCCAGAGCTTCGCCATTTACTTTCAAGTTTCTTTTCTGCCGCCCCTTCTTCTTCCTCTCCGCTCTTCCCCCCCCCCCCCGGCACCTCCCATATCACCGTCCTTGTCTGGAGATGAGTTTACAAACTCCGCGGCTGCTCCCAGCGCCACAGACATAACAATGGCCCGGTGGAGGAAGTGGATGAATCTAGTGGATTTTGCACTTTTTTCCTTCCGCGGGGGGGGGGACGGACACCGGGAGCTCCCAACTGGCTCCTTCCTCAGCCTCTTTTGTCTGTTCATGCCTGGAAGGTCATCGACATCAGAAGGGTTGCAGAAGCAGCCACCACAGGAGCCAGCCCGGCCTCGTCACAAACTCCCTCACGACACGGCTTTCCACCTTTCCCTCCCCTGCGCCCCCTCCCTCCACACACACATGCAAGAGTTCAGTCTTGTAGCAGGGAGTACCATAGGCCTGTAATAAGGGGCAATATTTTCATCTGGTTGGTTTGAAATCCACCACTTTGTAATGAAAATGGTACCTGGACTTGTGGGTATCAATGGGTCAATATGAAGTTCCATAAACGCCAACCAGTGTTCATGCCTACTTGTTTTTGAGCCGTGCTGCAGCATTCCGGTGAAACTGCTCTCAAACGAATGGATTTTGTGCGTGCTTTTAAATGTTTTCAGCACTGTTTTTAAATCAGTTACTTTATTTGTTTTGTAATGTGTTATATTGTGTGGCTTTAGCTGTATCTGTTTTAATTTATGCAATGAGCCATCTTGAGTCCTGCGCTGGGAGAAAGGCAAGCTATAAATAAAATAAAATAAAATTCAATACTGCAGTCACAAAGGCAGCTGGCTGCTGGGGAATGTGATATTAGAGGATTGTCACCGTGCTCACTGGAAGGACAGATCCTGAAACTGAGACTCCAATACTTTGGCCACCTCATGAGAAGAGAAGACTCCCTGGAAGGACGAGATGGTTGGACAGTGTTCTCAAAGCTACGAACATGAGTCTGACCAAACGGCGGGAGGCTGTGGAAGACAGGAGTGCTTGGCGTGCTCTGGTCCATGGGGTCACGAAGAGTCGGACATGACTAAACGACTAAACAACAACAACACCGTGTGTGGCTGTGTCCATGTCCAATGATGCTCATTCCTTAAGTCTTCTTAGAGTATATTATAACCTAGTCTTCTGACACTGCATTGGATGAATGCCTTCAAGATGTTGGCCTTCCAGATGGCTTTTGCTGGACTACAGTTCCCATCATCCCTGATCATTGGCCATTCTGGCCGGGGCTGATGGGATTTGGAGTCCAACAGTATCTGGTCTGGTGGACCAAACAAGTCCTCCATACATGCTCTAGATCAGGCATGTCCAAAGTCTGTTTTGGAGGCCTAATCCGGCCCACCGGTCGGTTTAATCCGGTCCCTGTGGCAGTTTAATTCCTGGGGTAAAATCTTAAAAAACTTCAACAACTCCAACCCTAAAAGCTCAACAACTTCAATCCTTTAAAAAAGGTCAACCACCTTGGTTGGCCCCCATGGCCCTTCACTTCATCAAATCTGGCCCTCTTTGAAAAAAGTTTGAACACCACTTCTCTAGATAATTCCAGGGAATAGTGTTTATGCAAATGACCCTCTAGTCTAGGAAGACAAGACTGAAGTCTGGTTCTGACATTTTGTGTGTTGTTTCTCTTCCTACATGCCTTGTTTCCTTGACCTTGTTTTGCCCTTGCCTGCCTTCACACCATGCCTGCTTTGAAGAACTATGGTTAGATCCCTTGCTCTCCACCCTCTCTCTTGCCTCTTCCCTACCAGAGCTGCAAGGATGAGTAAGAATATAGATTTGGATGTCTCATTACCTGTTGCTCGGACGCCGCAGGGACTGGAACAAGACCTGGCGGTATCACTTCCTGTCCCACTGGGACCAACCGTTTATCATCTTCTCTTGTTGCTCACCTCTCAACGTTAAAGCTCGCATTCTGAGCTCATGGCACCCTTGTTGCACAGCTTGGGCCTTCGCGCACAGAAGGGAATTCATGCCGGCTCGATTTCTGAAACAAGAGGTGATATGGGGCTCATTTCACACAACCTCTCCCCATACTGAAGCCACTCACATGGAAGAGGAGACATTCTTGCCTGCCCAGGCCTGCACAAGTGGCAGGCTCCCTACCACTTGGCAGGCCCCAAATGCTCACTCAGCAGGAGGATGTTTTTGGCTTGACAGATCTCAAGCCATAGAGTCCAGATTTAATAAGAGGCTATTAATATGTTTTCCCCATATATATATATATATATATATATATATATATATATATATATATATATATGCAGGTTTTGGTGTCCTCGGGTGTCTTCCCGTGTAAAAGTTGGGGTGTCTAGGCGACGTTTCGACGAGGTCTCACTCGTCATCTTCAGGCTGGTGCTTTCGGCTTCTTGTTACTGGAACCGAAAGCACCAGCCTGAAGATGACGAGTGAGACCTCGTCGAAACGTCGCCTAGACACCCCAACTTTTACACGGGAAGACACCCGAGGACACCAAAACCTGCATTCCTGTACCCGTGAAAATCTACGAAAGCATATATATATATATATATATATATATATATATACACACACACACACAGTGGTACCTCGGGTTAAGGACTTAATTCGTTCTGGAGGTCCGTTCTTAACCTGAGGTACCACTTTAGTTAATAGGGCCTTCTGCTGCCGCCACCGCACAATTTCTGTTCTCATCCTGAAGCAAAGTTCTTAACCCGAGGTACTATTTCTGGGTTAGCAGAGTCTGTAACCTGAAGTGTCTGTAATCCGAGGTACCACTGTATATATCTACATGCATTTGCCCCAGTGAAATGTCTCTTGGTGACATTATCTGCCTTCCCTTCCCTTCTGCAATGCCAGAGGACCTCATAGACCTCCTATGGGGGCAAAGCAGGAAGTTTCAGACTGATTCTGTAGCTGAGGCCCAGAGAGGCTGTCCTCAGCCCATGGCAGAGGACTCCACCATTGTCAAGAGAAATGCCCCAGAGCACCTTGTCTGTGAGCTGAAGTCTTGAGCATCATGTCCACATGGAGAAGTATGTGGGTATTTAATTGCATTCAGGTTGAGTGCAAGGTTAGTCACCTGGGGCAAGGAAGGTGACGTGCCTGGGTATTGTCCTATTCATGCCTACCTTCATATGGAAAAGGTCAATGTACCCGTTTTGCCTGCCTTTCTTTGGAAAGGTGCCCTGTTAGCTTAGGGCAAGGGGTGATTTCAAATACCTTTCTGATGTTCTTCATCATGAAGGACATCTGCTTTGTTTCTTTTCTTCCACCCCTTTTTCCCCCTTTTAAAAAAGTTTTTCTGAGTTTCTGAAGACTCGCAAGCTTTTCTGTGCCTCTGGGTAGCTAGGTCCGTAGTTGTAGGCTGCTTTTAGATTCGGGATGGTTCACACCCAGGCTTAAAGGTAAAGGGACCCCTGACCATTAGGTCCAGTTGTGACCGACTCTGGGGTTGCAGCGCTCATCTCGCTTTATTGGCCGAGGGAGCCGGCATACAGCTTCCAGGTCATGTGGCCAGCAGGACTAAGCCGCTTCTGGCGAGCCAGAGCAGCGCACGGAAACGCTGTTTACCTTCCCGCCGGAGCGGGGATTCGAACCGCCGACTTTCTGATCGGCAAGACCTGTGGTTTAACCCACAGCACCACCCGCACTTAATTCAGTTTAAATTGCACCAAATTGATGCTGGGCTGGGGGCAGGCAGGTTCCTTAAGCGGCTTTCAGTTTTCCCACCTGGTTTTCTTGTTTAATTTAGATGTCCCCTAAATTAAACTTGAAATGCTTACCAGAGTAAAGAAACGAGCATGGATCTGACTCCTGGAGCTACACAGATATCAGGGACATCCAGGCATTCTAAGTCACCTGCTCTGGTTATCAATCTTTATTTTAGCTTTACAGAAGAGAACCTGAGAAGATATGTTTGATGCAGGGACTTTACAAGGGCTCAAAATTACCGTAGTTGGGTGGCATGGGGTGGGGTATAGAAACTAGAAAATTTTGAAACTTTCTATAGATTATAACATTTGGCTTTAAAGTGCTCCTTTGCTTTCTGTGTTTCTAGTCTTCTTCTATAAAGATGCAGGGTAAAATTCCAACGTTGTGTTCCTCTAATCATTCCACCTGCACCCCCTGTATGCTGTTCTGGGGGTTCCTCCACCGCCAAACCAATTTTGGAGCTGCAGGAGGAGAAGAGGGAGAAAGCCCTATTGCTCAAGCAGAAGTCCTTGTGCAGTTCTTCTGCCGATGGGGCCGGTTTGGTGAATCCAGCCTGCAGGTGTTTCAAGTGTTGTCTTTGGACCAAGACCTGGGTTCAAATCCTCAGCTGCAAAGCTCAGAGATGACAATGGGGCAATCATTGCCAGCCTAACTTCTGATCCGACTGAGAACGGACAGTTCCACTGCTTTGCAAGTCAGAAAGCACCTCTGAATGTTTGTACAGTGGTACCTTGGGTTACATACGCTTCAGGTTACAGACTCCACTAACCCAGAAATAGTACCTTGGGTTAAGAACTTTGCTTCAGGATGAGAACAGAAATTGTGCCGCAGTGGCGCGATGGCAGCAGGAGGCCCCATTAGCTAAAGTGATGCTTCAAGTTAAGAACAGTTTCAGGTTAAGAACGGACCTCTAGAACGAATTAAGTACGTAACCAGAGATACCACTGTATGTCTTCCTCACAAACATGGCTAGAAACTTGCTTTTTAATTTAAAAATCCAAAATTAAGAGTTTTAATCAATAATCAATATTACGAATCAGATGTCATTTTGGGTCGCGCATGTGTCTGGAATACATGTAGACTTGATTAAAAGATGGTTTACCCTGTGATTGGTTTTAAATGGCTTCTCTAATTTAACTGACATGTAGATTAATTTTTTAAGGTCAGTTTCCATGCTGGACAAAGGTCATTGTTAGTAAAGGGCATAAATTTAAATACTTTAACATGAGCAAATGCATCTTCTCCTTTCCATTAAAAAAAATAAATAAGTGCCAACAACCACAAGAATGCAATGAGTTGCCGGGAAACTTCTATTTTAAATTGATTGAGGATGTGGATTGGAGTTTAGGGCGTATTTTAGGCCTCTGTTTGAAATTCCCAGATAACTGAAATGGGATCTCTGTCCCATAAGCCTGAAAGGACGGAAGTCATTCTACTATGCTGCTCCTGGTGTAATCATGCTTTTCTGACCCCTGGATGAGATGCAGGGGCATAAAAGCCACCATGCACAATTCCAGCAAGAATCGGGTCCTCCCTGCTCCCCTCGCTCCAGCCCACCTGAGGTATTCTCTCTGTACTAGTTTTGGAATGATGAGGGTGGCAAGAACTAGCTGGCTATAGCTGTGACAGTGTCAGCAGCATGGAAGCCCAATGTGGGTCTTTTTCTTAATTTTAAATTTATGTAACATAATTGTTACAAAATATAAGCAAAACACTGCAAATACATACACACATATACACTTCAAATAAGCATATATACATGAAAAAAGGAACAAGAGAAAAAAAGAAAAGTAAAAAGAAGAAAAATTAAAGAGAAAAGAAGAAGAAAAGGTGGAAGAATTTCTTCCAAATTTATTCTACAAATATCTTAATATGAAAATAATAATAAAATTTCATTGATTGACTTCCATTGCTTACACTGCACTTCCTATATACATTTTAAGCAAGATTGTATCTGTTATTCCGTATCTTTCCCATACAATCTCACACAAATATTCTAATCAATACGTTTTCTAAATCTTTCATAAATCTATTCTAAACACAACCAATACCTTACATTTAATCCTTGTCATAAATAATCATTTAGACATTTCCATTGTTTCTGGATTATAATTTTTTTGTCTTATCAAATCAGTCAACTTTGCTAATTCCAAGTATTCGCATAATTTATTCAACCATTCTTCTTTGGTTGGAACATAATTTCCTTTCCAATTACCCAATGTGGGTCTTGAATGGGGGAACCTAAGAAATGGTAGATGTGAATCTAGCCGTTGGCGTATCAGCTAGTTCCGGCCAAAAGAGAACTTCAGGGAGACCAACCACACCAGCCAAGAAAACCTTCCTGTACTAGGGGAGGGGAACCAGTGGTCCTCCAGATCTTGCTCAACTACAACTCCCATCAGCATGACCATTGTCCATGCTTGCTGGAGCTGATGGGAGTTGAAGTCTAACAACATCTGGCAGATTACAGGTTCCCTCTCCTCTGCTGTAACATTTAATCTAGGAACTCAAGTGGCTGTCTTTTTTTGGATTCCTGTTGACATTCTAGGTGCACCAGGTGGCTGCAGCAGAAAGGGTGTACTTGGTGGTGACACTCAACTGTGGAACACCCTCCCTGGGGATCTTGCCAGTCACTTACCTTGATACCATTTTGGTTCAAGGGAAATACCTTTTACCCCCTCCCTTCCAGAGGCTTTTTAATCCTTACTACACTGCTTTTGTGCTGCTCATTTGTTTGTAATTCTGCTGACTGTTCATTTATCCTGTGGTGTCTTGTTCTTCTTTTAATGTTTTGTGTTTTCATTTGCTTTACTGTAAATTTTAACTTTTCATTAGGCATCCTGCTGGGTCTGGGAATCTGTTGAAGGTCAGGGTATAAACTTAGCAACCAACCAAATAATCAAATACCTTTATTCCACCCATAGCAAGTTGGAAAAGTAAATTCCTTCCTTCCTTCCTTCCTTCCTTCCTTCCTTCCTTCCTTCCTTCCTTCCTTCCTTCCTTCCTTCTTAACAATTTGACTTTATTAACAGTATTTTTTTGTTTCAATATTTCAATATTTGTAAACAACAACATGTAACTAAGTGAGCCTTTCTAGGAAAGGTGTCTTGGAACTAAGTTTAAGGAAAGAAATTGAGAACTGCTGGCAGGCAACAGATGGGAAAAGGTGTGTGCAGTTGTGAAAAGGATGCCCAAGCAAGGCTGGGGGAAAACCCTCTTAAGGATTCAGAGGAAGAAGAAGCGATGATGTGCCTTCATGGTGGCGCCAGCACTGGCCACTAAAGCTGCAGAACATGGCCAGGCCCTTTCCCTCCCACCATTATTTCAGAATCTGAATTGCGGAAGTAGAACACGTATGCTTCGCACTAAGTTTATACAATTAAATGTGCCCAATTTGCATGGTGCATTCCGGTTACAGAATTTGCATTTTGTGGTTGTATTTGATTTATGTGTGTGTGTTAGCAAAAGCACACAGCCCTGTGGTAACAACTGAGCTGATCTCTAGGCAATGATAAGTAGGTATAAACCTGTTTGTGCATTAAGGTGAAACCCTTGTTTTTTCACTGAGCTGCAGCCCTGCAGGTATAGCAGGTTGAAACTCTGTCATCAAACTGTATAGAAACCCATCCTGCATGTATAGTTTTTAGGCTGAGAAGGATGAACACCCAAGGAGTTTAAGCAATGGAATTTTGGCACACAGACCTTATACAAACCCCTCCCAATTTTTGATAGAAGCTTAATAATAATAATAATAATAATAATAATAATAATAATAATAATATTTATACCCCACCCATCTGGCTGGATTTCCCCAGGCACTCTGGGCGGCTTACAGAATATCTAAAAATATCAAGCATTGAAAACCTGATACAGGGCTGCCTTCAGATGTCTTCTAAAAGTTTTGTAGTTCTTTATCTCCTTGACATCTGAAGGGCGTTCCACAGGGACAATGCCACTACCAAGAAGGTCCTCTGCCTGGTTCCATGTAATGTCACTTGTCTCAGTGAAGGAACCAGTAGAAGGCCCTCAGATTGGATTGATCTTTATTACGGCCATTGGCCCGTCACACGACAGTTTCCCATACCACCATAATGTACTTGAACCTCCAAATTTAAAACCGCCAAAACTTAGAAAAAAACAGACAAGAACCAAAGCAAAACAAAAACAAAAGACCAACATCATACATTACAATAAATTTGTAACATAAACATCGCCCTCTGCGAAGGCCCTCAGAGCTGGACCTAAGCGATGGAGCTGGAGACGCTCCTTCAGGTATACTGGGCGGCGGCCGTTTAGGGCTTTAAAGATCATCACCAACACTTTGAATTGTGCTCGGAAACGTACTGGGAGCCAGTGAAGATACTTTAAGCCTGGTGTTATATGGTCCCAGCAGCCACTCCCGGTCACCAGTCTAGCTGTCACATTCTGGATTAGCTGTAGTTTCCAAGTCTCCTTGGAAGATAGCCCCACGTAGAGCACATTACAGTAGTCCAAGTGGGAGAAAACCAAGGTATGCACCACTTTGATGAGACAGTCTGTGGACAGGTAGGGTCTCATCCTGTGTACCAGATCTTCTGCAAACTTTTGATCTTTTGGCTGCATATATTATTCCCACCCACCCCCACCATTAACATCACTGGAAATTTGCTATCTGGCAAGGAATTTGATTTCCAGAAGTACATTAGAATTCACAGAAGAGTAATTGTTAGAGGCAAGGTTACTACGCCCTGCAAAGCACTCCATCACCATCACTGTCCAATGCTGAACCTAGTCTTCCCACATCCATCTCATTCCAGTCTGGGTCTCCTTCAGTATCCAGCCTCGTCAGAATACTGGAATTCTGCAAAAACCAGAGCACTGCAAGCAGACAGAACATCCGCTTGGAGGCTTTAGGCAAGCCACACTCCCACTGCTTCAATTCCCACATCTGTAAAACTAGGAAAAATAAAGACCTACTTCAAAGGGTATTTTGAGGAGAAATGATAAGAAAGATTGAAATGCCCTTGATGCGCTGCAGGACTTACTTCTGGGTAAGCAAGCCTAGGAGTGTGCTATAAAATTGGCTGCGATCCTGAAGAAAGGCTATACGCCCTAACAGACTACGGTGGCAGTAAAAACAGTGGCGTAGCGTGGGGGTACGGGGGGGCCGGCCGCACCGGGCGCAACATCTGGGGGTTAGGGGGCGCAAATCCACGGGTTAGGGGGCACAAATTACTTGCCTTGCCCCGGGTGCTGACAACCCACGCTATGCCACTGAGTAAAAATGCCACTGCCTAAATAACCCCTGTTAGCTTGAGCAAGCCAGGACTGAAGGTGTGCAGGCAGATTTTGAACACACATTCTGCCACTGACACAAACAGTAGGGAAAATGTTGTCCAGTTAGTTTGCTTTTAGTTCAGCTGCTTAGAGCATGGTGGTGATAATGCCAAGGTTGCAGGTTTGATCCCCGTATGGGACAGCTGACTATCCCTGCATTGCGGGCTTGAGGGTTGGACTAGATGATCCTCAGGGTCCCTTCCGACTCTACAATTCTACAATGCACTCTTTTCATGGTAATGAGGGGGCAGCGGCTTCTGGCCTGGCAGATCCAACACCCTCATCCACCCCACCCCAACATGCCCCAGGAGCACACCCTGTTTCTGGACATGCTCCCCCTTGGAGCAGCGGTTCTCAACCTGTGGGTCCCCAGGTGTTGTTGGACTACAACTCCCATCATCCCTGACCACTGGTCATGCTGGCTAGGAATGATGGGAGTTGTAGTCCAACAAACATCTGGGGACCCACAGGCTGAGAAACTCCGCCTTGGAGCATCTTCAGTTACAGACTTCAGTGGGGCTTTTAGGTGCCACAATAGGGAGACTTCTGCCCATGGGCTCCCATTCTGCCCGTGATCTTGCTCTCACCTGGAGAGAGGGTCTGCAGCCATCCCACAGCCTCTCAGTTGCCTGCCCAGTTGATCGCAGGATTGCTTCCTTAAGCAGTGCATTTATTTCAAAGCATGCTGCATGAGAACATCAAAAGGACTTGCTTCCATGTTTATGTGTCTTGCACAGGGGTCCTAAAATATTAGGGGAAATATTCATAGAGTTAGCAGTGACAATGGTTTCACTCCTGCACAATCAGCCTGACTGCAACATTTGCATTTTTTAAAAAAAATCATACATTTTTCATTTCCGTGTGATCATCACCAGCCCTTTCAGCATTGTTTGTGACAGTATGAGGATCCTCTTCACAATATCTAAGCAGGGAAGCCCTCACCCCCATTTCGCAGATGGAAAGTAGGAGGCTGGAGCAATTTGCCCCTAGTAACAAAGTGGGGAGGAGTAATTTGTGCTTCTCGCAAATTTATCCCAAACTCCTGGTCTATCTCTGAGCTCACCATCCTGATTAAACGTTTCCTGCTGACACTTGTGCATAGATTTTGGCAGCGCCTGTGATTTTTTGCTTTGGAACAAGGGCTGTGGCCCTGAGTGGGGAGAAGAAAAAGAACCAACTTAACTCCTATTAGCCACTGCCATTGTATCAGATGTGTTAATAATCGGGTTTGCTAATGCAATTGCTACCACGATGCGAAAATCCGACTGGAAAATGTATTAGAGCAATTATCCCTCTTACTACCTCAGCCTGGTGTAGCATTAATATTCAATTTTGATGTGGAAGTCCTATTATGTTAATGACTTTTGTGACAAAAGTCATTAATGTAAGACTCCCTCTCTCTCTCTCTCTTTTTTTAACGGCTCGGCATTAGCTGGGTTGAATACCAACGTGACGTCGGGTAAGTCTAACAAGATAAAACATAAACTTGCCGTCGCTGCACTGTGCAGTTCCTTAACATATTCCTAGTGTGTTAGCGAGAGCTGCCATTACCTCGCTACAATGGGGAATGATATACACTACAAAGTCAATAATTCGACAAGACCGAGCCTTGTCTAGAGAGAGCTCTAGTTCCTCAAAACCACAGCCTGTTATCAGAATCTCAAATAAAAGCCTATGGCAAAGGAAGTTTGTTGCAGCTCTATGATTATAGAAATAGCCCGTCCAGAAGTACCAAAGGGCTGTTTTTAATTCAATGTCCCTTGGAGCAAAGCTTGCAAACTGTCCCTCATTACAAAGCGCATCACTCAGTGCTTTTGGGGGGTTTTGTTGTTTTTTTAAAGTGAAATTTCTGAACGTCCTGCGTTAAGTGTGGTGCGCCCTAAATTGCAGGTGTACAAAAAGCTGAATCAGGAAAGGAAGCCATTGATGGGAAACTTCTGTAGATTTGCTTTGAACCACACAGCATTGCATAGGCACATCAGCAGTGCCTTGCAGCGAACAATGCACAGCAGGCATCAAATCCCACAAACGGAGTTTGGCCCTCTCCTGGGCGAAAAGCTCACACTTATTTAGAAAAAGCCGAGCAGGATAAGGGTGCAATGAACGAGAGGGATTTTCATGGGATTTAAACAATGGCTGTTTAAGCGTGGTGTGGTCCTCCTTAGTGAGACGAGGACAGTTGGGAGCTCCTCTCTTAATTTCTCCGAGTCTTTAGGTAGTGGAAGTGCTAGTGAGGAGCACAAATGTGACCCTCAGCCTCTTGGAGAACTGTTGTTGGTTATGTTTACCTTTCGGCTTCCTTAAGTCCAGGCTGAAATTAAAAGCAACTTGTGCAACCTCTAGAGTAGAAAAAGACTTTGTCTGAACTCTGGGAAAAATCACAGTCACCAAGAGCCTAAGGGTGCCTCTCTGTTAGAAGGTAAAGGTAAAGGGACCCCTGACCATTAGGTCCAGTCGTGACTGACTCTGTGGTTGCGGCTCTCATCTCGCTTTATTGGCTGAGGGAGCCGGCATACATATGTGGCCAGCATGACTAAGCCGCTTCTGGCAAACCAGAGCAGCGCACGGAAATGCTGCTTACCTTCCCGCTGGAGTGGTACCTATTTATCTACTTGCACTTTGACGTGCTTTCAAACTGCTAGGTTGGCAGGAGCAGGGACCGAGCAACAGGAGCTCACCCCGTCGCAGGGATTCGAACCGCCAACCTTCTGATCGGCAAGTCCTAGGCTCTGTGGTTTAACCCACAGCGCCACAGTGAAGCTATTTGCCTCAGGTCATGGACTGACATACACTGGCTTGAATATCTAGGAATATAGGGAACTGTGTTATTGCCACTAGTCCACCAGGTCCACTACTGTCTCCATTGAGCTCTCCAGGATTCCAAAGAGAAATCTTTCTCAGCTCTACTTGAAGACAGCAGGAATTGAACCTGCAACTTTCTGTATGCAGAGCATGTGCCCTGCTTCTGAGTGATGGCCCCTCCCCTTGAGGCTGGCAGAAGACTTTGAGTGATAAATGGCATCTCCTGCTCTCATACTAATTACATTTTCTCCCTCCTGCTCAAGTTTTTGAGTTCTGGGTGCCCAAATAGGCTGGGTTAAGGAAGGAGGGCGAGAAAACAGATTCTTGCTGCTGCTTGAACTCAAAGTTTACTTGTTAGTTCTTTAAGAAAAAAGTAAGAAATACTTTGTAAGAAATTAAGACATGAAATTTTGAAGGAATAACATGAACAAATGTTGCAAATTCTGGACATTTGTCTACAATCAAGCTTGATGCAAATTTCATTTTGGTTGACTTCATGTGTCTGTTTTGTGGAGGTCAACTTCAACTGGTTGCCCAGGAGTCGAGTGGCCGTGTAAACAACAGGATAGAATTTTTATACCTTTAGCCATGGTGTTGGAGACAGAATTTCAGCAGGAGGAACCAAAGTCTGCAAGCTACACCTGCTGAAATTCTGTCTCCTAAGAAAACTATTTAGAGGTACAGGAAGCCTTATCTTTCTTGTGCATCCAGCCACTCCTAGACGACAGGCTGAGGTGACATTTTCAGGTGGTAGATTTACACGACAGGTGCCTTTTCACCCACAGAGCACAAACTACACACAAGCCTAACTGTGCAAGCCTTACTGAAGTGAACCAGAACTTGTGCAAGGCTGGTTAAAGGAGACCCTGTTGATGAACTGAAGCCCATGTTAACCGATAGGAGTGAGTGTATCAACTGGAAGTTGTATCCAAGGCCCTAAAACGCCTCAGAACGTTGGTTGGATAGTAGATGGATAGTTAGAGCATGGTGCCAATAATGCCAAGGTTCAAGGTTCGATCCCCATAAGGGACAGCTGCATAGTCCTGCATTGCAGGGGGTTGGACTAGATGTTTCTCAGGGTCCCTTCCAACTCTTATGCGTCTAAGGATGGGCACTAGCCTTAAAGCAACTCCATCTGGGCTGATATCTGTTAACTGCCCCATATATCTAGATTCAGGTAGGTAGCCATGTTGGTCTGATGCAGTCGAAATAATAATAAAATAAACTGTCCAGTAGCACCTCAGAGACCAACTAAGTTTGTTCTGGGTGGGGTTTTTCTCAGGAGGGTAGTTAGGAGATGGGTGATTGACTCAATGTTGCTGAATTACAACTTATTACCAAAATGAAAACTATGGAGAGACCTGGTCTGAATAGAGATACTGGATTTTTGTCTCATTACACATGCTACAGCTATTTTTGGTCATCTGCATACTATCTGATGCCTTTTTCTGTAGGACTAATTGCAGTCGTCTGAACAACTAAACAACAACAATTGCAGTCGTCAACAGGTTTACCATACCCATTGAGTCAATCACCCAACTCCTACTATCCTCCTGAGAAAAACCCCACACTATATATAAGGATCTGGTGACTTCTGTTTCAGTGTATCTGAAGAAGTGTGCATACACACGAAAGCTTATACCCAGAACAAACTTAGTCTATAAAGTGCTACTGGACATTTTTTTTTATTCTTTTGACTGCCCCATTTATCATCATCATTATTATCTTTAATCTTTACCCCATCCTACCATAACACATGGCATGCCAACCTTTCCAAACCTGGTGGCCTCCAGAAGTTTTAGCCTCCAACTTCCATCACCCCCCCCTGCCAGCACAGACCATGGCCAGGGGGATTATGGGAGTTGTAGTCCAAAACATCCACTTGGTTCAAGAAGGCTGGTCTGCAGGGTAAGTGGTAAAGGAAGGGGGAAGAAAACAAAAGCTTTCATTGTTCTAGTTACAGGTAGTTAGCTGTGTTGGTCTGCCGTAGTCAAAACAAAATTAAAAAAATCCTTCCAGTAGCACCTTAGAGACCGACTAAGTTTGTCATTGGTATGAGCTTTCGTGTGCATGCACACAAAAGCTCATACTAATGACAAACTTAGAGTGTGCATGCACAAGAAAGCTCATACCAATGACAAAGTTAGTTGGTCTCTAAGGTGTGACTGGAAAAAAGCTTTCATGTTGGAGTAGCACTAAACTTTAAGGTCCTGGTTCAATTTGGAAATGCAATAGAATGGGGAAAGAAATGAATTGGATGCCTTCCCCAAGCCCACCCCTACGCTTTCTGGCTCTGCTTGCAGTCTGCCTCAGTGTGCATTTCCAACAGACATTTTAAAGGTCAGTGTCACCCATGCAGGTCTGGGAAAGTTGCAAGCGGCGTGGCAGAGCGGAGATAATGTCCCCAATTCATTATTCTGACTCAGGCCCTTTTCATTTCTGCACCGAGCCGCCTCCCTATCTTTCCCCCTCTGCATAAGTGCTTTCCCCCTCCCTCCTTCCCCACCCGCCGCCACAGTCCTCCTGCTTCTTTTTTCTCCTCCAAGAAACAAAACAGATACATAAGGCTGGTAAGATGAAGTGTCCTCTGCTAATGTCTGCCTGTGATTCAGCCCAAAGGGCTTGGCAAAGAGACTGTGCTGAAGACATTCAGAAGCAAAAGAACACAAATGAGTTTTAAGAGACGTTTTGATTTATTTCTGGAGCGGAGGCAAATGGCGAGCTCGGGATGGGGAACTTAAGACACCTGGTGTGAGGCTGAACTGGGGGCACTTTAAAGGACCAGGATACGCAGGCGGCAGCATTTTCCTGTCTCAGAAATGTGTTTTCTTCGAGATGGAAAAAGGAGTGGTGGCGGCAGCAGCAGCAGCGACGACAACAACAACCCATGAGCCTCCCTTGACCTATTTGGGCTGCTGTCCTTGTCCCTTTGTTTGCTTGTCTGGATTTTCACAAATCATCCCAACATATCCACCCAGATGGGCCAATCAGTTTTCTGCAGAGTACTCCCTGCCTTTAGCCGCTGCTGCTGCTAGGATTTCCATCCGCTCCGGCTACAGAAAAGGTCAGCCAGCAAATAGGCAAGAGGAGTCCTGAAGTAGAGGAGAAAGCATGTCATTGCCATGTAGGCTGTCTTCTGACAGGCTACACAAAGCCAATTGTCAGATCCCATTGCCACTGGGGAGCTCTGTCCTGGTGGAGGTGCCAAAGGGGGAAGGCCAAGCGGAGGGCTCCCCCTCCCTCACGGTCCAGCCATCATGTGACGATTCCCTGGGAAAACCTATTTTTCTGGCCGACTCATTGGTCCTACACACTAAGGGGCTATTGTTATTTACTGTTTATTGGGGCCTCCGGGACAATCAGGGCAGAGGGGCGGGGTCAGGGTGACCATTTGGCCCAGGGGCTTCGAGCTCAAAGGAGGCCTCAGATTTAGACACTTGTTAAAAAAAATTATAAGTTTCGCAGCTTGTTTATATGCACACTGGACCCAAATGTGACACACTCTCAGATAGGAAAGGCTTTGTTAAGTATCCCCTCAAAAAAGTTACATCCCTCTTTATTTTTGGCACCTAATTCTGTTTTTTTGGGTGTTGTCATTTTTATTATAGCTAGGGGTCTTAAAAGCTGGAATGGCCAGGTTTCTCTGAACCCCTGAGATAATCTATGGGTTTCTGCTTTCTATGCTATGGGTTAGGTGTGCATTGTGAAAGGGACGTCCCCCCTCTACTTTTAAGAAGAGGGAGCGACGGTCTTGCCTTGTATGGCTAACATTGCTTTCTTTTTTTCTTTTCTTTTTGGTGAGGCCTCAAAAACTTGCCGCCACCTCTGCTCTTGAAATTCACAGCTTGTGTGCAATTTAATATTGGATGAGCCTTTGAACTTTGCTGAGAATCTTGGCTCTCTGTTTAAAATCCACCCCCACCTTTTAGATCCTGAAGGTTTTGGAGGGCAGGCTGTCAAAGCCCAACCATATCGCTTGCTAGTCCATTCATTTTTATCAAAAAATATATAACCCTTGATTGCAATAAAATCTCGCAGAATTTACAAGAAATATTAAAATTGTCCATGAAAGGCAGTTAGAAAACATTTGAAGGTGACTAAAACCAACAGTAAGGAGAATAAAACACGTCAAGATCTGTATGTCTGGATAGGCTTAAAACGAAACTGTTTTAAACGGGTGCCAAAAAGAGAACAGCGAAGGTGCCTGGCTGAAATTATTAGGGAGTTCCAACGTGTAGGTAAGGTAAAGGTAAAGGTACCCCTGCCCGTATGGGCCAGTCTTGACAGACTCTGGGGTTGTGCGCCCATCTCACTCTATAGGCCAGGGGCCAGCGCTGTCCGGAGACACTTCCGGGTCACGTGGCCAGCGTGACATCGCTGCTCTGGCGAGCCAGAGCCGCACACGGAAATGCCGTTTACCTTCCCGCTGGTAAGCGGTCCCTATTTATCTACTTGCACCCGGAGGTGCTTTCGAACTGCTAGGTTGGCAGGCGCTGGGACCGAGCAGCGGGAGCGCACCCCGCCGCAGGGATTCGAACCGCCGACCTTTCGATCGGCAAGTCCTAGGCGCTGAGGCTTTAACCCACAGCGCCACCTGCATCCCTTATAACGTGTAGGTACTGCTGCATTAAAATAGATGTCTCTTACACTGCAGAGTATTATGTGGCACCTGTAACAGTGGCAGTTCCACAAATCGATGTGATTGAAGTAGACATCTATGGAGTAGGGAGATCTCACAAGTGGTCTCAAGCTGTGAAGGGCTTTATTGTGTTTGAGCCCCACACTGGGCAAAAGAGTCCTGCATCACACGTTGTTGGATTTGATGAACCTTGGGGTCTCCTCACAACCCTATGATTCTAGAACCTACATACCAGCAGTAAGTAGCTTCTTCTTCTCTTCTTCTTTGGCAATCACTCATAGCCGAGTAAGGTCGTCTTCCATAAACACGGTTTTAAAAGTGAGTCCGTAAGTGACTGTGGAGGCTAATTCTGGATCCACACATCCTTCCACAGTGGGGACATTGGTTTCTGGGCGTGAGTTGATCGCTGTGTGGATTTGCCAAGCGTACCTTCCTCTTAGCACGTTTCTCCCTTTCATCCTGCGTTCAAGTGTCTTCAAAACCCATTACACCTTTGGTAAAGGCTGTTCTCCAATTGGAGCATTTACAGGCCAGTGTTTCCCAGTTGTCTGTGTTTATACTACATTTTTTTGAGATTTGCCTTGAGAGAGTCTTTAAACCTCTTCTGTTGACCACCAGCATTACGCTTTCCATTTTTAAGTTCGGAACAGAGTAGTTGCTTTGGAAGACGATAATCAGCCATCCTCACAACAAGACCAGTCCAACAAAGTTGATGTTGAAGAAGCATTGCTTCAACACTGGTGATATTTGTTTCTTCCAGTACAATGGTATTAGTTCACCTGTCTTCCCAAGTGATGTGTAAGTAGCACCTTGAATCTGGCATAGTAACAAATGGGCAACTGGTACAGATCTTTAAGCAGAGGTATCATATGCTGAAAGCGTCATGAACCCCATGGAGGGGATTGGTTGGGTGAGGAGGAAGAGTGGGAGGAACTCAGGGAGCTGGAGGAGGGCTCTGATCCAGGGAGAGGCCAGGGCTGCCATACGTCTGGTTCTTCCTGGGTACATCTTCTTTCCCAGCCTTAAAATTTGTGTCCAGGTGGGAATTTTGGCAAAATGTCTAGGGTTTTTTGTTTTGTTTCCACGGATAAAGCGTTCAGATATATTTGTATGTATACAAATACTGATATATTTGTGTTTTTCACTGTATTATGTTTTGCATTTCAAGAATTTTAAAAAGACCTTTAAAAAAGGATTATGTTAGTTGTTGTTTTTTAAATGACTTTTGTATTTTCAAAAAGGTTGAAGATCACAAACTGGGGGGGGGGGGGAGGAGTCTCCATGTTGACAGGTTTGGAGATTTACATTTTGCTTGTATTGGATTTCCTTTGGCCCAAGGCAGAAACTTTCTGACTCCTGAGGATCTGTTTACATACATCCCAGAATAGTCAAGCTCCCTGATCACTGCTGATGTGGCTTGGTGTTATTCCTCTTTTCATATCCTCTAACACCGTACATATTCACCAAGGGCAAGCCCTATCTTCCATAACCTATGAGGAAGGACATGTCTCAGCTTTGCTCCAAGCTTACTACATGTGTTTGAAGCTATCTTTCTGTATTTTCTCCCCAAGAGTATTTTGCCTGTGTTCTCCTCACTGCTGCTTGGATAAATGCATGAATCTGACCTTTTAATCTGTAAGTAAAGCATTTTAACTTACAGTACTTAGCAGTGTGCGGTCTGTTCATTGCAAGAGGAGTAAAAACAGGCAAGCGCTGTATACAACTTAATGGGATAAAATGATCTAACAACCTATATTACTTAACTTGTGAGTTTAAACTCTGCAACTGGGTGATTCCCCCTGCTGGAGAGTGTGTTTAGTCCCACATTTTGAATCCAGCCAATCCAGCCAGTTCTTTTGTCATTTACCTCACAAAAAGTGGGTCACAGAGATTCATAGTTTTCTCCCACAATATAAACATGGCATAGGCTGAGATATGGATTGGTTGATGCAATAATTATGGCTATTTCTGCACTAGAAATTGGAACCAGGCCGTAACAGCACCCAACCAATAGAACTTGGGAACTGTAGTTGAATGTGAAAACACTACTGTATAGGGATCCCAAGAAAAATTCTCAGCATCTTCACAACACCACAGTCCCCAAGACATAACCCTGGGGAGTTTCATGTTGTTTTAAATTTGTACTGTAGGTAGATGTGACCACAGTTCAGCCAAGTAATGCTTATCTACCAACATTCCCCTGCAAACAATTGGAGATAAAGTAAAAGTAATCAAGGGGTGGGGAATTGGCCCTTCCCTGTTTCCTGAGAAGCTCACTTTGAAATCAGAATGTCCTTGTTGTTTTTTAATGATGGTTAACTCCTTGAGGCAGGGATGGCTTCCCATTGCTTTGTATCACATGCTCCCATTCACATCTGCCTTTGACGGGGCTTGTAAAACCATGTTTTGTAAAGGAACACAGCTGCATCATTGTGTTTGGTTGCATGAGGATAAAGGACAAACACATCACAAGGCGTGGGACAGATTCGACATCCTTATCGCTTAGTAAGTCTCAGGAAATTACACCGCCTGATCACAAGGAATATATTTTCAGCCAAGATTGTCTTAGAACGGACTGACTCATCAACCTTATATGGCATCTGCCAAGGGTGCCCAGACCAGGATGCAAGAGGATGGGGACTCAGGGAGGAGCCCTTGCACCTTTCATAGTTGCATAGACAGGAAATACTTAGGAGAGGAAACTTATGCAGGGATGAGAAAGGCCGAACACGCAGACATTCCCTTGTCTCTACACACCTATTCAAAGTAGAGGAGCTCAGTCCACCTCTGGTCATTCAACTGCTTTTGCCCTGGGTTTTGGCCCTATGGGAGTTGAATCAACCAGGAGGGAGAGGAAGGGCAAGGACTTCACACAGGTTTGGGCAGAGAAGAGGGAAGAATATGTGAACATGGAATCACAGAACTGTAGAGTTAGAAGGGACCACGAGGGACCACTGAGTCAGACTAACAGCCCATCTAGTTGAGTCCCAACTACAGTGGTGGGCGGTGATTTCCCAGGGTTCCAGATGGGTGTTGTCCAGGCTTATGTGGAGATGTCTGGGATTAGACCTGCATGCAAAGCAGATACTTTGTGCCACTGAGTTGTGGCGCATCCCAAATGGAGTTGGCGTCCAACGCGTAAGGAATCAGATTCACAGGGCAACCATGGCTGGAGGTTAACTCTACTCTGCTAATGCCCCTTCCCTCAGGGGTAAACGTTTTGGCGATTTTCACAGAAACTGAATAATAGAATTGTAGTGTTGGAAGAGTCATCTGGTCCAGCTCCTTGCAGTGCAGGAGTCTCAGCTAAAGCATCTATGACAGATGGCCATCCAGCATCTGCTTAGAAACTTCCAAGGAAGGTTTTGAATGGAGCGTATCAGGAATCACAACAATTTTGAGGTTTGGGCATTTCTAAAGACATGTAAGACCTGTTTGCATTTAATTTTATTCAATTAATCTTATTACTTAACTTCTGCCACAACTTGTTTATGATTCTTATGGCATTTTACACTATAGGTATTTTTAATTTTAAAAATTGTCTTCCTAGTATTTTAGCAGTTTCTGTTATGTATTCCATCAAGAGAACTCCTCTTATGGGGTAGCACAGAAGTAATTTAAGGGTAACTAAGTAAACAAAAAAACACCTTGCCCTAAGCTAGATATGCATTTAACAAGCCAAAGCTGCGTTTTTAAAACACGAATGTTTGCATGGTACTTAATCATTGTGTTTTCTAAAGCCAATTCATCACAATTTTGCATGCCACATGGTACATCTATTCACACACACAGTTTTGATTTTTAAAAAAAAAAAAAAAACACATATAAACATTTCCTAAAGCGTCCTCAACAGGTATTTTCATGTTGCCTTCCTTGTCTGTTTTAAGAATTCTTTACATTTAGAAAGGGTGGCGGTGTGGTTTGAAGCTCTTTAGAACGTAAGAGCCCTGCTAGATCAGACCAAAGGTCCATTTGGTCCAGCATTCTGTCCCCACAGTGGTCAAGCAGATGTCTATGGGAAATCCACAACTGGCACATGAGCACAACAGCACTCCCCACTTGTCATCCCCAATAACTGGTACTCAGGAGGCGTATTGCCTCTGATATTAGAGGTAAGAGAGCCATCCAGGCTAGTGGAATTGATAGCCTTATCCTGCACTAATTATTCTAATCTCCCTTTAAGTAGCCATCACTGCATCTTCCATAGCTTAACTAGGCACTGCGAGAAGAAGCACCTCCTTTGGTCTATCTAGAAGCTCCTGGCACTCCTTCTCCTTGGATGGATGAGCCCTGGTTCTATTCCCCTTGAGAGAGGTAGAAAATCACCTCTCTAGCCATTTTCTCCACACCATCCTGTACCCTGATGTATCTTCCCATGCAAATGCCTCCCGTTGTTACTGTTTTATCTTCTCTCTCACAGACAGGCTCAGAGGCCAGAAGAAATGATTGTGAGCATAAGAACGTAATAGCCTGCGGGATTAGGCCATTGGTCCTTCCAGTCCAGCATGCTGTTCTCACCTGTCAGGGGCTGGACTGAGGAAGAATAGTGGGGATCTCCCCCCCTTCCCCTGAACCTTCTCGAGAACAGGAGGACAGTATAGATTTAGAACAGTGGTTTGCAGAAGGGCATAGTTCAGAGGCTGCAGAGGGCAGAAGCTGGGAAATATTGGAAGAGGAACAGTGTCCTTGGAAAGCATTCCTGATCCAGCCCCCCCCCCCCCCGGACTCAGTGGCAAAGAGCTCAGTGGCAGAAATCTCAGATTACCCGACATAGGAATGATGTCGAATAGGGGAGACTTTACTTGGAGCAATGCCATATTTAGGGAAGGCTGCATTCCTTTGTCACTCTCTGTGAATTATTGAATAAATTGCATGGTAAGAACTTTGATCGTTTCTTGGCTGTGTCCGTGGGACGGACCTGATTCCCTGGAGGGTGACATCACCAGAGGTGCCGACTCGTGTCCCAAGACTGTCGTGTGCGTGTGATGTCATGCGCACATTGAGTGTGCAATGTTGCATCATCAGGAACAAGCACGGGACCCAGAGCGTTGAGGCTTCAATGGCCAGTGGCTCCTCCTCTCTCATGCTCAGGAGGAGGCCACTGAAGCCATGCCACGCTGCACTCAGCTCCACGCTCGGCCTCCTCAGTGTTGAGGGGGCTTATCTCCCTCCCAACAGATATTGTGGGGGCTGAAGACACCTTGGCCCCCATAGGATTGGCCTGCCTGGTTCTCACAGTGACCAACCTGATGCTTACAGGAAACAAGGGGGCAGAGCATGAACACAAGAGCACCCTCCCCTCTTGAAGTTTCCAGCAACTGGAATCTGGTGGTAGGGTACAGCCATCACGGCTATCAGCCATAGATTGCTCTCTCCTCCATGCAGTCATTTGCTCAACAGAATTGGTGACCATAGGAAGGGCATTCATATAAACCAGCAGGCACATACTTGGGAAATTTTTCGGTCTTGTTTATGATGTCCACCTATATAATAATAATAATAATAATAATAATAATAATAATTTATTATTTATACCCCGCCCATCTGGCTGGGTTTCCCCAGCCACTCTGGGCGGCTTCCAACAAAACACTAAAATACAATAACCTATGAAACATTAAAAGCTTCCCTGAACAGGGCTGCCTTCGGATGTCTTCTAAAAGTTTGGTAGTTATTTTTCTCTTTGACATCTGGTGGGAGGGCGTTCCACAGGGCGGGTGCCATTACCGAGAAGGCCTTCTGCCTGGTTCCCTGTAACTTGGCTTCTTGCAGCGAGGGAACCACCAGAAGGCCCTCGGCACTAGACCTCTGTGTCCGGGCAGAACGATGGAGGTGGAGACGCTCCTTCAGGTATAGGCCTAAACATGTAAACTTCGAATGTGGCCAACAGATGTTCAGAAATGCCTGTGACATAGGTATAGGGGAAAGGTAAAAAGGGTAAAAGACCCCTGGACGGTTAAGTCCAGTCAAAGGCGACTATGCGGTTGCAGCACCCATCTCACTTGAGGTCAAGGGAGCCGGCATTTGTCCACTGACAGCTTTCCAGGTCATGTGGCTAGCATGACTAAACCGCTTCTGGCACATCGGAACACCGTGATGGAAACCAGAGCGCACGGAAACACCGTTTACCTTCCCATCGCAGCGGTACCTATTTATCAATATGCACTGGTGTGCTTTCGAACTGCTAGGTTGTCAGGAGCTGGGACAGAGCAACGGGAGCTCACCCCGTTGCGGGGATTCGAACCACCAACCTTATGATTGGCAAGCCCAAGAGGCTCAGTGGTTTAGACCCCAGCGCCACACGTGTCCCATATGACACGGGTATACAGTAGCCAGAAATCTACGCTTTGTTGCACACTTGGTGACCAGCCTTGATTTGCACCTGCGTGGGGGGGGGGACAGTCCTAACCAATGTGGATTTATTGTGCAATAAGATGGAAATGCAAAAGATCCTAAATGCACCACTAGCTATTGCTTTGAAATGTTCCACCCACAGTGGATGCAGGCAACAGAATCTCCATCTTTTCTTTCTGAGAGGCATGCTGATAGGTAAAAATGACCTGCCTAGCCTTCCCTTTAATCTTTGTTTCTCTAGGTTAAGCATAGCCAGTTCCTTCAGACCTTTCTCACATGAACCTTTTATCTAGACCCTTTATCATCTTTGCAGCTATCCCCCGAAGCCTTTCCAGCTTGTCAACACCCTCCTTGAGTTTAGGGTCCCCGCAGACTAATTCAGGGGCTCTTTTTATTTGAAGCTAAGGGCAAATCCACAGAATCATTTCAATGAGTGATGATCATGTGTCAGCTGAACATCCCCTAGTCTGAGGATGTTCCAAAAAGTTTTTTTAAAAAAATGTTTCCTTTAAAAAAAGAAAAGAACAAAAATCAAGGGTAGCGAACCTGTATCCTTCTGGAGGTGGCTGGACGACAATATCCATCATCCCTGACTATCTGGAGTCCAATAACATCTAGAGAATGGGTAGGCAAACTAAGGCCTGGGGACCGGATCCGGCCCAATCGCCTTCTCAATCTGGCCCATGAACAGTCCAGGAATCAGTGTGTTTTTACATGAGTAGAATGTGCCCTTTTATTGAAAATGCATCTCTGGGTTATTTGTGGGGCCTGCCTGGTGTTTTTACATGAGTAGAATGTGTGCTTTTATTTAAAATGCATCTCTGGGTTATTTGTGGGGCATAGGAATTCGTTCATTTCCCTCCCCCCAAAAAAATTACAGTCTGGCCCCCCACAAGATTTGAGGGACAGTGGACCGGCC
Organism: Podarcis melisellensis; assembly: GCF_964234715.1. NCBI lineage: Eukaryota > Metazoa > Chordata > Lepidosauria > Squamata > Lacertidae > Podarcis > Podarcis melisellensis. The sequence continues at coordinate 27,534,637 of NC_138529.1, read as the reverse complement.
CTCTGCTGAAAAAGTTTGCTGACCCCTGATCTAGAGCAGTGTTTCCCAACCGGTGTTCCGCGGCACACTGGTGTGCCGTGAGACCTTGCCTGGTGTGCCGTGGGAAGAGCGAGAGAAGGCGCCTGCGCGGAAAGAGGAGCGAGCAGTGCGCCTGCACGCCGCGGCGCCCGAGATCGCTTCTCCCCACCGCCCCTTGCTTCAAAAGAGGTCCGGGGACAGCGGGAAGCGCTGCCCCCGGACCTCTTTTGAAGCAAGGCTTTGCGGGGAGAAGCGATCTCCCCGCAGCCCCTTGCTTCAAAAGAGGTCCGGGGGCAGCGGGAAGCGCAGCACTTCTTCCCCGCTGCCCCCGGACCTCTTTTGAAGCAAGGGGCTGCGGGGAGATCGCTTCTCCCGGTGCTCCAAAGCGGGGCGGTGGGGCGGGAACCTCTCCCCCCGCCGCCGGGCATCGGAACGATGCCCCGATGCCGGGCGGTGGGGCGGGAACCTCTCCCCCCGCCGCCCGGCATCGGAACGATGCCCCGATGCCGGGCGGTGGGGCGGGAACCTCTCCCCCCGCCGCCGGGCATCGGAACGATGCCCCGATGCCGGGCGGTGGGGCGGGAACCTCGCACCCTGCCGCCGGGCATCGGAACGAGGTCCTGGACCTCTTCTGAAGGCAGGCGGGGGTAAAAGTCTTTGCTCCCCCCGCCTGCCTTCCCGGGACAGCGGAGACTTCTCCGCTGCCCCGGGCGATCTTAAAATGCTGGCGGGCGGGAGCGAAGCGTTCGCTGCCGACCCCCAGCATTTTAAAATCTCCTCGGGCAGCGGAGACTTCGCTCCCGCCCGCCAGCATTTTAAAATCGCCCCGGGACAGCAGGGGCTTTTAAAATGCTGGCGGTCGGCAGCAAAGCCCTCCTGTCCCCGGAGCTTGCGGGGCGGGAGGTGGGAAGAAGGGCTTTTCTTCCCACCGCCAGCCTTCAGAACAGCCTTCAGAAAAGCCCTTGTCCCCGTCCCCCCCAGCCTTCAGAAGAGGTCAGGGGACAGACTGTCCCCGGACCTGGTCTGAAGGCGGTTTCCCTAGGAACGCATTAATTGATTTTCAATGCATTCCTATGGGAAACCGTGCATTGCAAGACGAAAAACTCGCAAGACGAAGAGACTTGCGGAACGAATTAATTTCGTCTTGCGAGGCACCACTGTACTTTTTATATAGTCAATATAGGCACAGAGTTAATTTTTTTGACATTTTCTAATGGTGGTGTGCCTCGAGATTTTTTTCATGTAAGAAGTGTGCCTTTGCCCAAAAAAAGGTTGGGAAACACTGATCTAGAGGGTTGGGTGGGGGGGGGCGCACATGTTTTAAACACACACACTGTCACAACTTTCCAAAACACACTAGTATAGATTGTGGAGTGGCAAGGAATCTCCTGGAGGCAACTATTAATTTCTTTAACGATTTATTAGATTACATTTTTGGTGTGAGGAATCCAAAGTGTCTTCTGCAGGCCGAAGCATTTGCCCAAGTAATAGGTTTTCTCCCCACATACTTTCCCTCCTTCATTCCGGAACAATATATTGCTCTCGGCCTTTCACTCTGGGGGAGGAATGAGAATGAGCACACAAATTAGATTGTAAAGGACACAGTTTAAATCCTTAAATTTCCTACACTGGCTTCACATTCGCTCCCAGATCTAGCAGAAGGTCCCGTACCTTCCAAGTCCTACATGACCTCGCTTCCTGCATCCCTCTGCTCTTATATCAAAACACATCCCTGACCATGACCTTCACTCTTCCAGCATCACCGTCCTCGGTCACTCAAAGAGCTCCTGATCTCTTCCACAACTCCGCCATTTTGTCCTTGATGCTCCTTGTACTTGAAACTGCACTGCACTAAACATGAGCTATGCCTCTTCTTTCCTTCAAGTCCATCCTTAGAATCCTTTTTCCATAAAGCCTTTGGTACAGCCCCTCGGCCCTCATGCGAAGGCTAGTGAGTCTTTGCCCCCCCCCCAATGTTGTTGGATGGCCAGTGGGCAGGGAAGATGGGCTTTGTAGTCCAGTAACATCTAGAGGACTGCAGGTTTTCTTTCTTTGACCTAAAGTGAGAAGGCCTAAGTACCTGTGACTAAAATAGCACACATTTTCGCCATTTGCTCTTGTCTCCATTTCTTCTGCTGCCTCCTGCCTATCAATTTATAGATTGAGATGTCTGGATAGAGACTTGCTCTCTTATACTAAAGTGCAGTGCTTTTTTTCTGGGGGAAACTCGAGGGTATGCAATACAGTGGTACCTCAGGTTAAGTACTTAATTCGTTCCAGAGGTCTGTTCTTAACCTGAAACTGTTCTTAACCTGAAGCACCACTTTAGCTAATGGGGCCTCCCGCTGCCGCTGCGCTGCCAGAGCACGATTTCTGTTCTCATCCTGAAGCAAAGTTTTAACCCGAGGTATTATTTCTGGGTTAGCGGAGTCTGTAACCTGAAGCGTATGTAACCCAAGGTACCACTGTACTGGCACCTTTCCCCCCTAGAATTAAAACACTGGTTAAAAGTGTGGCACTCACTGCAACAAATTCATGGCGAGTACCAGACCCTCTTTTTCTCTAGAAGAAAAGCACTGCTCAGGTGTCCCTACAAATTGGTGGTGCTCTATAGCCACCACTAAACAAATATACAGTCATACCTCGGGTTACAGCCGCTTCAGGTTGCGTTTTTTGGGTTACGGACCACCAAAACTCAGAAGTACCGGAACGGGTTACTTCCGGGTTTCGGCAGTCGCGCATGCACAGAAGCGCTAAATCATGCTTTGTGCATGCGCAGAAGCGCCGAATTGCAACCCGCCCGTGCACAGACACAGGTTGCGAACGCTGCGGGGTGCGAACATGCATCCCGCATGGATCACGTTCGCAACCTGAGCGTCCACTGCATCAGTAATTTCCAGATCTTCAAGTGGCAGCCTATACTTTTGCATTTCCACAGAGAAGATCCGTAGCTTGCATATTTCTCGGGAGATCTACCTCACACTTGGAGACAGGAGAGAGAATCAGATCCAGGCACAAGTGTTCAGGGAGAGGGAGGCATGCGCCAAGTCTTCTGGAGAGATGGAAGGTTGCTGGGAAACAGCAGGTTAAGAGCTTTGAGACAGGAAGGTTCCCCCCCCCCCAACCCCCTCCACACTCCAAAATGGTTCTTCACTTGCCAGTGGGTGGCAAACACTGTTTAGCTGTGCTGATTGAGGAAGTTGGTAAGAGGTTGTTCTGGAAGACCAGAGCAAAAATAGATGAGAGAACAACGGTCAGGCTGTGGTTAGCTAGCCTGAATTGCTATGATTAGTGTAGGAGAGGCAGCAGCTTAAGCACTTGACTGGCTACACCTCTCCCAGAGGGAGGAAAAGGGGACTATTTCACATTTGCATATATGACACTTTGAAACGCCTGCAGTCGGAAAAGTCTCTGCGCATTGAGTAACGCTGGAGCGCCATTAAATTGGAGCTTCATTGGAGGCGCTTAGAGGCAAAGCAAAACAGGAGGACAATTAAAAGGTGGCCATGTGACAAGTTTATTGCCATCTTTGTCCTCTTTGGTGACTTGGGTCAGGTTTTCCCTCTCTCTTTTGTTTTGCTTGTGAAATCACTGGGGTTGCTTTGCACCTGCAATTTCAGGAGTAGGCGATGCTTTTCCATTGGAAGGCCATCTAGCTATGGAAGACCCACTTCCCAACACAGTAGGGGTGTGTGCACATGGCACCGAGTGGGTATGCCGTGTGTGTACACAAACAGTTGAGCTGTACGCTTCTACTATTATTCACATGTAACAGTCCAGGAGTGTACAGTCTGTGTTCGCATAGGATGTGCTGTGCAAATCAGCAAGTGTACACGCAAATCAAACAAACACTTGAACATGTGTAGAGACAGCTTGTATCTGCGTTCCATGGAATGTGTGAGCAAGCATTCTGTCATGCTCTACTGTGACCAAGAACAAGAGACAGTCTAAAACAGTGCTAAAAAGCAGGTTGGCTTCTATCTTAATTGCCAGTGCCATTGATATCACCAGGGGCAGGGAGCAGGTTTGTGATGCTTTGGTTTGCCAGAAGCGGCTTAGTCATGCTGGCCACATGACCCGGAAGCTGTATGCCGGCTCCCTCGGCCAATAAAGCGAGATGAGCGCCGCAACCCCAGAGTCGGCCACGAATGGACCTAATGGTCAGGGGTCCTTTGTGTATAGGAATGCAGCCTTTGCTGTTGGGAGCTTCAGAAGCCAAGCCAGCTCTGAAGCAAATCCAGCAGGCCATTTCCTGTGGCTTCTGCCTTTGATAGGCAGACTGCAGTGCGTTCTTCTCCCCTCTGATCAGTTGAGGAAAGGGGTCCTGCCCAGGGAGTGTTGTGTCATTCTACCTAAATAATATCTCAGCCCTATGAAACACACAGGGGGCTGCTAGCCTATTCTGTGTAGGCTTTGCAAGTAGATGGTGTTAGTGAAGTGGAGGAAGGGGGCTTGGGAGGTACTAAAATGTGGAAAGAGCAAGGGGGTGGGGGAGAGAGGAGAGAGAAAGCCCTTGTGTCAGCACTTTGCCTTTCATTGGGAGTAGGGGCAAAAACTGCCCTTGAGACTGAAAGCAGATTGGGGAGGGGGTTCTGGAATTGCCCCGTGGCAATGGGAAGAAAAGGCCTTCTGTTTAGTCGCTGAACAAGTGGGGGGAGCTTTTGATGTTGGGGAAGATAATTAATGTCACAAATGTCTGCAGTGATGATAATAAATGCAGATGGAGAGGTAGACAGCAGTATCTGGAGTCCAGCAACTATAATCCCCCGAGGGGCATCCCACCCACTGGAGCAACCACTCAAGCCACATTCTTCTGACAGCGCGCACACACACACTCCCCTCCTGTTGGAACCCCTCCCTCAGTATCTCCCACCTTCAAAACAAAAGTTTCTCTTAATCTCACTCTTGTTTCTGCTTGGCTCCTGTTCCTCATTCCACTGGCAGCGTGTACCCGAAGATCCTGCTCTCAAAATGATGTATATTTTTGAGAAGCTCTTCCCCTTAGTTAAGAAAGTCCCAGCTGAATCACAAAAGCATTGGGGTGTGACACACATATAACTTTCCAAAAGTGCTGAGAATACTCTGCTGCTGCTAATAATAATAATAATAATAATAATAATAATAATAATAGTAATAGTAATAGTAATAATAATAATGCACCAAGGTATCCCAAATGAAAGATGAAATGTTGCGATCAACATAATTTAAGCACATTTGTTTATTTTGGTTCTGCTGATCATAAAGAGAGCAGGCGGTTCCAGCCACTTGGGGACTTGTGAGCACCTTTGCAAGGCGGATAAAGTATTGTGGGCACCACAAACACAAGCCCTGCAACATGCACTATTGACTACAGCAGAAGGGTTCTCTCAAGCCTAATTTTAGGGGGAGGAGGGAGGACACCCTGAAGGCTTCTAAAGGGTGTACAGATACTACCTTGGGGGCCCCATACCACTGACTGCTGGGTATCCTTTTTAAATACCTCCCCATCTCCCAGGCCTCTACGATTCTACCAACAATTCTGAATTCTGTTGACACAGACCTAGACAAGGTCTAGACAAGGGAGTGGGAAAGCTTCTTCAGCTTGATGGCCACTTTCCCTTTAGGGCAACCTTTGTTGTTCTATAGGAGGTCACTTCCTACACACATTCACAAATCCCCCTCTGTCCTCTAACCAGGGAAACAAAAGGCATTGACAAGAGTCCAAGAACAAATTCTAGCCAGGCAAAAACATTTGGGGTGGAAAACAGAGTGTGACCTGGGGAGAGTTCCAAGGGCCAGGTAGTGAGATCAGAGTGTGTGTGTGTGTGTGTATACATTTGCCCCCTAGGCATGAGGTTTCCAACCTAGGTCTAGAAGCTTGCACTTTCACGGTATGAAATTTACGGCATGTAATGCCTTGAAAGAAAACATCATGAAAATGATATACAGGTGGTACATGACCCCAGTTAAACTTGCTAAGATATACCATTTGTCTGATAACAAGTGTTGGAAGTGTAAGGAAGCTGAAGGAACATTCTTCCACCTTTGGTGGACCTGCCCAAGAGTGAAGGCCTTCTGGGAAATGATCTATAACGAGTTAAAAAAGGTGTTTAAGTACACCTTCTCTAAAAAACCGGAGGCCTTCCTCTTGGGTATTGTGGGCCAAGGGGTGTTAAAGAAGGATAGAACGTTTTTTATGTATGCCACCACGGCAGCAAGAATTTTGATCGCCAAACATTGGAAGACTCAAGATTTGCCCACACTGGAAGAGTGGCAAACGCAACTGATTGACTATATGGAGTTGGCCGAAATGACTGCCAGAATCCGAGATCTGGGAGAAGAAGCAATGGAGGAGGACTGGAAAAAATTTAAGAATTATCTGCAAAAATTTTATAAGCTATATGAACTATAAAATGACACATAATTTGAAATGCTAGCCCCAGCAATGAGTGTGTAACATTTATGAAATTGGATAACATTATTGAAAGAACCCAAGTTTAAATGTTAAAAATGATAATATGTTCTGTTTTTAGAGTAAACGAGCAATAAGGGATTTAAACTTAAACTGCAATTGAAAGTACAAAAGAAACATATGAAACAAGGTTATAATTTGCTGATAAATTTATTGTTAAGAATGCATTGTGCGGGAGATGTGGGGAAGTTCGATAGAAAGTTGAAATAAGTTGTTGAAGGGTTATGAATTTTTTATTTTCTTTTTGTCTATTGCTTGTTTTTTCTTTGCTTCTCTTTTTCTTCTTTTTTCTGTATACGTCTGAAAAAACATAATAAAAATTATTAAAAAAAAAATAGAAGCTTGCACTTTAGATGGGGGGTGGGGTGGAAGCTGAGTGGCTCAGGTTGCAGAAGAGTGTTACCCAATATTAATTTATTTAGTGCTTCCACAGAGTAATATTGTGGAACAGGTAACCTTGAGTTTACTGCTTTGCGCTGTTCCTTTTATGTGCATCCATGCAACAACCCTGTGATATAGATTCTTCCCGTTTCATAGATAAAGAATGAATTTTGGGATTCAGTGATTTACCCAAGACCAGTTAGGAAAGATCGCTATCCACTGAACCTCCAGGGATGCTTCCACACTAGATGCTTCTTGCCTCGCTATAGGACTTACTTCTAAGTAGACATGTATAGGATTGCACCACTAATAGTGCTTGAGGAGGCCTAGCCCTCCTTCAGCTTTTCTCTAATCCTTCACTTTGATTGGAGTTGCAGATTCTCTGCAGCCGAAGAGGAAACCATATAACTCATCTTGTTCCCAGGTTGCACTTCTAAGTGCTACTTTGCTTTCTGTCTGGAACAAATGGACCTCTTTGTACTCTGCTGTGTTCATTCTAATAGATTAGGAAGATGCCTGCCATTATGGGGTTCGGGTGTGTGTGTATAAGTAAGTCATCCACTATATGGGAAGGATGGTAAATTGCCAGGCCTTGCAGCAGGGTCCATTGCCATTGCACCTCTTCCTCAATGAGGACTGGGTTCTATTTTGTCCTCATTGTAAACCAATATAGGGTAAAGGACCCCTGACCATTAGGTCCAGTCGTGGCCGACTCTGGGGTTGCGGCGCTCATCTCGCTTTATTGGCCGAGGGAGCCGGCGTACAGCTTCCGGGTCATGTGGCCAGCATGACTAAGCAGCTTCTGGCGAACCAAAGCATCATACGTAAACGCCGTTTACCTTCTCGCCTTATCTACTTGCATTTTGACGTGCTTTCGAACTGGTAGGAGCAGGGACCAAGCAATGGGAGCTCACCCCATCGCGGGGATTCGAACCGCCGACCTTCTGATCAGCAAGTCCTAGGCTCTGTGGTTTAACCCACAGCGCCATCCACGTCCCTCCTATACACAAACCAGGGTGTAAACATCGCTGAATTCAACTGGCATGTAGAGGGTTGCACTGTCTTGTGCACATTTGCCTGGGAGTAAGCCCTATCAAATCCAATGGGATTCACTTCATATAGGATGGTGTTCCTGGCTGCAATGCAACTTACTTGGGAGTAAACGCCCAAAACAATGTCTCTCCCCTGCCTGCCTGATAACAGAACATGAATTTGGCGTTGTTTATTATGCCCTAATTCAGGGTGGTCAAATTCTAAATTAACCCTGGTGTGCCTTTCTTCTGTTTTTTATTCACTTTCACCTTGGGCAGAGTGGCAATTCTTTTGACTACAAATAGAATTTGTAATTTATTTATTTTACATCTTGTGCCAACTCACCCTTCGCCATCTAATCACAAACTGGCTGTGTGCTCACAATGGTTAGATGCGTGTACAAGCAGTGCTCCTGTGCTCGCATCCTGCTTGCGGGTTTCTCATGGGCATCTGGTTGGTCTGATCCAACAGGCTCTTCTTATGTTCAGCTTGTGGGAATCAGCCCTTCCCTGCAGTGGATTGAGATGCAAGTTGCTTTCAACCTTTTTGGACATTTCACACACACTGGGATTCTGTTGCGGGGCGAGGGGCGGAGCCACGGGGTGGTTGCCCCGGTCACAAAATTGTTAGGGACACAACACTTCAACACCCGGGGCTGCCTCGATACAGCTGCATGCTTCCATTGCTAAAAATGGCTTCTCCGTGCGAACCAGGAAGTGACCTCTCCAGACAATGGAATGACTCTTCTTTTTTTATCAGCTATGATTTTTTTAGCAGCTATGATTTCTTGGGTGACACGGACACTGTTTTGCAGTTGAATGTGCATATATACTCCATCAGTTTCCCTCCCTCCCATCCCTCCGCACAGCCCTGGGCACTGGCAACCCATGCTACGCTACTGTTTGCATGTTAACATATTTTTGGCAAACACAGTGAATTTAATTGCGCACCTGAAACTGAAGTGTGCAAAATGGACAAACATTTGGTTTAGAAATGTGGTTTAGAAACGTGGTTGTAGCTCCTGCTTGGTAACAAACCCAGATTTGCTGCAGTATAATCCGAGAAATGTGCCTTAAGTGGACACATGCAGCCTTAGGAGTCTGCACTAGAACATAAAATGTGTGTGTGTGTGTGTGTGTGCATGTTAAACCTGCCTGTCATGAGCACAGCCTTAGGGAAAAATTAAGGAAAGCCACGTGTCATTCTCTCTGGAGTTGCTTAGAAGGTCCTCTGGGTCCAGATTAAAGGAAGTGACCCTTACGTGGATCAGGAAGCCCCATCCCACTGGAAGTGAATTTCCATATATGACTGGGAGTTGGCAGAGCGAGGTTGAGCTCTCAGTTTGACAAACAGACTATTCTGGAGCTCTGAAGGGGATTTGAAAAGTCAAACACAGGAGTCAGACTTTGCCTGTAATGGCAAAAATTACATTGCCCTTCACCTTTTTAGCAAAAGGACTCATTTCAAACAGCAGTTAACTTACAGGCTCAATTCTACAGAGAATTATTTCATATATTAGCTTTGCTTTAGACACGCTGCAGTGATAGGCAGCTGCACAAAGTGCGTACCCTGCTCTAGGGACTTTGCTCAGGTTGTTGCATTTCGGCTGCTGTAGCAGAACAGTCTGCCAACAGGAAGCCTCTGTAAGTAAAACCATGGAAATAAATGCACAGACCCAGCAGTGCTAGCAAAAAAAGAGAGTGGGCAGGAGGGGGCAAATTTTATTTTTTGCTTCCTTGCTACTGGATTCAAGGAACACTATACTGGAGGAGAAGCACATGGTTTTAATGCTGCCACCCCTTGGGAACAAATCCTACAGTTCTTTAAAATCACAATATTAATTGAAGACTCCCAGTTAAAAAAGAAAATAGAAACCTTCAGGTCCTAATGTTGAGTCACGACATGTTCAGTTAAGGATGTCAGATATAGGATAATCACCTTTTGGGTCCTGTTCCCTATATGTAGAACGAAAGCAACTGAAGGTGTTCCTGGCATGGCCCCACTAGCTTTTCAAGCTTTTATTACAGGGGCAGGGGGAGGACCAGTTAACCCCAAATTGTCCCACAATTGATCAGACAAACCATGGCTTGGTTCTCCAAAGTTTGATTTGTTTCCCAGCTGCTCTTGTTTCATGCCTTTGAAGCATGAGGAAAGTCAGGGATTGGTTGGCCAAACAAACCATGGTTAAGGAAGGGTGTTGGATTTGTATGTAACACCAAGCCATGTTTAAAACAAACCAAGATTCATAAGACAGCAACTAACCATGGCTTTAGATCATGGTTTGTTGGCAGTGAGCAAAACATACCTAAGTCACTGGGCAGGGTTCAGTCATAACACCTAGCCATGGTTTAACAAACCATAGTTTAATAAACCACTACTTACCGTTATGTGAAAACAAGGACAATGTATATCTCACAGAGATTTGAAAACCAACCAGTAAAATATATTATCTATACATTCTTAGGAGTTCAGTGCTATTTCTTCCCCTCCCCTTGCCAAAGAAAACAGTCTGTAAAATATAGTTGAGAGAAGCCTTTATCAAGGACAGGAAGACTCAGGGTGGATCTACACACAGGGGGAAAAACAATGCTAAAAATAAGCCAGAAATTAAATTGTTATAAAGAAAGGAGGGGGGAACGCTATATAAAATTGCATAGAAAAGTTTTCTGCTCTACAGTACCATCTGGTGCTGCATGTTTATAACATATTCAAAACACTATTTTTTTTGACTAATGTAGCTGAGTCCTAAGTCTCTTGATAAGCAGATTCCATGGTGAAGAACTCAGGAACGAAAGGGCTATTCGTAAGGGAAAGAAACCACTTGCCTTCTCTTCATTTGATTCTCAGCACCTGGTAAGAGTGTCTAATTCAATTCCAAAGTTATCCAATTTGCCCAGAGCCAAAATTTGTTTCCAGCACAGATTACAAAGCCTCTCATCTAGGCTGTCTGTTGCTTCACTTGCTAACTCCTAAGACAGGATTTCCCCTTCTTCTATATTCCTGAAGGCCAAATTCAAGTGATTTTAATTGCAGGAGGAGGAAACAATTCTTGCTGATAGAAATCCAGCCCCTTGATTCACATCACTCAAGGCTGCTCTTGGGGCAGAAAGAGGACTTCCTCTTGGAGTCATATATTCCACTTGCTTCAATGTTAAGAGCACAAAGGACTAAACTATGTGTATAGGGGAACCTCAATCCCAAAGTCTCCCTTTGGCAAAAAAATCGTGTCAACTGGAGGAAAAGATTCCGGGGTAGTGGAGAGAGAGAATTTTCCAAATTAATATTGGATTCCAAATAACAGGACAGGGTCACTTGTTGGGAATGGTGCTTCAAGTCCAAGACATTAAAAAGTAGCGTAAAAGGTTGACACCATAGGACAGAAACATAATTGGTCTCAAAGAATGTGTTAACAGTAGCATAAAGCTAGGACTTTTATAGCAATTAGATTTCATTATCTGGCTGCGGAGTACATTCTTTTCTTAGTTGGATTCATAAGGTTTTGGAGCACTCACAATATTTGGATTGGTTTAAAAGGGGCAAATGCTCTTTGAAGCTCATGTCGGATTCGCAAGCATAGAAGAAGGAGGAGTGCTATTCCTCTTTCTAAACAGGCAATTGGAACTGCAGCAAATAATGCATTGGTTTAGAACAAAATGCTTCAAGAGAGATGATGAACTGAGGTCTTCTTGGAGCAACCTTGGAGGACCACGTGGGATGGGCCTAGCAGTGGAAATTGGGAAGGTTCAGGGATCGCAGCAGTGACAAATCAACACAAATCAAGCCAATGGGTGAGGTGACTAAGAGAGAACATCTGCCGTAATTTGAGATAGCGTTCTCCAACCTGGTTGGCACTGGTGGGAGTTGAAGACCAAAACATCTGGGTGTGACCACACAGAGGAAGGCAGTTTTAAAATCTATAATGCACATGTAACTACCTACGGATAGCATCGGGCTTCACTAAGAGACATTGCTTTCCTCTATCAAGAGCTAAGAGAGCTTGACCATTATTTGACCTTGCCAAATGCTGATCTTTCCTCTGGCCAGGTAAGCAGCTCTGCTGCCAGCCGCCAAGTCCTCTGGAATTGATTAAACAGGCCTCTTGCACCAAACAAAGTGTAATCTTTCTTCTAGCAAATCTCTCCCTCCTGTCCATCCTGTGCCTGCTGAACCAATCTGGAGCAGCCGCTGGTCCTTGCAAGCCCAGAGACTTTGTCCCTGTACCATCACTGCTGTGTTTACTCGACAGTCTGAACTGATGCGCTGGCAACTGCTAGCTGACGCCATGGCCCTAGGGCTGCAATATTTCCTTAATGACACCTTGCGAGTCCGTCGATACAGAAATGGAAATATATGTTTTTAATGAGATGCAACCGCATGCTGGGTCACAGGTCGCCTCCTTCGGGGTTGACCTGGCAAGGGCTGCCTTTCATTGTCAAACATGTCAGAAGATTGTCATGGACTTAAACCCCCCCCCCCCAAGACAAGGGGTGTGGGTGTCAGACTTTGAGGTCAGCCATTGGGCTGCTTTCTCACCAGCAACAGGGCCTCCCTGTTGTCAGTTTCTCTGTGGCTACCAGGGGAAGAAGCGATCAGTTGTGGAGCTGGGCTTTTCCTCTATCGTGTAGGCTCATTTGTGTTGTTTATAGAGTGCTGACTAACAGGAGAACCCAGCTCTCCTTTATCCTGTTCCCCCTCCCCATCCCCTCAGCTTTCCAACGCTGCCTAGTGATGAAGCTGAAGTATATGCCACCTTTTATGAGGGAGTTGTCTCTCTCATAGGCACCCATCTTGCGTGTTTGCAGGCTGTAACAGAGAGAGTGTCAGAAATCGGCTCAGCAGAATTGGAGACTGAGGGAGATGTCACAGCTCTGATAAGCTAACAACTAACATAAGACAGTACCAGAAGAGCCTGGTTGGCTACTTCCCCTATTAGGATTGGGCCTTAGTTGTTTGCAGTGCTATTTTTGTAAGCAAAATAAGGAAAAAGAGTGGCAGCAAAAAGAACTCACCATGAACACCTCCCTTGTTCTCTTAGAATGGCAATGGCGCCCACCTGAGAGGTGCCAGAATTGACTTCAGGCTGGTGGGGGAAACACCCTGGTTGTTTGACTGCTGTCAAGGTTTGGTTTGGGCAGCTTGCTCCAGCAATCTAAGCCCCTGTCCTCCCAATTTCTTGACTCTGCCTCTTCCATGCTTCTGATGGCATCCAGATGCCGAAGGCTGAGCCATGGGTCTGAGGCATAGCTGTCAACTTTCAGATTTGAAAATAAGGGATCAGCAGCCTCGAAAATAAGGGATCAGCAGCCTCACCTGTCCCGGGGACAGTCTACGGGATATCTAACAATCCGGGATAGCAGCGGGAAACGGTGCTAGAATAAGGGAATTTCCCACCAAAAAAAGGGAAGGTTGACAGCTATGGTCTGAGGCCTGAAACCATGAGGAAAGAAGGCTCACATTTGCCTTGTTGGCAAGCGCTATGGGGTGACTTCAGCTTAGAAGCGGCAAACCATGACCGAAACATTCGGATACAAAAACATTCTGCACCAAGCTCATTTGGGCAACAACCTTGGATGCTCTCTGAGAAGGTCTTTCCAAGCAGTGTTTAGCACGCAGCCCTTTCCACCATGGTTAGTCAGTTCATTGCATGGAATCCAAACCATCTTCCCTCAAGCGAGCACTTCTGCAGCAGGCAAGCTGCACTTCCCTAGCATTCACTTACAATACTTGGTAGCTGGGAAGATGCAATGGTCTTCCCGCCTACCACAAAACACACATTAATCGTAGCAGTTTATGTCGTGCAGAGTGAGGTTCAACAAGTGCAACAAGCAAGACAGATTCGATTCCCCAATGCTCACAATTTGTCAGTATTTTATGTTTTATTGTATTTTTTATTGGTGGGTGGGTGTTTAATCCCACATCCCCACTCTGCAGCTCAATAGCAGGAGCACTCATGCATCCTTGGGAACAGCTGAAGCTCAGTGGATAGAGCACATTCTTCACTTCACAGCATCTCCAGGTAGCGTCTCCCTGCCCCAAACCCTGCAGTGCCATTGTCAGCCATTTCACTGACAATATTGAGTTAGATGGAACCTATGGTCTGACTCTGTACGAAGCAACCTCACATCTTCCCACCATTTAAAATTTAAAACTGAATGTGACAAGACACCAGCACTGCTACTCCCTTTGACTGTAGCAAAGCTCTGTAATATTAGAATGTGTCCATATCTAAAAATATCTAAGCGGTATACAAAAATACAGTCAAAAACATATACAATAAATAAGAGAACGTGTCTTGATTGGGCTCGGAATGAGAGTGAAAAGAACCCATGTTTTGGGTGGCCAATACAGTATCAGAGTTGTCCCTGCAGACTGGTTGTGCTGGTGGTGAATAGGGGTGGCTGCACTAGCCCCCACACTTTGGGATGACCCACCTTCTTCTCCTATCCTTTTTTTTTTTTTTACATTTTGTGTCCCCTTAGGCCAATGCATTCTTACTACCTTGGCCTTTCCCCAGAGATCTCAAGAGCAATAGTTTTGGCCTTGCAACTATGGCCTTGCAAGAGTTGAACAAAATATAAGGGCTTGCCAGAGCTTCTTCCTCGTCTTCCTGGATTCTCGCAGATTTGAATCCAAATGGACTGAGTTCCGTTTGTCAAAGAAATTAAGCAGCCATATGTCTCTCATGATCAGGGCTTGAAGCACAAAGCCTCATACTGCAACCTGAATTTGCTTTATATCTATGTGTTTTCCAATGCCAGATTTCCAATGTCAACAGGCTTTAAAACATGTTTCCCAAGTGAATATTAAGAGTGCCACTGAGCATGGGGAGAGTGCATTTGCTTCATCCCCCTCAGTAACTGAAGCAAGTCTTCCACAGCAGGGATCAGGGATCATTGAGCTCCCAGGTCAGATGGCTGCACAACTTCCAGTTAGACTTGAGTCCCTCCTCCCATTAGCACAGAAGAGGCTGTGAATTTTTGCAATAAACCAGTACAAAATGCTTATTGCTGTCACCAAATTAAAGGAGTTTAAAGTTGATTAACAATCTTCCTTTTATTTAATCAACCAATAAATTAACCATTCACCAATTAATCAATCATTATGAATTGCCAGCACTTCATTTCATTGTTTGTTGAGGTTTGTATAAATTTTAGTTGTTTTAAGTATTATTATTTAACTGTGCTTTACTGATTGTTTATTTAACGTTTAGAAACAGCTTTGAGGTCCGTTTTGATGGACAACCTAGATGTCCAGGAAGTTATTTATTTGACCTTCCTTTTCCAACAAGTCCTTTAAGTGGATTTTTTGCTTTTCTCAATCTGTGTCGAAATTGAAAAAAAAATTATATGTGTTTTTATTGTTAAATCGTTTAAGGATGTTTTATGGGAAGTGATTCCTAAACAAATTCTATGCATACTTTACCTGGTAGTAATTCTTACTTAATTCATATTTAAATAAATATGTAAGTTCCTAAACCTCAATATGGGTACCCTTTCTGAAATACAGGAGGGAGCAAAATATAACTTATAGTTTAATAAAGAAATCTATCATTTACTGTTAGAAGGCCTCAGCTAATATTGGCCCTGCTATGGCATCATATCATATCAGAGCCAAAGCATATATATAGTGTGTGTGTGTGTATGTGTGTGTGTGTATGTGTGTATATATATAGCCTACTGATCAAAATTGCCCCCACTAATTAATCAGCTAAAGCTTTCATTGTGCATTCTAAAAATTAAAAAGATTACAGCTTGCAGTCCAAAGAATACAATTTTCTGGAGGGGGGGGGAAATGAAAGATTTTTTCAGCTGGTCTAAGCATTTGGCTTGTGATTTATTATGGGTTTTAAAAAAACCCCCCCAAAAAACCATTGAAGCTGGCAGCACTGGATTCTCTCTCGCCCCTTCTTCAGTCTCCGAGATTAAAAATGGATGCAATTTCATTTTCTCAAATTACGTTCCCATAGATGAATGAGTCCCAGCCAGACTCTTCCTTCTTCTGAAACGTGCTACTGTTCTGCCTGTGTGGCGGCAATGGGTTTCTGCAGTGTGTGGTGCGGTGTGGTGGTGAAAGTCACAGTGAGGCGTAACAGCAAGTAAGAGATGCTATAGCAGGTGGCATGTTGCCATGGCTGGAGGCGGTTTGGATGTCACAGCAATTGTGGTGGCTGCTGAGGGGCGTGGCGGATTGTGGAGCTTGTGATGTGGTGTTGGCACACGGGCTGGGCTGCTGCAGAGGGACGGAGACTGCTGCTGCTGCTTCTGCTGCGGTTGGCTGCTGCTACTGTTGCTTGCTGCTGTCTTGTTGCTCAGCGGAATATTGAAGAATCCTTCCCCACTGCCAATGGGAACAAGCCGCTCATTCCATTTTGAGAGTGTCAGTGTCTGGGGAAGGATCGATGGGAACACTGTGTTACAAGTAGGAGTGGAAGGGGCCGGTTGTCAGCTGCTGTAAATCTCTGCTCCACTTGCACAGATCGTTTTGCTAGGAGGAACGGCACTCGGCGTGCACCGTGGAGAATTGATGCAGCCAAAACAAGACGTCAGCACACCTATCTGTGGTTGACCGGATTTCTTTTCAGGGTACCTTTTTCTGAAAGTGACCGTTCCGCTGATGTTCATGTCGGAGAGTTCTGTTGCCAAGTTCCACCTGATTCAGAAACAGGCTTTCGTTGCAAAGGATTGCATTTGGGTTCAATAGACTGTCTGACAGACTAGAACTGGGAAAGCAGAGATTCAAATAGAAGCTGAGCCGTAGATCTACTGGGTAGCAACCTCAGGATATTACTTGGAGTTGTGAAAAGTTCAGGGCATCCTTTACTACGGTGTTTCCTTTGGAGAGGGGTGCATTGAACATGTATGTGTTTGTAGTGGTCTGTTTACTTACAGATATGCAGATTGAACAGGAATTAAAGGATACAGCAAAATGCATCTAGGCAGTGCTCATCGCAAAGCACCATCAGCAACTTTGGAATGTGTCCCTCTCCCAAATATTCCTCCTTTGAAAATGCTTAGCAAATCTGGTTCCAGATGGCTGTGACTCAAGGTACTTTTCCAAGCTGACTTTACACTATAGCAGCCAAATTGCACATTAGTTGCATTGTCTCCCATTAATGACCAGGCAATCTTAAGCCTAGGGAGAAAGGCATTGATCAAATTCCCATAATATTATAGCATGGGCTCACACCAAGTGTCTCACTTTTTGTTAGCTATCTGTACAAAAAGGAATATAATGGCATGCCTACAAAAGTTTGCTATTGGGATTTAGACCTGCTGATTCAGTGTGCATGATCTAAAATGATCTGCCTGTCATTTTAGTCCCTGTGCCAATTCACTATAGTACCCTGAGTACATTGGTGTAAGTGGGAGATGTCATATCAAGCATGGAAACAATGCACAAAACTTCATGCAATGTGGAAACTCAAAGAGTTGTAGGGAAATACTTCCTGTGCTGCTGGCATAGTACAAAAGCATCATATATAGGAAGCTATTCTCCTAGCTTGCATGACACATAATCAACTTCCTCAACATGATGAGGATGCAAGACACCATGGCTGTAAAAGGAAGGTGCTTACTAAAAGATTTGTGGCTTGCACTTGGTAGCTTGTCTCCAGTTCCAGGGCAAGTAAAAGATTGTCAGAATCCAACAAAAGACTGATGCTTCACTTACACAATATCCTTGCCCATGTCTTTAATGTACAGAGTTTGGCTGAATCAATATATATTATTATGATTAATTAATTAATATGTTGCTTAATTGCCAAAGTGGCTCCTAAGTGGTTTACAAGTATAAAACCAATTACAAACAACACACATAATTAAAATGCATTATAAAACGATTCCATCGTTAAAATAACATCCACGGTTAAAAAGTACAATAAAAGCCCAATAAAACAGCACAACAATTCAAAGTTAAAATAGCAATTAAAACAATGAAAGCAGGAGGTTCAGGTCAGGAAATCAGAGGAATGCCTTCTAGAGCCAGCAGAATGCCAATATTGATGGGGCCTCTCGTATTTCAACAGGGAGGGAATTTCCCAACACTGGTAACCACCACTCAAAAAGCCCATCTCTAGTAATAATAATATATAATATATATTAATAGTAATAATAATATATAATAATAGTACTATTGCAACTCTAACTGGGTTTCATTTGTCAATCTGAATGCCTTTATCAGGCAATGGAGGGGAAGGCGGTCTTTCAAATATCCTAGTCCAGAAGTCTTTACAGCTCTGTAAAGTAGTTAGCAGGACCTTAAAACTGGCTTGGTAATAACAGTCAGACAGTCCAGACCCCTTAGCACTGGAGTGCTTGATGCAGAGCACCACTGACCACTTGGGTTGCAGCATTCTGCATCAGCTGCATCCTCTGGACCACCCATAAGGGAAGCTCTAGACTAAGTACATTACAATAGTCTAAATGTGAGGCTACCAATATATGAATCACAGTGGCCAAGTTATTCCTGAAAATATTGGGTGACAGGTGCTCTTCAGACCTGGAAACCACTCACCCACAGTGTCTCTGTCTTAACAGGATTCAGCTTCAGGCCCTCATCCAGCCCACCACAGAATCTAGCCCTTGGTTCAGCTTCTACAAGGCTTGGAATTAATTGGGAGATAAGAGTTGGGTGTCATCAGCATACTGATGACACCATGCCACAAATATCATGGTGACTGCTCCTAATGGTTTCATATACGACTAAAGATACCCTGCCAGAATCTGGAAACATAGTCCTCCAATGCTATCCTCTGAGACTGGCCATGCAGGTAGGAGCAGAACCACCATAAAACAGCACCTCCAACTCACAGCCCATGGAGACAGTCCAGGAGAATACCATGGTCATGGTATCAAAAGCCACTGAGAGATCCAACAGGAGCAACAGATTCACACTCTCCCTGTTGCCCCATTGAAGAGGGCAACCAGAGCCGATTCTGTGCCAAAGCCATACGTGAACCCAGATTGGAATTGGTCCAAATGATGTTAACTCCAAAAGTGTCACAACCTTCCCAAAAAAGTGAGTATTAGCAATCAGGCAACAGTTGTCAAATACCCCAGCGTTCAGGATAGGTTTTTCCAGGAAGAGATGCACACCTCCAACAAAGCAATGGTGACCACCCTCTCACTGGTGAGAGCCAGTGTGGTGTAGTGGTTAAGAGCACTGGACTCATAATCTGGTGAACTGAGTTTGATTCCTCGCTCCTCCACATGCTGCTGCTGGGTGTCCTTGGGCTAGTCACACTTCTCTGAAGTCTCTCAGCCTCACTCACCTCACAGAGTGTTTGTTGTGGGGGAGGAAGGGAAAGGAGATTGTTAGCCGCTTTGAGACTCCTTAGGGTAGTGATAAAACAAGATATCAAATCCAAACTCCTCTTCTTCTCATGCAAGAATGCATTAACCTCCTCTTAGATTCAGCCAGTCCACTCTCCCACCCACAACGAGCCAGGATGGGCAGGAGAGCGCAAGTAAGACATGGACAGCCAAAAGCACCTTGTCCACACCTTCAGGCCTCAATAAATGAAACTCATTCCACAGAAGTGAGTAAGACAGGGTGCTGGATACCTTACCAGAGACTGGATTGAAGATCAGCATGAAGGCAAGTGATTATGTCATCAAAGTGCCTAGCGAATATATGACACAGCAGCACCATACATTCCACTCATCCCTATAAGGTGCTGCTAGGCTATGTACCTCTTGGATCAATGAACTGTCAGAGCATTATTATTGCATGGATGCTACGTCAAGAGTATTAGCTATTGGATCGGAGATGAATATGATATCTTGAAACTGACAGGAATGTGGTGCTGAACCATCCTTCGCTTATTAAGACAGCTGGGTTTGCAAACAATACTCTTTAGAAGCATTCAGTCCATTTTTGTAACATTTGCAATATCCAGTGTTAGAGTGTTCCACAGACTAAATTATCCCTAACTGTGAAAAGCCTTTTCTTTGCTAGGACTTTGCAATCTTCGCATTTCAATATCACACTCATCCTGCAAAACAGAAACAGCAATAGTTCCTGATCTGCTTTCTTGATACCATTCATTATTTTACAGACCTTTAGCCTTGCCATTTTAAATTGTCTCATCTTTAAAATAAACAAACCAGATCTTTCAAATCTCTCTCTTTGCAGGAGAGCTCCTCTCAGTCCTTAATCATTTTTTGCGGTTCTCCTTTGAACACTCTCCAATTTGACGATACCCTTTTTGAGATGAGCCGCCTGAGTACATACAGTATTTCAGATGAGCGAGAACACTGTTTGGATAATAGCATTTAAAACACCTCCATCTGACAGTGTAAAGTCCTATTGCATATCACAGACTTCTACTGTTTGCCTAGGCTCTGTCACACAGCTGCAATTTGTCCCTTGAATTTAAGATAGTCGGGACCAGAACTGAGGCACAATAGGAAGAGAACAACTATACTCAGATGCTCAGAAAAATTTTATTGATTCAGTAAGGTTGCGATCCTACACATACTTCCCTGGGAGTAAGTCCCATTAACTCAATTGAGTTTGCTACTGAGTGCATGTGTGCTGCACAAGTAACTGGGGAATGTCATCCTTCTGTACAACACAAAAAGTGAAGTCACAGTTAAAAGAGTTTATCAGTATTTTCAAATATTAGTCAACTAGCTCTGAAAGATGTTTAGCCCAACATCCTGCACCCCAGGAAACTGACTTGGGAGAACACTACAGAACAGCACAATGGGAATGGGACGCTAGTGGGATACAGTAGTTCTGAATTCCTCAAATAATAATAACAAATAATAATAATAATTCCTTTATCTAATATATCTAGTATAGATATAGTATATAGTACAGTACATATCTAGTTGTCTAGTACTGTATAGAGCTGTTACGTTCTACACAAAGGGTTATTCTTCTCAAGCAACAGGCTCTGGAAACAGAAGGCAACCCAGTCAGACGGGCGTCATATAAATAATAAATTACAGTGGTACTTTGGTTCTCAAACTTACGGTAATCTGTTCCGGAAGTCCGTTCCAAAACCAAAGCGTTTCAAAACCGAAGCATGCTTTCCCATAGAAAGTAATGTAACATGGATTAATCCGTTCCAGACTTTTAAAAACAACCCCTAAAACAGCAATTTAACATGAATTTTACCATCTAACGAGACCATTGATCCATAAAATGAGAGCAATAATCAATGTACTGAAGTCACACAATCAATCAATCAGTAGCTGAAGTGGGTTCCATACAGTCACGAAAACAAAACAAAAAAGCCGCAAAAACAAAAATGCAAAATAAATAGCAAAAACAGACACATCTCAGCGTGGCACTCAAAACGGAAACATAACACAAAACGGAGCATGTTCAGCTTTCAAAAAAATGTTTGCAAACCAGAACACTAACTTCTGGGTTTGCAGTGTTTGGGTTCCAAGTTGTTTGAGTACCAAGGCGTTTGAGAACCAAGATATCACTGTATCATTATATTATTAATTAAGTACCTATACTCTTGTCAGGGGGCAAATAAGCCCAAACAAAGTGACCTGGCACACAAACACACAACCCCTGCACCCTAAATTCAATAAGACCCCCCAACACCCCTTTTCCTACCCCAGTGCAAGATGTCCATGACAAAAAGTGTCTCTCACTAAAAGCAAACAAACTGTGGAAAGGACGACAGGTTGAAAGTGGAGACAAGAGATGTACCTTTCCCCCTTTATCTGTTTGTTTTGTAACACACATAAAAAACTTTAATAAAAACGAAGAAGACGACGACTGTCAACAAAACAAAACACAACACACCGCTTCCTTTCTCGTCTGAATTCTTCCTCAGGCAGGTCCCCTTCTCAACTCTGCCCACCCTT
Organism: Podarcis melisellensis; assembly: GCF_964234715.1. Lineage (NCBI taxonomy): Eukaryota > Metazoa > Chordata > Lepidosauria > Squamata > Lacertidae > Podarcis > Podarcis melisellensis. The sequence continues at coordinate 27,512,926 of NC_138529.1, read as the reverse complement.
CTTCCCAGCCCGAAGGGGAAGTTTCTCGCCCAAACAGTAAAGGATGCTGCAAAAAGCGAAGGGGTCTCACTCCGGAGCACAAAGGGTGCGGCGGCGGCGGAGGAGGAGGCGGCTTCCCTGGCAGCCCTTTCCCGCCGGTGTCTCCGCGCCATGTGCCTCGCGGAGCGGCTCTCCTCCTCCTTGGCTGCGAGCGCTCAAATATTTACCCAGGCGAAGGACACCACGCCACGCCCCGGCTGGGTTTGGAAACCGCGCGGCGGCCAAGAAAGAAAGGAGCAGAGGAGGGGGAAAGAGTCTCTAAATAAAGCCTCGTCTACCTGGAAGAGCGTCTGCATTCCCGGGTCGTTTTTATTCGCCCGCCAGCAATCCGAGGCGGCAGCGGGGCGGGATCTCCTCTCGGCCAAGAAGCGCGGCTGCTGCTGCTGCTGCTGTTGCCGCCGCCGGACACTCTCTGGGTGAACCTGCCTGCGGTCATGTTGGCAGCCGGGCTGGAACAGGAAGTTAGCATTGTAAACCGAGGGCCCTTTCAAGCCCTGGCGAATTCCGCAAGCGAGCGCCGCTCTGCGCACACACACACACAGAGCGCACACGTGTGCGCGAAAGGCGCGCTCGGCCAAGCCAGCCTTCTCTGGGTTCCCAAAGAGGTCGGCAGGGGTGCCTGCCAACTTGAATGAAATATTGGAGGGGGGGCAGGTAAGCCCCGCCCAGCATAATCGATCACATTCTGATCACCGTTTGAATCGCAATACCAATAAACTTGGGGGGGGGGGCGCCCAGTGCCGGATTTACGTAGAAAACTAAACAGGGGCCCAAAAAAAGTTTAAAGGGGGGAAAATGTACATTTCCAAAATGCATGTCATCCTTGGCTCCTACGGACGTGGGCATCCATCAGCGGCTCCCCAGGCTCTTCTAGCTCTTTGCAGGCACCCTCCAAAAAGAAGGGTTGCAGTGGATCAGGGCCAACATATAGGGCTGGTTGGGTTTGTTGTTGCTGCTTGCTGCTTCTGCCACTTGGCCAAGCAAGAGATTAGGCAGGAGGCCTCCCAGTTCTGGAGGTGCTTTGACGTTTGCAACGTTCATGGCAGTGGACGTCTCTTATTACCATTTTACAAATGAGGACTTTGGGATTGGTTTGCCCAAGTCCACACACTGCATCCTTGATTCTTTTCCCTTTTAATGGAGATTTCATGTCCAGCTTCATATAACCAACATGAAGGGGTTAACACTATAGAGTAAGCTGTCCTGCCAGACTTAGCTCACTTTGGGAGGGATGTGGTAATCAAGCCTTTGTTCAACCTCCAGTCTACCCGAGAAGTTCAACTGTGAGCTCTTCAAGCATTTATTGAGTTCCTGTAGCAATAATTTTGAAGCTTTCACCACTGTGACTAAGCCAACTTTTACTGCCTGTTTTAGTTACAGATAGTTAGCCGTGTTGGTCTGCCATAGTCAAAACAATTTTTTCCCATTCCAGTAGCACCTTAAAGACCAACTAAGACACTTAGTTGGTCTTTAAGGTGCTACTGGAAGGAATTTTTTTTTGTTTTTACTGCCTGTGTAACTTTTTCTGAACTCTGTATGGAAAAGCACATGAATCTGACCTTTGGAAAGTTTGTAAGTAAACCAATTTAATTTACCAGTGTGGTCTTTTTCTATGCTAGGGGAAGAGGGAAACTTTGGAAGGAACTTGGAAACTTTGGAATGAACTATTTCAGAGGCCTAACTGCTTATATTTCCATACTTTGCTACATATTTTGTGATTTTAAATCCCGGCTGGGGTTCTCTCACCAAAGAGTACTTGCCCCAAACTTGGAACTTAGTATCCAGGAATTCTCCTTTCTGTGTTATATATTTTCTCCTGCAGCAACACTTAGGAAAGGTGTCCCTCCTTGGCACCAGTTTGGAGAGATGCTTCACGTAACCCTTGTTCTCTTACCACATTTATCTTCCTATTTCTTCCTTAAAGAGCTTCCATCTGTAAACTACCTTCTTGCAAACAGTTAATGGGAAACAGCAGCTGGACTACATGTGTTGCCCTGCTTCTGCCTCTCTCACCCTTTTGGCTCCAACTGTTTCCAGCTGTTCATCCACAGCTGCTGTATCCAGATTTTTTTAAAACCTGGATTTGCACTCTTCCCCCCCAGTTACCATCTGCAGACCGTGGTGTTACTGACAGCCCCACATTCTTCTGTAGTGAGGATATCCCTACAAGAGTCCTCTCCTAGTGTCCATTACTGAAGAGAAGGAGGAGACCAAAGTCTGCATAGTAGATATCCTCAGGCATGGGGAACTGGTGGCTCTCTAGATGTTGTAGCACTCCAGATGTTGCAGAAGTCCAACTACCATGAGCCACAGCCAGCATGGTCTGTAGTCAGGGATGTTGATGCTATTGTAACCCAACATTGGGAGGGGCTGCCTAGGAAGAAGTAGCCTAATAGAACAGTCATTTGTACGGAAGTGAGCCCCACTGAATAAAAAGAGGCTTACTCTTGGGTAAACATGCATATGAATGCAGCCAAACTATCTGGTCTGATCAAAATGCTCAGTCCTATCCTTGCTTAACTAAGGGCCAGAATTAGGATAACGGTCATCAAAATGAACATTGGGCCCTTTTAGCTACTATTTGATTTCCCCCAAAAAACAAAAACCCTTTTGCTTGCTTTCTGAAATTCATCCTCTAATGTTTGATCCATTGCCGTCAAGCTCCTTCTTTGTCCTGCTCCATATTAACTTGGTTACATGCCCTACAGAAATGCATGCAACATAACAGTGGACAGGGAATCTATTCATTTGCCTACTAGTTTCTTTCACTGATGTCCTTGGAAGCAACCTCGTAAGAACAGGCATCTGTGGAAGGGTGGGGGATGGGACATACACTGGATGCTTTACTGGGAAGTATCCATAGATGAAGGAACATCAACACAATTAGCACTGTCAGTATCTACAGAGAAAGGGCAATGACTAAAATGGCTCCTCTTTTAACTTTTAATTGCTGAAACATGTCCGCTAAAAACCTAAGGAGCTGTCTTCTGCTGAGCCAGAGCAATTGGTCCATCCAGCTCGGGATTGTAGATATCAGGGTGAGGAACCTGTGGATCTCTGGGTGTTGTTGGACTACAGCTCCCATCTTTCCTAATCATTGACCATGCTAGTTAAGCTGAGTGCTCCATTCTCGCTGTGTAAGCCTTCCTCTCCACCCCTTCAGTGACTCAATTTCATTTTTTTTATTTTTTTTATTTTTATTTTATTTTTTATTATTATTTTATTTTATTAGAAAAAGATTCACATTACATATCAGACATCGTGTATATTACATCTATATATACAATTGAAGAATAGAAGGATGGAAAAAGAAGATAAGAAAGAAAAAAAAAAGAGAAAGGGAAGAGAAAAAGAAGAATAAAAGCACATTCCAAAAAAAGGAAAAAGAACAAGAAAAAGAAAATTTGTTCTTTTTCATTGTTCTTTTTCTTTTTCTTGTTCTTTTTCTTTTCTTTTTCTTCTTTTTCTTGTTCTTTTTTCTTTTCTTTTCTTTTCTTTTTCTTGTTCTTTTCTTTTCTTTTTCTTTTCTTTTTCTTCTTTTTCTTGTTCTTTTTCTTTTTCCAGTGACTCAATTTCAAAGCAAATTGGTGCAGGGATGTTGTTTGCCAGGTTAGCGGGTTGTAGGCCACCCGTCTCGTCGTTAGCGTTGAGCACCTGTGGGTTTCATTGCTCAGCACAGTGCCTCCACGGGGCCAGTGTCACTGGGAATCTTATCGGGATGTGGCGTTTATGATGGTTGAGCTCCACAAAGCCTCAGCAAAATTGGTCCATTTGAGCCACGGAGGAACCAGTGTTCAAATGCATGCCCCAGATATTTCTCATAGGCGTGTTATATAGACCAAAGCAAAGGATAGCCAGCTGAGGGTGAATCAAGAAATGTCCTAGCAGAATTGGCAAGGATCGCTTGCGTTAAAATTGGCTAAACGTACTGCAAAGGATCGTGATGCTATGATGTTTCGGTGCTGCCAAAAATCTGCTTACGTTTGCAGTAGATGGAACAGACTGTAAAATGAAGAGAGTAGTTGAGCGGGCTACTCATTCATGGTCTACGCTGGTTGGCAGTCACTTTCCAGAATTTAGATTGGGAGTTTTGGCTCGACTTGAGACTGAACACAAGTGTTTTACATGCAAAACATTGCACAGCCGCCGAGGTACAGCACTTTGCCGTAGGATGCATGAATACAGGAGCTCAGACTCAGATAGCCTTTGCAATATGGCTGTGACAATTTGGCAAGCTCTACCTATTCTTTTGATAAGAATTGAGACTCTGATATACTTGCACGAAGGCAACTGAGTGTGAGGTTAAAGCTCGGGTTTCCATCCTAGAGCTTTAATCACTGCTTCATCTTACATAGGAACATAGGAAGGTGTCTTATATTGAGTCAAACCATTGGTCCATGTAGCTCAGTACAGTCTTCAATAAGCCACTCCCAGCCCTACCTGGAGGAGCTGCTGGGGACTGAAACTGCGACCTTCTGCATGCAACTCAGAGGCTGGTACGTGGTTCTTCAAGATTATTCAGAACTTGCCGTGGTGAATCAGTGTAGACTTGTTAGCAAACAAACCTGTCTAGTCCATATGAAGACATCTGGGAGCAAAACTAAAAACTTAAGCCAAGCAGCTGAGCAAGCCAGATGGATGAAAAAGGCATCTTAAGGAAATTGAAAGAGCTGAAATGACATCACATTGTCTTTGCTGAGGCCCATGAATAGAAAGAAGAGCCTAGCTGATGAAACTACAGGAGGTGCGGTGCAATAATTGGACCTGAGGTGGAAAGGCTGAGATTAAGTATTCAGATATGAGGGCCCACCAAAAGACTGAATCATAGTGCATGAGTAGTAGATTTATACTGGACCCTCCACACTTTCCACTTTCCTAGTTGTTGTGATTCCCCAATGTTTCTTTATTTATTTGCCATCTGGAAGAGCACTCTTGCACTCTTCCACCCCTCACCCCGGAACAGAAGTGGCATGAAAAGTTATAGGATTTTAGGAGGGAGCTCTGGGACATGCAATGGTTGGGAATGAAGTGCTAAAGTCTTTTGCAGGTACAAAGAGCATTGAAAGTGGGATAGCATATAACCACCCCAGCGCCGTCATGAGCACAGATCACCACGAATGCACAATTTAAAGGATCTCTGGAGGGGCCCATGTTGTTGGCCTTCATCACTGCTAACAGAAATCCGAGATCTGAAGGACCTTGCCTACACCAATCCTCATCTCCAAATCCACCTAGATCTTGGTGCTCTCCTCAATGGATCTTTGCCACAGGGTAGCAACAGGGATATGGCACCATTAAGGATTCATAGAGAGACAGAGGAAGAACACTTGGTGTTTGTATTTCCATTCCAGCCCGTGTTGGGTCCACCCAAAGGGCAGATGCGGTTGGATTGCTTCCTCATGGACTCAGTGCTAATCCTGGCAAGGGTCTCATTATAGGCCAATTCAGTTAGGCGCAGCAGGCTCGCCCTCTCAAGCCTAGTGCTTGGAAGCTTAGCGATGGGGGTTATTTGTCAGAGAGCAGGAACCAAAATATAGCAGACAGAAGAAAGACTTTCATGGAGAAACTGAGACTTGAGTGTTCTTTGATTCTGTCCCTTTCCCCCCTCCTCCTGGCCCCCATTTCTCTTTGGCTGATCAAAGGGTCTGATTGTATGTGACGGCAATGAGAGAGCAGCCTCATCTTGCAGCTTTCTTGGGTGGGAGGAAGGGTGCCAGAATAGGGGCAGGAAATGGAGCAACACAGAGAGGACTGTGAAGCAGCTGATCTCATATATGGGTAATTAAAGAGTGGGTATATAATTTATTATCAGTGCTGCATCACTGCCGTCATAAATGGCTTCCTCTGTGCCTAATGCTGAGATGCACGGCCTACTATACCTACAGGTAATACTGCCTCGAGGTATTGTCTAAGATGTTCAAAGCAAAAACAAGAAAACCCTTGCTTCCATTTTACAGGCAGCGAAGGAACTGAGGTAGCACCAGACAGGAAGTGATCCTGATTGAGTAAGTTTGGTCTCCATTCCACTTCATCCTAGGTAAGACATCAACAGGTACACTGCAGCCTCTTCAGCAGAAAAGAGAAACCTCAGGTTCACAGGCTGAATGTGGCCTCCCTGGCCTTTCTACCTGGCCCTTGGGATCCTTCTCAGGCCACATGATTTTTTTTTTTTTATAAATATTTTATTAGGTTTTTAATAAACAAATTTCCACTTTCAAATACATACTTCCATGAATCCAATGGACTCCCCCCATCTCCCGGGCGCTGCATTCCCTGTGTAACCAAAACCTCAGCAATTTGTTAACTTGTTTTATACATAACAATATATCTTCCATTTTATCGTGTTATCTGATGTGAACATTTCAATACAATTGCATTAATTTTTAATTTCCACACAATAAAAATATTTCGTTACCTCACTTCTGTCTTATAGTGTCTTATTTATCAATTCAGAAATTTGCCGATACTGAAGCTATACCTTCCTAGAGAGGAGCATTTTTTAACATTCATACAACTTATAATGCTTTTTCAAATAGTCCTTAAATTTTTCCCAAACTTCCTCCGTTTCTTCTTCTCCCGAGTCTCGAATTCTGCCAGTCATTTCAGCCAGTTCCATATAGTCCATCAGCTGCGTCTGCCATTCTTCCAATGTGGGTAGATTTTGTGTCTTCCAGTGCTTTGCCAACAGAATCCTCGCTGCTGTAGTAGCGTACATAAAGAAAGTTCTATCTTTCTTGACCATCCTCTGGTCTACCATGCCCAGAAGGAAGGCCTCCGGTTTCTTAGGTAAGGTGAATCTCAGCACCTTTTTTAGTTCATTATGTATCATTTCCCAGAAGGCCTTCACTTTCGGGCAGGTCCACCAGAGGTGTAAAAATGTCCCTTCCTCTTCCTTACATTTCCAACATTTATTATCGGACAGGTGATATATCTTTGCAAGCTTGACTGGGGTCATGTACCACCGGTATATCATTTTCATAATGTTTTCCTTCAAGGCAGTACATGCCGTGAATTTCATTCCGGTGTTCCATAACCTTTCCCAGTCTTCAAACATAATGTTATGCCCCAAATTCTCAGGCCACATGATTCACCGTCCCTGTTCTGTGTCCTCAAATGCTTTTGCCTGGCTGTAATATGTCCTGGAGCAGTGATGAGGGCTCTTGCTTGCTTGAATGGAGAGACGTTTGTGTAGAAATGTCTGGTTTTTTCCTAGCTGGAGTACAGCCAACTGGACAAAGGTAAGAGTCACATCCATTGCTCTGTCTGCTTTTGCCTCTGGCGAAGCCCATCCCTGGCGTGAGGCCTCTGGGAGGTTTGCCCATGAGGCAATGCAACACTCAAGCTGAGTGGGGGAAATGTTCCCCATTTCTGCTGTAAAGTTCAAAGAAAAAGGCGTGGAAGAAATTATTGTGGACTTGAACTATACATTCTTTGGAGAAACCTGAAAGGTAAACCCAAAGAAGAAAAGGTTGAGATGGAATCAAGTTGTAAAACATTTAATATTCCAGATATTTGTGTCTTCCTCAATTATTTTTAGAACAGCAACTTCATAGTTGTTGTCAAGGTCCCCAGATGTTTTTCTCCAAGGCAGCACTCCTCTTGTGAGAAAATTCCCCAACACTTATATCACAATCCTTGTTGCTGGCAAATTCTAGTGCTCCTTCCATGTTGTGCATCTGCTTTGCTCATGAGTACCATGTGGAATGTAGCTACGTGAAACTGCAAGCACTTACTGGCTAGTGCCTATCACAACAACATGAAATCCATCACGAGTTTCTCTGCGACCTTTTTTATGTACTTCAAATAAATTATTTCACTTAATCAAAATAAAACAGACGGGTTAAGTGCTCCTTCACTGTATTATTCAATATACCTTTGAATACCAGATAATGGCATACAACAGAGGAGGGCTCCTGGATTGGTGCTTTGTTTATAGGTTTCTCAGAGGCATCTGGGTGGGTGGCACTGGAAACATTGGACTAGGTGGGCCTTTGGTCTGATTAACATGGCTTTCCCTCTGGTCATTCAAGCTGACTCAACACCCCCACAGTTTTGCTACCTCCTTTTAAAAAGTTAGTTTTTTTGATAGCCATTCCAAAATTCCTACAGTGCATGCCTCCAGTGGAATACACTAACATGAATATTTCTGCACAGCAATGTTCTTTCCCCTGCCTCCATAGCAGGGAGGTGAGGAACTAGTGGCCTTGTGGATGCTGAACCCCTTCAGCCCCAGCCAGTATGGTCCATGGTTGGTCAGGAACAATGGTGAGCTGGACTACACCTGAAGGACCACAGGTTAGCAACCCTTGCCATAGACTACCCAAGCGTCTCACTCTTCTTGGATCCACCTCTTGCCTAGAGATATTAAGTTACGTCTCCAAGATTCCTTCCTTACCATTGGATAAGGAAATGAGGCAACTGCAGCCCCTTCTCCCCACTCCCAATCCTGTTGTTCACACTCCTCTGCTGTTACAAACAGCAGTCCAGGTGTGCTACACAGCAGGAAATAACAAGACATGTCTGAGAGTGTGGGAAATAAATGGGAGAACCTTTGCATGTGTCATCTCCCATTCAGCTGGTGAGGATCAGCAATCACCATGATAGCCTTATTATAGAATTGTAGAGTTGGAAGGGACCACAAGGGTCATCTAGTCCAACCCCCTGCAATGCAGGAATCTTTTGCCCAACGTGGGGCTCAAACCCACAACCCTGAGATTAAGTGTCTCATGCTCTAACAACTGAGCTATCCCTTATGCTCAATGGGTTATTCTTAATGTCACATTTTTAAATATTTGGACCCTTTATATGGTAAGCACACACACCCTTCTTCCTTTTTCCTGACAGGTAAAACAGTTTCTGATTAAACTCGTTATTTTCAAGAGCTGCAAAACATTTCTGGAACATTTGCAAAAACGATGTGTGTGTGATTTTAAATTTCCCTATTTATTTATTTTTTAATGTAAGCACACACCCAGACACACACACACACCACCCTGGACAGCGAACAAACTCGCATCAGATAAAAGCCCAGAATCTTTCTCCTTCTTTCCAACTGGCAATTGCCGAGAGACAAAAGAGGCTTTTGTGGAACACAAATGGCAGCCAGAGACTTCCAAGCACCCCTCTGGTGCTGAAAGAGTTAACCTGGCACCCACCCCAGTTCTCTACCAGGGAGTAGCTCGGTTAATTGGCCAGGCCTCTCTTGTGCGATCCATCACCGAAGGGGAAACACGGGACGGACGGGGGTAATAACAACAAAGTCTCTGCTAATTTGGGAAAATTGCTCTGATTTGGGAAAATTGCAGTGTTTTCCCCCAGGTGATTGACGAGCTTTGGAAAAGGGAGGCTTTTGGGCCCAGTGCCTGTTCGTGTGGCACTCACTGCTGGCTTCGCTCTGCTGCCTCTCCGTGCTCAGAGTTGGCAGGGGCGAGGCAGAACCACTCGGAAGCCAAGGAGACGTTGACATCACTTTTTCTTTCTTTCCCAGAAGGGGCTCCCTTCCTCCCAAGGCCTGGGGTGCTTCTCCTCCGCCCTTGGTTAAGAGCATCCTATCTCTGGCTTCAGACCTGCTCTGAAAATCAAACATCCTTCGCTTCCCTGAGATGTCAGGAGCTTGCTATTTGGAGAGACTGGAAGGGAACCAGGCCTGTTTAGTCTGAGGGAACAGCTTCCCCGCCATTGATCCATGGCCAAGTCTTTGCCACTGACATCCTGGCTGGCTTTGGCATGGCTGCGGTCCCAGTGCATATACACTCTCTTCAAAATCCCCACCTCCTCCTCTCTCTTCTACAGTTTCTAAGCAGGCTCTTCCATAATTCTAACAGCCTGTCTCTTCCAAGCGTAGAATACAGACCCTCCAAGGGTCCCGGTTTTCCAGGGACAGTCCCACATTTCCAGAAGTCATCCCGGTTTCTGATTTGATCCCGGAATGCCCTGCTTCTCCTTAGCATGTCCCTATTTTCACCAGAGAAATGTTGGAGGGTATGGAGTTATGTGACCCATGAGCCAAGGAGATAAGTAACTATACAACCTTTAGAAGACATCTGAAGGCAGCCCTATATAGGAAAGTTTTTAAAAATGTTTTATTATGTTTTTAAATACAGTGAAACCTCAGTTTTCGAGTGTCTCAGAAGCCAAATGATTCGGAACCCGAACGCCAAAAACCCGGACATGAATGCTTCCATTTTTGAATGCGCATCAGAAGCCAAACGGCTTCTGAGAGACGTTTCTCCATTTTCTCAATGGAATTTGCTGACCGCCCATTGCGCCTCAGTTGTTGAACATTTCAGAAGTTGAATGGTCTTCTGGAACGGATTATGTTCGGCAACCGAGGTTCCACTGTATGTTGGAAGCTGCCCAGAATGGCTAGGACAATTATTATTATGGAATAGGATGTCCCTATTTTCATTGGAGAAATGTCACAGGGTATGAGAATATATGGAAGACTGGCTTTTCAGGCCCAGCATTTCAGATTTCACTCAGGAATAGAACTGCGATGTCACACACAGCAAAGTTCAAGGGCCAGTCCTTTGGCTACATTCAAATGGTGAGGAAACTGTCACTTTTAGGAGTACCTTTGTGATACTGCGTTGTCTGCCTCAAGGTCAATTCAGCAGGAATTCCACTCTTTTAAAATTATTTATTGATTAAAAATTTACATATCTATACATAAAGGTAAAGGTACCCTTGCCCGTACGGGCCAGTCTTGACAGACTCTAGGGTTGTGCGCCCATCTCACTTAAGAGGCCGGGGGCCAGCGCTGTCCGGAGACACTTCCGGGTCACGTGGCCAGCGTGACAAAGCTGCATCTGGCGAGCCAGCGCAGCACATGGAAACGTTGTTTACCTTCCCACCAGTAAGCGGTCCCTATTTATCTACTTGCACCCAGGGGTGCTTTCGAACTGCTAGGTTGGCAGGTGCTGGGACCGAGCAACGGGAGTGCACCCCACCGCGGGGATTCGAACCACCGACCTTTCGATCGGCAAGTCCTAGGCGCTGAGGCTTTTACCCACAGCGCCACCCGCGTCCCATATCCATACATATCCATATCTACATTTTCTATTCTCTACATAATTTTCTTTTTCTTCATATGATTCAGCAGGAATTCCAGTTAGCTCAGGAAAGTTTGGCCAGAATGAGAATGGTGTTAGTGGGTGTACGTCAGTCTCCAGTTCAAATCTCACCTCAGCCATGAGTTCATTGGATAGCCTTAGTCTTATATCTGCAATATGGGGATAACAATACTGCCCTACTTTATCCCCAACCTGGAACCCACCAGGGGGACCCATATTTTAATGTTTTTACCATCAATTTGTATGGTGGTAATGGTGCCATTGCAACCCACTTCAGACCAGGCCACAACTTGGTAGACTCACTAACTGAAGGCCAATGCCCTCCTTTATGGAACTGCTACCAGGGTTTCTGAGGTAATGCAGTTGGCTGAGATAATGTCTGTGAAGCGTGGTAAATAATTCCCTGTTAAAATACCAGCACTAGCACTTAGGAAGCTATCTGGTACTATCTGTCTATTTAGGCTAGTGTGGTCTACTTGGACAGGCAGTGTATCTCCAGGGTTCTCCGGCAGAAGGTCTTTCACATCACCCCTTACCTGATCTGTTTAACTGAAGAGTCTGAACCTGGAAAATACTGCATAGAAACCATGTATTCATTCATTGAGCTATTCTTCCTCCCTACAAAGGTGTGTACACACAGAGAGAGACAGACAGACAGACAGACACACACACCCACACACCCCTTGGGCAGGCCTTGTCTAGGATTGGAATCCAATACTTATTTCAGCCTGAGTGAGACTCTAGAAGCTAGACCCAACATGTGGGTACCACACTATGATTCACATGGATAGCACAGACCCCTTAGACACCCCAAGACCCCTTCCTCCTTTGAAAAAAAATAATAAAGGGTTTTTGAGTGTGTGTTTTCGGCTGTGTGTTTTCTGTTGCTTGGTTGGGTTAGCAATTTCTGTTTTGGGGTTCCTGCTCTTCTAGCTGTGTTTTATTGGTGATATGGGGAGAGGCTATAGATGTTCCACCGGGTTTTTTTTAGGAGGGGGATTTCTCTGCATTGTCAGTTGCTTTTCTTTTTTGTGAAAATGGGCATTTTGTGGTAGGCACAACCGATCTCTAGATGTGCCCCATGCCCCCTAAAAAAGTGGTGGATCCCCAGAGCCTAGACCAGCCAGGCAGGAAAGCTGTTGTAGGGTTGGGGCACCCCTTTTAGAAGCAAATCTGAGGTCTAGTTTGCATGAACAGCAGTTGAGGTGGGAAATTTTCTCTGGTGACTTCATACTTCTCCATGAAAAACAAAACAAAACTCCTCTCTTTGGAAAACTAGCACATTAGAGGGGTTAACCATTCTCCTGTTGCTTTTGTTGAATGGAGGACCATTCAGTTATGCTACCCTCCCCTAACTTGCAGTCTAAGGTCCAGGAAAAGTTTCACCACCTCATCTGTTTTTCATGTGAACTGCAGCTCCCATGGTGCTGGAGAGGGTGGAGAAGTGAACTGCTGGCTGGGGGAAAGTACGAACTGGAACCGCCAGAAAAGCAATGGAGTAAAACTGAAGGAAGACTCGACCTTAGTCCAGGATTCCAAGAACTGAGCAAAATCTTGGCGGTCTCTGAAGGGAGGCTCCCAGCCTAAGCATGGGCCACAGCGGGGGGGGGGGGAGGTATTATTAATCCATTTGAACATTGCTGTACTATCTTTCCAACCCTCACAGCGGCTTACAAAAATAAACAGTGAAAGCACAGTACAAAACCACAAACAGAAAGCAAAAGAAATGCAGTGATCTTCTGAAAAGGCTACTGTGATTGCAAAATTGCCTTACCCCCGTATATTGCCCACTTAACAGCCACATAATACCCATTCCACGTTTGTAAGAAATTGTAGCACTGCTCATATTTTGGAATCCCATGCCTATTGGCAGTACCCTTTCCAGCCCCTGATAAAAACATTTTTGTTTAGACAAGCCTACCCAGAAGGCTGGAATGTGTTTTAATCCGTTTTTAGCTTATTGTTTATTTTATTTTTAATTATTTTTTTAAAAAATTGGAATATTTGAAATAGTAGCTTTTACCATTTTTTACTGATAATTTTATTGTCCCCCCCCCCTTAGTAAACTACTTTGAAGTTGTTTTAACAAGCAGGCATATATACATTTTATGAAATTTTTTTTAAAATTAAAGTTATGCCAATTATAGAGGATCTGTTTTAATTCTGCTGCATCAGATTTTTACTGAGACATCATGAAACAGCAAATAATGTCTGTGTGTGGTTTCTCATTTTCTACCTGGGGTGGGGATCACAACCGGGGGGGGGGGGTTGGGGGAGATAAATGACAATAGGAAGTGATGTGAAATGACATTCAAATTTCCAAAGTTGGTAACTGCTGGGATCTGTTTTTTATCTCATGCAAAGTATAAACATGAAACAGAGCCTAATTATAAGTTGGGGTGGGCATGAAATCAGCAGGGGGGCTAATACATGGGAGAAGCTATATTCTCTTCAGTGGAAAACAAGGTGGAGAGGTATCCCAAATAAACTTGCTAAATATCCCATTAATCTTTTGAAAATACACTTAGGGAATATATAGTGGAACACCATTAAGTATGTATATTATCCATGGCAGAACATTCATCTTAACTGCCCCAAATACTAAATTTACAGTAGGTAGCACCCATCTTTCCAAATCGCTGGAAAAATCCTTCAGCACCCTAATTAAATGCCTTTTAATCATTTGAGAAATCTCTCTCAGAACCAAAATACCTAGATATGTTATGCCCACTGGGTACAAATAAAATTGCCATTGGGTGCATATAGTCAGTGGTCTACTGTAAGCCCACTGGCATTCATTCAGAGTTCAACCAATCAGTTTTATACCCTGAAATTCTACCAAAACCATTCTTTCTTTTCTTCCTTCTTTTCCTCCTTTCTCCTTTCCTTTCTGTTCATTTATAATCCCCTCCCTCGCACCCTTTGTTAAATTTGGAAATAAAAAATACTTTTTTAAAAAGGGAGGAATGTTTGGGTACTGGAGAAGGTGGCAAGTATGAGGCCCATCATCTCCACATCTGTGTAGAAAGGCTTCTTCTCTGTGTCACTGGACTTTCCTGTCCCCTTCTCTGCTCCTCTCACCTGTCCTTTTGAGCTCATACTCCAGCGGCGAATGGAATTATCCTTCTCAACAACTTGGCTGTCCTAATTTTTGCAGGGGTGGGGGGTGGTTAGAGGTGGCAGGGCGCCTTGAGCATCCATTCTCATACAGGGAACGGCAGCGACAATAGGATAAAAAAAATTGGGAATGGCGTCAGATACAGGCTGCAGGATGCCCTTGGCTGCTCCTGGCCAAATCCAGTGGGCAGACCAGTCTCCCAGAAATGAAACAGCATGACAAAAATATGAGGGGGTAGAAGGGGAGCAGCTCTCCCCAAAATTAGTCAAGGCAGGTCATTTATGTTTGACCTGCAGCCGGTCATCAATTAAAGCTGCAAAATCTATGTTGAGAAGCGGCTCTTCCTTTTCCTCCTAAGGGAAACAGGAGAACAGCAACTGATAAGACGAAAATGAAGAAAGTGAAATAGGTGGGCCATCTGAACATGTTTAAGTACATCAGTCTGTGTTTTCATCTTTGCTGCTTTCCCTCTTCCTATCCAGGTATCGCCATCCATCTACTGATCCGTCTCTGTTTCCATTTGTCCATCTGTCAGGAACTAATTGGGTCTGCATTTCCTCATTCAGACCAGATCCTTCTGCGTAGCCAAGGCTTCCTCTCACGCTTCCTTTCAGCTTTCCAAAGGATTTATTGCTTGGTGTGTTCTCAGCAAGAGAAATGCAGAGGCTTGATCCTGTTTAAATGCTACGTCCTCTTATCTGTTTTTTTGTTGACCTATATGGTCATGCATTCCTTAGTAATAAATAGCATTCTGCATATGCACAGAGGCACTCCCCCACCTTTATATGTGAAATGGTTCCTGGGATGGTACTTTTAAACCCTTTTAAACTCTGATTAAATTGAATGGTGGTTTGAAACGTGCAGGAATTTACCTATTGTAAAAGGCTGGATGCTGGCGCTTCAGTTAATCAGTTTGTTTATTAGGATTCTTAGGACACTTCCATGCTTGGAGCAGACAGTACAAATCCCAAATAGCCTTTGTTTTGCATGTGATCTATACTTCGGTGACGTCTTCTGATTGATGACCTCAGCCAGAAAATCTCCCCATCTTGTCAGTTCAGCAAAATCTCAGGATACCATAAAACATACAATGAGAGTATCCAACGTACAACTACAAGCCCCAAAATTGCGTGAGTATAGTTATGATATCTCAGTGGACAAAAGCATACAAACAAGTAAAACAACATACAACAGAAAGAAATGGTTAATAGCCTGTTTTGACCTTATCAAGTTTGTCCAGGCTCGCCTACTTCCTTGGGAAGAGACTTTTCAGATTAATCTTCATAGGGAAATATGCCAGATTATTCCTCCCACTTGTCCGTGAATGTCAAGATTTGGTCTTATTATAAAACTGTTTCTCTGTAAACATAACTTGTAGCTACAGCATACCCCATTCCAAACAATAATAAACAACAAGCAGACAAAAAAAAAACCCCTTCTTACTGCAGCTGAAGATTGGATATATGATAGCCTAGGCGAACTTGTAGCTATGTTACGTATTTGCATGGTTTTGAAAACATCCACAGAATTCTTGGGGCTTGTCATTCGTTCCTTGTCAGCAGATTCCCCACCCCAATAAAAGCTTCTTTGAATGTATAACACGGACTGGATGGAACGTATCTCAAGGACGAGATACTCTCAAACTGGAAACATGGGCAATTTACCAGGAATCAGATTGTGAGTGTGTACCTGCAGGCAGAATCTGGAGCCCCCAGCAAACAAAAGAAGTCTGCTCTTTGGACCCAATAAGGGCAGAAGACCAAGCGCCTAGTATTTGCACATGGCTTGGCAAAGGTGGAGGTCTTACAGCACCTGCCAATTGCAGGGGCTGATGCATTGAACATCTTGTTCCCCTTGGTGCCTAAAAAGACCACTGAGAATGGAGGACGCACAATCCTGGATTAGGGTAGTTTATTCGCTTACCAGAAAAAGACATTTTATGTTTCTGCTCAAGCACAATGAATTTTTTGATCATTTGACCCTGGTGACTGGCTTGGCACTACACCAAATGCCACACCACTTATGATGATCAGGACTAGAAGCATCATAGGAACACAAATAGCAGCCTTCTACTTTTCAGAGGTTCTACTGCAAACGTTTTCAGCCTTTTTGAGTCCATTGCTCCCTTGGCCAACTACATTCTTTCTGTGGCACCCCTGTGGGGCTCAGGAGCCCAGTTGTGTCACCTCTTGCCTGCAGAGATGGGCCTGGGAAAAGGATGCTTCTGGCCTTAGTGGCCCAAAGAAGACTGGCTAAAAGTGAACGTGAGGCCAGCACCTTACCTTGGGAGACAGCAGTGGCAGCAGCGGGTGCTGCTAGGCTTGCGTAATGGAAAGGCTCCCCTTCAGCACCAGGCATTCAGCTCCCAAGCAGGCCTTGCACACAGCAATCACAAGGCCAGCACAGCGCCTGCCTGCCTGGCCTCCCACTTGTCTTTCCATTCCCAATAGCAAGGTCTGACAGACTGGCTGGCTGGGCTCCCTTGCTCCCTTACTCTGAGGCCACCTCAGCTCCTCGCAACCAGCACCCCCTGGCCAGCCCCAGAGGCACCATTCGCCTAAGGAGCTTGTAGCCAGGGCTGCTGCAACAAACAGCTTTGCAAGCCCTTGGCAAGCAGAGACGTGAAAGGGCATCAGAGGAGGGAACGAAGGAAGGAAAGAGGGACAGAGGCTGGTGTTGCCTGCAGCACCCCTGACCATCATTCAAGGCACCCCAGGGTGCCACAGCACACTGGTTGAAAACCACTGTTCTACTGGATCAGATCTATGCTGAGAACGGTCTACGCTGTAAGAACATAAGAGCAGCCTTGTTGGATCAGGCCAAAGGCCCAACTAGTCCAGAATTTAGTTCTTAGAGCAGCCAGCTAGATGCAGGAACGTCATGCAACAGTATTCTCCTCTTACAGTGGAAACAGAACATAACCATCAGGGTTCGTAACCGATGAAAGTCTTATCCTCCAGGGGTGGTCCATGGTGGTAGATATCCAGGTATTCTGCAGTAGACTGATGCATGGGCATAGCCAGGGTTTATTTTAGGGGGGCAGGACACCCACCTCTCCTGTTCCAGAACCGACGTAATTGGTCAGTTCGCAGAAGCAACACCCATCGCTCATTCGGGTTGCCAGTTGCATCACTAGAATGCGCCACAACACCACACAAGTGACCTCAGCAAGCATTTCCATTCCAAATATTCTGATTATTTCTGTTAGTATTTTAATTTATTTACTTGATGGGGGGGCAGTTGCCCCCCTTCCCACACCCATAGATCAGCGAGGGGCTCTGACTCCCATTTGCTTAACAGCAACAACAAAAACTGCTTTATCCATCTAAATGAGGCTGTTGTGATGCGGAAAGCTGATTAGGAATGGACTTTTATGAAAGCTCAGTTCAGTTTTTGCTTTGAAAATGAACCCCTAGGCTCAGGATGTGCTCAGAGGCAGCCTGTTCCTTGAAACCAGCTGTCCTCAGCTACAAGGCAAGACTAAGGCAACTGGAGTTTGGGAAAAGAAGAATGAGATATTATGGGGAAATGTTATAACATTCTGAAGAGCATGGGCAATGGGGATAGAGAGAAGACGTTTATTTACTGCCCACTCATAGAAAATGTCAAGGCAGAATACAAACAGAACGTAAGCTACATAAGAACAATACGAATATTGTCTTCCTTTCTTATAATATTAGAAATGGGAAGAAAAAGTCATCCAACGAAGTTGATGATCTGGATGAAAGGAATTAATGTTTCATACAATGCATAACTAACTTATGGAATTTTTCGTCACAAGAAACAGTGATGGTGGCTGCTATCTCTGAAGAGGGGGGTGGGTGGGTGGGTGGGTGTTTAAAGAAAGGATTAGAGACAAAGTCATGGGTCTACCAACATCTACTAGCCATGACAGCTATATTTGTTTGTTCCACTGTTAACAATTGAAATCCTTCCGTTTTCAAAAACTTCCAGGGCAAAGAACAATGTTTGAGATGTTGGGAATGTTTAAATGCAAATTGGCAAATGAAACCAATATTCTGCATAATGAAAACCAAGATTTTGGGCCAACCTGTTGAGCAGATTTTGGCCAGCCTGTTGAATAAGCTGCCTCCTAAAATAATCAGATTATATAATAGCTAGGACTTCACTACCTATTGACTGATTTTCAAATGTTTATGCCACCCAGAAAACAAGTGAAGGCCAAAAAGATGCTGGTTCACAACTCCCTTCTCCAATTCATGAAGCCAGTACCTGGAGGCTCACTTTAGCAAGGCTTCTACTTAATTCCAAAAACGAATGGATAACTTCAGTGTCAAGGTGGCCTCAGTCATAAAAAAAAATACATTTACCTATAAATAAACCTCATAAACTCTAAGACAGACCAGAGAGAACAACTAGCAATGTTGAGAAGGTAAGGAGACACTGGTTACCTCTTTATTGCACTTCAGACATGCTACATAATTCAGCCACAAAGTTTAACAAGCCTTGGCCAAAATGCACATAACTAAGTTCAGAAAAGGATGAGACGAATTCACAAAGGGCAAGAATAACAATGCTAGCTAGCTATGAGGCAAAGCCAGCCCCTAAAATACTTGCAGAGCAAGCAGCCCTCTGGAAGACACAATCTAAGGGGTCCCCTGAGTTCTGGACACTGGGAAAGACCCCCAAGTCTTTGAGTGAACTTATGAGTGTGTCTTAGAATTAGGGAACTGTGGAGCACACATACACTACAATTGTCAGGGCAAAGCACAATACAGTATCAAATTCAGTATGACTCAGACACTGAAGTCTTAAGAGTCAGTTCCGTTTCCAGGTTTTTTCTTATTCTTTGCAAAAGCGCTCTTGGATGTTTATTGGTATAAGTAAACACAGCGAGTGTTTTCACAGAAGACACAAAAAGAGCAGTTGACCCTTTCACTCTTTTCTATGAATATGATGAGGAAGAGAAAGTGAAAGAAACTTGAAACCTGAAAGCACATGCCAGCCAACAAATTTTTCATATTTGCATTATGGATATGGGAAATAGAAACAAACAAAGTCCTCTTTTAGGTTCAGCATGGGACTCTTAATCTCAGGGCAATGGGTTGGGCAAAAAGGTTGGGCAAAAAGATTCCTGCATCTCAGGGGGTTGAATGGGATCGCGGCCCTACGATTCCATGCCTCTATGATCAAGGCTGAAGGCAAATTCTGCAATGTCAGGGATGCACTTCCCAGCTTCACCACTAGATTATGAGCATTGCTACCAGCCAAGAAGGGATGCGGGTGGCGCTGTGGGTTAAACCACAGAGCCTAGGACTTGCCGATCAGAAGGTTGGCAGTTTCAATCCCCACAACAGGATTCAGGGGTCCCTTTACCTTTATCTTTACCAGCCAAGAAGTACACATTTCCTTAGATGAGGGAAGTTAAAAGGTAAAGGGACCCCTGACCATTAGGTCCAGTCGTGACCGACTCTGGGGTTGCGGCGCTCATCTCGCTTTATTGGTACAGCTTCCGGGTCATGTGGCCAGCATGTGGCCAGCATGACTAAGCAGCTT
The DNA here is from genome assembly GCF_964234715.1 of Podarcis melisellensis. Classification (NCBI taxonomy): domain Eukaryota; kingdom Metazoa; phylum Chordata; class Lepidosauria; order Squamata; family Lacertidae; genus Podarcis; species Podarcis melisellensis. The sequence continues at coordinate 27,493,180 of NC_138529.1, read as the reverse complement.
CTGGCGAACCAGAGCAGCACACGGAAACGCTGTTTACCTTCCCGCCGGAGTGGTACCTATTTATCTACTTGCACTTTGACATGCTTTCGAACTGCTAGGTTAGCAGGAGCTGGGACCAAGCAACAGGAGCTCACCCCGTCGCGGGGATTCGAACTGCTGGTCTTCTGATCGGCAAGTCCTAGGCTCTGTGGTTTAATTCACAGCGCCACCCGCGTCCCTTGAGGGAAGGTACCGTACTTTAATTAGCAACCTTGAGTTCCCAAGAGGCACCGTCCTTGTGCAACTTCTTGTTCAAGGATGGCTGGGAGAACTTGCACAAGTAGCGGGAGGGAATAGTGCCTGAATTAGCATGAAGACAACCCATTTTATTATGGCACGCCCTTTTGCAAACTACAGCATCGATGTAATCCTCAGTCTCAGGTATGTACTGTATATGCATATGGTTTCCATGGTATGGAAGGAAAGCACATGAAATCACCACCACCCTGCCGAAACTAAGCAGGTCTGGGTCTTGTCAGTGCCTGTATGGGTGGCCACCTTTGGCTCCTTGATAGAAGATAAGGCAAATATAAAAGTAAGTAAATAAAATAAAATTGGGGAAAAAATTGTTGTAAGGGGTGTGGAATTGTGGTCCCAGGGAAATTAAATGCACAGAGTACACTTACAGATACTGAGCGACTCAATTAGAGCTGGAATGTATGCAAGATAAGCAGAATAACCCTTTGCAAAAGCAATGATAGGCCCCGTTCAGCCCTGAGAGGGAACAATAAAAAGATTACTTGGCTAATACACTTGGTAGATGTACATTTCCTCAGGCATCTGGATCCTGCCACTGTTGGGAGATACAATACAGGGCTTAGTGGACTTGACTCAGTGCAGCTGCTCCTTTACTCTTACCGGTAACAGCCCCCCTCCCCAATAGAAACAATAAAGAAAGGTGAGGGTGGGGTTTGCCAAACAGGATCTATTTAATTGCTTTTAAGATTCATTTCAATGCAAATAATTTGGGCAGGGCCAGACCTAAAGAACATTTGCCCAACCCAAGGATTGCAACATTATCATAGCCCTGGATGGAAATCGAGAATGACAAAACAGAGCAAATAAAATGAGACAAAACTGGTTACCCTGTTGGAACTACTCCCCCTCCAAAGGTCCCTTGGCATGGATAAACAGCATAAAAACGGAGAAGCAAATTATCAAGTTTTTAAAACGCGTTCCTTTTCAATAACCCAACTCAAGTTTTCTTTATTTTAAATAAGCAGCTAACTCAAAAAGGTTCTTATCTTACTTGCAAAATTGCAAGCATCTGAGTACATTTATATCTTCCTGTTACTACTTCAGTTGGTTGACTTTGCTATATGTTTCCCCCCTTAAGGGTCAACCATTAATACGATCCTGAAATACAGACTCACTAGAAGATTCTGTTGAAGTTAAAGTGCCTTGTGTCAAGGGCTCTGACGCTCCCATCATCCATAGCAAGCTGTATGCCATGATATTGACAGCCAGGAGGCGTACAGTGATGCACTCTGTATCCCTATACCACAATGTGCTTCACTTGGTAGCATTGGCAATCTTCTACTTGGGCCACGTGTACATTTTCAGTGACACACAATGTAGCGACACACAAGAACTTTCTGGGGAAATATTTCAAATTCTGAAGAGCGAGCGTCAAATATTTAGGGTCCGGCCCTGTAGAGAACCGAGGAAATATTTAAATACTTAGGCACCGTCAGCCAACAGTTAAGCCCTTGAGTGACAAAGTGTCTGGAATGGTTTCCCCAGTCCTGATGCTTCCAGTGCTTAATTTCTAAAATGAGAGACAGCTGCTGTGTGGATTTTAGAATGCACAGCCAATTATATGTAGCATGTGCATCTCACACATATAGGCAACGGCGATACACCCTGTAGCAGATGTTAAGCAAGTACAGCCAGAGACACAGCCCAAGACATTGTGGTGCCTGAGGCAGAAAATCTAAACTGCCACCCCCACTGGTGAAAGATAAAATAAAACAAACATAGCCATTGACAGTTTGCTGCCCTTTAATGATACCCAAAACTCCGCTCTCAGAGGCAAGCCACTGTACCCTGCCTAATAGTGTGACTAGGTACAGTCACCCTCCCTAGACTGTGTGAATGAACATCGAGTGTGAATGTCTCCTACTGATGAATACTACTCTGAAGTAAGACGACTAGCTAAACAGTGCCATGACCCAGTTTCCTTGCGCTGTAAAATAACTGCTTTCTGAAGTTTATGGTTGATTTGCTCACATGTGGCCCGGATTTGCTGCCAGGGTGGAATCAGAACTGCCTTTACCCAGGAGAAAATCTGAACTCCCAAGGAACTATTACCCCAAGAGAATTTATGTAAAGGCTATGATAACATTTACATGAGCAGATTTAAGGCACTTGTGGCCCCACATTTGCTTACTTGGGGGACGGCAATATTGAGTCAATTTCACCCTGTCATCGACTTCAGATTTTGTTCTCTCTGCCATACCGAAGAGTTGTATACAGGAAGTAGGTCTTTGCATGGCTGGGAGAATGGCTTCAGGCCTTCTGGGGGTAATTAAGAGCAAAACCAAGGCTGATTAACTGTGGATTGCTTGGAATGTTTCTATATATTCTAGTAGCAGTCCCTTCTTTGAGAAGGGCTTTTTGATTGCACACAAAAAATAATTCTGTATCCGCATACACCTCAAAATCTAATCTGGTTAGATGTTCAAAATAGAAGATATGAGGATCTTATTTCCCTACCAGTTTTAATTACTCTCTCTCTCTCTCTCTCTCTCTCTCTCTCTCTCTCTCTCTCTCTCTGTGTGTTTGGTACAAAAAAAAATCAGCACTTGAACTTTAAGTGAATTAAGGATAAAAAACCCCCAACGCTGACACATTTAATTGTATGGTGTTTTTTTTCAGGATATGATCTTATTTTGCCTGAATTCCGAAATATCACCACAAAATTAAATGGTGATTTTGAAAGTTGCTATTTTTTTAATGAGATGTTTAAATCTTACATTTCAAAAAAATAAAAATGGACGGTTATTGATTATGTAATATCTAAAGGCCAGCTGATCCTTTATAAATTACCATAGTGGCAATTAATGGGTTTACATGGCTGTGAAAAGGCAACCTGCTTGTCATAGAAGCAGGACGGCTTCAAACACATTGGGGCTGGGGTGAGGGTGGTTGGGGCATGTCCTAAGCTCACTTACTATAGAGCAAGTTCCCAAGAATTCAGTGGCACATACTCCTGATTAAATATGCTGAGGTTCATGTTGCTAAATTAAAGTGGAATGGCAATAGCTCAGTGCTAGCGCTTGCATGCAGAATATGTCACATGTTCACTCCAGGTAAAACTAGGAGACCACTGTTAGACATCCTGGAGAGCTGCTGCCAGTCCGTGTAGAATATATTGAGATAGATGAATTAATAGTCCGGCTCGTTATAAGGAAGCTTCCTAAAATTTTAATTCAAAACAGCAAAATTACCTCGACACTCACCCCAAGCGCGAGTCCTATGTATTCTAGAATTCTGTCTCCTGCGGACATGCAAATTGCAGGCTTTCATTCAGTAGTCAAAGAAAACACTACATTAAATCAATGCTGCTCTTTCTGAAAAGGATTTCGGAGTACATCACTGCACTTCAGATGAATTCCCACAAAACCTCCCCTTTTAAAGTTTTCACTGTTCTGTAAAAGAAAGAAAAAAACTTCACCGAATGCCATATTTTCCAGATGACACCTGGGTTCAGGCATTATCCATTTGTTCCCAATAATTATTCCTTGCCTAAAAGCAAAACAACAAATAGACGTTGCAGCACAATCCTAGAGGCGTGTAAGCAGAAGGAGGCCCCATTGACTTCAGGGGAACTTACTCTTAGGACTTGCAGCCTTAAAACCATTAACAGATTTCACTGTCCTAGTTACACACACACACACACACACCCCTCCCAGAACGGACGGATAGATTAAATTAGAAATGTTAACAACTCTCTTATGTTGTTATTTTCCCGAATGGGATTGATTTTGAGCTGACATCACCTTTCAAAACACAAGAGAAAGAGGCAGCGCGTGTGCTTTCCTGCTTTCGGTTCCTAACCGGGGGTGGCGTGGGGTGGGGAGAGTGGGGAGTTCATGTTCAGTCGAGGGCCGGAAGGTCACCGTGGGGAGCGCCGCTACAAAGGAGCGCCGAGTTCAGCGCCTATTACGTTCTGCACAACCTGGCGGTGTGGCCTCTCCCCCCCTTTTTTTTCTTTTAAGAGACATATTTGAAATATCAATCATATGCCTTTCCTTGAAATGGCCCTTGTTTAAACGGTCACAGATTGGAAGGCCTGTTCAAACATTATTGCCCTAGACAGACAGACAGCCTAATAGCTCCTTGGATGAGTTGAGTTTGAAAGGCCAGTATAAATATAGCGAGAGGAGAGAGAGAGGTTTTTTTTTCCAGGCCCCCGCTCGCAGCAAGGGCATCCCCCAGCGCAAGCCGGAATTTCTGGAGCAAAAAAAATAAATGCACACCCAAAGGCAAGAGCTCTGGCCTCTGATTGGCCCAGGAGCCTCCAACAGCTGGGCCTCCTTCCCCACCCCTCCCCCGAGCACCCCCTCTCCTTTATCAGATTGGAGAGATCCTCCCTCTCCGCAAACAAAGAACGAGAGTCATTCAAGCGAGACGAGGCGTCCCGCTGATTGGCCGAGAGCTGCTAGGCGCGACTGCGGGGATTTAAGGTGGACGAGCGCCTTTGGGACACCCCCCCCATGAAAAATCGCGGGGGGGGGGCTGGCTTGTTTTGCAGCGAAAGGAAACTGAGCCGGGAAAGAGGAGCTGCAAGAGCTTATCCCGGTTGCTAGCCAGTCTGGCTTTGACTACGGTGGGGTGTGGGGGGGGGATGGGAAGTGTGTTGTTGGGGGTGGGGGGGAACAAGCCCGCCCCTCCTTAAGAGAGGCACGGCGGAGAAGTTCCCATTGATTAAAGCTGCGAAGGGTGGGGGGAAGGGCAGGCTGGAGCGGCTCTTCCCAGCAAAGCTGCCTTTCTTCCCCTCCCCCCTCTTCCTCTTCCTCCCTCCCTCCCTCCTTTCTCCCGCCCCGGGCGCTCCTCTCTCCCCAGCTCCGCCGCCGCTGCTTCTCTCCTTTCGTTCTCCCTGGGGGTGAGACCTGAAGCAGAGCCGGGCAGCGAAGCCTCTCGGGCAGCCTCGGCTGCAGCAGAGCGTTATTTATCGCGGCCGGCTTGCATGCACCGCGGCCGGCTCCATGCAAAGCCTTCTCTGCAAAAGCAGGCATGCACAGCCGGAGCTGTGTGTGTGTGCAAACGCGAGGAGGGGTGGCTGCAGCAGCAGGAGGAGAGCCGGAGGGAAGGGAGAGTTGGGGGCAGGATCGGATTCTGCAAAGAAGAAAGAAGCGGCTGCTGCAAGGCACAGCCCGGCGACGGAGCAGGCAGCTCTGGCAGGAAGGCGCCGCTTGCAATAACTTTTTGTTTTTTGCTGGAAGCAGCAGCAGCAGATCGCCGGTCGAGCCAGAAGCGGGGGCGATCGCCTTCGATCCTGGAGGGGACTGCTCTCTCCCGGATGCACCAGGACGGTGTCTTCTCCAGCTGGGAAGATGCAAATCCGCTGGCCGGGGGGGGGGGCGAAACAAATGCGTCTGGTCTGCTGTCGTGGGGTGGGGCGAGTTGTGCTTTGCAAAGCTTGGGGGGAAAAGGATCCGAGTGGAGGAATCGAGACAGCAGGCAGGCGAAGCGGCTGATCTCTGCGGAGCACCGGTCTCCAGCGACGAACTGCATGCAGAGCCATGGCGAGCCGGAGACCCGGATGTACGTGCGAAAGCCCAGGCACTGCGAAGACACGTGGTGACGGGGAAACGGGAGAGGGATCGCCTGTAATGAGATGCTGCTTCCTCCTCCCCGCCTCCCAGCTGAGCTTGTAAAATATTTTGGCCGGAGGCGAGATCCCAACGAGGAAGCAAGTCTCCCCCGCTTCAGGGTTGCAGAGAAAATCCGCGTTGAATTTTAATGTTTTATTGGGGGAAGGGGTGTATGTGTGTAGAGAGAAGGGCAGGAGGGGGGAAAAAGAAAACACTGTGGGGCGGTTGCTCTCTACCCCCAATCTCTCTCTCTGTGTTAATAACTCATTGGGGGAAAAGGGACTGGCTCTCTGGATTTGCAGGTATGTGGTTTTATTTATTTCCCGCCTCCCATATTATTTCCCCACCTCCCGTGATTGTGAACAATTCGCCCCATTCCCTTCATCCCAATATCTTATTTAAAACAGAATAACATCCAATAAAGAGACAAAAAAAAATATGCTCGATCTGATTGTTTCGAATACTTGGGAAATGGACAACGCGTAAAATATCGTACTGGAGCGAAAATAAAACATTTTTTTAAAAAGCAATTAATTAATTAAATCCATGTTAGGATTGTATTCAAATACAAAACGGGCCCAAAATGGAAATGCAGGATTATAACAGTCACATATCGCCTAAAATGTAATAAGAAATTCTTAGTGTATTAAAATTAGGGTGGTTTTACATATACGGTATTGTAAATTTATTTTTAAAACAGTGGGACTTGGGGAAAACTAGGCGTTTGATTTCTGAACGTTAGAAACACTGATGATAATTCACTTTCGTAAAGGGGTGGGGGGATTTCCTAATGCTAACTGGTACGTGACATAATTTCCCACAGTAATTCCAGTAACATTTCCAATAATGCTGTATTAATAACTTATAAATAAACGGTAATATTTGGACCATTGTGGACCTTCATTTGAACTTTTTCTTTTTTCCTTTACTCAAAGTCCCGTCCCCCCCAGAAACAGTTATAGGTGATTAGGTCAGAAACTAGTAAATGTTCAAATATTTCGGGTGGCATTTTAATTTAAATCTAGGCTTCGAGCAGGTGGAACCATTTTTGTCGGGGTTTGGCGGTTGTTAATGTAAAAGGAAAATAATTGTATTAAATACGAAATTGCAGGAAAAGATGGAAAATCTGTCCCCTTAAATTGAACAAAAAACAACCCTATTTACATGCAAGAGGCCCGGCAGATTCTAAACACCCTAAATTTTCTAAATTTAAAGGAAATAGATCTAAGGCCGATAACAAAATGGATGGATAAAATGAAGAAAATTTAATTTTTGTTGGTAATAAAAATACGAACAAGCAAGTGGGGATTTTTATGAACGATCACCCCCTTTTTAAGGATTCAGAATTTCAATTGCAGAAAATAGACTCGCCAGTTCCCTTTGAAAACTGCCCATGACGTTATTATTTGTTTTCACGTTTTCATGAATAAAAACGTTAATGGTATGTGGAACAATGGCTCTATAATACACAAATACCACAGCCAGTCTTAGCATTGTATTTCCCAGGCGTTTTTAAAGCGCTTTCCTTCCCAAAGGCGTGGGAAATTTTGCTCTAGTATATTCCAGTTTGCAATGAACAAATATTCTAAATTAACTAGAGCGTTGGTTTGTTGGGGGTGGGGGTGGTCGTTTTTGGTAATATAAAAGCTGAATTCACTAGAACTTTAAAATAAATTAAAAATTAAAATATATTTCTATACAAGATTTTAGCGAGACACGCATTAAATATATTGTGCATCGGGAGTTTCGAATAGCCCAACTCTGAATACCTAAAACACTTTTCCCCCTTTATTAATTAAAACACCCTCTAAAAAATAATCTCGAGGGGAAGCCAGGAAAAACACAACACTATTTTTGTAGTAGATTTCTTTGCAAGATTTCCCACCTATGCAATTCTTTCTATTTTACTTTATGGGTGCCTTAAGCTTCATTTCCCCCCCTTTCTCCAGCGTTTAAAAGTATCCATATATTTAAAGAATATAATTTAGATCCAATCTTATCTGCCACATGGCTTTTTTTGAGGGGGGTTATTTAAGTTTGGAATTCTTAGTCCTATTTAATTTTTAGTAGATGCTGTGGAAATCCTTGCTTCCGAGTAAACGTAGGTAGTCTCGAACTGTAAATCCTATTTAAAAGGGAAAAAATCAGTTTTTCTCTTTGATAAAATGTACTGAGCCAGAATGAAAATAGAGCTGAACGTTCTCTTCGTTTTGTTCAAATAACCCACCATTTGAGTCTTTCCCCACCTCAAAAGATTAAGTGGTGCTAATATTAAACATCTAGCTTTTGCCCCCGTATTGGTGCATCGAAATCGCCATTATTCTGGAGTTTTACACTGGAATTAAAACTTGCCGTGCAAATATTTTTTTTTTTTAATTAGAAAAGGGGGATTCGGAGCTAGACTCTTTGCTTCTATTCATTTATTTATAGGTACTTGTTTTGCAAAATGTTTCCATTTGGAATATCCTTTAGTACTAAACCAAACCTTTGCACCCTCGCCCTGGCTAGTGTGGTTTCTTCCCCTTTACGCATATTTATTATACTGAGCTTAACATCTTAAACTCGCGGGTCCTCGGCTCTATCTTTCGTCGTCCCCTCCGCGCTCATTCCTTCCCCTCTCGAGTTAAGATATATATTTTTTTATAAATTGATTTTCCCCTCCCGCGATTTATATATTGTACAGGGCTTGTGTCGAGAAGCCCTTGTTAATATTCTTTAGCTGGGATTGGGGCGTTCAGGTTTTCAGCGCTGGGAAGGGGGGGGGAACCCTCCGGAGATTTTGCAGAGTTCATATTGCCTCTTTCTCCCTCCCTTGCTTATCCCCCACCCCTTTTCCCCTCTTTTAAGACTTGAGTTGAAAGTGGCAGGGGAAAAAAATAATTAGATGGAAATAAAAGATTAGACTAGGAAATCGGGCAGGGCTTTAGGAGGATATAACACTAGGGACATAAGCCACACATTAATAAATCTTTCTCCCAAGATCTGACAAAAGCTGCATCCTACAGATTTCTCTCCCTCTCCTCCTCCCCCCCCCCCCCTTTCCACCCACTTCTCCCTTTAATAACTAAAACTTTGCATCTGCTTTAGAGTTATTTTTGCCCCAGTGCCTCGAAGCTGCCAGGTACTCGGAGGTTAATTTCACTGTGTGCGTTTGTAAATTTATTTGGAAAGATAAAGTGTAATCAGTGGATGGTGGGGTTTTTTGGGGGGTGGGGATGGGATTTCTTTTCTTTCTTCCGGGAAAGAGATTTCTTTGAACCAGGAGAAAGCCCAGGCGCCAGATCGTATTCTCCTCCCCTCCCCGCACTTACAAAATTTTAATTTTGATGGGTTCATTCTCTTTCGCTCCCCCCCTTTCCCTCCCCAATTGCTCTGATATACTCATAAGACCTCTCTGCGTTTTAAGGAATATGGGGCATTTTCGTTCGGGGTTTTTAACATATCGTGATTATCACCTCTCAATCCAGCTAACTCGATCCATTTTCAAAGGGTCCCCGTTCTTGTCTATTGAATTTCCTTCCACGATCGGATCGTTATAGATTTCTAACCGCGTGCGTGTCTGTCGAACCCCGACTCTGCAGAGTTGCCTTGGTTCTTGCTGCCTTTGTTTAAGATACAGTATATATCAGATATTTTTAAAGGTCCAAATTAATCACAGAACCCTAGTTGCAAAGGGCTGGAATAATTTTGTGTGTCTTTATTCTTTCCTGTGCTGTTGTTGCCGGTTTATGACCTTTTCATGCTGTTAAAAGGGACGTCTTGCCACATTTAATTTTGGTTCCAATGAGATATGGAAAAAGGGGAGCCCGGCGTTTTGAAGTAATTTGATAAGCCATCAAGTAGCAAATCCGAATGGGGAGGAGGGAGAGGAGGTGGGGGAGAAATTGGGGGGGGGGGACTTGACTGCTCCAGGTAGAGTTTTCTTTATAACCTGAATTTACAATGAAAGCATTCTCCTTTATGGATATAATAGATTAGATTTCACAACTTAATTCAGCGGAATGGTCGCGTTTAAGGATCTCCGACTGATTTTATTACACTGAGCCAAATTGGATGTTTGTGCTTTTAAAAGGGAAACGGTTGTGACATGAAGATATATAATTTTTAAAGTAAGAAAAAAAATATACGATGGTGGGGGCAGGGGAACAAAATTATCTAGGGGCCTGGGAAAGCCAGGAAGGACACAAACGAAATGTAGTTTCTGGAGGCCAAGAGTTGGAAAGAGAGAGGCGATCTGCAACAACAACAAAAACCCAGCAAGTGAAATGAAAGGGACGAGGCTCCTTCCGAGGCAGGCGTGAAACCGACCAGATCTATAGGGTCATTTCGTCGCTTCGGCTCCAGCAGCCTCTGCTTAAGGAGGATTTGATCACACTTGGGAAGCCTTGTGTTGTCTATTTAAAATAAAATAAAAAACAGTTTGGGGACGTACATGAGGGGGTAGTTGCTTTATTTAAATTTTAAGGAAACCGCCACTTTCATTCCTTCTTTACCGGTGACTTGTAACTGGAGAGATTAATAAGAGATAATAACCGTTGCTTCCGCGACCGCATTTGCGTTTGGTAAAAGCAACAAACGGAGCTCTCCTTTCGTTGCCTTCCATCGGGAGCTGAGCATCGGGCCAGGGGTAGTAGGGGAAACTTCCACGGTGGAGAAATTTGGAAAGACAGAACTAGGGCGCAAATTTATGATGGGGCAAGGAAGGCGCGGGGGTGGGTGGGATTTTTCTCGGTGGATCTTCTATTCGAGCCCTTGGGGAGGAAGACAAAAGCAGAGGGAACCTTTAAAAAAAAAAGGGGGCGGACGGGAGAGGGAGTTGTTTAAAGATTCTAATCTTAATTTAAGGGCCCTTTCCTCTTGCAACGCAAGCCCCAAATCGCACATTTTAAGAAGCCTAATACAGAAATGGGTGTCCAATTTTATATGCATACACACGCACTTTTTACGCTCCACGGACTCTCTTGTAAAACCGTTCAATTCGCCATCCGCCTCCGAACCGATTCTTTAATATTGACAGTAATTGTGCGTCTATATAAATGCACGTCTATAAATGCGAGTTGCAGAATTTGTGTTATCACAGACCTGTCCTCGTCCCTATGCACACAAAGAACCCGGGTGGGGGGGCAGTTTTCCCCCCTTAAGGGCTCTTTTTTCCAGAGCTTCCTTTGTAAACAAAGGGCTGGACTCGGAGGAGGTAGATACGGTGGAGTCGCCTCTCCGGCTTTCGGTTGAACTAGTTCGCAGCAGATCCAAGGACCGATGTGGCGGCGGCGGCGGCTTTGGTGTAGGCGGAGGAGCCGATCCGCAACGCAGAGACCTTGCGGCAGCGAGGAGAGAGGAAGCAGGGCGTCCTGTTGGGAGCCGGCGAGGCGGGGAGAGAGAGCTTGGCCGGCGTTTTCTGGATCCGGCACATTTCCAGCTTCGGTGGGCTGCCAGAAGCTTCCGGCGAGCCGGGCAGAGCGCGCGGGTTGCGCAGGCCACCTTGCGCCGTCGGCTCCGCGCTGCCTGCCTGCCTGCCTCTCCCCGGTGCTGTCGGGAGGACGCGGGTTTCTCTCTCAGTTCCTTCTTCGGAGCGCCAAGGATCTCCGGGTCTTGCGCTGCCAGAAAGCGGCCGAGAGCAGAGCGCCGCCGCCGGAATGGGCGAGGGCGCGCCGGCTCTTAGAAGTGCCTCTGCATCTCGAAGGTCTGGGCCTGGTTAGCGCGTCCCTGCGGGCAACAAACCCGCGCAAAGCGGAGCCAGGACCCCGTTCTTGGCTGCCAGCAGGATCGCGCCCCCACGATTAAAGAAGTGCTGGGGAGAAGAGACCCCAAATTTAGCCAACGACGAGGAGTCGAAGTCTCCTTTAAAACACACACTTTAAAAGCGCGCAGGCGGAGCGGGCTCCACGATACGTGTCGGTGCATTTGCGCCGCGCATTATGCAAAGACCTTTCCCTACAGGCAGGGTGGGATTCCGCCCCCCCCCCCCGGTGTCTCCAAGTCCCTTTAATTTCAGTGGGAGAGTGAAGTTTGGGAGCAGGAGAGCGCTCTGCGCCGAAGCTGCGATCCTGGCTGTTAGGGGAGTGAGATCCCCCAGTTTGCAAACTGCAGACCGAACCAACCAAGTCCGCATTGTATTGCATTGAGGGCTGGGGTCGCCACCGGGCGCTGCCTCGTGTGTTTATCGGTTTGCCCCAAGCGGGCTGTGTGGACGCGCCCCCTGTTCTTTCTTAGATGCCCACGACGAGAGCGAATTCAGCATCTGGCAAAGAATGACGCCGACGGAGATCAGAGGCAACCTGATGCAATCTTACCTAATCAGGTATTTTACAATGAATCTAGGGAAACAGCGCTGGGGCCTTGTCTCTCTCCTCCCCCACCCCCATATCTCAAGCATATATTGATACCTACTGGGCAACAGCTAAGTCGCATTGCTTACATAAAGGCGGTGCTACCTGCCTAGAAGGCTAATATTTTAACGCCAGCTCCTTCGGAGCTTCCAGGAACTTGCACGGCGAGTTTCTTCTGTTCAAAGAAATCTCTTCTCTGTAGAGCAAGGGGAGGGGGGAGACACCCCCCCCCAATGCACCCTGCCTAACGCATCACAGACTCGTAGATTACACACTACCTTTCAAAATATTTTTTGAACACCAAAAAAAGCGCCTGAATCTCTCACTATCTCATCCCACCTTTTAATGATTCCCTCGCTAAGGATCTGTAGAGAGCCTGGCATGTGCGCATAGGTGGAAGGTTTGGATTATTTTTCCCCCCAGTTTGAATTTATAGTTGCTTTAAATCAAAATATGTGACGCACAGATTCGGTGGGATCTGTGGGAGCGCGCAGGGAGAGAGGAGGGCGGGGACGCCTGGATTTCCGCGGGGGCGGTGTTTCCTAGTGCCTTTTGTGCTGAGCCCGAAGGTGCTGCGTGGGTCCCGTCTCTCTCCGGACTCCTGGATCTCTGGATTTTGCCTCCCTTTGTGGCTGCGATGAGGCCCAAAGGCAGGAGGAGCGCGCCTTTCCCTTGTTCCAATCTGCTGGGTGGGCTCCCTGTTCTGCGGGAGACCTGAACGTGAGCCAAGGCACCCTAGACAGGGGAGCTCCATCCACGCAGACCCTTCTCCCTCTTTTGCCATGCTCCCAAACTCCCGTCTTCTGGATTCTGCGCCCATCTACCTTCTGGCGTCAGCTCCTTCCACCCGGCTCTGCGTATCCTACTCCAGCGCGCATCTCCACCTCTACAAAGTTCCCTTTTTCTCCCGGGCCTCAGCATCTCAACCTTCCCCCCGCAGCGATGGCTGGTCGCTGCTGTGTCTCCCTCATCCTTTGCCTCAGTGCAGATTTGGCTTCCTGGGGCGACTTGGGGGCGCGGCACAAAGGCCTGAGAGCTCGGCCAGGACGTGTCCATTCTGGTGCGCCCGAGCACGAAAAGGCAGGAGCAGCGGAAGGGGCCAACCTCAGTTCTCGATCTTTAGCATCTTTGGCTTTGGCTTCGCCCCCGACCCCACAAAAGCCGGCTGGAGGGGCCAGATCCTGAACTGAGAAGGCCCACTCCAAACACACAAAGGAAAGGCGGAGAACCACCCTCATTCTCCTCCTGCAGGAGTCCCCTCAAGCCCCCCCCCCACTCCTGCATGGCCTTCGTGATAGCTCTACTACGGAAGTGTGAGTTTAAAAAAAATGTTCTTGACAGCGTCAGGCTGCCTTGTGCCCAAGTCTCTGAAACCTTGCTCCTTGTCTCTCCTTCCTTGCTTTGTTGAGGGAAAGATGCAAGGGAGAAACAATCTCTTGTCTCAGTAAAATCAGAGCTGTCCATTCTTTCCATAGGAAAGGCTCCGTTGCCTTTACCTCCTCTCCCTCCCCCAAATTCAGGAAGCCAAGATGATATGCCTAGTCTACAGGATAGATATACATAACTAATAATGCACAATGTTTAAGAGGTTCCACTGGCTTTGGGGAGAGCCTTGTTCGGTAATCTTTGAAGATGCAATTTACAAATGTACCCTGAATGAGCACAAGGATTCTCATCTTGATATCTCAATCTCCCAGGCATATATTACATTACAATGTCGTTTGCATTTCTCCTTTGAAAATGGGTGTGGGGGTGACCAGGTGTTCCAACTTCAAAGAGGGAATTGGATCATCCGTGTAAGTACACAAACACACCCACCCACACACCCCACGTTGCAATGGATCTCCATTGTGCTCTGTCTCTTTTCTAGCCTCTTCTATTCCTCCCAACTAAATGGTGATAGTCTATTGGGTTGTGTATTGCTGCTGTTTGAAAATGAAACGCAGAACTGTGACCTGAATATGTGTACCAAATTGCCTTATGGAACAGATAGCACATGATGATAGACGGAAGTTGTGCATGGGGGTGCTTGCCTAATTGCCTCCTATTTAATTGAATCATTTGTGGGCATCCATATAGGAGCAGACTTCAAAGCATACCAAGTTGTCTTGTAGCCAAAACCCGTGGAAACAGTTGGATGTATGTAGTGGTATTGCTCATTGGTGGTAAGGCTTCTGGTAGCAGAACAGGGACAGAAGCCATGAGCGTAGCCCCACAAATCAAGTAAATCAATAAAAATACTTAACTAACTGAGGTTCTGCACCACCTAACATAAAGCCTGCACCCCTGGCATAAATCCTGGCTGTGCCCATGTCAGAAGCATGGTTTGTTTGTTTTTTTGCAGCCCCCATGACCCCCTAAATTTGCTCAAGAGGTCCCCACCCTCTGGAGTAGATTTAGGGTTATGTAATCCGCAAGGGTGGCGCTGTGGTCTAAACCACTGAGCCTAGGGCTTGCCGATCAGAAGGTCGGCGGTTCGAATCCCTGCAACGGGGTGAATTCCCTTTGCTCCGTCCCTGCTCCTGCCAACCTAGCAGTTCGAAAGCACGAAGTGCAAGTAGATAAATAGGTACCGCTCTGGCGGGAAGATAAATGGCGTTTCTGTGTGCTGCTCTAGTTCGCCAGAAGCGGCTTAGTCATGCTGGCCACATGACCCGGAAGCTGTCTGCGGACAAACGCCGGCTCCCTCGGCCTATAGAGCTAGATGAGCACTGCAACCCCAGAGTTATCTGCGACTGGACCTAATGGTCAGGGGTTCCTTTACCTTTACCTTTACCTTTACTAATCTGCAAGGGGGAGAGGCAATAACTGCCAACATTTTCTTCCCTCCCTGTGCTGCAGGTGGGAGCTTTATTGTCACACTGAGCAACACTTCTGAACGCAGCCCCACGATGCTTCTACAGGGCAGCTCTGGAGAAAGCATTTTAAGCACGGCAGCTATGCAAGACCGGCTTCATAGCATATTGAGAGGTGCATTGGGTTCAAATCCTGGCTCATTTATTGACTCGCTTAGTCAATAAATGTGCTGGCCCACATTGCAGGGTCCTTGTGAGGATGAACACGCCCTTGACACATTAAGGAGCGGATCTACACCACAGTCAGAAAAAAAATGCGTATCGAACTGGATCTTGAGTACAAGCTAGTGAAGTCAATGGGACTGGCTTCTAAATAAATTTGTGTCGAGGGCAGAAATGTAAAAGAAAGAAAGAAATGTGGGAAGGAAATGATGCCCTCAGCAAGCCACAGCGCGATCACAGCAAACAAGGGGAACAGACAAATATTATACACTTACCCTGCAATTTTAAATCTTAAGCACATTGCACTTAAATAGCATTTATATGTTTATAATATAAACCTCACAGCAAAAGGCTTTTTGGCAGGATGCAGACAATTGTTTTTGAGAGAGCTGAAAGTGGTTTGAGGAAGGATTTCCCATACTGTACACCCACCCAAGCAGTCACCTCTGGTCAAGCAGGTTTTTGGCCCAGGATAAAAACCTGACAAACCTTTTCCTTACAGGCAAAAGGAGGATAGCTACACACCTCACAAGCAACAACGATCCCTCCTGCAACACTTTGGAAAATGCTTGTCTCCAGTCTTAGTATGTAGTGCATTATGACGTTCAACTTTATATACCGGGTATATGCTGGCACTAGGAAAAAAATACCCCCAATGGATTTCTATGGGACTACCCCAAAGGATGTATTTTTAATGACTGCAGTTTTAGGCTTCTGTTCTGAGTCTCTGAAACCAGTGAGCAAAACGGTGAGGATATCCTGAATGTCCCTCATCCCCCCTCCTGCTCCATCTTTGTTGCACAAGCCTAAAAGGCAACCCTTGAATCTAGATGGTTTCTTCCAGCAGATTGATACCTACTTTCCATGTATTCTTTTCAGTGCCTGCTGAAGACATTATTATTTAGACAGACCTACCCATATGTTTAGAAAGTTGGTATGAGCTTTAATTTGTTTTGGCCTATTTTGTTGCTGTTTCAACTTTTGTATGTTTTAGATTATGGTTGCAATTTTTTTAAAAAAGTGATAATCTTATTGTTTTATCTTTTTGTAAACAGCTTTGCAGTTTTTTTTCTATAATCAAGCAAGCAGTATATAACTTTTATTAAGTAAATAAATAAATAGCTCAATAACTGATTTCTTTGTTTTGTTTTGTTGGGCAGGTGGGCCGTCTGGAATAAAAGTAATCCAAAACACACTAGCAAGAATTTGAACTGGAGCGAGATGTACAACTCTGGGCAAGGCAGAAATTACATTTTTGTTTTTCATGCAAAAAAAGTTCCCTTTCCTTTGCAAGGTTAACATGGGAATTGTATTCTCACGTGGTTAATGTTGGAAATGGCTCCCAGGCCCGATCCTAAGCCGTGTTGACTCCTGAGCTGGAAAATGCATGCACCTGTGACCACCAGGCACTTGCAGACCTCTGAGGTCTTCAGCGAGGTCCACGAAGTGTTCACCGCCCACCGCATTTCTGCTGCCTCCCTGCAGAGTTTGTGCTTACCTAAGCCATCCTTCCTATGACACTTGGACTCCTGCCAGGCTGCCAAACAGCTGCTTGGTGACCTCGGAGGGGTACCATTCTGATGGGCAGGATGCAGCCTGGGAAGCAACCTTCCTGCATTCTGCCATCCCCCATGCAGTTTGAGCAGGCCAAGAATTGCATAATTGTGATGGGAGGAGCGTCGCTCAGGGAGGGGAGAGTTAACAGCCTTGGCACTGTGGGTTCCTTTTGGAGGAAGGGTGGAACATAAATTAAGCAAATTAATAAATAAATAGATGATGTCTCTTCTCAATAAGTCTCTCTCTCTCTCTCTCTGTGTGTGTGTGTGTGTGTGTGTGTGTGAGAGAGAGAGAGAGAGAGAGAGAGAGAGAGAGAGAGAGAGAGAGAGTGTGTGAATGGCCTCATCCACCATTGGCACATCACTGGCTCCAGCCACATCTCTTTCAGTTGCACCCACTGGCAGGCAGCCTCCGGGTATCCATGCACTGTTGCAGGTGTTTCATGCGCCTTGTGGCTGGGGGGGTGAGGGTGTGAGTGCAGAAAAGGCTGTCCAAACCTGATATAACGCCACCTGTTTCCACTGCCTAAGGTGGCTCTCTCACTCTTCTTAATAAGTGTGATGGTCCTACTGGCTCATTTTCATTTTAAGGTTCGGGTACTGAACCCTTTTGCGATGCTGATGCTGATAAGTGTCAAAGCTGAACAGCCTCCGTTTTCGTGGTCCATGCTCTGTGGAAATAGAGCATCTGCCTGGTTTGGGGTCTTGTTTCAGCAGATGAGCATCTGCAAGTGAATGGACCTGAAGACACTTGTAGGTCCCTCTTCTCTGAGAACACATGCCTGTTTTTCTGCTAACCACGTGGCGTCCTGCAAATGGCAAAGATGCATTTAATTTGTCCTGCGTTTCTTCTTTCTGCTTTGTTGGGGAAAGTCTTGGAAGCGCTCACCTTGCTTTTTTGGACGCCTTCAGGAACTGTCGCAGCTCACACACAGCAGCAGCTTTCCAGCCTACACAAATAATTTATTGAGTTTACCGGACAAATGAGATCACCGGACAAATGCAAACAATTAAATCAAAATGACTTGGGAGGGAGGACAACTTAAAGCCACAGGGCCCTTTGCTTTACCCATTGGATAACATGTTTCTGGCACAGTGCTAACAGGGGAGAGTCCTTGAGAGAAAGGCAATTTGGAACATGGGACTGCCCTGCTAGAAAAACCTCTGGACATTTCAGCAAAGGAATTATTGCCAGGCCACACAGTGCAGGGGTTCCTTGGTACCCCCTCATGCTACAGAAGTTTGTGAATAGTTGGGAATTCACCCTTCACTCCCCTCACCACTGACAAGTTATAATTTTTGTCCAGCCATAGCCCTCTCCCATACGCAAACAATTTAGAACCTCAATAGAGAAAGTCCCAATGGCTGGCTGGTCACTTCTGTGGTTGTGAAAACATAACAGGAAACTAAATGATCAACAGTTTGCTACACCTTAATGAAATCTCAAGATCTGCTAGCTGAAGTGTTCTGCCTCATGTGACCCAATGGCAGGACCGGCCTTATGTGCAAGGCTGGCTCAAGAAAGTTTGTTGTCTGAGGCAAGGGACAAGATGCAGTCCTCAACCTCATCCCGAGTACGGACAACCAACTGGACTAGTAGCTGAATCTTTCAAAACTGGCAACGGGATAGTGTCCTCTAACATGCATGAGCAGACAAGCTATGGGGCTTCAAGTGGTGCACATACTGTAGTTCTGTCCTCCCAAAAGAACTGTTACTCCTCCAAGGGGCTCAGGAGGAATAACTAGGGAGATACCATTGCTCTCCCTGGTGTCTGAAGCCATTTTCTCACTCTACCTAATGGTAGGGCCGGGCCAGCCTATTTCTGGTTTTGGAGTGGGGGGTTTCCTTGACCATTACTTGCATTTGTATGAAGCCACAGTTACTCATGGGATTCATCCCCACAGACTTTAATGGGACTTGATGGGGAATGAGCTTTCTGTAAAGGAAATGGGACTCAGTGCTTTGGGGGCACAATCATTCTTGGCATGTTTTTATCAGGAACCCATCCTACACTCAAGTAGGACCCTGGTAGAGACACATGCCCGACTGGCATGTTCTCTTCCTCCTGGTCGTTCGTTCGGGAGCTTCAAAAGCTTTCTTCAGCCCGAACATCACAGCAACCGATGCCAACAGACATCGGCATACTTAGGGATCCGCAGAGTCTTCACAGCTTGTGTAACAGACCTCAACAACTCAGCATTTTGGCTAATCTACTTTATTTACATATAAACACACATGGAGCACAGGAATTCTAACAGTTTTCTGGTTCATTCTGTGGAGCCTGAGCAAGAGAAACTCACTCGTGAATCGAGCCCTATGAAGGAGCAGCCTTTCCAGAAGCAGCGGTGGGCCACTGGTTTGTGGAAATGCACGCAACACGGTCACACTCAAAGCCTGATCACACACAATCCGAAACACAAGAGTGCGGGTATGATTTCTACACACATGGTCCAACATGGAAGGCCATCCCTGTTGGTTAACATTACTCACACTGTAGAAGCTTTCCATCTAAATATTACATAAAACAGCTGACGGATGTAGACAACTGATGGACAGATAAGCAGGGGAAGAGGAATGAAAGAACTGGATCAGCATTATTTCAACTTTGCTTTAGTAGTGAGCCTTCCTTGGGAAGTTAAAAAGGGTTTGGTTGTCTCTAAGAATATGTCTATCCAGCAGCTGCCTGTATAGTCTGTATAGCCACTAGCTAGGTGCTGCAGTGTAACACCAGGTGTGGGACATCTACCTGGAAAAGCCTCTCTCTCACCAAACCCAGGATGACAGCAGGAGGTTGGACATGCAGACTGCACATCCAGCTCTGGTCCCAGATTTATCCTTTCTTGGTATATGGACAGGTGAGAGGCCAGCATGGAACCAATGAGAACAAGAGGTTAGTTGCTGTTGTGATTGCCACTCAGAGAAGGGGTGTGATTTAGATTTCCTGCCCAAACAGCTTGAGTCAGATCTTCAGTGGTACCGGTGGACAGACTTATTTGTTTGCTTATTTACATCCATTATATATACTGCCCATCAGCTTTGTGTACAAAAATGAGATGAAATTCTTAAGTCAGGTTAATCAGTGTTTAACGTTCAGAGTGTTTTAAAAATAACATGTTTAAAAGCTGGGGGTTGTTGTTTTTTAAAAAATGGTTTCATTTGGGCATCAGGAAGATTGGTGACAGGCAAACTTCTTTCAATAAGGAGTTCCTTAAATTACAGAATCACTAACTCATAGAGCTGGAAGGGACCACAAGGGTCATCTAGTCCAACCCCCTGCAATGCAGGAATCTTTTTGCCCAACATGAGGCTCAAACACATGACCTGAAAGACCCTAAGTCTATAACAGAGTCTATAACATGTAACAGATGGTCCCTGCCAACTCTACAATTGTATGATTATTTGAAAACTGAAACAATCACATATTCCTCCACTGTCTAGCCCTGCCTTCAATTTAATTCCCTTCCTTTCCTTTCCTCTGTTGTTTCCTATGGGTTGAATTCCAAATTGTAAGCTCTGTGGGGCAGGTACCCATCCGTATACTCTGATGTATTAGTAGAAATGATGATGATGATGATGATGATGATGATAGTGACACTTGGAGAAGAGTTTCCAGAGATGACATCAATGCAAATAAGAATTATTTTTATTTTTGTATGGTGTACAGAACCAGTATATGCACTGGTGCTACCAATGCACTACTTGGGAAAGGCAGTCTATTTACAAACATGTTTGTTTGCTTTATGTAGGCAAGAAAAAAATTAAAAATCCTTCCTTCCTTGCCGCTACCCACTTGGGTAAGGTTGCCAGTTTTTTTGGAGGGGGGAGGGGGTAGATTGGTGGTGTTTTTTTTAACTGGACCTAATCTCATGCCTTTAATAACTTTTTGGCATGCAGGTATTAAGCATGCAAAATTTGCCTCATCTCTTTATCCCTATGCCAGGAAAAGCCTGAGCTGTTTAATTTGGGCTTACACATGAGCAGAGCCAATTTTGTGTGTGTGAAAAAAGTTGCTTTAAACAAAAAGATTAGCAGATGTGACTGGCTGATAGTTGCCCTGGCTATTACAGGGCACAAGCTTGTGATCTCACCTTGTCTGAAGGTTCCTTGTCACTCAAGACTGTTCCATCACAACAGTTGTCTCAGGTTAAAAAGTGGAAGCAACAGGGGAGAGTGCAGTTTTGTGGTGCCAGACGAAACAACCATCTATAGTATTACCTTTGGGAAGATTTGTTTTCAGGTATGGTGGAAGTCATCCCTGAGTGGACTGGATAAAATGACCCAATGCATGAAAGACACAAAATCGCTTCAGATGGTGCTTTTAAGAAAGACCGACTTTATCCATTTGAATTTTTTTTAAAAAAATTTAAGGGTATCACTGAAGTTTTTCATCAGGCACAGTCAGCGATAATTCTTAAAATTTATATTCAGAGTATTTCAAACACTTCATTATCTCGGGAACTCTTCCAAACAACTGTGCAAAGCAGGTCAGAATTAAAGTCTCCATGTTGCAGTTTCACTAGAGGAGTTTGCTGAACACCACCTAAAACAACACATTTTATTATTGGGTCACACCTAATCAGTTAATAGCTGTGGTGAGATTTTATGAAAGGAATTCCAAGCTCCCATGTGAAAATTCACCACTACATGACACCAGTCCTTAGATGACCAGAGAATTGTGTGTGTGTGTGTGTTTTAAAGTAGTGTGAAGTTCAGAAGAGAGTCCTCTGTTCCTCACTGGAAGCTCAGTATGAATCACTGGATAAAATGTGACAACTTCATTGCAAGATTTCTTTTAGCCATTCATTTATTGGAGAGATGGGGAAATTGTGGTCCTTCGTATCTTGTTGTATTATAACCCCCATCATCCTTAATTATTGCCCAGGGTGCCTGGCACTGATGGGAATTGGAGCCTGTCAACAGTTGAGGGCTAAGGTTCCCCCATTCCTATTCTGCTCAATAGATCAGACTTCCCTACCATAGTGGCAAATGTTGCTGGACTTCAATTGCCACTACAGTGGTACCTCAGGTTACATACGCTTCAGGTTACATACGCTTCAGCTTACAGACTCCGCTAACCCAGAAATATTACCTCGGGTTAAGAACTTTGCTTCAAGATGAGAACAGAAATCGTGCTCCAGCGGTGCAGCGGCAGCAGGAGGCCCCATTAGCTAAAGTGGTGCTTCAGGTTAAGAACAGTTTCAGGTTAAGAACGGACCTCCAGAACGGATTAATTACTTAACCCGAGGTACCACTGTATCCCAGACCTCTGGGCCTGCTGGCTGGGGGTTCTTGAGAGAAGCTGAGTTACAACAACAACTGGAAGCCCCCATATTTTTTATTTTTTTTATATATAATTTTTTATTAAGGTTTTTTCATACAAATACATATTTAACAAACAAAATGAATTTTATAACATCTTTTCATTCTACTATGGACTCCCTCACGCCTCCTGCTTCCACTTGCATTATTAAAAAGAAAATTTTTCCAAGCAAATTATCATTTTGTTTATAATCTTAAATCCAATAATTTAGGTTAAACTCAAATATAAAATATAATTTGATGGTAGACAGTTGTTTCTACTCTGACATCCTTGTTAGTATTCAGCCAAATTACAGTACTTTTGTAAATAAATCTTGAATTTCTTCCAGTCTTCTTCAACCCTTTCCTCTCCCAGGTCACGGATTCTGCCCGTCATCTCGGCTAGTTGCATATAGTCCATCAGCTGCATCTGCCATTCTTCCAGTGTGGGTAGATCTTGAGTTTTCCAGTTCTTAGCAATGAGTATCCTTGCCGCCGTTGTAGCATACATAAAAAATGTTCTGTCCTTCTTTAACACATTCTGGCCGGCCATGCCCAGAAGGAAGGCCTCTGGTTTCTTGGTGAAGGTATACTTAAACACCTTTTTAAACTCATTATATATCATTTCCCAGAAGGCCTTCACTCTAGGACAGGTCCACCAGAGGTGAAAGAATGTTCCTTCATTTTCCTTACATTTCCAACATTTATTATCAGACGAATGGTATATTTTAGCCAATTTCACTGGGGTCATGTACCATCTATATATCATTTTCATTACATTTTCCTTCAGAGCATTACATGCGGTGAAGTTCAGCCCAGTGGTCCACAACCTTTCCCAGTCCTCAAACATAATGTTATGCCCAATATCCTGAGCCCACTTTATCATAGCCGATTTAACCATTTCGTCTTGTGTGTTCCATTTCAGCAGCAAGTTATACATTTTTGAAAGTACCTTGGTCTTAGGTTCTAGCAATTCTGTTTCCAATTTCGATTTCTCCACCTGGAATCCTAACTGGAAGCCCCCATATTTATTGACTGGCCTAAACTATGAATGTGATCCACATTTTTGGTCCCGTGGATTTGAATGAGAAAGTTAAGAGTGTATTGGATCTGATTAATTCAATCTGCATTTTGTGCTCTGTATTATAGTTTGTGATTTGTTGTACACAAAGACGGGCCTCCCCGTGTGGCAAGATGAGATGATCGCATCAGGCGACAGGATCCACAGGAGCAGTAGATCTTTATTCTCCCGGGATGAGACAGTATTCCCACCTGTAAAATGGGAATACTTTTTAAAAGAGGATGTGACACAGAGAGAGATGGGGGAGAGGTTAGTAATGAAAGCATCAAATGAAAGCATCAAACAGGACGTCAGACATGTTTGTTCTGGGTCCTGGTATATATATTTAAATATATATTGCCCAACAAATGAAAAAGCACATTTAAAATTAGTTGTAGGACAATCCAAAGAACTGAATTAACACATGTCCTAGATGGAGCTAGGAATGGAAACTGCATCTGCCACTGTGGTTAAAGATCACTGCTTCTAAAATGGGATCTTCTCTCGCCTGCTAGAAATATCACCGGGCTGCCTCATGCCATTATTCTAAGTGCCACTTCTGAATTCTAATCTTACTTAAAAACCCAATATGAAATGCGCAGTGTCATTATTTAACACTTTAAAATCAGTATTTACGCAATCACCTTAAAAAACTAAGAGCCGATGATCATCTTCTGAGCCCTTCTGTGAAATCAGCAGCCTAGTTAAGAGTGTTCCCATTTCACAGAAGTGAGAGGGACAAGTCTTGTCATCACTCCTGGGCCTCAGGTAGGGGCAACTAAGATGCAGTGGTAGCTCAGACTATTACTTGTTCATCCCTCACTGCGAGAAGTGAGGTTACAGGGAACCAGGCAGAGGGCTTTCTCGGTAGTGGCACCTGCCCTGTGGAACGCCCTCCCCCCACATGTCAAGGAAATCAACTACTATCCGACTTTTAGAAGATACCTGAAGGCAGCCCTGTTTAGGGAAGTTTTTAATGTTTGATGTTTTATTGTGTTTTTAATATTCTGTTGGAAGCTGCCCAGATTGGCTGGGGAAACCCAGCCAGATGGGCGGGGTAGAAATAATAATTTATTATTATATTATTTTTATAAAGTGTGTATCAGCTGCAGGTCACTACCAGTGTAAGGTGTGCAAAGCGAGGCGAAGGGCTTTTACACACTATAATTGCACTAGCAGGCTGCTTGTTCCAATATAATCTATGGAGGGTTGATTCACAGAATAATATAATCACAGAATTGTACAGTTGGAAGTGACCCCAAGGGTCATCTAGTCCAACCCATTGCAATGCAGGAATCTCCGCTAAAGCATCCATGACAGATGGCCATCCAACCTCTGCTTAAAAACCTCCAAGGAAGGGGAGTCCTCCTGGAGGAGACCGTTGCACAGCTGAACAGCTCTTTCTGTCAGAAAGTTCTTCGTGTAGTCAGAATCTTCTTTCTTGCAACTTGAATCCATTGGTTCGAGTCCTACCCTCCAGAGCAGGAGACAACAAGATTGCTCCATCTTCCATGTGACAGCCCTTTAGATATTTGAAGGTGGCTTTCCTATCTCCTCTCAGTCTCCTCTTTCCCAGGCTAAACAGATCCTTCAACCATTCCTCATAAGGCTTGGCTTCTAGACCATGGGTATGCAAAGTAAGGCCCAGGGGCCGGATCTGGCCCAATCGCCTTCTAAATCCGGCCTGCGGATGGGCTGGGAATCAGTGTGCTTTTACATGAGTAGAATGTGTTCTTTTATTTAAAATGCATCTCTGGGTTATTTGTGGGACCTGCCTGGTGTTTTTACAAGGGTAGAATGTGTGCTTTTATTTAAAATACATCTCTGGGTTATTTGTGGGGCATAGGAATTTGTTCATTTTCTTTTCTTTTCAAACTATAGTCCGGGCCACCACATGGTCTGAGGGACGGTGGACCGGCCCCTTGCTGAAAAAATTTGCTGACCCCTGTTCTAGACCCTTGATCATCCTAGTTGCCTTCCTCTGCACATGTTCCAGCTAGTTTCCCTCCCCATATTGTAAATGGAGGTGTGAGGAGAGACTGAGGCTGAGACAGCTCAGCTTACCTAAGACGGCCTATGAGTTCTTGTCAAAGGTGATATTTGAACAAAAGACTTAGAATCACAGAACTGTAGAGATGGAAGGGACCACAATGGCCATGTAGTCCAAACCCCAGAAATGCAGGAATCCTTTGCCCAACATGGGGCTTGAACCTACGACCGACTGAGCTATACCCAGTGACGACATCTTGAGATGTAACATAGCCTGCATACACATCTATACAGTGGTACCTCAGGTTACAGACGCTTCAGGTTACAGATGCTTCAGGTTACAGATCCGGTAACCCAGAAATAGTAGCTCAGGTTAAGAACTTTACCTCAGGATGAGAACAGAAATCACGTGGCGGTGGTGGGAGGCCCCATTAGCTAAAGTGATGCTTCAGGTTAAGAACAGTTTCAGGTTAAGAATGGACCTCCAGAACGAATTAAATTCTTAACCCGAGGTACCACTGTATTTAAATTGCAATTGAAGCACATGGCTCCCCCCAGAAAAAGAATCTTGGGAACTTTAGTTAAGGGTGCTGGGAACTGTAGCGCTGGTGAAGGGTAAATACAGTTCCCAGGATTCTTTCGGGGAAGCCACATACTTTAAAGGTATGACATATCTTCCATCACTACGCTACCCCAGCTTTCCACTGAAGCCTCCCTTGATGTTTTTTCAAAATGTGCGCACTCAACACGGTTAAAGAGGCAAGCTTGCACAGCTTTCAACAATATCCGCTAAACCCTTTAAAAATAAAATAAAAGCAAAGAAGTCTCAAAATGGTGGAGCGCTTGTGGCATGGGAGAGACAGAGAGGAGGGAAAACCTTGATGCTGTTCATTTTTATTATTTTTTTAAAGGCTAGATGACAGCTCTTGCGTCTGAGTGAGAAATGGCTCGCCCTATTAAAGAAGCGAAACGCAAAATGGTTGGGGCAGGCCCAGAGGGGGAAATGTTGTGGTATCATCCATCGCTTATGAAAGGACTGTAGCTCCTTTGCCTTGCATGCAAAAGGTCCCAGGTTCAATTTGGGATATCCAGATTTGACAAGCTTATGGATATAAAATTGGAGTTTATACTCCTGGATATAAAAATCTGGATAGAAGAAATGGGCCCCCTTTGATAGACTCCTTCTATGATTGGACATCTGTAATTTAAAAAAAAAGACCGGTAAAGAACCAGAGGGATGTGGGTTTAGTGAAATGTGGGTTCATCAGGAAGACATTAGAAGTGGAGGGATAGGAGGAACGCAACAGGGAAAGAGGGGAGGGAAATTTGGAATCCAAAGGTTGTAAAATTATTGTTTGTTTTTATTCTATTTTCATCTGTACTATATTTGAAAGGGGGGAACTCGTGGAAGGGAAGAGGTCGACCTTAGGGGATGGAAATTTGGATAAATTGAGTTATTGATGATGAGTGTATTTTGGGAATAAGAATTTGTTGAATATTATTGCTTTTTTGGAAGATTTGGAACACAAGAGGGGGTGGGGAGGGGAAGTCCTGGATATTGGAAAAAGTTTATGAATTGGATTTTATTTGTTTTAATTTGGAAAACCTTAATAAAAATTATTTAAAAAAAAAAAAAAAAGGTCCCAGGTTCACACTGCTGTATTGCCAGGTGGGGCTGGGAACAGTTCCCTGTTTGGAACCCTGGAGAGCTGCTGTCAGTGAGTGGACACAGATGGACCAATGACCTAGTAGGAAGCAGATTCCTAGGTTTCTGGATGATGTCACAAGCACAATGTCAGGGAGACCTTTGGTCCTCCATTCCTCCCTACAGGCTGTCAGAATAGCAAGTGATGTGCTAGCTGTATGTATGTGAGAGGAGATTCTTCTAGGGATCAAAATCTTTTGAGCCCTGAGAAGACAAGACATCACTGCAGTCGAATTGCTACCTCAGGGTTACACACCAGCCAGATCTCTTGCTAG
Organism: Podarcis melisellensis; assembly: GCF_964234715.1. Lineage (NCBI taxonomy): Eukaryota > Metazoa > Chordata > Lepidosauria > Squamata > Lacertidae > Podarcis > Podarcis melisellensis. Next base: position 27,466,092 of record NC_138529.1, on the reverse strand, counting down.
GTTTTCTACCCGGTACCAGCACAGGAACGGCACAGGAACACTTCCGTGTTTCTGGCAGAGAAACTCTCCAATAGAAGGCGATAGCATGTCTTCTGTTAGAGAGGGTGTATGATGTTCAGTTGGGCCTGGAAAGAGAGAAGCTTGGGGTCCGTATCTCCATCTCCCCCTGCCGTGGGCCTGAATATGCAAGCTGGAGTCGACCCAAATAGGTGGTGAGAAATGAGGGTGAGGTCACATGTTAGAAGAGTAGGATTGTGTATAGCACCCCAGTGGCATGCAGTGTGTTTTTTGGGTGCATTGCCTTCTTCTGCAGTAGCCTCTGCACTGGTCATGGGGAGAGGCAGTCAAGTCTTGCCCTCCCCACATCAGTGTCCCTCCTCTCCCCAAAGCTTTGCTTTCCTACACAAGAGTGAATGGCACCCTTTCATGTAGGAGGATGTTAAGGTATGTGGGATGGAGGCTAAACTTTTCCCTTCCCCGTGTGACTTACTGAGAAGCAGGTCTGCTTCTGTCTTGTTTCTTGGTCACACCACGGTGCGACAGATTGTTTGGAGAGGGGCACAGAATGTTTGGAGCCACAGCTGTGTACATGCCATGCATTTAAAGCGCATTTTCAAGCACCCCCTCCCCCAAAAGAATTCTGGGAACTGTAGGATTCTGTAGGATTCTTGGGGTGGGTCCTTTACAAAGTGTACACAGTCATAATTTAGGATTCCTATATTTCAAAAAGGGAAATTCTGGAAACAAAAGTTGTTGATCACCCCAATGCTATTGAGGTTTTTGGGACGCGGGTGGTGCTGTAGTCTAAACCACAGAGCCTAGGGCTTGCCGATCAGAAGGTCGGCGGTTTGAATCCCCATGACGGGGAGAGCTCCAGTTGCTCAGTTCCTGCTCCTGCCAACCTAGCAGTTCGAAAGCATGTCAAAGTGCAAGTAGATAAATAGGTACCGCTCTGGCCGGAAGGTAAACGGTGTTTCCGTGTGCTGCTCTGGTTCACCAGAAGCGGCTTAGTCATGCTGGCCACGTGACCCGGAAGCTGTATGCCGGCTCCCTTTGCCAGTAAAGCAAGATGAGCGCCGCAACCCCAGAGTCGGTCACGACTGGACCTAATGGTCAGGGGTCCCTTTATCTTTATCTGTTGCGGTTTTTGAGCTATTTTTTTTGGTACATTCACCAAAAAACAACACTTATGACATGGGTTGTCATACACCCAGGTTTCCCCAGACATTTTTAGCGATTTTTGGAAATTCTGCGCAGACGTTATTTCTGACAGATGAATCCCGTTTATGTCCGGGAAATCCAGACATATGGCACCTCCATATAATTTCATATACTGTATAGATATGAGTGTATATACCTGCACAAACTACCATGGTTACTCACATTCTTGATGGCGATGAAGGAGGAGGAAGAGATAGAGCAAGCAGGAGTACAGTGGTACCTCAGGTTACAGACGCTTCAGGTTACAGACACTTCAGGTTACAGACTCCGTTAACCCAGAAATAGTACCTCGGGTAAAGAACTTTGCTTCAGGGTGAGGACAGAAATCCCGCGGCGGCAGTGGGAGGCCTCATTAGCTAAAGTGGTACCTCAGGTTAAGAACAGTTTCAGGTTTAGAACGGACCTCCAGAATGAATTAAGTTCTTAACCTGAGGTACCACTGTATGCAGATACCATCTGCATCTCCCACCCATGGTTCTGATATAATAAGATCTATGCATGGAAACAAGGAGAGAGCATGGCTCACTGGTAGATCATCCCTGGCATCTCCCGTTTAAAAAAGACCAGATAGGAAGGGATAGGAAATCACCTGTACACGAGACCACAGAAGTGATGATAACAGGCTAGATGGAGAAACAGGTCTTAACCTGGTATGTCAGCTTTCTATGTTCCTTCTCACGTGGTGGATCACAAACGGCAGGCCTAAATCAAACACACACCCAGAAGTGCGGACATTGTATCTTTCCCCAGCCTTGCTTTCCGTGAAGTGCGAATTAAAAAAATTTATAAGCCGCTTCTCAACATTATGTCTCACAAGTGGAGAGCAGCAATTAAAAATGAAAGGCAACCTAACACCACAAGTCAGGGGTGATCTTTCCGTGGGGAGAGAGGAAGTTCCTCAGCCAAGTTTAAAGGCTTCCTCTTCCGCAATTAGATGCAAATCCCCATCTGTATTGTCGTGTTCGCCATGTCCCCCCCCCAAGTGGCTGGATGTCTCTTCCGATGCACATCCAGGCCTGGAGGGATCAAATGTCCTGCATGACTAGTTCCTGGCTAGAGCTAGATCAGGGTGTGCGTATTTTACCCCAGTGTTTGTTGTGGCTACATTTTTATATATAGCAGTGCTATATCAACACATGTCAAACAATTACCTTAAAAAAAAAGCAGCAACGTGATTTATGCCTTTGGCATTCATACCTATCCCCATTTTTAATTGTGCGTAAGAATAGTCGGTGTGTAGAATGAGTAAGCTAGCCAGAAGCAGAGGTGGTCCAGAGGAACAAGCAGCTGTGGTCTGAAACACTGGCTGTGCATTTGGAGGTGATGGTGGGGAATGGACAGCTACTCTGGGACCTCCGCTCCTTACCTAAAGGGTGTCCCATAAAGAAAACAATGAGCAACAAGTTAACCCCCCCAAATTAGCCTTACGTAGGTTGCTTCTAAAGTGATGTCAGGCGGCAGTGGATCCAAACCCCACGGCCAGTCGCCAGGAATGGATAAGACCAGGAAAAGTTCTTACCAACTGCTTTTTATTCAATATTCACAGAGAGAGGCTTGGAAATGCTGCCTCTTGGAATACAATGGTACCTCGGGTTAAGTACTTAATTCGCTCCGGAGGTCCGTTCTTAACCTGAAACTGTTCTTAACCTGAAGCACCACTTTAGCTAATGGGGCCTCTTGCTGCCGCTGTGCCACTGGAGCACGATTCTGTTCTCATCCTGAAGCAAAGTTCTTAACCTGAAGCACTATTTCTGGGTTGAGTATGTAACCTGAAGCATATGTAACCTGAGGTACCACTGTAATGGCATTGCCCAGAGTAAATCTCCCCTCTCCTTCTCTCCCACTTCCTTATTTGTCATCCCTTCTATGGGTGGCATTGAGGGCCCTTTGCTTCTGAGGCCTTTGCTCTCCTACTTTTAAGGCTCACCAGGTTCTGGGAGATGGTGAGTCTGGATAATGGTTTCTAGTGATAATGTGTCAGCCAGCTGCTCCAGCTCTGCCTCCTCCTCCTCTCCCATTATTTCCCAACTTTTCACCTCATCTTCCTCTGAGCTGTGATCTCCCTCAAACCCCTGTTGTAATTCTGGACTGTCTACTTCTTCTCTGGAAGGGTCAGGCTGGGCAGGCAGTCTCCACCATTCTTCCTCTGTCCAGTCCCTGACAAGTGAATACCAGAACTTTAGATTTGCCCAATGAATGGGGATGATGGGGCTGTTGCCCTGATATTGGGCTGCCTTCGGAGACAGTTTGGAACCTTCAGCTGCTGCAGAATTTGGCGGCCATGTTGCCCACCGGGGCAAGACGGTTTGAGCATATAACACCAAACCTGGCCAGACTGCACTGGCTGCCAATCAGTTTCTGGTATCAATTCAAAGTGCTGGTTTTTACCTATAAAGCCTTAAATGGCTCAGACGGTACAGTGGTACCTTGGGTTAAAAACACCTTGTGTTACAAACACTTCAGGTTACAGACTCCGCTGACCTGGAAGTAGTACCTCAGATTAAGAAGTTTACCTCAGGATGAGAACAGAAATCGCACGGCAGCGGGAGGCCCCATTAGCTAAAGTGGTACCTCAGGTTAAGAACAGTTTCAGGTTAAGAATGGACCTCTGGAACAAATTAATTTTGTAACCAGAGGTACCACTGTACTACCTCAAGGACCACTTCTCCCCATATGAACCGACGCAGACCCTGAGATCATCACCTGAGGCCCGGCTTCCATGAGAGGTGGCAACATGAAAGAGGGTCTGTTCTGCAGTGGCTCCCCCTTTATGGAGTTTTCTACCCTGGGAGGCTTGCCTGCATTTTCACTGCATATCTTTAGGTGCCGGGCAAAAACATTCCTCTTCTCCCAGGCCTTTGGCTAATTAAGCAGTCTATGGCCTATTTAAACACACACACACACACACACACACACACAAACACTCTGTCTTATTGTTTGTTCGTTATGTATTTTTGTATTTTTATCCAGTGGTACCTCGGGTTACATACGCTTCAGGTTACAGACTCCGCTAACCTAGAAACAGTACCTCAGGTTAAGATGTTTCAGGATGAAAACAGAAATTGTGCAGCGGGGGCGGGAGGCTCCATTAGCTAAAGTGGTGCTTCAGGTTAAGAACAGTTTCACGTTAAGAACGGACCTCCGGAACGAATTAAGTACGTAACCAGAGGTACCACTGTACTGTAAATCACCCTGTGATCCTCAGATGAAGGGTGGTATGCAAATTTAATAAATAAAGTAAATCCACTTTTTAAAAAATGCACTTTTGCAGATAGGAAAATGAGAGGGAAATGCACTGAAAAGTGAGGAGCAACCAAATGATTAACAGGAAGGTGTATAACCACTGAACAGACAAATCAGATGAATGCTCATCTCTGCATGCAGGTCAGAATAAATGCTCAATAAAGACCGAGCATAGTCTAACCTCTGTGTAAACTTTGTGTGAACAAATCAGGAAGAATGTGAAATAGACAAGTTTTCATATATTCTGTCAGGCTTCAGGAGAACATCACATAATGAATTTTGAATTGGTTTGAAGCAGAGTTTGTTTTATTCTGTTTTGCTTTTCCAATCTGGCTGTTACTTTTCTTCTCTTTTAAAGACCAACTTCAGTGCTGGGCAATGGGCAGTTTTCATCTGGAATACATTTTGATGGCTTAACATACTCACGTAAGTAACAATTTAGGGTTTTGTTTTGCTTTTTCAATAGACAGCTGCCTCAAAGCCCTATCACACAAGGACCTACCCTTCTACGCAAATTTGCCGAAAAATAAACCCGTTTCTAAAGGGGAGGACGTTTCTGTCTTTTTTCTCTTGTGGCAGACATGGCTGCACTTCTGGAATGTTTTCACAAGGTCCCCATTTTGGAAAATAAGACAAAATTAATTGTTGTTTTTTTAAAAGAGGCAAATAGCAACACAAGCATCAGGGTCTGGAGATTAGTTTCGGTCTTGGGGAAGGAGTTTTAAGTCCTGTGTTGTTGTTTTTTTAACTCCCCCCCCCCAAAGCTGCAATCAGAAGTTGGTTAAAAATTAAACAAGCTGAGCAGCTAACCTTGCTGAGGCTGGTATTCTGTGCAGAGAAGAGATAACAGGGCCCTGTAGTTACTATTTCAGCAGCTCAGAGAAGGGCCTCTTTGTTTTGATGTTAAACATTACAGGACTTACCCCCCTTCTGGGAGAATCTCTGCAGAGAGACAAAGTCTCTGGCTTCCCTTCATGTTGACATTTCTGTGCACAGAGGGCAGAAGGCTGTCATGTCACTCCTTCCAGGGAAAAGTAAGGGATGATTCTTCTTTCCCTCCCTAAAAGGGTTAATCACCTCCCCCCATTCCTTAAAAAAAAACCAGGATCCAAGCTCTTTTGGAAACCCTGAGGAGCATTGGTACTAATGCTAGAAAGCATTTAAACAAATCAAGGTTTTATCTAAAACAAAAAACAAAATTGTTCCAGAGTTGCAGGGCAGTTGCATTCCCAGATTTGTCATTGTGGGGAATGTAGCGTTCCCCTCGCCATGAAACTGCCCCAAGTTTCATGCTTCATGAAATCCACAAAACTGAAAGGGGATCACTGATCATCGCTGGGTCAGCAACACTAAGCAAGCCAGCCTTCCAACTGCTGTAGAACTGCAGGTGTAGGTCATGCATGGTTCTTCAAGTAGGAGACTGGCTTTCCTGGGAAGCAGCATTATATCATCAGGGTGCTGCAAGCTTCTCTCTGATCCCGCTAGTTAGGTGTCAGGAGAGAGAGAGAGAGAGAGAGAGAGAGAGAGAGAGAGAGAGAGAGAGAGAGAGAGAGAACCCAATAGGTTATCCCCAGCCTCAGCGCTTTCAGCAAAATATAGGAAGTAGGAGACTGTGTGCCCCACTTTACAGAGCGTGGTCCTCTGTTAGAAGGCATCCTCTGTTTTAGGGGTTGGAAGCCTGTTGTGGGGGAGGAAGGAAAAGGAGATTGTTAGCTGCTTTGAGATTCCTTAAAGGTAAAGGGTAAAGGGACCCTTGATCATTAGGTCCAGTTGTGGCTGACTCTGGGGTTCCGGCGCTCATCTCACTTTATTGGCCAAGGGAGCTGGCGTACAGCTTCAGGGTCATGTGGCGAACCAGAGCAGCGAAACGCCGTTTACCTTCCTGCCGGAGCAGTACCTATTTATCTACTTGCACTTTGACGTGCTTTCGAACTGCAAGGTGGGCAGGAGCTGGGACCGAGCAATGGGAGCTCATCCCATCGTGGGGATTTGAACCACCGACCTTCTGATCGGCAAGTCCTAGGCTCTGTGGTTTAACCCACAGTGCCTCCTTAGGGTAGTGATTAAGCGGGATATGAAATCCAAACTCCTCCTCCTCCTCCTCCTCTTCTTCTTCTTCTTGACATTTGTTGGACTATGATTCCTATCACCTCTGATCATTGGGCAGGCTGGCTGGGGCTGATGGGAGTTGAAGTCCAACAAACATCCATCGGGCTGCAGGTTCCCCATCCCTGCCCCATTTGGCTCAACTCTGGTTTAAAGGGAATGGACCCTAAGAAGGGAGAGCAGCAAGGACCTTAAAACATGGCCCATCAATAGATAGCACACAGACTGTGAAAGCACACAGATTTCCCCACTGTGGTGATGTAATAATAAAAGATCAGGCTTACTAGCTGCTTTGCTTCTCAATATTCTCTGGTCGGCCTCTGTTATTTTCTCCTACCAACAGGGAACTCACGTAAGCACTCTATATGGGCTCTTGGATACCCCATAAGGGAAAAAGGGCAGATTTTGTTTACAACAGTGAGACTTATTGTCTCTCTCTTTAAACTGTAATAGCAATCATTTCTAAATTTGCATCTATCCGCACAAATTGACCACTGCAGATTTTATGCAAAAAAAAAATATGTATGCCATCCTTTTGCGTGGTCCATTTGATTCTTTTCATTGATGCGTTGCGTGGCCAATGTAATAGGAAGCTCAGGACATGGGAAGCCTAGTTCAGATTCCCTGGGTGTGTACACAAATGAGAGACGAGAGGCGGAGGCAGATGCAGAAACGAAGGCAGGCGATCGTTTTCCGCAGGAAGCAGTAAAGAGTGATCCCATAATTCAAGGGCGCTACCATTTGATGGTCAGCACCCAGAAAATGTGGCCAAAGGAATGATTTCCATATGCTTCATTGGACAAGCTGTATCTGAAGGGCATCTTGTACAACGTCGCATGTAATGCATTGCACTGAATGTAATCTATCTAATATATTATGTTGAATGTATTGGACATAATGTACCGGGCACGAAGCTGAACACGGTTGGTTCGTGATGGAATGGGCACAACTGTACATTGTGGAGGTATAACACACTCCTTGTGTTTTGTTATGGGTATTAGACCTGTCATGTTTGGAGCCTGATTTAATAAATGCGTAAGTGGGAGATGCAGCCTCTGTGTGAGGCAGCAGTTGTCCGGGAGCAGAAACTGGTGCAAATTTATCTGGCTTTGATGCTAGGCTGGCCCCGCTGGCTACCTCCACATGTTTGGTATTTCAGGATAACTGGAGGCAATTAGCATTATTTACCAACATGCAGCAGGGAAAGGAGGCTGGTCTGCTTTGACACCATGGGCTGGCTTGTCCTGGAATGAGTGGAATGCAGGGCAGGAGAGAGGGAGAGAGAGAGAGAGTTCACACTGCTGTCCCAGGCTGAGTGGCTAATACAAACTTCAGCCAAGAAAGGTAAAGGTAAAGGGGCCTCTGACCATTATGTTCAGTCGTGACCGACTCTGGGGTTGCAGCGCTCATCTTGCTTTATTGGCCGAGGGAGCCGGCGTACAGCTTCCGGGTCATGTGGCCAGCATGACTAAACCGCTTCTGGCAAACCAGAGCAGCGCACGGAAATGCCGTTTACCTTCCCGCCAGAGTGGTACCTATTTATCTACTTGCACTTTGACGTGCTTTCAAACTGCTAGGTTGGCAGGAGCAGGGACCGAGCAACGGGAGCTCACCCTGTCGCAGAGATTCGAACTGCCGACCTTCTGATTGGCAAGTCCTAGGTTCTATGGTTTAACCCACAGCGCCACCCGCGCCAACCAAAGGCTAGCCAAAAAGACACTTGCGGCTTCCAAGCAACTGCACCACCCATGCCGGCCGTAGAAGAAGATAGGGCTGGCAGTAAAAGCCCAAACGTGAGTTCAATGTGAGTTACTTCCACTTAGGTGTTTACAGCAGGGTTTCCCATACTTGGGTCTCCAGCTATTGTTGGACTACAACTCTCATCTTCCCTAGCTAGCGGGACCAGTGGTCAGGGATGATGGGAATTGTAGTCCAAAAAAAGCTATTTTGGGTTGCAGCGGTTCTCAACCTGTGGGTCCCCAGATGTTGTTGGACTACAACTCCCATCATCCCTGAGCTCTGGCCTTGCTAGCTGGGGGTTATGGGAGTTGTAGTTCAACAACATCTGGGGACCCACAGGTTGAGAAAGGCTGGAGGATGGTAAAGGGTTGCCATACGTTTCGATTTGGCTGTGGGGGGATTTCGAAAAATTTTCTCAACAACTTTTTGAGTTGGGCAATTCCCCTCCCCCTAAAAATACCCACCTTTTGTGCCCCTATTTTTACTTCTTGAAATATGGGTTGCAGTCTAATAGGAGATATGACATAGGTTTATACAGCTTTGTAAGCTGCAGGAAAGGTATATACAGTGGTACCTCAGGTTAAGTACTTAATTCGTTCCGGAGGTCTGTTCTTAACCTGAAGCACCACTTTAGCTAATGGGGCCTTCCACTGCTGCTGGAGCACGATTTCTGTTCTCATCCTGAAGCAAAGTTCTTAACTGAAGCACTATTTCTGGGTTAGTGGAGTCTGTAACCTGAAGTGTATGTAACCTGAAGCGTCTGTAACCCGAGGTACCACTGTATCTCTATGTCTGTCTGTCTGTTTGACTTTTAACGTTGCTTGGGGGTTGCAGGATCATGTTCTTTTAAACAAAAAACTATAGTGGACATTTATTTATTTATGTATTTAAGATATTTTAAACCCATCATAACTGATCCAGAGTTCACTGCAACATCAAACATAATCTCAAGCTATAGTGAAGCAGAGCAGAGCAGAGACAATAAATGACACAATCAAAACACTTATAAATAAATTACATATCAAAGCAGCCTTTAAATACTACAGGGCAGGTGGTTCAACCCTGAGCATCATGTGATTGTATTAACCTCACACAAATACCTGGATGAAGAACTGGTTCAGGGGGAGAGCATTACTTAAGCAGGGCACCACCACAGAGAAGGCCCTTTCTCACGCCAGCAGGGAATGTGCCCTTCCTGGCGACAGGGCCTATTCAGAAGATCTTCATTACATGGGCAGGCTGAAACAGGGAGAGGGGCTCCTCGGGTACTTGGGTCCCAACTTGTTTAGGGCTTTATAAGCACCATTTACTTATTAGGAGCAGTTATTTGCGAATGCTAGATGGAACCTGTGTGTTCCGAGGCAGTAAATCTCTGCAAAACAGATGCTGTTCAGGGAAGTTTTTAATATGTGACATTTTAGTGTATCTTTCATCTTTGTTGGAAGCCGCCCAGAGTGGCTGGGGAGACCCAGCCAGATGGGCGGGGTACAAATAATAAATTATTATTATTATTATTATTATTATTATTCTAGGAAGTCACAACAGGGAAGGGCTATTGCTTCCATGCCTATATTGGGTGCTTCTCAGAAACATCTGGCTGACCACTGATAGAAACAGGATGTGGATTAGACAAATGGTTTGCTCCAATCTAATAGCGTTTGGGTGGGGAATCTTTTTTGGCCTGGTGGGCAAGATGTTTATCTCTCTCTCCCCCCCCCCCGCCCAGTTTGAAAACTAGGTGGGAACACTCACCTGTCAATCATCTCGTGTCATAATATGGTCAGGTGATTGAAAAGCAGTTGGTCCTGCCCACCTGTCAAAGGTGGGCAGCAGGGGTGGGAGGAGACAGTGACCAATGGGGATTGAACTCCATTGTAAATCGGCTTTCATTCTGAAATCAGTGCAGATTTGTGCTTTCCACAGGGGTGTGCATCAGCTGATCCATGGGGAATTCTGTTAAGTTGTGGGTGAACATATCAGACGACACAGCAATTCTTCAACAGCTCTTGTTTATTCACAGGCCAGAACTGAACTGAACTGAAGGGTTCAGCCAGCCTGCTTTTATAGAGCTCCACTAGAATGCAACAGTAACAACTTTCTATAACTATCCAGTCACTGAACGTCACTTTCAATTCCTTATTTGCATATGTGGACCTGAGTGAAAATTATCTACAGTATCCCCCCTGCTGGCCCAGGGTGAGAACTTCAGTACATAACAAATTCAGTCACGCTTTCTTCAGGGTTTGTGTGTGAATTTCCTATTGGGAGCTCTCTTGCACACTTGAACCAAATAGAATTAAACTCCCTGTGCAGTGGCGGAGGAGCAGGAAGTTCAATCCTGCTTTCAGCAGAAACCAGCCATCTGAGCAGCAAATCCAGCTGCTTCTTTACCTGCCCCACAACACATAGTACACAGGGGCGGAGGAAGGGGTGTGGGCGGGTTGCCCCGGGTGTCACCACTGAGGGGGTGACAAAATGCCGGGCGCAATTCACTGCAGGGCCTGCAGCGTGCCCGAGCCACAGATCTCTCCTGGGCGTGACGCGGTGGCCCAAATTGAGAGCTAGTGTAGTGTAGTGGTTAAGTGTGGTAGACTCGTAATCTGGTGAACTGGGTTCGCTTCCCTGCTCCTCCACATGCAGCTGCTGGGTGACCTTGGGCTAGTCACACTTCTCTGAAGTCTCTCAGCCTCACTCACCTCACAGAGTGTTTGTTGTGGGGGAGGAAGGGAATGGAGAATGTTAGCCGCTTTGAGACTCCTTCGGGTACTGATAAAGTGGGATATCAAATCCAAACTCTTCTTCCTCCTCAACTGTAGGGCGGCTGAGTGGGAGGAGGCAGGCAGATTCCTCGGAGGCCCCATGGAGCATCCTGCCCCGGCTGGCCCTGCCCCTGGGCGCAGGGCAAGCACCCCGCCCCAGGTGCCCGATCGTCTTGCTCCTCCACTGATAGTACATCACGAGTGGAGCAAGTGGCCGTGTGTTTTTTTGAAAATGGGATCTCAAGCCAAATGGAGTCCTAGTGAGTCAAATATTGCCATGGGCTGGAGGTCCCCAATACTTGCAACAGTACACCTTCTTAAGTTCAAGAGATGCTTTACAAGGTCACTGAGGATGCTGCAGTTAAACTCCTGGGTGCTGCCTAACTATGGACAGCCTGGGAGTTTGGACCCAGATAACTGTTTGGCTCTGCAAAGGATCCTGGGATACACATCTCATATTGAGTCATTGGTTCACCTAGAAGAAAGGATTATGGAGACTGTCCACATCTTCCAGAATCTGTCACTGCTCCATACTTCAGATTTTTAAGACAGTTTGCCAAATGGGAGCAGAGCATGTTAAAAAAACCCAACTATTCCTGCCTTAACTGTCCTAAAGTTCCATCTAATTCCCGAGGGTGTCAGTTCCTTAAGATAAAGTCTATGTGCTGTTAGTCTTGAGCATATATTTGGCCCTTTTCAGTGGGTGCAGATATTATAAAAGTCCTCCTGGTTCTTTGTTTTTCTCCTCAGAGTTTTTATTCCTGCGCTGTTTAACCACCTTTTTTTTTTAACATACATAGATGGGATAAATAGAGCCCCTTCTCTCCCATTTTCCTAATAGTGACCATAAATTTATTTACATTTCTAATATGCCAGATACGTGACCAATGACACATTGCATCTTTCTAGTGTGCGCTGAAGATATGAATTGAACTTTAGTCTCTGAGCAATTAAGGCCTCCTGAAACTGCACTTCATTAATGGTTGTTATGCAATAAAAACTATAAAACTGCCCTTATTTGCGATATAAAAATGCAATTTGTTTTAATTTATGTTGGAAAATCCTCATTGAGTTTCTTCATTGGGCCCTGCCAGGCATCTGTCTGACGCCAGGAGAGTTCTGCGTTCAACGAAAAGGAGAAAAATGGCAGGAGACGTGCGCAGGAGCCCAATTGCTCCGCTGATGACTATTCCTTAGCGTGTTTGCGGAGGACAAAGAGTTACTGAATTCAAAAAGAGAAGCACCTTTGCTATAACTCAGATGGCAGAACAAGCAACACTTGAGAAACAGCCGAGACCCACGTGCATGGTGGAAGTCTTGAGACTGTGGGCCTGAACTCAAACAATTGTGCTATCAAGAAATTTTGGCTAGGGTGGAGTGGTTAGAGAACGCAGTTAGGCTGACTCAGGCTAGCCCAGATAAAATGCTGGTGTCTTTTCCCTTCACATGCCCCGATGATACAATTTTGTTTAGATTTTCCACAGAAGCCACAAGATTGTGTTAGGGCATCACAGGCTAGAGCAGCAATCAGAATATGGGACAGTCTGGAGGTTCTGCAAGAGAAATCCATTCCGGAAGTCCGTTCAACTTCCAAAACATTCGAAAACCAAAGCATGGCTCTGATTGGCTGCAGGAAGGTCCTGCAGCAAATCGGAAGTCGCGGAAGCCACATTGGACGCTCAGCTTCCAAAAATAGTTCACAAACTGGAACAGTCACTTCCGGGTTTGCAACGTTCGGGAGCCAAAATGTTCGGGAACTAGGCTGTTCAACTTCCAAGTATTTTCTATAAAGTATTTTTGTGGAGTCCTGCAGTTCTACGCTCAGAGCTGGAGGGAAAATTTCCTCTGGCAAACCTGAAATTCTACTCCAAGGAAAGAACAGTCATAAAAAAATAGCACAATTCTGCATTGATTTCAGAATGAAAGAACTGCCGTGCCAAATCAGAGCAGCTGTGTCAGAAAAAGTGTTCGAAGCAGAGCATGAGGAATACAGGCACCCCTCGCTGTTTGCTCCCAGTTTTTGGCAATAAGTTATGCTGAATCTGAATGTGAACATTCCTGCTTCTAGCTATTGTAGTTGATGGCGTATCTACCAAGTCTGTTAATGCAGGGGTTGCCAACCTGGTGCCCTCAGGTGCCATAAAGGCTGCCTTTAGTGACCCCAGGATGAACAATAATTCCCAGTTTCCCAGCTTTCATTTCTAACAAAACAAAATGCTGTTTCTAGCATTCTTAGAACCTGAAATGCGAAGCAAAAATGTACAGATACAATTCTTCTCATTTTGTTGTGAGAAATTAGCCTACCCAGTGTTTTCAGTGTTTTACTTTGGCCCCCACTACCAAGGAAAAAAATGCCCTTCCCCCTTGGAAAAAATCCTGTGGATATTGTTGTTTGTGATAGAGGAAGGGATGCACATGTAGTCAGAGACAGAGACTGAGACAGAGGGGATATATACTGTATGTATGTATGTATGTATGTATGTATGTATGTATGTACAGTGATACCTCGGGTTAAGAACTTAATTAGTTCTGGAGGTCCGTTCTTAACCTGAAACTGTTCTTAACCTGAGGTACCACTTTAGCTAATGGGGCCTCCCACTGCCACTGCACTGCCGCCACGTGATTTCTGTTCTCATCCTGAGGTAAAGTCCTTAACCCGAGGTACTATTTCTGGGTTAGTGGAGTCTGTAACCTGAAGCGTCTGTAACCTGAAGCATCTGTAACCCGAGGTACCACTGTATGTATGTATGTATGTATGTATGTATGTATGTATGTTCTGTAAGAAGGAAAGGTCTGTGAATGTGTGAGCGGGGGGGGAGGTACATGTGGAAGTGTGACATGTGGAAGTGTGAATGTGTGGTCTGTGAGAGAGAAGAAGAGATGGACTTGGGCAGAGAGATGCTTGTGTGTCTTTAGTCTGTATGCATGTGGTGTGTACATGTGCGCAAAAAACTCCATCTTCGATTCCTAAAAAGAAAATCTCAACTACTTTGGCCTCTTAAAAAAAAGCTCTGCCCCAGGCGTTGGCAGGGGTTCCTACGCTATTGGCCTATCTGACCAAGACGAACCTTTCAGGGCTCTAAACGCTTCCTTCCAGAAACAGAGCAGGTGAATGGTGGATTCCTAAAACAGAAAAGTTTTGTTCCCAATGTGTCCAAGATGTTGCACCTCAGGGATGTTGTGCCTTCCAAACCACATCTTAGGCTGGAGCTCCTTCCATAAACAGAGCAAGTAGTTAGGGGATTTCTAAAATAGAGGGGCGTCCTTCATCATGTGATGTCATGCTGTTCTTTCTAAACCACTTATGGGGTTAGGACTCCTTGGGAAGCAGATGCGCCATCTTCCAAATAACACTGAGGGACCCCGATGCGATGTCCTGATATCGCACGCGCAACATCCTGACATTGCTCTGCACTTGGCTCCACATTTGGCCTCAACAAGGGGGGGTGGGCTAAAAAAATATATTGAGGGGGCCCACAGAGCCTTGGCACCCTGGAGCCGGTGGGATATAAATTTAATCAATAAATAATAACTTTGACATCGCTGCTTTTTTTGAAGATCCAGAATGAAAACATTATTAGTCTATGACAGCAACAAAGAACCGTATAGCTTTATTATACAATGGTACCTCGGGTTAAGAACTTAATTCGTTCTGGAGGTCTGTTCTTAACCTGAATCTGTTCTTAACCTGAGGCACCACTTTAGCTAATGGGGTCTCCTGCTGCTGCTGCACCGCCAGAGCACGATTTCTGTTCTCATCCTGAAGCAAAGTTCTTAACCCGAGGTACTGTTTCTGGGTTAGTGGAGTCTGTAACCTGAAGCGTCTGTAACCTGAAGCGTCTGTAACCCGAGGTACCACTGTAATAAGACTTATTAATAAAACTGTTAAATATTTAAGGCCGCAATCCTATGCACTTACAGTACTGGGAATAAGTACCATTGAATTCCATGGCACTTCTGAGCAGACATATCTAGGTTTGCACTATAACTGCAATTTCTTTTCCTCCAAAATGTAAGACGTTTGCTCAGTCATCAGTATTTGCCCCTGCCTGAGCATCAGACATATGGAAGCTCTCTCCGCCACAGGTAGTTGTGCTGGGCATCGCTTTAGCCTCCTGAGGGGATAAGGCATGTCTGCCTCTAGAGCCAATACGAAAGGAAAACATGATGATATTAATTATGTAAAGACTCAGCAGTGAAAAAACAAAACGAACTGAATTGTGGTTTGCGATGCTAAATGCAAGCAGCAGCGAGATGGAGAATGTCCTTTCTTTAACGAATGCATGTTAGCAAGGAAATTGACAGCATGTTACATCCCTAACTCCAACACAGGTTGGATGATTGGCGTGAGGGGGGAGGGAAGGCACCCTTCATAGAAATTCCAACTTTCTGACCAGGAGACCCATATATTAGGCAGGTGGATTTGGAGATTTGCTTCTGGTGTTGAGCCAAAGAAACAATACAGGGATTTTGTATCACCCACCCCACTGCCCAACGACCTCCTCTGCCTGAGCTGGTGGAGGTGAGCTCAGAGGTGGTTTTGGAGAAAATTCACACTATGGCTGCCTTATCTGGCTCAGCTCAGGACTTAATGGCCGCCATGACAACCTTAGCGCTATCTCAGTACATCATTGGCAAGCTGCACTCTCGGCCCAGTTTCTGCAGCAGAATTGATTGGAAACGATCATCCCCATTGCCACAGATGGTTCATTCCATGGTGAGGATTGGTTTGGCAGTGGCAGTTCCCCCCCTGCAGGTGTAGGGGACCAATTCAGATGGTTTGTCCCCAGAGATGAATGGAATCAGAAGGATTCCTGAATGCTTTGAAGAGTTTCTGACTGTCATGGCAGATGGTCTCGCTATGGAACTGTGAGATGGGAAAAGCCTTGGACTCCATCACTCCTGAGTACAGTGGTACCTCTGGTTAAGAACTTAATTCGTTCCGGAGGTCCGTTCTTAACCTGAAACTGTTCTTAACCTGACGTACCACTTTAGCTAATGGGGCCTCCTGCTGCTGCCACGCTGCTGCTGCACGATTTCTGTTCTCATCCTGAAGCACAGTTCTTAACCTGAGGTACTATTTCTGGGTTAGTGGAGTCAGTAACCTGAAGTGTCTGTAACCTGAAGCGTCTGTAACCCGAGGTACCACTGTACTCTCTTAGGCACTGTACAGCTTGTGCATCTCCCTACTATTCCAGGGAATGGCAAGCAATGAAACAGACCAGAGGACGGACGTACATTTCATAGCATATTTGACAGAGCACAGGTTTGAGTGTATAATCGTGGTTGCCCTGGGCCGGCAAAGGAGGTGAAAAAATAGCACACTTCCGCAACTTCGTTGCTTTTCTGGATAGCCACGTAGAAAAGCCGATTAGGGTGCCGGATAGACCAAACCCAAATGGGGGCCATTTGGACCTTCAGCAGCCTGCTGTGACAACTTTGTGAGGCACCGTGTGAGAAAAGACTGAGATGCCCAGCAACCCCTGTGCTGCCCTGCAGCTCCCCTGCTATTCTGCAGTCCCTGGTGATGCCCAGCAGCCCTACAGCCCCCTGTGCCACCCTGTAATCCCCCCAGATGCCCAGTGCGCCCCCCCTGCCCCTGCCTTCCTTCGCGGCTGAGATAGGTGAAGAATCCTCTCTTCAATAACACCATTAATTAATTGAGGCTTTTGAATTATGGTGCTGGAGGAGACTCTTGAGAGTCCCATGGACTGCAAGAAGATCAAACCTCTCCATTCTGAAGGAAATCAGCCCTGAGTGCTCACTGGAAGGACAGATCGTGAAGCTGAGGCTCCAATACTTTGGCCACTTCATGAGAAGAGAAGACTCCCTGGAAAAGACCCTGATGTTGGGAAAGATGGAGGGCACAAGGAGAAGGGGACGACAGAGGACGAGATGGTTGGACAGTGTTCTTGAAGCTACCAGCATGAGTCTGACCAAACTGCGGGAGGCAGTGGAAGACAGGAGTGCCTGGCGTACTCTGGTCCATGGGGTCATGAAGAGTCGGACACGACTAAACGACTAAACAACAACAATAATTACATAATATTTGGGGGGAAGGATCTGATGCCAACAAATGCTGCTTACATTCGCATGGAGTAACAATGACTGACTATGTGATCAGTAGCAATTTCTGCAGCCGTTTCCATTGCCACTGGGATTTTCTGGCACCCCTAGCTGGGACTGTATTGCAGATCCATGTGGACACAGCTGGGCCAGGCCCTTTTGGCCCACCCATGTCTCGGTAATGCAAACCAAGTCAACCTCCTCATCCATAATCAGGGTGTTTTATAATGTGATTCCAGCATTGCAGGGGGTCGGAATAAATGGCCCTGAGGGTCTCTTCCAATTCTACAATTCTATGATTGAGCAACAGCACCATCAGTTGGGATGGCAAGCTGGCACGGCAACTCAAACCTTGATGGACAGGAAGTGGCCAAGGAAGGGCAACAGCCTTGAGACATCTGTTGCCCCATCTCCTTACCTGACTTGGCCATCTCCAAGGTAAAGGTAAGGCTTGGCCTTAAAGGTAAAGGGACCCCTGACCATTAGGTCCAGTCATGGCCGACTCTGGGGTTGCGGCGCTCATCTCGCTTTATTGGCCGAGGGAGCCGGCGTACAGTCATGTGGCCAGCATGACTAAGCCGCTTCTGGCGAACCAGAGCAGCGCACGGAAACGCCGTTTACCTTCCCGCCGGAGCGGTACCTATTTATCTACTTGTACTTTGACATGCTTTTGAACTGCTAGGTTGGCAGGAGCAGGGACCAAGCAATGGGAGCTCACCCCGTTGTGGGGATTCGAACTGCCGACCTCTAATCAGCAAGTCCTAGGCTCTGTGGTTTAACCCACAGCACCATAATAATAATAAGTTTATTATTTATACCCCACCCACTGGCTGGGTTCCCCCAGCCACTCTGGTTGGCTTACAGCATATCTAAAATACCCATAATAACCCTGCCAATTGGGGCACTCCTATTACTCCTTCCCTGCCCCCATCATTCATGCACATACCCCTCCACAAAGGGGCAATTTATCTCTCTAAAGGGCAAGTCCCTCTAAAACAGTGGCTCTTAGAGATGCAAACTCTTGTGTCGAAAGCGAGACTCAGTATGCAGGGTAGCTATTAGACAATCTATTGCACCAAGCAGGAAGGCGTGGCTTGCGTTGTGCTTCCTGGCCCATTCATTTGCCTGCCTTGGCAATAGTCCATGTTTCCTTATGGAGACCTGCCTAATACTTTGAGAAGAATTGCCTTGGAAAAGAAACAGTGCAAAACAAAACACAAAAAGGGGGGTGGGGCAGGAACTCACAGGATAGATTTGAGCAGAAATTCTTCTGTGACCTCTGCAGGCAACTCGATTGAAGTAGTACTAGCTTACAAAAGGAGCCTCCTTCCTACGCACTAGTGGCCCAGCCCCTTGTAAGATGCCACCCATAAATCCATCAAGCTCCGTATTATAACTAATCCTGTGATTTTTTATGTCTGACAACCTGGCAGAGAATCACCGCCACCTGCACGATGGGGAAATCACAAGAGGAGCATCTCCGAAGAGCAGGAAGATGCGTGTAAAATAGAAGGAGATGATAACAGAAATGGCATTTACAAACTGACAAGATCAGGGGCAGAACAGCCATGGCAGATATGAATAAGCAAGCTGGCCTCCCTCTCCAATTTTGTCAAAAAATAATAATGTTGCAGCTCCTTGAGGGGAGCGGCAAATGTCCCAATCATCCCTTCCTCCTTTTGTTTCCGTTCGTTTCCTCATTGACGCTAGCTGGGTGGCTGTTCAGATGCTGCTATAGCTGCTACCTCTCATCTTTCCACCTGTGAGGGCTACTCACTGCCTCCCAAATGTGTTGATGAGTGGCACTATCAGGGAAACGGAGGTGTATGGCCTTCCTCTTTGAAAGACTCATAGGTTGGTTCTTGGGAGGCTCAAGCGTGAGACTTGGTGAATCGCAGACTTGTTTCTCCCCCTACTTTCCTGTTTCTCATTTTCTTTTCCTCCCGTCCACAAGCTGTGTTTTGCTTTATCTGTCTCTCTTTATTGCATCGGTATAAAATTGGGACCAAAAAAGGAAGAAGAAGAAGAAAAGGCTGCTAACTTGCAAGATGTGCCCTGTAAAGGACAACCCTTCATCATTCCAACAGAGCTCCCTTATCTTCTTTTCCTTGGATGTTTCTTCTTCTTTGGCGACCACTCATAGCCAAGTAAGATTGTCTTCCATAAACACGGTTTTAACATTGAGTCCGTGAGTGACTGTGGAGGCCAATTCTGTATCCACACGTCTTTCCACAGTGGGGACATTGGTTTCCAGGCGGGAATTGATCACGGTATGGATTTGCCAAGCGTGCCTTCCTCTCAGCACGTTTCTCCCTTGTGTCCTGAGTTTGAGTATCTTCAAAGCCCATGACACCTTTGGTAAAGGCTGTTCTCCAACTGGAGCGCTCACAGGCTAGTGTTTCCCAGTTGTCAGTATTTATACTACATTTTTAAAATATTTGCCTTGAGACAGTCTTTAAACCTCTTTTGTTGACCACCAGCATTGCACTTTCCATTTTAAAGTTCGGAATAGAGTAGTTGCTTTGGAAGACGATCATCAGCCATCCGCACAACATGACAAGTCCATCGAAGATGATGTTGAAGAATCATTGCTTCAACACTGGTGATCTTTGCTTCTTCCAGTACACTGGTATTAGTTCGCCTGTCTTCCCAAGTGTATCCCATATAGAATCACAGAACTGTGGAGTGGGAAGGACCCATGAGGATCATCTAGTTAAACTCCCAGCAATTCAAGGAATCTTTCACGCAATGTGGGGCTCAAACCCATGACCCCGAGATAAAGAGTCTCATGCTCAACCGACTGAGCTATCTGAGGAGGTGAGCTGCTGCTTGTCTCAGCCCTGCTTCTCGGAAAATGCGATAAAAGGCCATGCAGGGGATTTATATATGTGAATATGAATGGAGGGGCAGGCAAAGGTAAAAGGCAAAGGACCCCTGGATGGTTATGTCCAGTGAAAGGTGACTATGGGGTTGCTCTGCTCATCTCACTTTCAGGCTGATGGTGGCGGCGTTTGTCCACAGACAGCTTTCCAGGTCATGTGGCCAGCAAACTGCTTCTGGCGCAACGGGATATTGTGATAGAAGTCAGAGCACACGGAAATGCCATTTAGCTTCCTGCAGTGGTACCTATTTATCTACTTGCACTGGCATGCTTTCGAACTGCTAGGTTGGCAGGAGCTGGGACCGAGCAACGGGAGCTCACCCCGTCACGGGGATTCGAACCGCTTACCTTCCCTTCAGCAAACCCAAGAGGCTCAGTGGTTTAGACCACAGCACGGTGATGCCAAGCTGCAAGGTTGAGGAAAGATTATGCAGCCCAGGATGCTGCTGGTACTAGCATAGGAGACATTTTAACATTTCACTGACCATACCAAAATAGTGTTTCCCTGCTAAGTGAGTTGAAGACTACGTCCATCGTGTATGGTTCTTCTGTTGCTCTCTAGATCTAATTTACTTTACTTGCCTTACTCATATTTTAACGCCAATAGAATTAAAAGAAAATAGTAACGCTTCTGTTGCAGACCACTGCATTTCTCCTTGAGTACTCCAATGGCACACAGATTGTTGAATGGGTAAGATGCACAATTTCATACAGCTGGTGTTTCCATCACAACCGCTGCACAGTTGCATGGTTGCACAGAATTCATGTCACAGGTTGGTGATGCAGTGAGTGATCTCACCAATGAATAACAACACAAGGTAAATACATAATTGGAAGCTGACAGCTTCTCCGATGTAGCACTCAGCAAGGGAATGCTGGTCTAGTGCTTTCAGGCCCCCAAAATGGTGATCGATAGCAAAACATCCTCCCCCCTCCCCATGTCTATGAGAACGCTCACCATTTTGTTGACCTTCCCCTGTTTAAAAGGCACAGCTTTTGAGAAGGCTGCATGCTTTCCACTCTGGGCACATCTTGCCTGGATTTCAGAAAGGACTATTGTCAATTTCAACTCCCTGCTTTAGATAGGGAGAAGCGACAAAGCTATACAACAAGGCCTTCCCTCTGATCTCTCCATCGCATCCCATGAGGAGCGGATAATGCGCCGAGAGGAAATTGCAGGAGTATTGTCCAAATGGGGCAAAGAATTGCAGTCAGAGTTGACTTTGCAGGATCTTCTAGATAAATCCTTACAGCTCTTCCCAGAAGCGCTAGGCTTTAGAAGTCCTCTGAGCAGCAAGCAATGCTGAAATAGGGGCCAAACAGACTTTAAAACTGGTAAAAGGCATCACTTTCTGGCCCATGCCCCCCTCATGTAAACTGTGGCTAGATAGTCTATGGTAGCAATATTATCCCCCGCCCTAAAATGACCCCATTGGCCCTCCCTCCGGAAAAATAAACCATTTGCCCAGAATGCTTCCATATTCCATATTCTATTGTGTTTGTGGCAGCAAAAGCTTCCACACTGGCCAAGTAGCTGGTGGTGGGGACTTGGAATTGGAATAAAAGAACCAAACAGTTTGCAGTTTAGAGTTTATGCAGGACTGGGAAAGTTGTTTGTTTCGATGGGGTTAAAACTGAGGATAAATTGAGGCCAGCAAAGAGGTTATGGGATGGAGATGAATTAAAGGAGAAGAAGCCAGAAGGCAAGGAGGTTGAAGGAAGGGTGCAAAGAAGGCAGCGAATGGGTCATAGTATTGGTAGGAGAAGCAATAGTAAGGACTTGAAGGTTGTGCAGCCCAGGATGCTGCTGGTACTAGCACAGGAGACATTTTAATATTTCACTGACCATACCAAAATACTGGTCCCCTGCTAAGTGAGTTCAAGACTACGTCCATTGTGTATGGTTCTTCTGTCGCTCTCTGGATCCAATTTACTTTTCTTGCCTAACTCATATTTTAACGCCAAAAGAATTAAAACAAAACAGTAACGCTTCTGTTGCAGACAACTGCATTTCTCCTTGAGTACTCCAATGGATTGTTGAATGGGTAAGATGCACAATTTCATACAGCTGGTGTTTCTATCACAACCGCTGCACAGAATGAGTTGTGAGGAAACAGGTGCATAAAGGAACTGATGCAAGGATAGAGTGATCAGAAGGCCAAGGGGTTGGAAGAACATCATAGTGTGTAAGAAGAAGAAGAAGATTTTGGATTTGATATCCCGCTTTATCATTACCCAAAGGAGTCTCAAAGCAGCTAACATTCTCCTTTCCCTTCCTCCCCCAAAACAAACACTCTGTGAGGTGAGTGAGACTGAGAGACTTCAAAGAAGTGTGACTAGCCCAAGGTCACCCAGCAGCTGCATGAGGAGGAGTGGAGATGCAAACCTGGTTCACCAGATTACGAGATTACCGCTCTTAACCACTACACCACACTGGCTCTCCAGAAGGAAAGAGGCTCTCTCCTCTGGGGGAAAAGAGAGGGGCACTAGGGAGGCTGACCAAGCCTATGATGGCTCTAGAGTTTGGAGGGCCTTTGGGCAGCAAGATGCCCTGAGTGGACCTCTCCCTCTTCCTCATCACTGCCCATTCCTTTCCCCCTCTTTCTGTGGGCCCAGTCGACACAACTGTCCAGAAGGAATGTGCAAGGCGCATGAAGGGTATTCCTCCGTGCTCTGCTCGCTGTTTCTAGGCTCAGAAACGGTGGGTGAACAGGCCCAGAAAGTGGGAAGCAGAAGAGGCTTGGAGGGTCAACACCGGCCTCTTGCAGGAACGTGGGCCGAGGCCGGCGCCCAGCTTTGCCTACCTCTGACGCCAGCCCTGGGTCAAGAGACAGAGCAGCTAAAGGAAGGAGCCAGTTGCCTTAAAAGCAGAAACCTGAGGAAACAAATAGATAGCAGAGAGAGACATGAAGCTGAAGAAGAGTCAAGGAGAAAGCAGGACTGGGTAGAAAGTGTAAACAAAGCCTTGAGGCATTGTGCATTATTAGTAGGAATGAAGAAAGCAGACAAGGGAGGGATCCTCTGGAGGGATCGGGTTGCTTCTTAAAGCTACTATCTTCTCTAAACCCTAAAAAGGGGATTCTCCCAGTTGTCACGTCTACAGTCACTTCAGCACTGCGACACAGCAACCATATCTGGGCAATGGAGGTCAAAAAGCAGCAGGATGAGGAAAAGATGGGGCTAAATCTCACCAACAGAATTGAACTAATGCAAGCATAGTATCTTACCTTTTTTATTATGATTTAAATAACCATGTTTTCTAGGCTCACTATGGCAAGAGCTGTCAGAGATGCGAAACAAAGCTAATACCATAGCAAACTTCTCTCAGCATCTTCTGCTTACAAATCATATGATTAAAAAAGAACAAATTCAGTAGTATATGTGGCTTTCACATATATATGTTGTGTTTCCAGCTTTGTTTTGTTTTTAAATTCGGGGCAGCGTGGGGTGGGGATGCTAGCTAAAAACGTGAAGGTTGCATCCTTAAATGGAATCAGTGAGTTGGGATGTAGGAGATCCACTTGATCGGTTTTGTTTGAAAACCTACAAGGCTTTGTGAAGAGGGGTTGCTTTTCCACAGTGCGTTTTTGTGCATAGCAGTTTGCAATTGTACACACCTTCGTGCAACAATGTCATCCAAAGCGGAATCCATGTTGTCCATACACACAGGTGGGCACGGTTTCGAACTAGTGAGCAGTGGTGTTCTCTATTCCCCACCCCTCAATTAGCGTTCCCACAGACTTTTCTTTTTTAAAAAACCAAAACCAAAACCAAATTATTTATCACTGTCTTTCGAAAGAGCGGGACTGGAAACTGGTGTGTCGATGTACTGATATACCGTAGGTATATATATCAGTATACGGAGGCAGCTCAGTTACTGCAATGCATCCTATTTCATTCACAGGCAAGTTAAACATGGTGAGGGCAAGTGGCCCAGCCCTGCCATGTCACTAGGTCTGCCCCAGTAGGAGGTGACCTGGGGAAAGTACTCTCTGTGTACCCATGCATATTGGAAAAGTAAATTCTCCGTCCCAGCAGAATGTACTTTGGATTGACCAATAGTATGAGACAAGGACAATGTGGGGATGACTTTGAAGGTGACTCAGAAACTGCAACTCATCCAGAATGTGGCAGCTGGAGCAGAATGTGGCTTTCAGGCCACGGGTCCTGAAAGACCAATATTAGCTCCCAGTGTGTTTCCGAGCACAATTAAAAGTTTTGGTGCTGACCTTTAAAGCCCTAAACGGCCACCGCCCAGTATACCTGAAGGAGTGTCTGTTAGTATTTCACACCTCCGATGCTGCAGATGAGATTGGTGTAAACAACACGCCTGTCTGGGAACAGTGTGGGAAAGGAAGACAGTCTTATCTCTTCCGCTGTATGTACTATTGTACTGTACTTTTGCTTTTACTTGTTCTTGTTCTCTCGGAGCTGGAGAGAGAGGACACCATGACTCCTTTGTCTGTACATAGTGTGTAGATAAATACATAGATTAGCTCTATGATGTCTCCCGCTTCTTGCTGTGTTATGCTAGAAGATTAGTGTGCATATATCATTTTATATATGTTACTGAAGCACACTGGAGAAGAAGGGAAATGCCTTTTCTAGAGCTGCGCGTACCGGGGGACGTTCGGAGTTCAGGGGCTGCAGGGGCACCCCAGGGTGTTTTCTAACAGTGTCTCCAACCCCATCGTTCAGCCCGGACACTGAGGTCTAGCACCGAGGGCCTTCTGGCAGTTCCCTTACTGTGAGAAGTAAGGTTACAGGGAACCAGGCAGAGGGCCTTCTCGGTAGTGGCACCTGCCCTGTGGAACGCCCTCCCATCAGTTGAGATAAGTAACTATACAACCTTTAGAAGGTATCTGTCAGCAGCCCTGTATAGGGAAGTTTTTAATGTTTGATGTTTTGATGTTTTATTATGTTTCTGCATATGCTGAAAGCCGTCCAGAGTGGCTTGGGTGAGCCAGTCAGACGGGCAGGGTATAATAATAATAATAATAATAATAATAATAATAATAATGTGTGTACAGCACCACGAAAAGACACCTGAATCCAGCAATGAATGCACATTATCGTGCAGTTTGTATGGCAATGTTTGACTATTGAACAGCTCACCATCAAGAAAATCTGATTACTCTGTCACATACTTAAATAAATCTATGGAGCCCACTTCTTTCATGGGACCTTACTTCCAAGTTAAGTATGCTCGAGAAACACCCCAAAATGGCTGAACCTGAGCTGGGCTTGATGCTGTGTTCTTCTGGAGCAATGCCTCTTGTCTTAATTACAGACAGGGGAATTAGCTGCTGTAGAACGAAAAACCACCCAACTGTTGTGGAAGTGGGTGTATTTGGATATATATGTATAAAACCTACGCTAGCTAGCCAAGATGTCAAACAACGTTGTCATGGAGACCGATTAGGAGTGATATGCACACATTAGTTGGAGGAGGTAAACTCTGTACCGTTAGACCTGAATAGCGCTGGCTAATTATGGTCGGTTTGTAGGGGAGCTTGAAGAGGGCAGCAAGCGGAGGAAAGGCCATGATTGTGTTGCATGTGGCCCTCTGGGAATGGGGTGTGCCAGGGCCCCAGAGAACCAAAGGGCCACACCACAGGGACCCACACGACTTCTTTTGCCCATTCTGCTAAGAGGGCCCATGTGATTGTGACAGGGACATAGGTGCGTCTAGCCAAGGCCATATTTACTCCATATATCTATGATGCCGCTTTAAACAGACATGGCTTCCTCCAAGGAATCTGGAAGCAGTAGAATCAGAGAGTTGTAGAGTCGGAAGCCACTCTACAACGAGGGTTGTCTAGTCTAGTGCAATGCAGGAATCTCAGCTAAAGCATCCATGACAGATGGCCATCCAACCTCTGCTTAAAAACCTCCAAGGAAGGAAAGTCCACAACCCCCTGGGGGAGACCGTTGCACAGCTGAACAGCTCTGTCAGAAAGTTCTTCCTGTAGTCGGAATCTCCTTTCTTCTAACTTGAATCCATTGGTTTGAGTCCTACCCTCCAGAGCAGGAGACAACAAGCTTGCTCCACCCACCATGTGACAGCCCTTTAGATATCTGAAGATGGCTATCATAGCTCCTCTCAGTCTCCCCTTTTCCAGGCCAAACATACCCAGCTCCTTCAACCATTCCTCATAAGGCTTGGTTTCTAGACCTTTCATCATCCTAGTTGCCTAGGATCCCTGAGAGATAAAGGACCCCTGACAGTTAAGTCCAGTTGCGGATGACTCTGGGGTTGCGGCGCTCATCTCGCTTCACAGGCTGTTTGTCCGCAGACAGTTTTTCTGGGTCATGTGGCCAGCATGACTAAGCTGCTTCTGGCAAAACCAGAGCAGTGCTCGGAAATGCCGTTTACCTTCCCACCGGAGCAGTACCCATTTATCTGCTTGCACTTTTGGGCTGCTTTTGAACTGCTAGGTTGGCAGGAGCTGGGACCGAGCAACGGGAGCTCACCCCGTCGTGGGGATTCGAACCACTGACCAAGAGGCTCAGTGGTTTAGACCACAGCGCCACCCGCATCCGTATTAAGAGAGATGACCGTAAGGTAAAGGTAAAGGTACCCCTGCCCGTACGGGCCAGTCTTGACAGTCTCTGGGGTTGTGCGCCCATCTCACTCAAGAGGCCAGGGGCCAGCGCTGTCCGAAGACACTTCCAGGTCACATGGCCAGCGTGACATCGCTGCTCTGGCGAGCCAGAGCTGCACACGGAAACGCCGTTTACCTTCCCGCTGGTAAGCGGTCCCTATTTATCTACTTGCACCCGGAAGTGCTTTCGAACTGCTAGGCGCTGGGACCGAGCTGCGGGAGCACACCCCGCAGCAGGGATTCGAACCGCCGACCTTTCGATCGGCAAATCCTAGGCGCTGAGGCTTTAACCCACAGCGCCACCTGTGTCCCTTAGAGATGACCGTACCAGCTGTTAAAAAAACCTCCAGTGAAGGAGAGTCTATCAACCACCTCCTAAGGCAGTCCGTTCCACTGTAAAACAGCTCTTACTATCATAAAGTTATTCCTAATGTTTAGTCAGACTTTCCTTTCTTGCTGTTTGAACCCTGTAGTGCAGAGCCTACTCTCTGGAGCAGCAAAAAAAACAACAAAAAAACACAAACTTGTTCCATCTTTCCAGTTACAGATAGGAAGCCGTGTTGGTCTGCCATAGTCAAAACAAAAAAAATTCCTTCCAGTAGCACCTTAAAGACCAACTAAGTTAGTTCTTGGTATGAGCTTTTGTGTGCATGCACACTTCTTCAGGTATCTGAAGAAGTGTGCATGCACACGAAAGCTCATACCAAGAACTAACTTAGTTGGTCTTTAAGGTGCTACTGGAAGGAATTTTTTTTGTTTTGTTCCATCTTCTACATGACCTCTCAGTTGTCTCTTCTTCAGGCTAAACATACTCAACTCCCTCAAGTGTTCCTCTTAATGCTTGGTTCCAGACCCATTATCATCTAGGTCACCTTCCTCTGCACATGTTCCAGCTTGTCAATAACTTTCTTAAATTGTGACGCCCAGAACTCCAGGTGTGGTCTGACCAAGGCAGAATAGAGCAGCACTATTACTTCCCTTCATCAGGAAACTATATTGCTGTTGATGCAGCCTAGAATAACATTAGCTTTTGTTTGCTTGCTTGCTTGCTTGCTTGCTGCTGCATCACATTGTGGACTCATATGAAAACTAAAAACACCAATCTTTTCAGAACTTCATGGTCTTTAATATGATATGTCACACGATGGACTTACTCTAAAGTTTAAACATAAGTTACAAAATTTCAATTTTTTTTAAAAAAAGGGATTAAAAAAAATTAATCTGATTAAAAATTTCCAGAAAAGTTGTATTGATTATTTAATATTTCTAAGAGTTACCTGCAAAATTTCATCTTGGGATCTCAAAGGGATCATATTTAAAAATGTTTGCCTTATTTAGGATAAATGTATCTTCCTGGGAGTAAAATATAACAGAATAAACAAGACTTCAACTATAATATCAGTTACTTCAGGCATTTCTTTAGAAAGTTATTCAATTAAAAGGTGTCTGAGAAGCTAGCCAGGCTTTTCTTTTAAAAATGTGTTCCAAAGCTGAGTGATAGTTTGTTATTGCGTGATAGAATTAACGCTTTGAAAGAATTCTTGTTAGTACTCCATCTCATGAAGTACAACAAAATACGTACCTGCGAAGACACCATGCGGCTTGCTGCAAGAGTACAGCAGCCTGCTCCATTACTTAACTGCTCTGCTTCTTACATGCACAGCCTCACATGCTGATTGCTAATATGTCCTCAGCTGGCATACAATGTGCTGTGTTCTTTGCCTGCATCTTCCCCACCCCTCTCTCCTCACATAGGCTGGTACAGGAGATAAGCTTTAGGGAGGGGGAGGAGGAGGAAAACAACAACAACGTTCAGTCATGAGATGCTTTCCCACATCACAAAATTGGCTCCGCGTCGGCTCAGTAACAAGGAAACTCCTGGCTTGATTCTGAAGTTTCAACTGCCACAGCACATTCCTTCCCGGAGCACCTATTTAATAATCACGGTGTCTGTTTTCCCCCCACTCCCTGTAACTGACGTGGGCTGATGTGTCTGATACAGAAGCTATTGGTTTGGCACAATTATAATGGGTCCTGCTGGGAAATGGATCTTGCAAACCTAGGAAGATGATGAGTTCAGACCAGGAATTTGGGCTCATCTAGTCCAGCACTGGACGCAGGTGGCGCTGTGGTCTAAACCACTGAGCCTAGAGCTTGCCAATCAGAAGGTCGGTGGTTCGAATCCCTGCGATGGGGTGAGCTCCCATTGCTCAGTCCCTGCTCCTGCCAACCTAGCAGTTTGAAAGCACGTCAAAATGCAAGTACAGTAGATATATAGGTACCGCTCCGGCGGGAAGATAAACGGCGTTTCAGTGCGCTGCTCTGGTTTCGCCAGAAGCAGCTTAGTCATGCTGGCCACATGACCCGGAAAAACTGTCTGCGGACAAACGCCGGCTCCTTCGGCCTGTAAAGCAAGATGAGCGCCGCAACCCCAGAGTTGTCTGCGACTGAACTTAACTGTCAGGGGTCCCTTTACCTTTAGTACAGCATTACAGCCTACACCGACTAACAAGAGCTCTTCAGGGTCTCTAGCAGAGGTCTTTCCCATCACCAAATTCCTGGTCATTTAACTGGAAGGGCTGCAGGCTACAATTGGGACCTTCTTCGTGCCAAGCATGTGTTCTGTCGCTGAGCTGTGGGGGCCCTTCCCTTCTTATGCGGATGTATTTGAGGGTATCAACCCTATTTACATTTTGAAAACGTCAGTTTATCAGGCCAGGTTCAACCCATGCAAAGACTTCTGCGAGGGCAGCAGGGCTATTTTTTGTAGGGTTAACAACAACAACATGCATTGCAGATTGATACGGAAACTGGATAGAGAAGACTTGTGAAGGAACAATAACTTGAGAGCCAGACACAGAAACATCCCTATTCCTTGGTGATGCAAAAACAGCTCAGCAGAATAGTACATCTCCTTCAGTTTCCTGTGTAGCCAAAAGGAAATGAGCAGCAAAAATCCCATGCACATATGCTGAGAAATAAACTCAGTGAGGTTTACTTCCAGGGAAGTGGGTATAGGTTTGCAGCCTGAAATAGAATAGGGCCCTGCCTTGACTTATACTGTGGCCAGCAATACATATCTCCCATCCATGCCATTAATGACACTTGTTCTTCCACCAGCACCAGCATACAGAGTCCCCTTAAACACACACACACATACATTTTTACTCTATCCCTAATCTGTCCTATTCCCGCATGTATCAGCTGTGCAGTCTTTTTCTTTTTGTAACAGCAGGCAGGCAAATTTTGCTATTTTCCCACACCTGGAAAAATGGTTTCTGCTCCTCTAATTTGTGATGGCGTCTAGGGCTGCCAGACTCTACTTGCCAACTCTAAGAGCTCCAGGGCAGCAAGGCAATATGCAGCTGGGGATTGTCCCTCCTTCAGGTTTGGATGTGCCTTCCATTTGCAGAAGTTTCTTCTGTCTTGCTGCCTGGGGCAAACCCGGGATCCTGTTTACTACAGCAGGAGTGAGAGTAAAGCAGGCAAATGGACCCAGACAGCGGTGAGCATTAGACTTGACAGCCAGGCCTAGCATTGGAAAGTTGCTCTAGTTCTGAGCGGTGGAGGGTTCTGAAAGCTTTATACAACAAGGAGAAGTGTGCTCTCCAGACCAACTAATTCCCACACAAGGAGACCACAGCAGGGGCCTCCCATGTTTTGCCGTCCTACAAATAAGAGCAGCCTCTGCTGAATCAGACTGAGTCCTAGAGCGAGAGATTGCCCAAAGTTGTTGAGCTTTTTACGGAGATCAGTCAAATTTATTGAGGGTTTTTTTGGGGGGGAAGCTCTTAGAGGGACGGACAGTGGCTCCACCACCCTGCAGCCCCCATGCTGTCCTGCACCCCCCTGTGCCATCCTGCTTTCCTAGGATACTGCTGAGTCCAGCTTTCTCTCTCCAATAGTGGCTGGCCAGATGTTTCCCAGAAAGCTAATGACCAAATGGAGACAGCCATGCCATTTGCCTGCCTCTACCAGTAATAACAAGGGATGCTGTGGGTTAAACCACAGAGCCTAGGGCTTGCTGATCAGAAGGTCGGCGGTTTGAATCCCCGCGACGGAGTGAGCCCCCATTGCTCTGTCCCTGCTCCTGCCAACCTAGCAGTTCAAAAGCACGTCAAAGTGCAAGTAGATCAATAGGTACTGCTCCAGCAGGAAGGTAAACGGCATTTCCATCTGCTGCTCTGGTTCACCATAAGCGGCTTAGTCATGCTGGCCACATGACCCGGAAGCTCCCTCGGCCAATAAAGCAAGATGAGCGCCGCAACCCCAGAGTCGGTAACGACTGGACCCAATGGTCAGGGGTCCCTTTACCTTTACCAATAATAACCCGCCTCTACCAGTAATAACAGCAAGAGCCTTTGTGGGACCCACAGATTATCCAGCCCACCGCAGCACCATATAACTCCATAGACCTTTCTAATCTAGTTCCTTAAGGCTGCATGAAAGACCTCTGTTCTCTTATGCCTCTGACCCTTGGAGTTCTGGTTTTAGCGAGCGTAGTCTTCTTTTTCTTCGTGCTTCTGGAACTGGGCTGACCCTGCATCCAGGGGGGGTAGGCGGAGGAGGGAAGCAACATCTGTTGTTGCCATATGGGACGGCCCCCTCCTTTCCCTTCCCAGGAGCCCCAGCCTGTTCCAATTTGTGGAATGCCTTTGGGTTCGGCGTGCCTCACCCCACCCTAACCCTGGGTTCACCACTCCATTCCTCCTCCTCCCCTTTGGCTCTCAGATGCCTTGTGTGCTTCAAAAGCATCTTCACCCAAAGTTAATTGCTGAACTTTCCCAGAAGGAAGCTTGAGTGATTGCGATGGAGAGCATGGCAGGCTCTCTTCTCATTACTAATCAGGCCCAACAGGGCGGGCTGGGGGTGAGCAGGGAGTCAGGGAGAGAGAGAGAGAGAGAGAGAGAGAGAGAGAGAGAGAGAGAGAGAGAGAGAGGCTAAAAAGCCATTAGCATTGGAGGCAAAGCACAGCAGCTGGGAGGCTGGGCGGATGACGGTGTGGCAATTTTTCAGCGCTTCAGGCACAAGGCCTCAAACGCAGCGTGCTTCGGTTCTCAGAAGCAGCAACACGGCCTACCACTCTTTCATCCTGTTGCACAATCAGCCCCGGAAGCGAGAGCTTCTGAGGCCCGTTTCGCAACATTTACAGGTGGCACAAAAAGGAGTGCCTGGGTCTGCACCCATGTCCTCCGTCTCAAACACAGCTTCCCACATCTGGTTCGATCCCAACTTGTCCTGTCCCTTGATATTACCGTCGGGGCACAACCTGAAGCAGGGGCTCGGCAGGGTCAACCACGCAACACAACCCACGTTCTCTGAATGCCCTGGGAATATATGAAGCAATAATGGAGCACATCTGAAAACATGCAAGACAGACTTTCCTGTGTGGCCTGCTCTGACCCATCTGGAATGAACCCAAGAGGGCTTCAGAGTTGTGGAAAGGCTCGCCTCCCTGGCACTTCTCTTTTTAGCAACTGAGCACTGAATAAGTTAGCCTATTATGGAAGCTATTTGAGAGCTGATGTGCTAATGTGTGAAAATGCCCTCGTGGAGTGCTTGCACCAGTTTCATAGCCAAATCCATATAAGTGTCTGCAGGGAGTGGTGGCCAGGGGTCATCCAGCTGAACTATAATCCCCAGATTCCATTTTCAAAAAGGAGTAAGATTCTAGGATCTGTAGAGCCTGAGATATGAGGTGAAATGTACAGGCAATGTATTCTTTTCTTTTCTTTTTTCCCTGAAGAACTAGCTTGCACCTCCCTTTCGGTGTTCTACTATTCCTCACCCCCTGAAACAGGGTTTCCCCAAAAAAAGTTTGAACTACAATTCCCATCATCCTTAGCTAGCAGTGTTCAGGAATGATGGGAATTGTAGTCCAAAAACAGCTGGAGACCCTAGTTTGGGGAAACCCTGCGAAACATTGCTGCAGACACCTATGCATACAGACATAGGTTTATTTAGAAGCCCTCTACCTCAGATCACCATGACAGTCGGACCATTGCTATGTAGCCTGCTTGGTTTTAAGAGTCCTGACAGCCAGACAACATCTGGACACACCTTTCCAGATTTTAAAAGTATATTTTGGTCCTTGTTGCCAGTCCTGTTGCCTGCTACGCAACAGGATGGCTTCACACACAGGGTTTCCCTTCAACCTAAAGTCCATCCAGTCTTTAAAAGGATAAGATTAATGTATCATTTCCTCCTTGTCTTTTGGGTCATATTGGGTCATATTTTGTGTTATCATATTGTGGCTTTATCCCATGAAGCTCCCTGAGACCTGCAGGTAGAGGGTGGTATAGAAATTTAATAAATAATAATGATAAACTAAATATAAGAAGGTACTGAAATATTAATACAAAGCTTACGGCACACTAGAAACTCTAGATTAGTTTATATTACGTTGTTCTGATGATAATGATGATGTCTCTGACACTCATTAGCTGAGCTGACATGGTGACACAGAATGCTCCCAAACATTCCAGCTACTCAGGGCAAAAAGCTGTCCGAATGCTTGCAGTTCAGCTTCTGTGGGAGGACAGAAATTTGTCCTAGAGCCAAGAGCAGATTTGCAGTGCAGGCGAAATAGTGGGAGAGATTCTGAGAAGCATGAGAAGCTTGAGGGGCAAGGACATTGGATGCAAAACAGCTGCAGAATAAGCAATCTGCTGAGAAGCAGGGATCTGAGGGAAAAGCAGGCGACAGAGGCTTCCATAATGGGGCGAAAGAGAGTAGAAAGAAAGGGAAGGAAAGGCCAATGGGGAAAAAAATCCATACTCTCCCATAATCCTAGAACTCACAGTCACTCGGGGAAAAGAACTGGCAATAGGATTTGCCGCCACAAAGTGTTGTGTTGGCCACTAGCTCAGATGCATTATAATTTGAAATACAGTGGTACCTTGGGTTACATACGCTTCAGGTTACATACGCTTCGGGTTACAGACTGCGCTAACCCATAAATATTACCTCAGGTTAAGAACTTTGCTTCAGGATAAGAACAGAAATTGGGCGGCGGCACAGCAGCAGCAGGAGGCCCCATTAGCTAAAGTGGTGTTTCAGGTTAAAAACAGTTTCAGGTTAAGAACGGACCTCCAGAATGAATTAAGTACTTAACCCGAGGTACCACTGTATTAAGCCATTTTAGGAGGGCTTTTGCCCCTAACAATACTTAAAATAAAATGCATTAATAAAAAGAAGAAGGCTTTAAAAGAGGATAAGGCGAATTCATGGAGGAGGGCAAGTTCATCCATTTGCCACGAGTCAGGATGGCAAATAGCAAAAACTGCATATCTGGAAGAACTGAACTGCTAAATACCAGTTCCCGAAGGGTAGCAGGACAGAATGGGGAGAGGGCTGCTGAGCTCAGTTCCTGCTCTGAGAACAGAGTGTTGGACTAGATGGGACTGTGGGCTGACCAAGCAGGGCTATTTTTATTGTCCTTCCTCAAGCTAGCCAGGAGGCTTTTTCGAAAACCCATTTAAACATCGCTTACGACAGTGTCCTCATAAAAAATCTGGACTGGAAATTCCATGCAACACCATAAAGGCTTCTGAATATCTTAGCTGTAGTGGGGACAGAATGGGAAATGAAGTCCCTTGGAATGACCACAAGAAAAACGGTCCTTGTTTGGCAGCAAACAGGCACGTTCTAACAGTGCTGCGGGAAAGCCAGTCTAATATTTTTTTGTCTCTGCTTGGAATGTCTTAGTAGGCCGATAATTTCCTCTTTTGCTTTTTCCCCAACAGCTTCTTACCAACTTGGTAGGATTCACACACAATGCTGTCCTAAGGATGTGTGTTGTTGCATACCTTCCGACATTTCTCTGATGAAAATAGGAACGTCCTTTCAATAACAACAACAACAATTTCATTAACAACAACAACAATTTCATTAACAACAACAACAACAACAATTTCATTAACAACAACAACAACAATTTCATTAACAACAACAACAACTTTATTATTTATACCCTGCCCATCTGCAACCACTTCTGACATATATAAACATAAAGGTAAAGGTAAAGGGACCCCTGACCATTAGGTCCAGTCGGGACAACTCTGGGGTTGCGGTGCTCATCTTGCTTTATTGGCCGAGGGAGCCGGCATACAGCTTCCGGGTCATGTGGCCAGCATGACTAAGCCGCTTCTGGCGAACCAGAGCAGCACACGGAAACGCCGTTTACCTTCCTGCCGGAGCAGTACCCATTTATCTACTTGCACTTTTGCGTGCTTTCAAACTGCTAGGTTGGCAGGAGCTGGGACCGAGCAACGGGAGCTCACCCCGTCGCGGGGATTCAAACCGCCGACCTTCTGATTGGCAAGTCCTAGGCTCTGTGGTTTAACCCACAGCGCTACCCGCGTCCCTATATAAACATAATAAAATATATATTAATAAATTAATATAATAATAAATTATATAATAAATTAATATAATAAAAATATATTTTATATAAACATAATAAAACATTTAACATTTTAAAAAACCCTCCCTGTACATGACTGCCTTCAATGCCTTCTAAAGGTTGTATAGTTATTTTTCTCTTTGGCTGGGGGGGGGGGTCACATAACTTCATCCCCTCCAACCTTTCTCTGGTGAAAATAGGAACGTTTTAAGGAAAAGCAGGACGTTACAGGATCAAATCAGAAACTGGGCCAGCTTATGTAAATCCAGGACTGATCCTGGAAAACAAGGACACTTGGCAAGTCTGTTGTTGTTGTTGTTGTTGTTGTTGTTGTTGTTCCTCCCTAGCCTTTCCCCTTCAGAAAACAGCTCACACATGCAGAGGCACCTCCACCAGGAATTCTTAAACCCTCCGAAATCCTCCACTGCTGCTGACCTCAGCAGAGCTTCTCAAGGAGAGTCTGAGGGAGAAGGAAAAAAACCCTCTAAAATTTGAGTTTGGGGGAGGGAGGGCTCACTCTCTATTGGACATCCACCTGCCAACAAGATGAATGCCTAGAGTGAAAAATATCAGCCGTGGGAATGAAATCAATTGTTGGCTGCAAGGGCCGGTCTGGACATGAATCCCAAACTCCTGCAATTGGGCTCCAACAGGCCAAACACAAATCAAGTTGTTTTCCCCAGGAACAGTGTTACAAATTAAAATTCCAAATCCACCTCTATTTCCTAAGCTGTCATGCCCCTTTATATCGCCTTTTAAAAAAAACAAAAACAACGCACGTGGGCCCATGCACAAAAACCCTATTAAGCCAGTTTAAGACAAAAGCACAGTTGTCGGGAGGAAGATTTGTAATCAGTTCACATTTATTAAGTGCTAGACCTCCTGGTGGTTCTCCCCCCCCCTTCCCTATCCTTTCTCTCCCTCCCCCCCCCCCACATTTTCATAAAATAGACTGAGACCCAGGGACTCTCCGAGGCCACCTTTTCTAATTAAAATAATTACAACCTCCTAGCATCACTTAGGGGCATATTTATTCACTTTAAGCTCTCGGAAGCCAACGAAAAAGAATCTGGAATTTCAAGCAGGACTGGAACAGTTGCTTCTTTCCTAAGAGGGGCTGGATTTTGGCTCCCCTTCCCCACATTACTGAAAAAGAAATGAGAGAAGAAGGGTGGGGAATATTTATCAAGTTTGCCTTACAAACTATCATGGAGAGAGAACAGGGAAAAGCAGTATGAACTTTTTTTATAACATAGGTATAAGTGGGGTTGTGGCAGATCCAGTGTCAACACATAGCATCCTTGGGAAAATGTCCACTATTTGGATGCCAGCCCTGGGCCCCTGTGCTGTGGGGCAAGGGGGTGGGTGTTAAAGGCTTGGAAAGTAAAGGTAAAGGTATCCCTGACCATTGGGTCCAGTCGTGACCGACTCTGGAGTTGCTGCGCTCATCTCGCTTTATTGGCCGAGGGTGCCGGCGTACAGCTTCCGGGTCATGTGGCCAGCATGACTAAGCCGCTTCTGGTGAACCAGAGCAGCACACGGAAACACCTTTTACCTTCCTGCTGGAGCGGTACCTATTTATCTACTTGCACTTTGACACGCGTTCGAACTGCTAGGTTGGTAGGAGCAGGGCCCGAACAACGGGAGCTCACTCTGTTGCGGGGATTTGAACCGCCGACCTTCTGATCGGCAAGTCCTAGGCTCTGTGGTTGAACCCACAGCGCCACTGCCACGTGAACTATCCCAGACAGCTCCGTGAAGAAGGCTCTGAATCAGGGATGGGGGAACCTGGGGCATTCTAGCTGTGTTCATACTCTTAACTTTCACCAGCCAGGGCAAACTGTGGTGCAGTGCCAGATTTACATATAGCTAAACAAGCTATAGCTCTCTTGCCCCCCCCCCAAAAAAAATGTAAAGGGAAAAAACTGGGTGTACATTTCCCAAATATAAGATAAAAAACATAAAATAATGATAATAATAAATAATTTTTATTTATACCCCGCCCTCCCTGGCCAGAGCTGGGCTCAGGGCAGCTAACACCAGTAAAATTGCAATAAAAACATAATGGGGGGGGGGGAGAGAGATCAATTTAAAATACAGGTTAAAATACAATTTAAAATGCAGCCTCATTTTAAAAGTAGCCAAAACCATAAGGGGCGGGAAACATAAGGGTCAGACTGAGTCCAAACCAAAGGCCAGGCGGAACAGCTCTGTCTTGCTGGCCCTGCGGAAATAAAGTAAAATCTGCATACAGCAACATTGTTTTGTGTTGTATAGGCTCCTAAGATGTAAGGCCTTCTAGCCTGCTCCCTAAACTATCACTGGTTTGCTCATTTCTATATACAGGGTGCCTACATTTAGCATGGAATGGTTGCATGGCAACATGTGCAAACGGCTTTAGATACCTATTAAAGATAAAGGTAAAGGGACCCCTGACCATTAGGTCCAGCCGTGGCCGACTCTGGGGTTGCGGCACTCATCTCGCTTTACTGGCTGAGGGAGCCAGCGTACAGCCTCCGG
The DNA here is from genome assembly GCF_964234715.1 of Podarcis melisellensis. Lineage (NCBI taxonomy): Eukaryota > Metazoa > Chordata > Lepidosauria > Squamata > Lacertidae > Podarcis > Podarcis melisellensis. The sequence continues at coordinate 27,428,547 of NC_138529.1, read as the reverse complement.
GTCATGTGGCCAGAATGACTAAGCCACTTCTCGCGAACCAGAGCAGCACACAGAAATGCCGTTTACCTTCCCAGCGGAGCGGTACCTATTTATCTACTTGCACTTTGACCTGCTTTCAAACTGCTAGGTTGGCAGGAGCAGGGACCAAGCAATGGGAGCTCACCCCGTTGCAGGGATTCGAACCGCCGACCTTCAGATCGGCAAACCCTAGGTTCTGTGATTTAACCCACAGCGCCACCCTCGTCCCATTTTAGATACCTATTAGGGTCCATAAATTACCATATAGCATATATTCAACACAAAAAACAGCCACAATTTGTTGTTGACAAAGGACAGCCGGACATATAAAGGGCTCCATTACCTTCAGTAGCTTAGGGCCTTATCAATCCTAAATCCGGCCCTGGAGTGGCTCCAATGGTCTGGGACGAAGGGGACTGGGGTCCTGCAACATATGAAGGAGCCACAGGTTAGCCACCCCTGGCTCTAAACTGACAGCAGCCACATCTCTGGATCCCTGGCACATCTGAACTTAGCACACACTACTCACTAGACTGCTATAGCTTGGTACTGACTTCGGTCACGGCAGCATATTAAATAGCTATTGCCTCCACCAGGAGAGTTCAGTCAAAGAGCAGCAGAGGGGAAACCACCACAAAGTGCAAATTCCTAAAAGAAATGACTTCATGTCAGCTAATCATCGGACTGTAAGGAAAGTCTGAGCAGAATGCTTGATTCATGATCCTGTGTCCCTGAAACAAAACAAACAAACACCTGTTTGTTATTGTCAGCCTGGATAGCTCAGCTGGCTAGAGCTTGGTGCTTATAATGCCAAGGCTGCAAGTTTGATCGGTCACATATTCCTGGATTGCAGGGGGTTGGACTAGATGACCCTGGTGGTGCCCTTCCAGCTCTTCAATCCTATGATTCAAACAAATAATGTTGTATATTGAATGGATGCCCTTAGAAATGATGGTCTTTCTCCAAACTGACCCGGCTGTAATTTTGAAGGATTCCTTTTTAACCCCAGCTATGGTTTGGTTTTGTGGCTTTGGTTTGTTGTAAGTTTGTACTGCATTTATCACTCTATCCATTTAAAATGTTCAGGTTTCGGTAGAACTGAGCTGCTGAATTTGCAAAGCGATTGCACACGGCATAAGAGGTGTGTGAGCTGAAACGATCAACACAGAAAGAAAACAGGTGCCGGGATTGCTCTTTTGCTCTCGGTGTGTTTTGCTATATTATTTTAGAAGGGAACCCTTCCCCCCAATTAGTTGTAATTTATTCCTGAAACAAGGTAAGAAACAGCTCAGAAATATTCATAGCTGCAGCCGACTAACTCCCAGGCATCTATTTCTGATGACTCTTTGGAAAAGAAGGGATAAAGAATTCTGCCCCCTCTTTTTTGGAGAAGAGAGAATAAGAATTCCTCCAACCTTAGAAAAAGATTATATATCAAAACGCATTGGGGATAAAAGAACAAATTCAAGCAGCTGGGTTTTTTTCCCCTGTTTTGGATCCCCCCCCCCAAGCTGCCTTTGATCTCCCCCTGTTGTGTGTATATTTTATCATTATTAATTTTTTTTATAAAAAAAAGAGTCCAGGCTTATTTTTTAAAGTTATTTTAAAAACGCAGAAACACACAGCAATCCAAAACATTTTCTGACCAGATGTCAGGGAAATGAACTGATATGTGAATAACCTTTGCAGAATTAGCTGTAGAGAGAAATGGACCCCAGTTCAGAGTTAAGTGAGAACAGGGTTGAATACACACCATTCACATTTTCCTCTCCCTCCTGGGAACCACAGTTTACTCCTCACAGAACTACAATTCCCAGCACCCATAACAAACTACCAGAGACAAACAAGGCAGAGACAAACAAGGTCAGGTCCAGGGCACCAGACCAGATGAAGGTGAGCAGACATTTGACTCTGGCTACAGGTTCAAGGGCCTAGTTCACAGAGGTAGAACATGGTGCAAAGTACAGGTGAAAAACTCTAGACCTGTTTCCCAGAAGCCCCTTCCCCCTTACTAGAACCATCTAGGATAACTAGATCAGCCTCAGCTATGCCTTCTCTTCCAGGTACAGCAGACACACAACATCCAACCTTTTAAAGATGCTAATGGGAATGAAATGGGCAAATGCCATTCCATGATTTAATTCCCTTTTACATATGTTTAGCTTCCTGTGGTGAATGTATTTTAAATTGAAATGTGACCCATTGTGAGGAACATCCATCCTGCATTCTTCTTTTTTGTGTTTTAAAGCTTCCTTTCTTCTTTGAAAAGGCTTCTCACACCTCTTAATAGTCTGGAGTATCTGAAAAACAGGTGAGCTTTTGCCCTGACACATCTGACACAATGAAGGACATTTCAGAGGTATGCATAGAAAATGCTAACAAGTAAGCAGGAGGCAAACTTTTTTAAGTCACTGGGCTATATGAAGTTCAAAGTACTGCATTTAAATCACAATCCAGCAACACCAGCAATGGTAAATGCAACTCAAGGGTCACAGAAGTCAACATGTCTCATCAGCAGGCCTCAGAGGAGCCTCCATCTCCACTATTTAGGGTGCTCCTGCTTCAGTTGCAGACAAGACAAACAACATCTACTAACTAAACATCTTCAGCAGATAAGGAAGAATGACTCCAGTCTTCCTCTTGTCCTTAAAACGCCTGACCAAATAAAAATGCAATTTTTATTGTGGCCAGAATTTGAATGGTGGGGTTCTGATAATACTCACTTTGCAGCTTCTCATTCCTCAAACAAGAGGATGTTTACTTGAGATATCTCTGTTAAGGTGTCCCTTGAGCATAGCCCTGGAGGATTCTTAAGCTCTTGAGTATTATGCATTCCTTCCTCGAAACAAAAGGGGGGGAAAGAAGCCCTCTGTCATTACTTCATTTTGATGTCATTGGCCATCAGGCTGTAGAAGGTAAAGGATTTAAATCTACACAAAAACCTTATTTTGGGGGGGGGGGCAGGGCAGAGGAGGATTAGATGATCTCATAGTGGTAGCTCCAAAAGTGGCTGAATGAATTGATTTTCTAAATCAGGGCTGGGATACCTCCAGCCCCTTTGCCAGTCTTGGGCCGTGGGCCGCAGATAGGTGGATGGGCTCCTAGCCCAACATGGAGAGGCACAGTTTTGGGGGCCCCCTGGGTCTGCACCCTTGGAGGGGGCCAACCTAGTCAACCCCCTAGATTCTGCTAGGTAGAAAACTGCTAGTCTCTGGAATGAACTGGAGTACCCAGCACCCTTAACAAACTATAGTTCCCAGGTTTCTTTGGGAGAAGTCATGTGCTTTAAATGTATACAGTGTGGACGTGACTGAAATTTGCAAGAACCTCCAGACAGCAGCCTTCAGAGCCTTAAAACCCCCCCAAAAAGTGACCTCTCTCTGTCAAATCTAGCATCTCCTCCCTGCAAGCTGTTGTTGTTTAGTCGTTTAGTCGTGTCTGACTCTTCGTGACCCCATAGACCAGAGCACGCCAGGCACTCCTGTCTTCCACTGCCTCCCATAGTTTGGTCAAACTCATGCTGGTAGCTTCGAGAACACTGTCCAACCATCTCGTTCTCTGTCGTCCCCTTCTCTTTGTGCCCTCCATCTTTCCCAACACCAGGGTCTTTTCCAGGGAGTCTTCTCTTCTCATGAGGTGGCCAAAGTATTGGAGCCTCAGCTTCACGATCTGTCCTTCCAGTGAGCACTCAGGGCTGATTTCCTTCAGAATGGATAGGTTTGATCTTCTTGCAGTCCATGGGACTCTCAAGAGTCTCCTCCAGCACCATAATTCAAAAGCATCAATTCTTCAGCGATCAGCTTTCTATATGGTCCAGCTCTCACTTCTATACATCACTACTGGGAAAACCATAGCTTTAACTATACGGACCTTTGTTGGCAAGGTGATGCTTTTCAATATGCCGTCTAGGTTTGTCATTGCTTTTCTCCCAAGAAGCAGGCATCTTTTAATTTTGCACTCTCCTCTTTCACCCTCAATAAAAGGTTCTTTAATTCCTCCTCACTTTCTGCCATCAAGGTGGTGTCATCTGCATATCTGAGGTTGTTGACCGCTACCTCTCTCTGTCAAATCTAGCATGTCCTCGCTGCAAGCTGTTAGCACAGGCTATCATAGGATCCAGGACCGAAAAAGAAAAGAAAAACCTCTCCTTGCTGCTTCCTAAACAGTTGTCCAACCTCCAACCTTTAATTGAAGGGCTTATAAATCAAGTGCAAGTTCCATGCTCGTGACATGGTAACAGAGAGATGGAGAGACATCTGGGAGAGACAGTCCTCTGTTATCAGAGAAATCTGGGCGCCTCCACAGGTAGCAGACCCAGCAAGACTAGGCAAGAAACTGTCACGGTCTGGCTGCTAATAAAGATGGTCAGGGAGGCAGCCTGCCCTCCTGCTCCTCCTATTCTTTCTACCACCTTTTGTGTCAAATGCAGGTTGCCTCTTGCTCAGGTGTGTCTCAGGAGCAACATGGAGGGAGGAGGGGAGATCGAAGAAGTGAAGGGGGAGAATCAGGCACTAATCAGCACAACCCTCCCACCCTATAAATTGTCTCTGGAACTATGTGTTGCCTGAGACCCCCTCAGATGATGTATGGGAAGCACCTGTCATTTGGGACGCCCAAGGAACAATTGAATGAGACCTGCTTTCTTTTTTTAGACAGGTAAAACCAGTGTTAGAGCAGAAAGCCAAGGGGGGAAAGAGAGCGGAAGTCGGTTCTTCAGGCAAATCTGTCAATGGGTGGAAAGATGACTCTCTGAGGTCAAAGGTTCCAATCTGATCTGAGGTCAATGCCCATGGGGGGGAAAAATAGTGACCTGACCCCACTGGACAATGAACCAGAAGGTGGTGGTGGGGTCAGGTCGCCTCCTTGTCCCACGGTTGGAAAGGGTTCTTCTGAGGCCCAGTTCCTTCTGCTTGTCCATCTCCAACTAGTCAGCAGGGATGGAGGAGCCAGATGGCACACCCAAGGGCACCGTGTCAGATCTGAGAGGGGTAGGAGATTCACAGTAAAGTGGAAAGATCTGCTCTGCGGCATAGTCAACAGCAAAAAGCAGCATATGTTCAGAACCAATGGTTGGGGTTGCCTTTTATAACACGTAGTAATGGTTGCAAGGCGTGCTTCCAGATGGGGTTTTATTGTGAGATAGTTGCTCCTAACATAGGTGATTTACTTCTTTTTTTACACTGTTCACATGACATTGTGGGCATCAAGCTGCCAACCCCTTATGCCGTCCCCCTTCTATTTAATCCGGATTTATCCTGTTGCTGGTGGCCCATTTGTGATACCTGAATGACCCTTTGCTGTTCAATGGAAACCAATTCTGTGCACGTCAAATGAAGGCCACTCCTTTGCCTGCCTCCCACCTAATGTTGCATCTGGGTGTGGTTTGGAGAAAAATGGTCTAGAGCAGGCACCCCCAAACTCGGCCCTCCAGATGTTATAGGACTACAACTCCCATGATCCCTAGCTAACAGGACCAGTGGTCAGGGATGATGGGAATTGTAGTCCCAAAACATCTGGAGGGCTGAGTTTGGGGGTGCCTGGTCTAGAGGGGCAAATTGGAACCCCTGCTGAGCCACATTCAATGGCTACTAACCATGAGGGGTTTGTTCTACCTGCAGGCAGTAAAAAGTCTGAATACCAGTTCCTGGAACTACAGGAGGGGAGAGTGTTGCTGTGGTTGGGTCCTGTTTTGGGGTTTTCTCACAGGCATCTGGTGAACAGGATGCTCGACTAGATATGCCACTGACCTGATCCAGCAGGCTCTTCTTAAATTTGGTGATTCCCCATCCCTGCTGTGTGATATGACACCCACATCTGGAAGCCCAAGATCTAGATCCTTAAGCATGGGGTTTTGCACATTTGACATGCGTACATTGAACATTGTTTATAAACATAGCCATTCAGCATATAGAACTTGAAAGCTGACGCCGAGATATAGGTGCTCCTGTTATTATAATCACCTAGGTCTGTAACCACCAGTGTGGTGTAGTGGTTAAGAGCAGTAGTCTTGTAATCTGGTGAACCAGGTTCGCTTCCCTGCTCTTCCACATGCAGCTGCTGGGTGACCTTGGGCCAGTCACACTTCTCTGAAGTCTCTCAGCCCCACTCACCTCACAGAGTGTTTGTTGTGGGGGAGGAAGGGAAAGGAGAATGTTAGCCCCTTTGAGACTCTTTTGGGTAGTGATAAAGCGGGATATCAAGTCCAAACTCTTCTTCTTCTTCTTCATGGCAGGTGAGAGTGGGGCAGCAGGGAGTAGGGCACCGAACAAACTACAATCCTCCCCAGCCTCTGTAAGAAGTCCCATCGAATAACTGCTTGATTCAGCCTCCTCTCTTTTTAAAATTCAATGGTACAGAAATGCAGGAGGTTTCCAGCCAGGGCTGTGTATATTCTATTCAGCAAGCCAGAATTAGTTTTTGATCAAAGTACTGGCATAATGCGAATTTTATTTATTTTAAAGCATGTTTCTGGCCCCCGTGGTCACTTTGCGAGTGTGTTGTGTTGAATCGAGTGAAGTCTCAGGAACTGAAGCTGGCTGGACAGTGCTTCTCCCAAAGGCCACAGGGTGAGGCTTCCGTCTAGCCTAGTGCTTGCACAACTTCCTGCCCAGTGGCTGTCCTTTCCCTGCTGTCTACCTAGTCCTGATATACATGTGTTTCCTCCCTCCCTCCCTAAGGAAAGCATCTCTTCCTTTGCTGCCAGCTACCAGCTGCCTTGAAGGCCTACTTATTCAGGCAAAAGTACATGTGACACACAATTGTAGGTGACCCACTTTCCCCCTGTTTGACAAACTGCAGTCAAACAAACCCCTTCATGGTGCGAACAGTATCTCCTCAGACTCATCCAAGAATTCTGGCTCCCCCCTCACAAACTGAGCCTGATCCATGGCTTGGTGCTATGCGGCGGGGGGGGGGGGGACTCCAAGTCATGTGCTGGCCATACAGTCAGGTCATGATTCTGCGGATCTTGTGTTTATGCAGCCCCACCTGCAAAACTTTGGGAGTTTCTGCTGAGCAGTGGCAGCACAGGAAGGCAGGTGGTATGGGGGCTTGTGGGTGACACAAGAGCTTCAGGGCCCCAGAGCCACGGCCCATCTCCTGGGTCCGATCTTCCAAACAAAGCTCAACAACTTTAACCCATCTTTGCACCCCAGGCACCAATGGGGGTTGCTATGCCAGTGCTGCTGTGTACCAGTGCAAAGGATGCCACCAGCAGTAACTTCCACCCGCTGTTTGGGGTGCTCCTTGACAGCAGCACCCCAACACCGGCTTCCGCAGTGGATCTGGGGAGGACTGGGCAGAGGGACACCTCTGTCTCATCCAGACCCCTTTCTGCACTGCTGACCAGGTGTTTGGATTGCTTTGTTAAACCTTAAGGTGCTGCAGAACTCCTTGCTGTTCTTACTAGGGAGTAAATTCCAATGAACTCAATGGGAATTCCAAATAGACATGCATAATACAGTGGTACCTTGAGTTACATACGCTTCAGGTTACATACGCTTCAGGTTACAGACTCCGCTAACCCAGAAATACTACCTCAGGTTAAGAACTTTGCTTCAGGATGAGAACAGAAATCGCACAGCGGCAGTGGGAGGCCCCATTAGCTAAAGTGGTGCGGCAGGTTAAGAACAGTTTCAGGTTAAGAACAGACCTCCGGAACAAATTAAGTACGTAACCCAAGGTACCACTGTATTGGGCTTTTGGAATACCAAGCCCGAAATCCGCAACACATTGGCCTGACTGCAAACCCTGCTGCACTCAGTGGAACATAACTTCTTCTGAGTAAGGATACGTAGGACCAGGCTTCCTCCAAACCAGGCCATCCTGGACCAATAACAGCAGGTCGACAAAAACGCACTAGGTGTGGGGAGAGTAATCTTCCAGTCATAGTGAGAAATAAACAATGTAAGAAGTTTCTTCTATCGCTTTTCTTTTGCGATATCCACATAGTGAGTGAGTTAGGTAGAATATCCTGGGATTTTAGTTTGTTAACTTAAAGGCTCTTATTGGAGGAGTTTGCTTGGCATTTTTGAATTCGGCTTCAAGGCAGGAAGAGATGGTTTCACAAGGATATGGTTTTGCAGGAAAAGGGTGTGCTCTGGCCAGAAGGAATGTATCTTGGAAGAAAGCAGGCATGGTGTCAGGCTCAGTTCTGTTTACCAGAAGCCAGAGAAAGAGAGAGAAAGAGATAAAGAGAATGTGAAAGAGATACTACAGTATCTCCTCCTATCAAGCAACATGTAGCTGCATCTGTAGGGCAGATATCTGCATTTCTTTAGAGACAAGTGACCTGAGAAGAACCCATTTGGTGGCACCACAGACAGAAAGCCAGACCCCCAAGGCCAGAGGGCTCAGCCTCGGATTCAAGCTGATGCATTGATCACATTTCTCCAAGCTGATATCGCAGGCTGTCTGCAGACTTAGGAAAACATCAGACTTCCATTAGAATTCCTGGGCCCCAGGCAACGAGATAGGAACATATATAGCACTGACATGCTACATGCATGCTACAGATTGAGCAATGGACACATTCCTACAGCAGGGAGCAACCTGCCACTCCTTCCTGTCTCCCCCCACCAGTTCCTAGAAGATGCTGAGACAGTTCTCCATGCACACAGTGCTACACATGTCTGACAATTCGGCTGCATCTGCTGCTATGTTCTGTTACGAAACTTCAGCTAGTGCAGAATGCAGCAGCCAGGTTGCCCACCGGACCAGACGATTTGAGCATATTACAGTGAGACCTCAGGTTAAGAACTTAATTTGTTCTGGAGGTCCGTTCTTAACTTGAAACTGTTCTTAACCTGAAGCACCACTTTAGCTAATGGGGCCTCCTGCTGCCGCTGTGGAACCTTGGTTCCCGAACTTAATCCGTTCCAGGAGTCTGTTTGATTCCTGAAACAGTTCAGGAACCAAGGCATGGCTTCTGATTGGCTGCAGCAGCCAGGCATTCGGGCGTTCGGCTTCCAAAGAATGTCGAAAACCGGAACAATTATTTCTGGTTTTCGTTTGTTCGGGAGCTAGAACGTTCAGCTCCCATGGCGTGCGGGAGCTGAGGTTCCACTGTATATACATTTCTCTGATTTTACAATCATTTTGACATTTTAAAACTTGACTTCCTTCCCCCTCTTTCTGCGGTTCCTTAAATTTAATCTATTCTGCATATCCAAATTAACTTAACTTACTCATTTATTTATCTGCTTCGTTTATTATTGTATATGGGGGGGGGAATTGCTTCCTTCAAATCAACACAGGGGTGCAGAACTGCAGCAGTTTGGGCAGGGGGAGAGCATTGCCATGCTGGTGTTGCCTATAATTAACATCCAGGTACTCAAAAGGCTAAATGCACCATCCATGCACACCTTTGAGAGCTGAATCCCAAGGCATGGCAGCCCTAGTGGCTCAAGCTTAAGGAAACGTTAACAAGGAACACAGGAAGCTCTCTTATAGGAAGTCTGTCTCTTGTCCACCTGGCTCTGTACTGTCTAGTCTGACAGGTAAACAGCTCTCTGGAGCCTCAAGGTGAGGCCAGCCCTGTAACCTGCTCGCTGGATCCTTTTAACTGGAGGTGCCAACCTGAGGCCCACGGCATGCCACGTATGTGCTCTCTGCTACTCTGCTAGAGCTGTCCCTGCCCGACAAAAGACAAAAAAAGACAAAAATGGGGGACGAGACAGGAACAGCGATTTGCCAGAAACAGGGACAAGACAACTGGGACCAGCAAAACATATGAAACAGTAACAAAGAAGACAGAAAGAAAAACCCTCCTGAGTTGCTTTGGAACAAACACGCACACTGGTTCTGAAGCAGCAGACCCACTCAAAAGATAGATCAAGGATTTAGAAGAAAAAGAAGTGTTTTTGCTTGTTAAGGGTTAGGCGCAATTGCAGTGGACTGATTGCACAGCCAGCAGGGTGGAAGAGAGCAAAAGGCAATAAATTGAGTACAAGGGATGACTTGGTTTGGTTTGACCCTGATGGAGGAAATCCATGCATTGTAAACTAAGAGGTTGTTACAAAAGCTGTTCTGAGCCAGAAAAGACCTTGAATGGCAAATGGACAGGCAGGGGAGTTGAGAACCCACCTAAAGCTGGGAAGGTTGCACTTGCCTTGACAGGTGCCTATCCCAATGTTTTGCCAAAATTGAAGTAGCTCATCACGCTTCGCTGGTATGATTTCATAGAACTGATAGCCCTTTCTTGCCCTGCATGTTAGCTGATAACTCTAATGTGTTATAGCTGAAGCCTTATGGCTAGCTCTGACTGGATGTAGAAGCGGTTCTTCCCTCTCCACTAGCACTTGGATCTTTCCAAAGCTCTGTGGCTATGCAATGAAGAAGATTCAGCTTCAACCATCACCTTCTATAGGGGGCATTCCCTAGGGCAGGTACAGGAAGGGAGACTCGTATTGCACCCAGGCATTGCACCCATATTGCACATTTCCCCCTGGGTGCTAGACTAGATGGGCCGCTGAACTGATCCAGGAGGCTCTTCTGTACTTCTTCGGATGGTAGACTGCTACAACAAAAGCCATTCTATCTCCCTGCTGTTTTCTAATCTGTCATTTTGCAGTTTACCGGTACTTCTGCTGCTGCTATTGTGTGCATATACAAAGCTTTGAACAACTTGGGTCCAAGAAACCTGAGACCTTATATCCCAGCCTGTACCCTGAGATCAACTGAAGGAGTACTGTCAGTTGTCCCCTGTGTAACTGAGGCCCAACTGGCCTCAATCAGGCCAGCCATTCAGTATCCCTGGTCCCATACTTTGGAACACTCTCCCAGCAGAGATGTGGTGGGCAGCCTCACTTTTTACTTGTAGGTGTCTCTTGAAGGCCATTTTATACCAACAAGCCCGTGTAGTTGTTTAAAATTTCCTTGAGTCACTCATTTCTATGATTGTTCTGTATTGCTTTTATTTTTTATGTTTTTTTGTAATGTCCTGATATTTCATAAGAGGTTGCCGTACAAATACTATTATAAATAAATAAAATTCATGCTAAAACCTGAGCAGCAAAATCCCCAAATGAGTTTCATTGACTTATTTTTTTTATCACAGGTCAATGGATGGGCATTTTCTTCTCAGGGAGAGGAGCATAAATTGCTTTCTTTTGCATTTACAAATGTTAACAGGTACTACACTTGATCATAGCCAAAAGGCCAGGAAGCATTTATGCAATTGGACTCTTCGGTTGCTTCTTAGTACCTATACTTAAAGGACAGTTTCACACATAACAGTTTTCCTGCTTGGATGTTCACAAGAATATCCATGGATACCTTTGCATGTGCAGATGACATATATGTCTATTTTATCACGTGCACAGATGCTGGGAACCCATGATTGGCATGGCAACAGGCGGCTCCCCAAGCCAAAGGCAAAAAGCAGATGAGCACTTTTCTTCTGTACTTATGTAAGAAGGTAGGATTTGAGGAGCAGTTTTAAGCAAGACAGGAAGCTACAGGAAGACCACTGGACATACACAGGCAGCACAAGGTAGGAAACCGTGGCACACTGATCTCTTACGAGGACTAGTTAGTTAAATACCTCCGTAATAAATAATAAAGCAAACAAATATCCTTTTCTCTTTCAGTCAGCCATGCCTTGTTCTGGTTCTCTGAAGCTCTAGATTTCTCGCTGCCTGAGCAAAGCTGCAAGAGCATCTGTAGGAAAAAAACGAACCTCTCTGTCCTCATGGAAGACCTTCTCTATAGTACAATTGCCATGGAAGGCGACCTTTGCCTGCGAGCAGCCAACTCTCAGCAAGCATAATCAAGGCCATCATTTCTACTAAATGACTCCAGGCGGCTGCCTAGGAAGCACCTCTTTGAAAGAAGGGGAGAACTGTTTCGTTTCAACAGCAGCTGCGAGGAATCCTCATGCCTGCATCCCTCCACCAATCACATTAGTCCAGGATTGACAGTGGGTCAGCACAAAACCACAGACTTAAAAGGATGCTGTAGCAGAACCAAGCTATAAAGGAACGAGATGGGGATATAGAGGCAATCCACCCTGGAACTAGTGGCCAAAAGAAAATCTATGTACACATTGCACGGATACTGCATGGCAGGGCCTGTAACCAAAGCCACTGGGTAGCTGATGTCACCAACTGCTGTTTGGCATTTTGGTTAATGATTTCTGTGCAAGGGTGCTTCAAATGACCTTTTTCCATGAGAGTGGGATGGGGGATCGGTTGTAAGGAACAAGGGGCCCCCCTCCACCCCATATTTGGCTCTTCCGGTATTTCAAGAGTCTAAGCACGCCCTCTGCTGGATATTCAGCAGACTTGCTCAGAATAGGCTTGGGAACAGGGTCAAATCACTCTTGAAAAGCCACCTTTTGCATCTGAAATAATTCTGAGGGGCGCATATTGCTATGTTGATTGTGGGGGGATCAGTGCTGGCCTTTAACTCATTCTGTGTCAGCTCCCTTTTAACTCTGTGCCACATACATAGTACACCCATCACTCTGAAAACTCCTCTCAGGTATACTTCCTCCCTCCCCCCATAACACACACTCTTTCCCTCTCTATGAACCACCACAGATCTGTATGCTGTTAATTCCCTCTTCCCACTCCACCCTGTGGTTTTCTCTGCAACCCCATCTCTTACAATTCCCTCCCTCATACACAGATACCACACACTTCCAATCTCTCTTTAAAATTCCTTCCTACCTTTTCCTCCCAGCCACTTCTCGCTGAGTTCAGCAGCAAAAAAACACGACAACTTACAAAGCTTTCCCTCCCCGCAATTCACAAGAGGGGGAATGCATGGGCCCAGCAGCCTTGGCGCAACAAGCAGGAAAAACTGATGTCAACTCCAGCACACACCTGGGAATCCAAGGACTGCATGAGCAATAAAGATGATTCTGGCATTCCCTCATCTCCACCTTCGCCTTTGATGGGATGCTTGAGCATTAGAAGTTCCCGCAAAGAGGAAGGAGATGGTCTGTAAACAAAAGAATAATTCGTATTCCCCCAAGAAGTTGAAGCTAGTCAAGGAGGGTTCATCGCCCATGAGGCTTAATGTTGTGCCAGCCTGCTTTGGAGTTATTTTTTAAGGATAGAGACTTCAGATTCCATTTGTTTTTCAGGGGGTGAGTATTTAAAAGGTTTTAGGGAGCTTTGCAAGCTGCGCAATACGGAGAAGCATGGGTAAATGGGCTTCTTTATATTCAGAGTAAACATGCCTTATGGATCACCGGCCACCAAGTTGTGATTATGTGAGCCCGGGGCTCATAATAACTCTTTGGGGGGGGCATACTATTAAAGCTTCATCTTTCCTCATTCCAGGGATGGCTAATTTCTGTATTCTCAAAGGCTTTCCCGTTCTCTAAACAATGGACCATAGGCTGGATGTGTATGTTGTCATACTACCCTGCCTCTCGTCGCTCTGTTATTAGGGAGGGATTGGGTTTTATAATAAAGGCCAGAGAGATGTTATGCTAAAGTACAGAATCTCTTTATCTCACATAGCATTTGAAAACCATTTTCCTTATGAATGGAAGTGGGAGAATTTTCAAAAGAGCTCATCTCGAGTGAAATTTGTTAAGATTTCCAGCTGGTCAGGTTCTTTAAAAAAAAAAAAACCTGCCTGGGTGTAATATTTGGTTTTTGTAGCACTGCGTGAGAGCTAGCCACCAGAATTGGAGGGAGGGGGAGGGTAAAAAAAACCAGGCATTTGGCATGGTTGCCAGAGTTCTTGTTGGGTAAATCTAGAATGTTTAAACCAAAGGATTGTTTTTAGTTGGTTAAGCTGTTTAGTCAATACTTGCACACTACTAAGATGCCATGTTACCGAATGAAACCCTAATGCTGTGTTTCTTACGCAATCTCATGTGAGTTGGCAGCGTGCCTGGAAGAGCTGCTTGCATAGCTGCCATCCATAGGCTGCTCTGTCAAGCCAGGAAAAGTGTGTGTGTGTGTGTGTAGACACATAAATGTGATGTTGTGGCAGAGTGCATAGTGCTTTCACACCTGCTTTGCCGCCTCCTTTGCTACTCCAAGTTCTATGCAGAAGGGAGCAATGAGATGCCCACATTTTTTAATATCAGAAGTTGGCACAACCGTGGAATGGTCATAACTCAGCGGCAAAGTATCTGTCATGCATGCATAACATCCCCGGTTCAGTCCTTGACAGAGGGCCTTCTCGGTAGTGGCACCTGCCCTCCCGTCAGATGTCAAGGAGATGAGTAACCATATAACCATATAAGACATAGGAACGAAGTATAGGGAAGCTTTTCAACGTGTAATGTTTTGTTATGTTTTTATATATGTTGGAAGCTGCCCAGAGTGACTGGGGCAACTCAGTCCGATGGGTGGGGTACAAATATCATCATCATCACCAGCAACATCATCATCTCCAGTGAGAAAGTCCCTCCTGAAACTCTGGCGAGCTGCTACCAGTTGTGTGGAGAATACTAAGATAGATTAGTATTGGATTGGTATAAAGTAGCTTCCTATATTCCTTACAGGTCGGGCTCCAGCCAAGATTACATGGTGGGCTGCCAGCTTGCCACCCCTGTTTCATACAATGTGATGAGACAATTGAGACTGGCTCTCCTGTTGGGATGCTATGTCAAGGCCACAGGTAGAGTTTGCTGCTCTACTGGTGGCAATGGACATTGTTATTGTTCTTGGTCACCCTCTAGTGGGTGTTGAAGGCCAAATTCACTCTGCCTGAACAATAGTGTCTCCCCCCACTCCCTTAATATGAGCCTGGCCTACCACTGATGTGCATGGCAGCCATTTTGGTTTGGGACTTGAAAGCCATACCCTCCAGCATTACTCTGATGAAAATAAGGACGTCCATCATCATCATCATCATCATCATCATCATGCACCCATCTGACTGGGTTGCCCCAACCACTCTGGGTGGCTTCCGACATATATAAAAACATAATAAAACATTAAACCTTAACAAACTTCCCTATTCAAGGCTGCCTTCTGATGTTTTCTAAAGGGTGTATAGTTACCAATCTTGTTGGCTCAGGGGTCATATAACTCCATCCCCTCCAACCTTTCTCTGATGAAAATAGGGATGCCCTAAGGAAAAAAGGGACATTCCAGGATCAAATCAGGGTGGCTTCTGTTAATCCGGGACTGTCCCTGGAAAATAGGGATGCTTGGGAGGTGTAGCATGGCTAACTACTGATGTCCCTGACAGCTATTTCGGTTTGGGACTTGGTCAGTGAGCTTAACAAGCAGAGAGCTCATAAGTTGCAGAGAAAGAGACTTAAGAGGAGACAACTCAAGTATATGTGTGAGCCAACTTTGGAATCTGATCCTTTACTTCAGGATGTGACACTCACTCCTTGTTGTGTTGGCGATGTTTAAACCTCTAGGACAAAAGGTCATGCGGAAGAGGGGCTAGCTTCAGACACAAAGGCAGAACCTCTTCAGTCCAAACTGTGCAGGTGAGGGTCACGTAGTGCCAGAGTCTGATGTGCTTGGAAATGATTGATGATCTGGTTTGGGCGGTCATAAACAGCAATCGTTTATTTCTTCTCTTGTTCTCAGGCCTCGAGGCTGTGCAGATAACCTCAAAACTTGAGATTCAAACTCATGTACCTGTTTGAACCTGCGCAGACAGAACCCAGAACTTTTGTTCCTTAATTAAGTGCCGAGACAAAAATGGGATGCTCAAACGAATTGCCCTTTTTCTCTGTTAGGGCCTTTGGTAACACTAATTTTGTGGTTTGGGGATCTGGTGTGATACTTTTTTTTTTTTTTGCATGAATTTTTCAACATTGATCCTCAGAGGCAGCAGTTTGGATAGGGCCTCTCAGTGCAGGCTGAAGGCTGGAGAAGTGTCTGTCTGTCTGTCTGTCTGTCTGTCTGTCTGTGTGTGTGTGAAGACACAACCTTACTCTGCTGAATGTGTGCTGTGGAGATTATATGGGGAAAGTGTATGGAATAGTTTCAGAGCCCTTTGTCTAACAGACACATTGACCTTTCTCTTCAGACATGTATAACAAAAGGACCCCTCTTCTCCCCAGGGGCCCTTGAAGCATCCTTTCTCATAAGCTTGGACTGCAGATGAAAAGGTATTTGCATGGAACACAAAAGCTTCCAGTCCTATTTCACCTACAGGGCAAGAATCAATAGCAATGGACTTCCCTTAGTCAGGTAATAACTGCCTCCACCCTTTCTGGCTGAACTTAAAAGGGCGGTCCTTAAAGACAATAAAAGAACTGGTGAGGGAGCCAATAAGAAATGAGGGGAAATGGTGAGAGCAATATATTCCTTTTCAGAACTAATCAGTTCAGTTCAGTTCAGCTCAACCAAAAAGGTTAGCTTTACTAAACCAGAAACTCAATCCATTCCAGCACAGCTGCTGCAGAGCTGGAACAATTCTTACCTAAGACAACTCAATTTGAAACACACCATCCACCCAAATTTTGCCCTCTCCATCATAACCTGCTCTCAAATCAAGCTAATTTAACTACTTGTAAGCCATCTCAATGTACGCTACCTTGGCCAAAAACCTAACTTGAATTAAATTAGTGTATTTTGAAGGCAAATGGGGCCAAATTTCCCAAGTTTTCTGAATTAGTGGAGCTCATAGCCAAATTCAAGTCAACTGACCCCTAACCATTAGGTCCAGTCGTGACCAACTCTGGGGTTGCGGCGCTCATCTCACTTTATTGGCCGAGGGAGCTGGCGTACAGCTTCCGGGTCATGTGGCCGGCACACGGAAACACCGTTTACCTTCCCGCTGGAGCGGTACCTATTTATCTACTTGCACTTTGACGTGCTTTTGAACTACTAGGTGGGCAGGAGCAGGGACCAAGCAATGGGAGCTCACCCCGTCACGGGGATTCGAACCACCAACCTTCTGGTCAGCAAGTCCTAGGCTCTGTGGTTTAACCCACAGCGCCACCCGCGTCCCCAAGTCAACTGAAGCAACTCCCAAATAATAGTTCACCTCAGCCAAACTAAGCTAACCAGTGAAGCCTTTTTGACAGGATGAACTAAGCTTGAGTTTTGGACGAAGTTCGAGCAAAGATGAGGTCTAGCTGCCTTCACCAAACTGGTGCCCTTCAGATATTTTGGACCATGGCTGCTTACACACTAAGCAGTTAAAGAACACTGCAAACAGATGACTTCCTCCAAAGACGCATGGGATGTGTAGCTTGTTAAGCGTTCTGGGAGATCTTTGAGAGTTTCAAGAAGCATACAGGTGAGCTCCAGTCAACATTGTGTATTTAGACTTTCAAAAAACTTTCAGAAAAGAGACGGTGTCAACAAAAGATGTCTGGTTTCTGGAATCATAGTTTAAAGCTTCCTTAACACCGGACTATTGGCAGGAGATGGGCAGCACCTCACCAGGATTAGATGTGTTTGGCTGAAGGATTATGAACATTAGTGCATTGCAGGGTGGGGCTGAGGTGCTCACCTGACCTCTGGTCACCTGCATTGATGATGGAGGGCCAAGGCAGTGGTGACAACAGCATGGTGCAGACCTGCCAGCAGAGCCATTTCAGCACTCCTGCTGGTATGTTTGCACCAGGCTGACCTTGCCACTGACTCACTCCTCCCCATGTCCATTCCAGTATGCCAGTCCATCTCCAGATGTCAGGTGAGCACCTACCCTAGCCCACCCCAATGTCTGCTATTGATAATCAACGTAGGCTGGATCTAGATACCACAAAAATAGTTTCAGGAAAATGCATGGTAACCCTCATAATGGGAAATCACTTGGGTGTAAGATAGAACTCTACAGCACCATCTGGTGCCACAGGGTTATAACGCATTTAAAACGCCTTTTCTTTACTAATGTAGCTGAGTCCCTAATCAAAAGGGCTTTGAACTAAATCCTGCGATGGCCCAAAGGTAAATATGAAAGTAAGCACAAAAGGAAGGGACTTGGATGGTGCAGGAGAAACTGGGGGTGTTGTGCTGTTATCTAGCAAACTGCAAAATAACATACCAGAGGAGACATTGGATCAGACCAGCCACGTTTTCCAGTGTTTATATACTAATATGCAGAGTATACGAAACAAACAAGATGAGCTTGAACTCCTAGTACAGGAAGATAAACATGACTTGATAAGATTGGAATGTAGCAACTGAAGGATATAACTTGTTCAAAATCAAGAGATACAACAAAAAAAGAGAGTGGCTGGAAGCATTTTATTTTTTTTAAATGTACACCTTCACAGACATTAAGGAGAGTGAATATGGTACCATAGCCCCATGGAGAGCATTTGAGTAAAAATGAATAGAGGGAAAAAACGAAAAACAGCATTGTGGTCAGAGTCTACTACAGACTGCCTAACCCAGGCAAGGGTGTGGATAATAACTTTTCTGAAATAAATTATAGATGTTTCAGAGAAGCAACAATTAGTAGGGATGGGGGCTTCAGCTACCCTGATATCTGTTGGCAGACCAGTCTTGCCAGGCATGGAATCTCCAGTGAATTCCTGACATGCCTTGCTGAAAACTTCTTCTTTCAGAGCAAGGCAGAAGAAGGAATGAGGGGACTGGTTACCCTCGACTTGTTCCTTACCAATAGGGAAGCAAGGCAGAGTCAAGCCATCCATTTAGAACACATCCAATGCACATTCAACAGTACATTACTTCCTGCAAAGAGTCCTGGGAACTGTAGTTTGTTGAGGGTGCTGGGGATTGTAGCTCTGTGGGGGATGGGACGCTACAGTTCTCGGAATTCTTTGGGGGGAGCAATGTGCTTCCAAATTCTTGATCCTGTGGAAAGCCGAAGGTGAGCATAGTCAAATGTGTGTTGTGAATTTCAGGAAAGCTGAGATTTTAATAAATTCAGAGAAATGCTACGTGGGATGGATGCCATGTCTAGATATATTGATGTGGAAAGGAGCCCCAAATGGGTGGGAGTTTTCTTAAAGGAGTTACTAGAAGCACAAACAATCCCTCAAGAGTGAGGAAGCATCTCAAAATGCCAGAGAGTGGCTGCATGAAAAGCTTTGTGAGGAGTTGAAAATGAAAGAAAGGCACATGTCAGAAATGGAAGGAAGCCATGGCTGGTGGACACTCAGATGAATACAGATGAGGAGCCCAGGTTGGTAGAAAAGCTAAAGCTCAGAAAAAGTTGGTGAGGGATGCCAAGAGCAATGAAATAGCTTGTTCAGCTCCAAAGAAGAGGAAAGAAATGGTAGGCCTGCTGTTCAGTAAGGAAGAGGAAATACCAATGGGTAACACCAAGAAGACTGGACTGCTCAGCTCCTCCGCTGACTCCATCTTCTCCCAACAGGGGAAGGGCCATAGCTCTGTGGGAAAGTATCTGCCTTGCATGCAGAAGGTCTCAGGTTCATTTCCTAAGGGTTATGAATGCCCCCCATCTGAAATTGAACTGAACACTGAGATCCAGCACCAAGGGCCTTCTGGCAGTTCCCTCACTGTAAGAAGTGAAGCTACAGGGAACCAGGCAGAGAGCCTTCTCAGTAGTGGCACCATCTCTGTGGAATGCCCTCCTTTCAGGTGTCAAGGAGATGATTAACTATATAGCCTTTTGAAGACATCTGAAGGCAGCTCTGTATAGGGAATTTTTTTAAAAAAGTAGTGTTTTATTATGTTTTTATATATGTTGGAATTCGCCCAGAGTGGCTGGAGAAATCCAGTCAGATAGGTGGGGTATTATTATTATTATTGACAGCTGCTGAAAATCAGTGTAGACAATACTGAGCAAGATGAGACCTATGATCTGACAATGCCCTCCCAAAGAATCCTGGGAACATAGCTTGCTAAAGGTGCTGGGAATTATAGCTCTGTGATGGGTAAACTACAGTTCCAAGATTTTAGGATGTATGTGGAGAATTTGTTTTAAATGGGTGGCGCTCGGGTTAAACCACAGAGCCTAGGACTTCCGATCAGAAGGTTGGCGGTTCGAATCCCTGTGATGGGGTGAGCTCCTGTTGCTCGGTTCCTGCTCCTGCCAACCTAGCAGTTCAAAAGCATGTCAAAGTGCAAGTAGATAAATAGGTACTGCTCCGGTGGGAAGGTAAACGGTGTTTCCGCGTGCTGCTCTGGTCCCTTTACCTTTACCTATGGACGTAGTCTTAGTTTCTCACCACGGAGAGGCCTGAAGTGCAAGGACTTCCAGGAAACCTAAATTCAGAAAAGAAGGCAGGGGGAGATTGGCTTTAATGCTCACTTCCGGGCCTCTTGGCATTTCCAAGTCCCCCAGGCCACAAGGGGCAGATGTTTTTCCTGCAAACTGTGCAGCCTAGCAAACAAGGCATTTCACATTCTGATAGGGGGTGAGGGAATGAATAAAGAAAAGCAAGTTGGGGGTTGGATAAAAAGGCAAGCTACAACTGTAATACTGGGCCAGTTATTGCCAGCAATAAATATTTTCGATTTCTTCCAGAATGTATCTGTCCACGGATGGTAATTACGTTTCACAGGCTCTCCCACACGTTTAGCTCCAAGGCCTGCGTCTTTAAGCCCCTACCCCACCCCAATACCAAGCTGCGGGTTTTATTGCCAGAGGTCAGGGTGTTCTGCCCTGTTTTATTCCTTGTTTGTTTGAAATTATGACGTTGCCTTCGCAGCCCTATCTCCACCCGCTTCCCCCAACTGGGTGGCAGAGTGCGAAGGGCCCTTCTTGCGTGAGCAGAAATTTCTGTGGATATTCCTCACATCCCTTCCATAAAGGCTTGCTTATTGAGCTCATAAAAAAAGAAGACACGGCGAAACCTCTGGAGCATTTCTTAAGGGTTGCATTAAACCTCTGAACAACACTCGGTCCAGACACCGGCCTGTGGGGCAGATAGGGTAGCTTCATACCTCTCCCATGAGCGACGTTTGTGAGAGATAATAACTCTTTGCAAGGGCCTTTTTCTGTGTACAGTGGTACCTCGGGTTACGGACGCTTCAGGTTACAGACTCCGCTAACCCAGAAATAGTACCTCGGGTTAAGAACTTTACCTCAGGATGAGAACAGAAATCACGCGGCAGCGGGAGGCCCCATTAGCTAATGTGGTACCACAGGTTAAGAACAGGTTCAGGTTAAGAACGGACCTCCAGAACAAATTAAGTTCTTAACCAGAGGTACCACTGTAGTTTGAGAAGGAGGAGTCTTAACTGCAGGGGTCTTCAGAGTATCTTAAAGTCAAAAAAGGAGATGGATGGCAGAGCTGGCAAGAAGAATCTGAAAGGGACAATATATGACTGGTCTGGTACATGGATTTGTCGCTTACCCTGAAAGGAGAGGGCTACTACAGTAATTGAATGCAGGGGACCAATGAAACCTGTGTGCAGTTAAGGTACTTGCTTTGCTCCTGACTCTTGGCACATACCCTTCAAGTGTCCCTATTTTCCAGGGACAGTCCCAGATTTACAGAAGTCAACCCGGTTTCTGGTTTCATCTCGGAATATCCCGCTTTTCCTTAGGATGCCCCTATTTTCATCAAAGAAATGTCGGAGGGTATGGAATTGTGTGACCCCTGAGCCAAGAAGATAAGGAACTGTACAACCTTCGGACGACATCTGAAGGCAGCCCTGTCTAGGAGAAGTTTTTAAATGTTTAATGTTTTATTATGTTTTTATGTGTTGGAAGCCGCCCAGAGTGGCTGGGGCAACCCAGTCAGATGGGCGGGGCATAAATAACAAAATTATTGTTGTTATTATTATGGAATAGGATGTCCCTATTTTCATCAGAGAAATGTTGGAGGGCATAAACCTGGGCCACGTCGTTTTACAAAGGCAGCCCTGATCTAGGAAGCAACAGGCCCTGGGTGCCAAATGCCACGTTATTCTGCACCATATAAGATAATTACAGGCCTGCAGGATGCTAAGCGTAGAGAATGCCAGATTTCCTGAGGACATCAATGGGCCTGAAAATTAAATGTTCCCTTAAAAAGGCGAAGAAGCTGGAACCCTGCATAATAAGGCTTACTCTGAACGACAAAGATCTCCTGCACCCGGGCATGTAACCAGGACAATTAAACAAGACAATGGGAACCTGACTGCACCATACTGCTTTGGACCCACACCGTCAACAGGGACAAATATGCTTGCCCAGATGGACAGCTACACAAAGGGATGTCTAGCTGAGCCCACAAAGTGGTTGAAAGATTGCTTGGACTCTGGAAAGTCTTCTTAGGGCTGGTTCGCAGATGAGCATATATCACCTGATATCTCATCATTCAGTGACTTTCAGATGACCGAGTAACTGACTCTATTTAAATAGGTGATGTCAGACAGCATGAAAGCACTCTGGCTGTGATGTTTGATCTGAGATGGCTGCTTTGCATTCGTAGGTCATCACTTGATTTTGCCGCTATCGAGTGATGAATAAGCATGTGTAAGCTCATCCTGAGAGGAAGGCAGTTTTGGGAAGACTATGTTTGTGTCACTCTTGGATCACAAATTTCCCCGCTCTGGAGGGGAGTCTGGGATCTGCTGCTTCTCATGTATTGATCCTTAACCTGAAGCATTATACAGTCATACCTCGGTTTTCGAACGCCTCTGTTGACAAACATTTCGGTTTTCGAATGCCGTAAACCCGGAAGTAAATGCTTCGGTTTTCGAACGCGCCTCAAAAGTCGAACATGAAAAGCGGCTTCCGTATTGAGTTTTCCATTTTGAGGCTTACGTACTGAGTCTTCAATTTGCGAATGTTTCGGAACTTGAACTGTCTTCTGGAATGGATTAAGTTCGAAAACAAAGGTACCACTGTATAGAAGAATTCTGCAAAACCCCATAAGCTCACAAGAAGAGCCCTGCAGCTGGATCAGACCCAAGGCCGACCTGGTCCTGTTTCTCACAGTAGCCAACCATATGCCTCCAAGAAGCTCATGAGAAAAACACGAGTGCCAGAGCATTCTCCAATTGTGTTCTGATGTGCTGGCATCTGGGTACATGCTGCCTCTTGTCCTATAGGTAACATATAGGCATCATGGCTAAGCAGCCCTTGATAGCTCAGTTGGTTAGAGTGTGGTATGGATAACACCAAGGTTGCAGGTTCGATCCCCATAAGGGACATCTTGCATTGCAGGTGGTTGGACTCGAAGATCTTCAGGGTCCCTTCCAACCCTACGATTCAGCTTTATCTTCCATCAACTTGCCTAATTCCCCTTTAAAGAAATGTTTATCGGGGTTTTCAATTAAGTGTTAACAGAGCTGATAGTGTAAGAAAACAATATCATAAACGTGCACATAAACTGAAACATAAATTAACACAAACATTTGTTTTGTGGATGCAAGATGGAAGAAAACAAAAGCAAACTTTCTGAGTTTCTTGTCCATGGTCTCGCTTCGGAGCTTCGGAGGCGCCGATACATCTCCTTGCCAAGGGCACAAGTGGGTCTAGGTACGCCTCTGCAAAAATGTACAAATATGGAACTGAAGCCTAGATGCACCCTTTCATCCGAGAGAAGGGACAGGTGCAGGATTCTGGATTCAAACCATCAGTCCATTTCGGAGGGCATGTTGTAGCAATTGGTTTCCCACCAGGTTTTTCAGGAATGCCAGAGATTCCATCAAGAAACTTTGTCTGGGTCTAACTCCTTCTGTTTTATAGGGGCTGGTGAATGGATGGAAACGTGAGCAAAGTCCCACCTGGAATTAGACAGAGAAAGTGAACAGGAAAGAAGATGTGGTGGAAAAGGTGAAATCTGACCTAGCCTTTCAACAAGGATCCTAAGGAACCATCCTCAGGCACCTCAGGGACAAGGCTCCCCAAAGCACCCAAGATGCCGGCATAATTGCTCTTAACATTAACTTGAAAACTGGATAAACAGTATAATCTCATAATAATACAAAGGCAGAGGCTCATTTATCACATTTTTTCTCTCCTGCTGACAGGAATTCTCTAGGGTAGCTTCTGATGGATTAAAATAATTGAAAGCTTTTAAATATTAGGTAGCATCATGGCTTCTTCAACACCTCCACTGGCTGGGAAGGTGAGGCAGAGCCTCTGGGGGCATTAGTAGAAGAGAAAATTAAGGATATTTGAATAACTGATGGAACCATCCAGCCAATCCCATGCTATCCAGTTCTAAGCATTTCCAGGACTCCTAGCTAGAAGGATACTCCCTCTTTTGGTATCCTATACAGTTTCTCCTTGGGTCTCCTCCTTCCCTTTGAACATCTCTCTTCCTGGACCTAGCAATCCATTCAAGTTACCTCTTCTTTCATTCAGTCTCTAGTGTTCTGTAATTGCACTGCGTACCCCATGAAAGTACTGTCATTCCATTCCTTACCTGTCCTGCAACTAAACTAAACAGCAAAGAGAAGGAGGTAAAAGATGAAACGCGATCTAGTTCTTGTTTTTGTAGAAGATGAACTGATTTGTCCTGCCTTCACCACTGATGCTCTAGCCTCAGCCAAGCATTTTGAAAGTCCAGGAAGAATGGAATCAAAGATCAGCCGATAGTCTAGTCAAAAACTTTATTGCCACCTGTTGCAAATGGCAAAATGGACACTCAGGTCCTGCCACTGACAGTAGCGTCACAGAGAAAGTCAGCTCATGTGGAGTCACTTAATGACTCAGAATGCATGAAGACATATTTAATAACAGCAGTGAGGCCACTGTGGAATCATAATCACAGCATTAAGGGCACATGTACAGCCTTCTCCCATAGATCAAGCTGGGGGGGACAGATTCATCTGTTTTTTAGCAGGAACTGGCTGTGCTGAGCATGGATTGGCTGGATGTTGTGTCAATCACATGGCCACTCCCCCTTTTCAGAGACAGCTGTGTACAGAGCTGATTTTATATATTTTGTTGAAATAATTTTTGCCAAAGTTCTTAGCCAAAAAAGGTTTCTAAATCAGCTCAAAATTAGGGGAGTATGAGGAAATAACACCCACAACCCAGGGCTTTTCTTGTATTTTCTTACTAGCTTTCCAAGTCAACCCATCAGCCATTATCCCAGTCCTCAGCGTCTCTGCCCCACTTGCTACTTCTCAAACCTAGCAAACCTGATATTGGATATTTATTGGTTGCTCTGCCCTTCTCCTTTGCATATTCTGGGTTTCATGGAGTGCAAAAGAGCCACACCAAAAACGGTCTGGGCCAATCTAGCCTATGTGCCCATAAATACATGCAGCCTACCTGCAACTGGGATTCTTTCTGCATATGAGATGTCTGGAATATCTGGGATAGAGGAGGAAGGATGCTGTGTGGGGGAATGAGTCATTCACTCAGTGTCCTGGAAAAGGTTGAGGCCAATAGTTATGATATCTTTGACCAAGGTTTTGAGGGCAGCCTTTGTAAGTATGACACCATCTCATGACATCATCTCTATTAGTAATGCCTACTCCTGTTTGCCCACAAATTTGTGCCCACCCCCAAGTGCAGCTCCTTTATTTGTTTACTGGTGCTGTCACACAATTAGAAAAAAAATCAAAACTGATTAAGTGCATGAGTGCCGGTTGACTGATTGATTAAATGTGCATGCATTTACATATGGGGGAGGGGAAGCGCTCTAATCTTCTAATACTGTTTACCGTGCTTCTAAAAATTATGTTAACATTTTAAATATGCTACCCAATTCATCGGAGGGTATCCCTTTTAGCGCTTAAAATATTGCAATCGATTAAATATTGTACCTTGTTGTTTATGTTTTTGGTTTATATTCCACTCTGTGACAGTGGCTTATTTACTGTTGAGGATCACACTCTCTAGGAAGGTGGACTGCAGACCAGATGTGGTCAGGGCCAAAGTCAAAATTGGGTGGAGCCACCCCTTACTCTCTCTCTTTATTTCCTTTTTTTAAAAAATAATAATAATATTTATTAACAGTTTAAACACTACAAAAGAAAAAAAATTAAACAAAACAATACAGTACAATACAAAAACAAAGACACTACATAACACTAACACTAAGACATTAAACTAACAAAACAAAACAAAAACAATTTAAGACACATCCAATAATTTCAATATCTTATCTTTCATTCACTTGTTTCAACGACCTCCTCACACCTCCCTTTTTGTATTCCACTTCAGTTAACTGTTTCAGCAATTCCTTTCCATCTTCCTCTGTTTTCTGTCCTGTAATTTATCTTAACATATTCTAACCTTATTTTTCCCCTTTAATACATTAATAATCTATTTGTACTTAGTTCCTTATAACATTTCTACTAAAGCCATATAACTTCATTCCAACATTTTTCTAACATTCATTGATTTTACAGTATTTCTGTAAATAGTCTTTAAACTTTTTCCAGTCTTCTTCCACCGACTCTCTCTCTTTATTTCCATTCCATTGGCTGCCGAGAGAGAGGGAGAGGGAGGCAGAGAGATCACTATTGCCAGAGGTCTAAACTTACACAAATAAAGGCATCTTCCCCACTTACGCAGGGTAAGTGTTCCTCGGTACTGCATGTATACATGAAATTGTGTGTAGTGGGGAATATCATCGAAAAAGCCTGTAAACACCCTCTAAACCTCTGGAAACCCTTTTTAAAAACCCCACAGTTTGAATTGATTTATTTAATTACTTCTCGGTGCCACACGCATACACGGCCGTGCATGAAGTGTAGGTGGGTTCCTACGAGGCAAGACACAGTGCTAACAGCAAGAGCTTTTATTGAACTAACAGAACTTGACAACAGGGGCAAAGCAACTGCTTATATATATTTCTGAAGGCCTGGGCCACTCCCACTCCCAACATGATTGGCTGTCTTAACTTCTAGGCTGCGAATCATAACTCAGAGTTTAAGGGCCAATGGCAGAGGCCCAAATCCTGAAATGTTCTGTGATTTGGATATCAGAACACAGGGGCTCAGAATCCTGAGTCCAGACTCAAGCTCAGGCAAACACAGACCACTGAATACATAACAGTGCACATGTTGAACACACATATGTAGGGAGACTTTACACCAGAGTTGCCTCAGTTGTGGCGCTCCAGAGGTGGTTGATCTCCCAACCCCTCATCCCCAGCTAGCCTGACCATCCAGCAGGGATGATGATAATTGTAGTCAGTGTTGTTGTTTTTTTCTGGGGGGTGCAGGGATACACATACCCCTAAACATTTTGTGAATCTTCGTACTTTTGTCCATTTACTGTATTTATCTTTCCTGAATTGAACTATAAAATGGTGAATTTTTTTTTGAGTCAAAATGAGAGTACCCCTAAACATTTTTTAAAGAAAAAAAGCACTGGTTGTAGTTGAAGGCGGACAACAAAGTAAACACCTGTGGTTTCCATAAATTCCCCCCTCCCTCTCCCACACACACCCCAACCCAGCATCACAAAATGGCTGCCCTCCACTCCCTCAACAACGGCGATTTGCACAAATTTTTCAGATGCGCATTGATAAAACTAATAACAATGATTTGCTTTCCCTTCCCTTTTAAGCATCGTCATCACCCTACTTAGCATGAATAAAACACTTCTGAGTTTTTAAAGTACAGTGGTACCTCCAGTTAAGTACTTAATTTGTTCCGGAGGTCTGTTCTTAACCTGAAACTGTTCTTAACCTGAAGCACCACTTTAGCTAATGGGTTCTCCTGCTGCTGCCGTGCTGCCGGAGCACGATTTCTGTTCTCATACTGAAGCAAAGTTCTTAACCCGAGGTACTATTTCTGGGTTAGCGGAGTCTGTAACCTGAAGCGTATGTAACATGAGGTACCACTGGATTTTGCAGGTGTTATCTTGGTAGCTTCTGACAGTGTCCTATAAGGTAAGGCAGTGGTGTTATTATTTTCATCAAAATAATGAAGATGCAGGGCAGAGGCTGAGAGCAATCAACCTGCCCCAAAAGGCCAGATAAAGAGTTGGTGGATGAGAGGCAGGGAATTTGCCCGTGCCCATCACTTTCTCATTCTTCTAATCTTCAGTTCTCCACAACTCTGCAGCGGTTTTTTTAAAAGATCCTCGCAAAAATTCATCATTTTGGTACCAATTTCTTCTAATAAACACATGTTTGTATGCAGTTTGGACTAATGTACACATTTTCGCAAGCAATTTCCTTGAATACAACACATCTTTGTATGTCAATCTCAAAAATATATTCATTTTTTTCTGCGAACTTTTCCCTGATTTATGCATTTTGGTAAAGCTTGGTTGTAGACCTGCATCTCAAAATCTGGGCAAGTGCCAATTCCAAAGGATTTCTGTACTTTGGTTCTCGTGCTGTTACAGAAAGTGCAGATTTCACTGGTTCGCCTTTATATGTGAACTTAATAAAATTTCTCCTCCACCCCTCCTGGGAACCTCCCAAGTCCTGCTCTTAGTGACTACCCATTCTACACAAACCCAAGTGCAGCCTGACTCTTACCTGGAGCTCTTTGTTCTGCAAGGAGTCCTTTCTGTAGCACACTTGCTGTATGATGGCAGAAAGTCCGTATTGTCTGCACTAATTGGCAGTGGCTCTATAGCCTTTAAGCCAAAAGGTCTCTTCTTAGCCCTACCTGGAGATGCCAGGGATTGAACCTGCATACAACCTGCCGCTGAGCCGCAGCCTTTCCCCATTCAGCTCTGGACTGAATGAGTCGATCTGTGGCTTGCTGGCTGGCTGGCTGATGCATTCAGCCCCAAAGGTCAGGGCCTGGCCTTGATGACCTGTGCTTTTGTCTTGCTCTGCGATTCTCATAGCCTCTCCTGTTCCGACATGTGGAAGATGCCTTGGGCCTTAGCTGGATCACACGCCCTTCCCCAATAAGCCAGCCGGCTCTGCCAAGCAATGTGTTTCCAATCGCCTGCTCCCGAACCTCGCCGAAATCCAAACCACGTGCCATCTGCTCACCTGCAACTAATCAGCCCTGAGCTACTGAATAAATGTATCCCACGCCTCAGCCGGTGCCGCACTCATGTGTGCACAACCCTGCTCCAGTGGTGGCTCACTCCTCCTTCCTCCCTCAGTTCATTTGTGCCCAATGCCAAACATGGGCAGCTCCATTAAGGTATGGAGTGGGTCCCATGGTTGGGTTTAGCAGAGGCCTCACTGGGAGCCAGATCTGGGAAGGAAGCCTCACTGGAAACAGGGCTACCTCCCAAGTAAAGCAGCCTGCAAATGTTACAGGCATTCTGCAAAGCGGCCAACCATCCAGTATTTTGCAATCTGACAGATGAAACTGTGTTGTGTAAAGAAATGAAAGTCTGAAGTCTTAAAAGGCAGGAAACTCCAAAGGCTAGGTAGGCTCCAGCCCTAATATACCATATTCTAACCTGATTCTGCCCACTAACCTCACCTCTCCAAAGAGGTGCATGCTAATAACAAGCACAACAACAACAGTAGTAGCTTTATTTGTACCCCATCCATTTGACCGGCATAAAGTATAAGGTAAAGGTAAAGGACCCCTGATGGTTAAGTCCAGTCAAAGGCGACTATGGGGTTGCGGTGCTCATCTCACTTTCAGGTTGAGGCAGCCGGCGTTTGTCCACAGACAGCTTTCCGGGTCATGTGGTCAGCATGACTAAACTTCTGGCACAACAGAGCGCACGGAAATGCCGTTTACCTTCCCGCCACAGTGGTACCTATTCATCTCCTTGCACTTGCGTGCTTTCGAACTGATAGGTTGGCAGAAGCTGGGACACAGCAACAGGAGCTCACTCCGTGACAGGGATTTGAACTGGCAACAGTGCCGGATTTATGTATAGGCTAAGTAGGCTGAAGCCTAGGGCCTCTAAATCTAGGGGGCCTCACCAGCCCTAATACTCCCTAGCGGGCAGTCTCCCCTCTCCCAAAATTGCAAACCCAAGACTTCATGCGAGGGCAGGACAACTCGGGCCCAACAACTATTAGACTCAGGGCTAGCCAGTGGGGCCCAATTTGAAGCAGTGGGGGCACAACTTGATTTTTTTTTTTTTTGTAGGGCCCCAGTTTATAGCCAAAGTCTGCAAAATCTTATAGATATAAATAAAGTCCATCTAGATTGCCCTGATGCAGGGGCCCCCTTAGGAGTGGCCCACAGATCCATCCTGGCCGTGGGGCACATCGGCATCAATGCGACATAACAAATAAAGGCTTTATATCAAGGACGGCACAAAATATGAAATGGCAGCAATTGTGTTTCACTCCCCCAAACCAGATTATTGTGCATGTATAGTTGACCACAAACATGCGCCCAATCCTTACTTGTGTCAGTGTATATAACTCATATGTATGTATATATCCCACTGATCTCATGCATATATATTACCACACAGTGTCTCATCTCTCTCTGCCTCCGTTCCTGAGACTGAAACAAGAGAATACATTTTTACTCTAGTAATTCCACAAACACCCCCTAGAAGAAGAGTTGAGCCAAAAGGAAAAGGCTTCTGCTGATTTCAGTCTGGGCATAACTGCAAACATAACTACCAACCAACAGAATGGAAATTGAAACTACGGTAAATTAAAGCAACTGCTTTGCATCAAGGGCCATTTCAAAATTACTATGTATGCACAGGGAGGGAACATCCCCATATTTCCTAATGCCAACAAGAGATATTTCTTGTGATGTAACACATGCAACATGCCATTGTGAGAGTGTTAGAGGCAGTTTTACTAGTTCAACATACTGTTTTCATGTGGAAACAAGCTTTTTTTTTAAAAAAGGGTTGTGTGAGTTTTCAGCATAATGGAGCTGCCTGTGGAGGGCACCTATTGGCTAGCACTTGGGTCATCACAACGCCATTCCCCCTATTTCCAAAACAGTTTTGCAATTCTTTTAAAAATAGTTTGTAATTGTTTTAGAAATGGTTTGCAGTTCTTTTAGAAATAGAATGTATCTATTCATGAAAAATTCTTTCTTAACCTTTTAAAAAAGGCAATGATTAACTCATACAAAATCCCCACCCCCAGACCTCAATTCTGCCTTCAATTCCATCATCAATTCCCAGTGATGTCCGGGAAAATCCAGACCAGGGGTCAGCAACCTTTTTCAGCCGTGGGCCCGTCCACTGTCCCCCAGACCATGTGGTGGGTTGGACTATATTTTTTTTAAAAAAATATGAACGAATTCTTATGTCCCACAAATAACCCAGAGATGCATTTTAAATAAAAGGACACATTCTACTCATGTAAAAACACGCTGATTCCTGGACGGTCCCCAGACTAGTTTGAGAAGGCGATTGGGCCGCATCCGACCCCCAGGCCTTAGGTTGCCTACCCCTGATCCAGACGTTTGGAAGCCCTACATACGGGTGATACGTTAAATATTTTTTAAAGGTTAGACAGTCCACCTGAAGCAAGACTGATGGCTGAACCAGTGTCTGACTCACTGGTGTCTGGCATGTAAACTGAATAACTAAGCTCACATTGCAGGTGAAGAATCTGCTGTGGCTTCTCTATTTATATTACATCTATCTTCACCCTAACAGAGTGGAAGACAGGAATGGTACTTGCAGTATAGAATACACTCATTCGTGTGCCCCCTCTGATTTGGCTGGGTTGTTGTTGTTGTTGTTAAACTAACTAACTAACTTTCGAATACCCACAAATACCTCTCTGGTCAGATGCGACAATAAGACAAAGGTATACCATAAAAAGTGATGCCTCTCTCAAATTACTTCAAGTTCTCATAAAAACTATTGTGGGGGGATCCTCATTGTGGAAGGAGACATAGCTAAGTGTCGGGGCACATGTTTTACTCTACCCAGGCTTTCCAGACTCAGTTCCCAGTGTCTCCAGTTAGGCAATGGGGGACATGTCTGCCTGGGAGCCTGAAGGGCTGCTGGTGGTCAGAGCAGACAATACTGGGCTAGATGGGCAGATAGACTGACTTGGCTTAAGCAACTTCTTGTGTCTTTCTTCAGCTCGGCACACTTTTTCATCCGCTGAGACATCGCCA
This sequence comes from Podarcis melisellensis, assembly GCF_964234715.1. Lineage (NCBI taxonomy): Eukaryota > Metazoa > Chordata > Lepidosauria > Squamata > Lacertidae > Podarcis > Podarcis melisellensis. The sequence goes on along the minus strand of NC_138529.1, from coordinate 27,396,829 downwards.
GTTTTCAAAGTCTTCTGAGAACTCCTTTCTCTCCCACCCAAATCAGGTCTTTTGATTTTCTTCCCAGCCTTAGTGGTAGGTCATCAACACTCTTTAATACATGCATACCTTTTAATAACAGCCACAGCTATTGGAGCTGGGATGAAAGTCAAAGACCGCTTATCCCAGTTTTGAAAGTGTCCTGCATTGTTATTTTTCTGGTCGTGAGCGGCTAATTCACATGCCCACTGCCTTCCTTGGATGTGGTAGACATTCCTCAGGCTCCCTCTCTGATAGCAAACCCCAATTCCTGATCACGATTGATAAAGAGAGTGCCTTCATTATACACCTTTAGGCGCCAGGCAAACACGCCCCTCTGTAACCAGGCCTTTGGTTGACTGACACCCAATGCCCTTTCAAAAACGTGTTGTGGAAAGGGGGGAGGGTTATTTAGTTGTCATTTTTTTTAATGTTTTTTTTATGTTGTGATGTTATGTCGTAACTGCCCTGAGACCTGTGGGCATAGGGCAGTATACCAATTTAATGAACAACAACAATAAAGCCCCACTTTCAGCAAGAGTCTTTCCAGTCAACGGCTTAAAATAAAACCAGGGCAGCCATGGAAGAAAGGGAGAGAATACTCCTGTTTTTGCTTTCAAAGTTGAAACACCCGACAGCATATGACACCGTCTGGTAAGTGTATGGCCTCCTTTTGTCTCCATTCGTGGGATTTCGCAGCCCACCCATCCTCTTTTCTTGCATGGATTGACTATGGCCTTGCTATGACTTATGTCAGTCGCCTGGTTGTTGGGGCTGGCTTGGAATTTTTCCATTTGGCAAAAATGGCACTAGCCATTTGCTTTTTTGCCTACCTAGTAGCAATCGCCACAACTTTGTAAGGTTAGGCATTGGGTAAGCCTTATTATGGGAGGTTGTTCCTCTGCCTGCTCCTCCACATTAGGGGTATCCCCTTAAAGGGACCCGGGGGTGTGGTTCCTGGCGTGGGCTAGGACCCTGGGGGTGCTCCATTGATGTACACCATAGGGCTCCCCCTTCTGGTGGTCGACCCTTAAGATACTTCCTGCAGATGGGCAGGAGTCAGGATATAGTCTTGCTTCACCCAATTGCCAAAGCCAAACCGCTCACATCTGTAACCAATAAAGTTGTGGCCTTGTTTATCCCATCTATCCAACATACTTGTCTTTGTGTATTTATTTCGGGGGGAGCTAGGGGGTCTGGGGTCTCGCCACGCAAACGGACCCACCTGGCCTTGTAAAACTTCACTCCTCCTCAGCTGGATGCAAGTTCCCTGCAAGGTGTATTACTTCAGTTCCCAGGCCTCACAGTGAAAACATCCTGAGGGAGAGAAGCAGCCTAATGCATCACTCATCATCCCTGCTTTCTTTTTAGAAAATTGATTCTGTGGTCTCTTTAGAGATGTTTCCTCCCTCCCCTCCCCGCAATCCTCTTCTAGGAATCATCTCCCCAGATACTTATCCTGGAAGAGCAACCTCTCCAGGTGTATGAATAAGTAACTTTGTTCCCGCTGTGCCGTGTGTGTTCCCCTGCATGCAAAGACAGGCTTGGGCGAGGAAGACTGGATCCAACGGTCAAGAAGGTGGTTTTTGCACGTGCTGCAGAGGGAAGCAAGGGGCAGGTGGGGCTTGTCAGCCTGGGAAGGTAGGCAACCCATCTAGGAGAAGAAAGGGCTAAGGAGGAAACCCTGCACAAATCCAGAATGGAGTCCCTAAGATGGTTGGAGTGGCTGGGAAAACCCAGCCAGATGGGCAAGGTATTAATAATAAATTACTATTACTATTACTATTATTTACATCTCCTTCCTACAACTCCAGCAGCCAAGCTGGTGCCAAACCATGGGCATAGCCAGGATTTATGTTGGGGGGGGCAGGCTTCATGTGGGGGGGCATAACCTCAGTTAGTTAAGTATTTTTATTGATTTACTTGATTTGGGGGAGGGCAGTCCCCCCCCCGGCTACACCTATGTGCCAAACGTATTGCTCTGCTTTCCTTTGGACCGCATCAGTGAGGCCAAGAGGGGGGTCTTGCCATCGGCCAGGACATACATACACACAGCATAGTCTCCCACCAACAGAATCATTTCAGGACCAGTGGAACTGCAGCAGTGTGTTGCAACGTGGGTTGGCGAGTGCTGCTGTGGAATAATCCAGCCAGTCATGTTCTCTTCCAGGATATTCCATTCCATTCCCTCCCCTCCTCATTTTTCAGGGTCCTCTCACACCAGGCATTCAGTATTTCACTGGGAATTCTTACTCCTCCTTGGTGATTGTAACAACCCTTTCTCTTCCTTTCCTCCAGCTTACTTTTTGTTGTTGTTGTTTTGCACCAGTTTAGCAGCTGCAGCCTCTCCTCCTTGCTTACATTTCCCCCCTTTTGCTGCTGCTTTAGTGGTGCCAACACCCGCAAGGCCCTTCACTTCCTCATTCCTTGCCTTGCTCTAGCAAGGGAAGAGATGGAGATCTTCACCGTGGCCACTGCAGCCAAGCATGGGGCCTGTGAAAATATGGGGTCCTGGATGGTTGCCCCTATTCCTCTCTCTCTCTCTCTCTCTCTCTCTCTCTCTCTCTCTCTCTCTCTCTCTCTCTCTCACACACACACACACACACACACACAAATGGCAATGTGTGAGCCTTGGAAAATTATTACTAGTCAGATGAGAAAATACTAAGACAGACCAGCAGCTGAATAGTATAGCAGCTCCAAAATCTCACTGTTCCTGGCTGTGTATTGAACAGAGACTAGAGACAAGGGAAAGGTATCTCAGAGACACCAGTGTCTTTGGCTAGGGAGAAAGAGAGAGAGAGAGAGAGAGAGAGAGAGAGAGAGAGAGAGAGAGAGAGAGAGGAAGGACTAAAAATCCTGATCATTGATTCCTTTAGCAAGGAAGTACATTGACCCAACACAGTCCATGCTTCCCTCTCAACAAAGAGAGCTGTCCCTCTCATTGTCTCATTCCGAAGGGTTGTTTTTTTTCAAAAAAAAAAATGAAAATAAATCCTTGATCCATTACTACAACAAGGAATCAGCCATTGTGAACAGCTTCCGGTGAAGTTTTCGCAGGATTGTTAAACAAATCAAGTGGTAGCTTCTAATTCCTTTGTTTTAATGAGAGAGGGAAATGGGGTTTTATTAATCATTTGGGGCTTTCAGAAATTGCCTTTAAGTGCCTCACTTTGTTAAGGGGGAAAAATCAATAGAGAAAAGAAAAGCGAAGTTTGTAAATGGACACAAGTGACAAAATCGACCAATTACGCCCCCACCCCCCAAAAAAACGAGGCACTTGCTGAGCTTCCATTAACTCAATTATAGTTTCAAAAGCCTCCCCAACCATCCCCTCCCCTCCCCCAATTTGCATCATTTTTACATCTAACTCAAGAACCATTAACTTGCACAAAGTTATGTATTGGGTGGGGTGGGGGTGTGTGCTAATGATTCCTTTTGCATTCTGACTGGAAGGGTGGACCGCTTATCCCTGGCTACTGTTCTGGCTTGGTTTGGAAAGGATGATGACCACAATTAAAGCGACAGTGACCACTTTCACATAACCTACTTCTTGGCTTAGGGGAGCCTTCGCCAACCTGCCAGCCCCTGGATGTTCTGGACTACAACTCCCATCTGCCCCAACCAGCAGGTGCTGATGGGATTTGTAGTCCAAAACGTCCAGAGGCTGGCATGTTTAAGGCCATGCTCCCTGGAAGGAGGAGAGGCGGCTGGAAGTACTTTTGGGAAAGTATGCACCTGAATTTGGAAAGTGGGTATATTTCCCTATTGCACATCAAAGAGAATAATAGAATTGTTGAGTTGGAAGGGACCCCGAGGGTCCTCTAGACCAACCCCCAGCAATGTAGGAATTCTGCCCACAGCTATACCTGGGTGGGCTCGAACCACCAACCTTCTGGTTAACAGCCAGACACACCGACCCATTGCACCACAAAGAGGGTGCATGGGGCTTTTGTGCTGCACTTCAACCCACAAAGAGAGAGATTTGGCTACCACAGCAGTCTATTCACTCATCTATTGACTTAGCTCCTTTCAGGAGAGTCACAGGGTAGAGCAGGCCTGCCCAGTGCACACAAGGACACTGAGGGCTGGCCTGTCTGTTCCTCTCCCCGCCTCCCTATTTTACATCCCTCACACTTTCTTTTGAATGATTGAATACAGCTCAAGACTGCATACACCCCATATGTTTAAAGCACACTTTGAATTCCCCCAAAGGATGCTGGGGACTATAGTTTACTCCTTTGGGATGTGCAATTCTCAGCATCCTTAACAAACTACAGTTTCCAGATATTCTGTCATCCAGGCACTGCCCAGCACAGGTGGCGCTGTGGTCTAAACCACCAAGCCTCTTGGGCTGGCCGATCAGAAGGTCAGCGGTTCAAATCCCCATGATGGAGTGAGCTCCCATTGCTCTGTCCCAGCTCCTGCCAACCTAACAGTTCAAAAGCAAATCTATGCAAGTAGCTAAATAGTTACCACTGTGGCAGGAAGGTAAACGGCATTTCCGTGTGCTCTGGTTTCTGTCAGAAGTGGTTTAGTCACACTGGCCACATGAGCTGGAAAGCTGGCTCTTTCAGCCTGAAGCAATAAGAGCGCCACAACCCCATAGTCGCCCTTGACTGTTCAGGGGTCCTTCCTTTACCTTCTACCCAGGTCTAAGATCTACTAAGCATCAGCAAAATTGCTACATCAGGTGCCTTCAGACCAGGAGTGTTATAAGGTGGTGGGGGTGGGGGTATTCCAGGAAATTCCAGACCCCCCGTTCTTGTGCCATACCTCAGATCTCCAGCCCCCTTTTCCTACTTCTTTTAAACAAACAAAAAATATTTGCTTTGTTTGCTGCAAGGTCCACAACCCTTTTGTCATAGACACCACAAAATACCCTTTCACAGAAGAAAAATAGGTGGTGCAAAGGACCCCCCCCCCAAAAAAAGAAGCCAGGTAAAAAAAACTACACACACTCATACAGAAAAAGCAGTTCACTCCCCCAAAAGCCACCCCAAACCAAATACAGTACCCCACAATACTTTATTTGCTACCCTTAGCTACCCGCCATCTTGATTTGCCCAGAGGCATCAATACAAAATCTGATACATGCACAATATATGTAGATTTGTGTTTATGGGGGTTTCTGTGCCCTGAGTCCATTAAGCACCACGCAGCACCCTTGCTTCAGACCCTAGAACCTGGGTGATTTTCTCCATCCAAAGAAGAAGTTTTGGGTGGCCTAGCTCTAAAGAGAAGTATTTCATTTTGCACAGAACTTGCATGGCATAATAAAACATGCAGAAACAGCTCCAAACTGGAGCAGTTATTCAAAACACCTTCAGCCTGGTGCTGTGTGTACACTTTGTAAGCGGAAGGCTTGTGGTCAACATTTCATTCTGCCGGAGCCGGAAGCAGAATAATGGTCCTCTTTGCAGTCTTATTTCTTTACAGCACCATCTATCCTCCGGGACTCAGTTCAGTTGGTTAGAAGGCAGACTTTGGCAGAATCCTCAATAAGGACTGTGGCTGTGTGACATGAAGGTACAAACAGAAGCAGGAGAAGACGGGAAGGGGAGTGAATCCTTCCCAGGCCATGACCCTGAATATCCAGTGCTCTGAATGATAGGTAGCATAGCTGCTTTATACTGAGCCAGGTAAAAGGTAAAGATAAAGGACCCCTGGCCAGTTAAGTCCAGTCAAAGGCGACTATGGGGTTGCTGCGCTCATCTCACTTTTCAGGCCGGCGTTTGTCCACAGACAGATTTCTGGGTCATGTTTACCTTCCCACCAGAGTGGCACCTATTTATCTACTTGCACTGGCGTGCTTTCGAGCTGCTAGGTTGGCAGGAGCTGGGACAGAGCAACAGGAGCTCACTCCATCACAGGGATTCAAACCGTCGACCTTCCGATTGGCAAGCCCAAGAGGCTCGGTGGTTTAAACCACAGCGCCACCCGCATCCCACTGAGCCAGATAGACCAGTATTGTCTACACACAGGCAAACTCCGGTCCGCCAGATGTTTGGGACTACAATTCCCATCATCCCTAGCTAACAGGACCAGTGGTCAGGGATGATGGGAACTGTAGTCCCAAACATCTGGAGGGCCGGAGTTTGCCTATGCCTGGTCTACACTGAGTGGCCTGGGCTGACAGGCTACCTTTCCAGCCCTACCTGCCAGGGATTGAACCTGAGACCTTCTTGGCATTTAAAGCAGAGTTATGGACCAAGAGCTTTCCCCCTTCCAGTCCTTGGGTCTGTCTCAGGCTCCTTCTCTCCCAGGAGGTGAGAGATGCCGCTTTGCCTCGGGTTTCCTACAGCATGGATGTTTTGTTTACGCTCCTTGTGAAGTGCTTAAAATTGTATGAAGTGCAGTACAAGAAATAAAAACGAGGCAAGTGCCTGCCGAAAGAGCTTATGCAATCTGGAAGAAATGGAAAAAATAATGGCAACTGACTGCTGTTCAGTATGTTTAGCGTACTTGCCTCCCCTGCCCTCAAAGGTGCATCCCTCATACACAGACACGCACAACATATGTCAGGCAATAACAGAAATGCACCACAAGCACACAGTACTAGCCTGCATCAGCGCTAATGGTGCAAGAGGTAGTCTCCTTGTAATGGATAACCTTGGTGCGGTTGATCTTCTAGAAAAAGAGGTGGCAGAACTCACCATGAACGCCTCCCTTGTTCTCTTAGAATGGCAATGGCACCATCAGTACCAATAAATTCCAGCTGAAAAAATGCCCTGGATAAGCTTCTTTCAAGGGGTATCTGTGCTGGGGGAACTTCACCCACCCCTTCCCTTTTTAAAAATTATTTATCATTTTCAGTTTTACAAATCTGCACAAATCAAACAAATACAAACCACACTTTAATTGTTGACTTCCCTCCCCTTCCCTTTCCACGGTTCATTTCAATTTTCCTTTACTGCTGCCTATTCTGATTATTCCTTATTCTTTCTCTACCATTTCCCCCCTCCATTTATTATTTTACTGCTATATTTACTCTATTCCTACCATTGTTTGGAGTTGCTTACGATAATTTTTCAAATATTCCACAAACTTTTTCCAGTCTACTTTAACGACTCTTTCTCCGTGCTCTCTTATTCCTCCAGATCAATTAACCATTTTTGCATCAATTCTCTCTGCCATTTCTCCTTTGTTGGTACTGTGCCCTCCTTCCACTAATGAGCGTACACCATTCAGGTTGCCGTTGTTGCGTAAATATTTCTCTGATCTCTTAAGTATATCTGAACCCATTATTCCTAAAAGAAAGGCTTCTGGCCTTTTTTATAAAAGACCTTTTCAACATTTTTATCATTTCATTATAAATCATCTCCCAGAAACCTTTTGGCACCTTCCCTCTTTTTTAATCAGCACTTTCCCTGTAAGAATGATCCACGGCCAACATTACTTCTCCTGCTGTTCCAGAAAGAGGAAAAGTCACTCTGCTGGGGGAACATACCCCTTCCTTCCCCTCCAGCTTTTTCTATCTGGAGCTCTTCTCAAGCCACAACCCTCACTGGCCCCTGTGAAACAACAGGTAAAGGTAAAGGGGACCCCTGACCATTAGGTCCAGTCGTGGCCGACATTAGGTCCAGTCGTGGCCAAGGGAGCCAGCGTACAGCTTCCAGGTCATGTGGCCAGCATGACTAAGCTGCTTCTGGCAAACCAGAACAGCGCACGGAGAGCCGTTTACCGTGACGGAAACCAGAGCGCACGGAAACGCCGTTTACCTTCCCGCCGGAGCGGTACCTATTTATCTACTTGCATTTTGACATGCTTTCGAACTACTAGGTTGGCAGGAGCAGGGACCGAGCAATGGGAGCTCACCCCGTCATGGGGATTCGAACTGTCAACCTTCTGTTCAGCAAGTCCTAGGCTCTGTGGTTTAACCCAATAGGTTAGCCTAAATGTGGCGTCAAGCGATGTGGTCATGTGGCTGGCTCTGCAAACCCCCAGACAGGACTCCTGCTTGCCCGGCTCTTTCTCCCAAGCTGACAGGCACAGAGAGAACAAGCTCCTAGGGTGCGATCGGTATCTCAGGAGAAAGCCATCTGAGCCAGTCCCTCAAAATGCACCAAATTGGGCAGACTTGTGCATTACGTTAATTAAATTAGCACGACTTACCTACATCCCCCCCTCCACCGCTCAAATACTCACAGCAGATGCCTCCCGCATACAGGACCATAGAGGCATTCCCCATGGAGAGACCAGGTGCTTGCTGAAAAAGGCATTCCTCTGGGGATACCAAGTTGAAAGGTGGGGAAACGGAAACATTTTTGGGATGTGAGTTTGTGGCTGGAGGCGCCAATCAGTATAGAGGACCACACACACACACACACACACACACACACACACACACACCTTATTTCACGAGGAAGGCAGCCAGGTTCAAGCTGCTGTTACTATTATTATATAAAGCCCTCAACATCTTAGGACCAGAGTAAGGTTACCAGATGTCCCCGTTTCCCAGGGACAGTCCCTGGATTTACAAATCAGTCCCCATACAAAATCTAAGTTGAGAAGAGTCCCCGGATTCATTGAAAAAAAATCTGGTAATCTAAGACCAGAGCAGGCGCAGTTCACCCTTTTGTTGCACTGGGAAGAGGTTGTTGCGCGCTTCTGCAACTATGACACAGACAGAGTTCGAAAAAGCTGCAGAAGAAGTCAAGGAACTGAAGACCCAACCAACAGATCAAGAAATGCTGGATGTCTATAGCCATTACAGTGGTACCTCAGGTTACAGACACTTCAGGTTACGGACTTCGCTAACCCAAAAATAGTACCTCAGATTAAGAACTTTGCTTCAGGATGAGAACAGAAATCATGTGGCAGCAGCGGGAGGCCCCATTACCTAAAGTGGTACCTCAGGTTAAGAACAGTTTCAGGTTAAGAACGGACCTCCAGAACGAATTAAGTACTTAACCTGAAGTACCACTGTACAAGCAGGCCACAGTTAGAGATGTAAATACAAGCCATCCTGGGATGCTTGATTTCAAAGGTGGACGCCAAGTGGGACGCCTGGAATGCCTTGAAAGGAATGTCCAAAAAAGATGCAGTGAAAGCATATATTAAAAAAGTGGAAGAGCTGAAGGAAAAATACGGACTGCAACAAACCCCTTCCTGCATGCCTTTCAAAGCCTTACTACTGTACTAACTTAAACTATGTTACACAGTATGCAAGACTTGATGCCACTTTCTATGATTAATAGCTGCATAAATTTACTTCTAATGGGTTGTATAATAAACACACCAAAAAAACCATATTGGGACCAGTTTAACAGGATTGCTTGACCCGTACAGTACATGCTCACTTGACCATTTCTATCCGGGGGATGTGCATTTCTACAAGTGCCATACAATGCTTTTTTCTGCCTCTGTGAGAAATCAGTCTTTCACTGTGACAGCTCTGAAGCTCTGGAACTCCCAAAGTGTTAAGATCAGGTGGGTGCCCTCACTTCCCTGTTTTATACACCTACTAAAAACTCTTGTTTCCATTTGGCAATTATTACCAAGACATGCAATTATTATGCATGCTTCTTTTTAAATTCTGTTGGTTTTATTTTTGATCATTCTATTATTGTGGCACTTGTTTTAAAATTTCATTGTGTGTGTATGTGTGTGTCACACTACTTCATGTTGTTGTTTAGTTGTTTAGTCGTGTCCGACTCTTCGTGACCCCATGGACCAGAGCATGCCAGGCACTCCTGTCTTCCACTGCCTCCCGCAGTTTGGTCAGACTCATGTTTGTAGCTTCCAGAACACCGTCCAACCATCTCGTCCTCTGTCGTCCCCTTCTCCTTGTGCCCTCCATCTTTCCCAGCATCAGGATCTTTTCCAGGGAGTCTTCTCTTCTCATGAGGTGGCAAAGTATTGGAGCCTCAGCTTCACGATCTATCCTTCCAGTGAGCACTCAGGGCTGATTTCCTTCAGAATGGATACGTTTGATCATCATGGATACTTCATGTAACCCGCTTAAATATCTTTTCAAACATATATTAAGCGGTTTATAAATTTTGTCAGATAAATAAAAACAAATCAATTAGGGCTGAAGCAGATATTCAGAGTGGGGAAAACGCACACTGGAATGACCGCATCTGACTGTTTTTTTTTGTTTAATTTGATATATGCTGTTTAATAATCAATAATTCTGTAATTTGAGATTGGTTAGTGGGTGTCACATGGCCCAGGGCATGTCACAATTTATCATTTATATAGCACACTTAATGCGCACCACGCTTTACCATATTTATCTCTTGCTCATCCTCACAACTCTGAGAGGCGGCAGGTCATTATCCTCCCCACTTTATAGATGGGAAATTGAGGCCGAGAGATAGTAAATTGCCCAAGGCCACCCACTGAGCTCCTGGCTGACCTGGAGATGTGAACCAAGGTCTGCCATTCTGTTTCCAGCACTCTATCTGCTGAAGCACAGCTGGCTTTCTGATGTCATTGGTCTGGATGAGTGAATTTTAGCACATCGTGTTGACAAATAAGCACTAAGCTTATCAGGCCAATCAATGCTGAAGGCCAGGTAATCCTGTTAATGAGAATAAACCGTTCTGCAAATATTCATGTTTCACTCCAGTTTTGCACTCCTACGCCCCAGTTGACTTAGGCCAGAGTTTTAAAAACTCATAAGGTATTTGTAGTTTTTGGCTGAACTCTTTAAAAATTGGACAGCTTCCTGCTAGTGGGACCAAAAGGTTTGTCTTCTATTCTGATTGCGTTTGCATGTCCCAGCCTCACTCTGGTCTGAGCCAAAAGAATATATTCAGAGCATGATGGGACACAGAGCTTTCGAGAGATGTGGAATCGTGGGGACAGTTGCAGCAATATTTTATCTCATGAATGCCCCCTTCTCTTGCTTTCTCAGGGACTCTCAGGTGTTGGAGTGGAGCATTTGTGGTTGAGGTCCCAAGTCATGTCCGTTCCAAAACCAAAGTGTTCCAAAACCAAGGCGCGCTTTCCCATAGAAAGTAATGCAAAATGGATTAGTCCATTCCAGACTTTTTAAAACAACCCCTAAAACAGCAATTTAACATGAATTTTACTATCTAACGAGACCATTGATCCATGAAATGAAAGCAATAAACAATGTACTGCAGTCATACAGTCAATCAATCTGCAGCTGAACTGGGTTCCATACAGTCGCAAAAACAAAACAAAAAGAGCCGCAAAAACAAAAATGCAAAATAAATAGCAATAACACACAGACCTTGACATAACACTCAAAACGGAAGCGTGGCACTCAAAATGGAGCATGTTCAACTTCCAAAAAAAGTTCGCAAACCAGAACACTTACTTCCGGGTTTGCATTGTTTGGGTTCCAAGTTGTTTGAGTACCAAGGCATTTGAGAACCAAGGTACCACTGTATATCCCTCAATTTTGGCCACACTGGCTCATGGGAGTTGGAGTCAAATTACACCTGGAGCATCATAGGTTCCTCAACCCTGCAGAAGAGGTTCTAGGACAGGGGTCAGCAAACTTTTTCAGCAGGGGGCCAGTTCACTGTCCCTCAGACCTTGTGGGGGGGCCAGACTATATTTTGAAAAGGGGGAAAAAATGAATGAATTCCTATGCCCCACAAATAACCCAGAGATGCATTTTAAATAAAAGGATACATTCTACTCATGTAAACACACAATGATTCCTGGACCATCCGTGGGCCGGATTTAGGTGACTGGGCCGGATCCGGCCCCTGGGCCTTAGTTTGCTACCCATGTTCTAGGAAAAGAAGCTGCTTCCCTGTTCAAATACAGGCACCTACGGAAGACTATTTCCCCCCTCATTCCTGCAGGCATTTTAACTGAAGTCTGATTTTTTAATTTTAACTGATTCACTGTATTTCTTGTACACTGCTCAGAGACGATTGCAGTTAAGTGATATATAAATTCTTTAAATAAATGAGATGTTAGCAATGTACTCAAGTTCCCACGGGAAGGCTGCAGCGTGGAAAGTGCTTCCCTTCTTGTGCAAAGTATTCTTTCTCCAGAGTTCTCCATTTTGGAAATTTCCCTCACTTTTTTTTATATTTTTTATGAGTAAGGAACTAGAAGGCATGATTCTGAATATTTGTGTGTGGGGTTGCAGCTATGATATTTGTGTGCATGGGCGTAGCCAGTGCTTTTTCTCCGGGGGGACACACGGTATGCATACCCCTAAACATTTTGTGAATCTAAGTTTGGCCTCATTGAATTTCGTACTCATATTCCTACTCAATATGAGTAGGAAATTCAATATGAGTAGGAAAATTAGAGTACCCCTAAACATTTTTTTTAGAAAAAAAAGCACCGGACCTAGCTGGGGGTGAGAAAGAGAGAGTAAGAGGAATATCCATAGAGTGAGGGAAGTCTGCAACTGTGTGAAAAGAATAAGAGTCATATTTGAGCTAAGTTGCACACTGGAAAATGTGAAACACCTACTTAAAAAAAAAGATTCTAGGCAGTGCACTTATTTTCTGCAATCCTGGACAGGCTGTCAATCAACTAATTTACCTGAAAATAATAATAATAATGCAGTGAAATGATGATTTCCCTGCAATACGGATATCCTCTCTTCCAGCAAGGTTACTCCCTCCCCTCCATTGCATGGCAAGAATTCTGTCACTACAAAGACCTTCACTACAGGAGCAAGAATCTAATCTGTCCTATACAGGACCTTAATATATTGTGAATGAAAGATGGGGAAAGTGGGAAATATTAGTGGAAGGAGGGTGTGTGTGCTTCCTACCTTGCCCTGAACTTTGGCGATCTCTCATGAGGTCAGACAATCAGAGCACATCACTCTGATTTTATCACCTGCATTTGCTACCTGCCTTTTTCTAGCCCAAATTTAAAGTGCTGGTGCACAAATTTAAAGCCCTAAATGTTCAAATAGCATTAGCTCAAAAATAACTTCACCCCTCATGGATTTGCCTACATTTTGAGAGGAATGTCAGAAATCTTGTTTCCTGTCCAACTTTAGAACAGGCAAGCAGGGCTTTCCCAGTGGTGGCTCCAAAACCGAGCAATGCCCTTCTGATGGAGAACTGCCAGGCACTCTCCCCTTTCGATTTTAGATGTCTATCAAGGACAATTTCCCCCCAAAAAGGTTTCTAATGTTCAGTATTCTGTTAATTTATTTCTGACTGCTGCTTTTAAGTCATTTTATGGCTGCTATTATTGCTGCTTTTAAGTTTTACTGCTGATTTTTTAATGTACTGTTTAGTTTTTTTAAGTGCTGTTTTGGTTATTTGTTTTTATTGTTTAATCTTCTGTAAGCCACTTTTGAGTGCTGTGCAGAACAGCAGGTTATAAACACGTGGCAATATTAATGTATGTTTAGTTAAAAATAACTTCTGGGGAATTCAAGGGGACTTAGGTAAAGGTACCCCTGCCCGTACGGGCCAGTCGTGTCTGACTCTAGGGTTGTGCGCCCATCTCACTTAAGAGGCCGGGGGCCAGCGCTGTCCGGAGACACTTCCGGGTCACGTGGCTAGCGTGACGAAGCTGCTGTGGCGAGCCAGAACCAGTGCAGCACACGGAAACGCTGTTTACCTTCCCGCTAGGTAAGCGGTACCTATTTATCTACTTGCACTTAAGTGTGCTTTCGAACTGCTAGGTGGGCAGGAGCTGGGACCAAAAGATGGGAGCTCACCCCGCCACGGGGATTCGAACCGCCGACCATACGATTGGCAAGTCCCTACATCAAGGGGACTTACTCCCTAGTAAAAGCCTTTACATTTGCGGCCAGCCGGCGTGACCCTACACCTATTTGTGCAGAAGCAAGTCTCCCTCAGCTCACTGGGGTTTATTACTTTCAAGTACGTATGCAGGGTGCAATCCTATTTATCCCTATTTAAGGGTAAAATCCTGTTGTGCTCAGTATGGCTTACTCCTAGGTAAGTGTATGTAGGATTGCAGAACATTACCAGGTCTACACAGAAGGAAACTGTTGTTGAATTCAATAGGGCTTCTTCTCAGGTAAGTGGGCTTCAGGTTGTAGCTTTAACAGGGGAACCAACTTGAACAAAATATTGGGGCAGGTAAGCCCTGCCCCGCATAATCAATCACATAATGTGGTGAGCTCACACCATTTGAACGGCAATGTCCATCCATTTGGGGGGGCATCCCCCTCAACTATTTTAATGGGGAGAGGCAAAGGGATCTTGGCCCCTAGGAGTTACAGTGGTACCTCGGGTTAAGTACTTAATTCGTTCCGGAGGTCCGTTCTTAACCTGAAACTGTTCTTAACCTGAAGCACCACTTTAGCTAATGGGGCGTCCTGCTGCCGCTGCACTGCCAGAGCACGATTTCTGTTCTCATCCTGAAGCAAAGTTCTTAACCTGAGGTACTATTTCTGGGTTAGTGGAGTCTGTAACCTGAAGCATATGTAACCTGGGGCACCACTGTACTCTCCTCCTGTGGATTGCAAACTTTAACCATATTCACACAGGTGAAGGTCCTGTGTGAGTGTCTGGAGGCGGTTGGAGGATGGATGGCGGCTAACAGATTGAGGTTGAATCCTGACAAGACAGATGTACTGTTTTGGGGGGACAGGAGATGGGCGGGTGTGGAGGACTCCCTGGTCCTGAATGGGGTAACTGTGCCCCTGAAGGACCAGGTGCGCAGCCTGGGAGTCATTCTGGACTCACAGCTGTCCATGGAGGCACAGGTCAATTCTGTGTCCAGGGCAGCTGTTTATCAGCTCCACCTGGTACGCAGGCTGAGACCCTACCTGCCCGCAGACTGTCTCACCAGAGTGGTGCATGCTCTGGTTATCCCTTGCTTGGCTTACTGCAATGCAATCTATGTAGGGCTACCTTTGAAGGTGACCCAGAAACTACAACTAATCCAGAATGAGGCAGCTAGACTGGTGACTGGGAGCAGCTGCCGAGACCATATAACACTGGTTTTGAAAGACCTATACTGGCTCCCAGTACGTTTCTGAGCACAATTCAAAGTGTTGGTGCTGACCTTTAAAGCCCTAAACGGCCTCGGTCCAGTATACCTGAAGGAGCGTCTCCACCCCCATCGTTCTGCCCGGACGCTGAGGTCCAGCACCGAGGGCCTTCTGGCGGTTCCCTCGTTGCGAGAAGCCAAGTTACAGGGAACCAGGCAAAGGGCCTTCTCGGTAGTGGCACCCACCCTGTGGAACGCCCTCCCACCAGATGTCAAAGAGAAAAATAACTACCAAACTTTTAGAAGACATCTGAAGGCAGCCCTGTTTAGGGAAGCTTTTAATGTTTAATAGGTTATTGTTGGAAGCCGCCCAGAGTGGCTGGGGAAACCCAGCCAGATGGACGGGGTATAAATAATAAATTATTATTATTATTATTATTATTATTATTATTATTATTTAGGCTGCACACACACACACACACACACACCATTTAAAAGCACATGACTCCCCCCTCCAAGAATCCTGGGACATGTAGTTTAAGGGTGCTGGGAATTGTAGCTCTCTAGGAGGTGAGCTATTATACACTAAAAAAGTAGCCCTAACTGGTGCCAGCCCGAAGGCAGGCTTCTCCCCTTTCTCCTCAGCTCCCTTTCCGTCCTCCTCCTGCCTTCCTCTCCATCCCTCTCTCCTCCAATTCCTGCTTCTCTGTTCAAATGCAACCTCCACTGGTCAAGGTTAAGGAAGATGTCCCGGAGAGCTTCCACCTTCCCATCTCCGCGCCAGCCGCCAAACTTGTCCGCCGCGCTCCAAGGACACCTGCGCCCTGCGCGTCCACCAATTGCACAGCAAAGAAGGATGAGGTTATGGAGAGGTTACCCTCCATGGTTCAAGGGGGCGGCGGCGGGAGATTAAATTAAAGAAAGGCCCTATAACTGTCTGCTGACAGGATCGCTGGTCTTCATCTGTTTTATTGTCTTATTTGCTGCTACAGCTGTGCCACGGCTGTGCGCAAAGAGGCCCGTCCGCCCCTCGGAAAGAGGCCTGTTAAATGCCTCCCCTCCCTCGGCGGTGCATTGTGGGGATGGGCGCACGACCCCCCCCCGGCTCTGTCTCTCCCTCTGGCCAGGAGCGGGCATCGCCCCATGGATTTCCAGAGAGGGCGCGCGCGGATGTCTGGGGAAAGCAGGCGTGATCTCATTGTCCATCTATTCCCTTGACAGGCCAATTTTCTCTTGTGTTTTACAGGGGCTTTTGGGTGCACCGGAAATTTGATCTCCTCCTGGCTGATTTATTCGCCTTACCTGCTCTTTGTTTAAAAGGGGCTTGCTTTGTTGCCACTTTGGCTGGGCACATCGTGAGAGGGGGGTCCCCTTTCAAGAGGCCTCCTGCCTCGGGCAGGGGGGAGAGCGAGATCTCTTACAGAAGAGCCCCTAAGCTTGATCTCCAGTGCGCATCTCTCTGCCATCTCCCGCTTTGTTTTATCAGCCCTGGGTGTATAGGCATAGCCAGGGGTTGGGGTTGGGGGCAACTGTCTCCCCCCCCCCACACACACACCATCAAGTAAATAAATAAAAATACTTAACTAAAAGTAGAAATCGGCCGTGCTTACTGAGTGTGCACAGAAAAACTGCACTGGAAAAAGGAGGAATTGGAAAAAGAAGTGCCGGAAAGGTTTTCAGGAAATCCAAGGAAACTTGTTTCAGTTTAGATTTTGTTTAAAAAAAAAGGTGAAAACAAAGTGGTTTTTTGTAATTTTGAAAATATACTCATTAATCACATGGAAGGTACTCCCTGGTGTTAATTTTTTTTAAAATTTATTTCCTAGTTTTCAAATGACTGAAGATTTTGACAGATTTTTTTCCCCCGGAGCACTTGGAGTCAAAAGAAAGTTATTTAAAACAACTGTTGTTGAGACATTTCATTCGGAATCTGCTAGACAGAGCCAGACGGAAGATGATGAAAGGTGGGTGTCCTTTTCCCCCACCCCAACATAAATCCTGGCTATGCCCATGCCAGGGTGCCTTGGGTGGAAAGGGGCACTTGGCTCTAGCAGTTGCTGAAAGACCACCATGTTGGCTGAGCACCCACGTTGCGCTAGCTAGGTGCTTAGATGGTGGACTGCTTCTGCGTGTACAGCTCCCAACTCCCCACAGGGAGTGAGATGGCACCTATATCTTGAAATCAGGAACTCTCAAAACTCTCAGGAGGCGGAGCTCAGTATCTGGCCCTCAAGATTCTCTACAGCCACGCTCCCTCTTCACAGGCCACGCCCCTCACTGGCCCTGCTCCACTCTCTCCTTGAATGTTTACGTCTGGTTGGAACGAGCCCTTGAACTCTGATCATGCCTCTTCCTTGTTCGGATGGAGGGCAGGGTATGCGTGTGGAAACTACCCTACTGTAAAAAGGCAAAAGCCACATTCATTGCCCCTGCCTACTTTGGACTTTGGCTCCGCCCATGAAATATACTCAGAGTCGCAAAGTGATTTCATGCTCTTTATTCAGCTCATAGTGGTGAGGAGGAATGAATGAAAGTCCCCTCAAAGTATCTGCTTTATATACATTATTTACACAATGGGCTGCACATGATTGGCTAATTCTGGAATTCTACTGTAAGCCAATCAGGTTGTGGATACACTTCTATCTGGAGCATGATTGGGTGGTTCCTGCCAACCAATCATATTGCTGCATTGTTCTAGGACCAATCAGACTGCTGCATTCTGAATCCTATTGTTCTAGGACCAATCAGACTGCTGCCTTTTGGATCCTATTGTTCTAGGACCAATCAGACTGTTGCAGTTTGGATCCTATTCAATTCAGTACATAACAGCCCACTACGGGCGTGTAGCCCTGGGGAAGGGAATGTGCCCCCCCCCCGAGGCTGAACACAGCTCCCTGCCCCTGCTTTAAGAGCATGTGGCGACACTGCACCTCTCTCCCCACTCCTTCACTGGAGGTGCGGCAGCTACACTCCCTTGATGTGTGTTAAAATGGGGCTATCCCAGTATAAGTAGTTAAACAGTCTGAGAGAGTGTGACTGGCAGATTTGAACTCAGATCTTCTTCCCAGAAGGGCGTTTCCTGACACTCTGTTTATTGAGCATTCATACTGATTTTTATTTTTTATTTTTACAGGGAGGTTGGATGCTGTTGTGTCAAAGCAAGTGTTTTCCTGTGCATTTCCCTGTCACAAGAGTCTGTTTTTGGGGTGGGGAAGCAGGTTTCTCTGCATAAGATCTCCCAGTCAACTGTTACTGGGCAACCTGAATTTCTGGTGCGTGACTGAATCCCACTCGAAACCAGCAACAGTTTGGAAGCACCTTCAGTCACTGTAAACCAGCCTTCCGCAATCTAGCACCCTCCAGATGTTTCGGACTAAAACTCCCATTCATAGCTGTCAACTTTCGGATTTGAAAATAAGGGATCAGCAGCCTCGAAAATAAGGGATCAGCAGCCTCACCTGTCCCAGGGACAGTCTACGGGATATCTAACAATCCAGGATAGCAGCGGGAAATGGCGCTGGAATAAGGGAATTTCCTGCAAAAAAAGGGAAGGTTGACAGCTATGCTCCCGTTCACCCTCAGCCGGCATGGCCAGTGCTCAGGGATGGAAGATATTGTAGTCCAAAATACCTGGAAGGCTTGGGTTGAGAAGACTGTCCTGTACGACACTAATGCTGTGATTTAGGGATGGGGAACCCATAGCCCTCCAGATCTTGTACTCCATCAGCCCCAGTTAGCAGGGCTCATGGTCAGGGATGATGGAACAAACGGAGGGCCACAGATCCCCTATGTCTGTTCTGATGGTATGGGCACAATCTCTGGGTGAAGACCTGGCACCCTTTGCTACAAAACGTTCCATATGGAGCCCTCCCAATCAAAGGAGATCTTTAAAATGCACTTGATTAAGTGTGTGTGTTCAGCTTGCATGCAGAGCAGGGTATTTTCTGCCGTGATCCCCCAAAGTGTGGAACAGTTTGTCCAGGGTGACATTGCAGACTGTTTATTTTTAGTCAGGCACTTCAGAAGTGAAAAAAATATGAGCTTTTTTGTGATGTGTTCTGCAGCACTTATATCAATTAGCTGGCTTGCTTATGCTGGATTTTAAAATACTGTAACAAAATATTGCATTGTTGTGGAGTACCGTCATTCAGGGTTCTAGCCTGCCAGCCATGCCCTTTTCCAGAAGACTCCATTGTATTAGTTCCCCACCTGGTTTTCGCCACATCCACCCACCCACCGACAGCCAGTCAGCATTCAATAGCCACTGAACATTATCAGTGTGCATTCAATTGTAGCTTTTATTGCGTTAGTTTTCCTGGTTGTAATGCTAGTACTTCTGTCTCTATTTCTTACATTCTGTTCACACTGCAGGGCATAGCGTATTAACAGAATTAAGTGATGCCCTGTCATTCATTCATGATCAGGTGCTGGGAACCTCCATTTTAAGGACTCCTTTGGAGTAACTGACCTTTGTCATCCTTTTGGTACCTTTGATATTTCAATCGTCCACAGAAAAGAGTTTTGGCTTTTTGTTGTGTTTTCAATCAAGTTTTCTCAGCGATGGTTATCAACGCATCCTATGCACCTTCTAACAATCCAATCCAGCCGTCAGTCTTTATTTATCAGTTTTATTTATTTGCAATGGATATATACTTGCCCAGTAACAAAAGGTCACCGGGGCAGTTTACAGCAAAAGTTAAAATCGCACAAATAAAACGTAAACATCAAATCTGAAACAGAATAAGCAGCGGCAGAATGAAACAAAAGTAAAGCCAGCAACAGGGAATATCAGTAGTGGAAAACAAAATACCGTATTTTTTGCTCTATAAGACTCACTTTTTCCCTCCTAAAAAGTAAGGGGAAATGTGTGTGCGTCTTACGGAGTGAATGCAGGCTGCGCAGCTATCCCAGAAGCCAGAACAGCAAGAGGGATTGCTGCTTTCACTGCACAGCGATCCCTCTTGCTGTTCTGGCTTCTGATATTCAGACTATTTTTTTTCTTGTTTTCCTCCTCCAAAAACTTGTGGTCTGGTGCGCCTTATAGAGCGAAAAATATGGTAATCTTAAAAAAATAAAAATAAATAAATACTCAGCTTTTTTAAAGACTGAAAGACCTGGGGAAATTAAAAAGTTCTCCACCTGGTGCCAAAGAGATACAATTCAGGGGCCAAGCCACCCTCTCTGGGGAGAGCATTCCAAGAGTGAGCTACTCCAGCAAAGGAGTCCCTTCTGCTAGCAGCCAATCCTCATTCCTTAGGAAGATGCAGAAAAATTGCTCCTGGCTCCCAGCCTCCTGTTTCTAGTGATTCTCACTCTTTACACCACTCATTTGCACTCACAGCCAGAGTGATTACAGACTGCAGGGGAGAGGGGAGGTGGTGTTTTCCCCCTCACACCACACCCCCTTTTGGGGGGGGGATGAAATGAAGGTCAAATCTGTGCTAGGCTGTGTACAGAGCATCATTTCCAAAAGCTTGAGGGTGGGGTAAGGAAGCTGTAGTTGCCTGCAATTTAAAAACGGAACGGAACCCGGATCATCTGCCCATTTGAATAAAGAGACAATAGTTCCCGCAGATGGATTAACACAAAGAACCTTGGCATTATATGGTGTTCAGGTTCTTCCGCCGCATGCATTATCGAGGGCAAGAATTCAGAAACAGGATTCAGGATCCTGTTACTATTCTCCATTTTGGCCTAAATAATTCTCACTTACCATCTGTCTCTTATTTACCAGGGACAGTCCCTATTTTATGGCATCCATCTTTGACAAAACAGGCTCCCTGTTTGCCTTTTGGAGAGACGCTGAGGTGTCTTTTTAAAGCATGGGTAGGCAAACTAAGGCCTGAGGGCCGGATCCGGCCCAATCGCCTTCTAAATCCGGCCCGTGGATGGTCTGGGAACCAGCGTGTTTTTACATGAGTAGAATGTGTCCTTTTATTTAAAATGCATCTCTGGGTTATTTGTGGGGCATAGAAATTCGTTCATTAATTTTTTTCCAAAATATAGTCCGGCCCACCACAAGGTCTGTGGGACAGTGGACCGGCCCCCTGCTGAAAAAGTTTGCTGACCCCTGTATAAACCATTTATGGTCTACCAGAGCACAGAAGCAACTCACTGAGTAGGGCAGAACTGCTACGCAAGCTTCTCAGGAGGTGGGATACTGTGGAGGAATTGAGGTGGTGGGAAGGCTGAGGTGGGACAGTTCTCTTTAAAACAGGGGGTATGTGGAGAGAGGCTCACCTAGTGCCATGCATACATGCCTTTAGTTTAGGCAGTAGGCAAAAACATTCCTCTTTACCCAGGCCTTTGACCATTAAATAATCTATGGCTTGTTAAAGCTTGGGGGAGGGGGCTGTTGTTATTAAGATGATTTTATTATCATGCTGTCTGTTATTATGGTTTTTATTATGTTTTTATTATTGGTGCTCTGTAATGTGTTTTTAATGTTCTACGCTACCCTGAGATCTTTTGATAAAGGGTGGTATATCAATTGAAAGGGTGGTATGTAAATTGAGCCTCCTGAAGCTGAGGCTCCAATACTTTGGCCACCTCATGAGAAGAGAAGACTCCCTGGAAAAGACCCTGATGTTGTGAAAGATTGAGGGCACAAGGAGAAGGGGATGACAGAGGACGAGATGGCTGGACAGTGTTCTCAAAGCTACCAGCATGAGTTTGACCAAACTGTGGGAGGCAGTGGAAGACAGGAGTGCCTGGCGTGCTCTGGTCCATGGGGTCACAAAGAGTCAGACACGACTAAACAACAACATAAATTAATAATAATGATAATGTGCGTAAGTAAGCAAATACTTGCACAGGTACCCACAATGGACCTCAGGTTTTATGGGACTTTCATTGGGCAGGGAAGTCATAATGGGGGGGGGGGGAGAACAGCAGCACCCACTAGTGTGGATGGGAAACATTGAGATAGGTTCCTTACCAGCCCTACAGGCAGCTGCGTTGCTTTGCAAAACCGAGCAGTTCCCCTCTCATCTATGTCCTTTTCATCCTTTGCCCTCCCCTGGCTGAGCAGGAACGATGGAAACCATTTGCAGTGACCAGAGAGCACTGTTGGGAGTAGGGTAACAACTCAAGCAGGCCTCTGTTGCAACCCTGCCTGTCATGTAAAGACTGCTTTGAGAACACCCAAGTTCACTGTAGCCAGCCCAGGTACCTGTCTCATGAAGCAACAGAAGGAAGGAGGCGCATGTCTTTTCAGTGGTACCAAATCCTTCTAAAACTGGGTGCTTCCTGTCTCCTAAGCTTGAACATTCAGGAGGTAGCCTCTCTTCTGAAATTAATTCATACCACCCCCATTGATCATGACCTCTCTTTCCCTGCCATAACCTTCTCTTAGAGCTCCTGCTCACAAGCTGTCCCTCTTTGCTGCAGAGGTTAGACACTTCTTGTGCATTATCAGAAAACACACCGAGGAAACGGCGTTCGCTGTGTCACTGGGTGGAGCTGGTTGGGGTGAAATGCTGAATTGTTCCATGTAACTGGGAGACTTGCCTTTTATATTCCTTATTAAAGATAATATTTAATAAAAATATAAACAGAAAGCGCTGAAGTGTGGACAAAAGCGCACATGGAAAAATCAGATCTCTGCAACCTGTGTGCATGTTCTAATGTGTGGCCTTCTCTCCTTTGACTGGGTTCCTGCTTCATGCTGCTGGCAATTCAAACGGCAACACCTCTGTGCAACATCACTTGCATTTCTAACAGAACGTGAAAGCGTGCAACTCAGCTGGCTGAAGATCTTATATTAAAATCAAATGTGTTTTGCAGTTTGAACCTATGCAGTCACTAGTTCAGTGGAGCTTCCGCCTTCAGTAACTATGCACAGGTTTGCAGTCATGCCATGTGACGGATCGGGTCTCTTCACTCAAGCTCCATTACCCTAACTAACCATTGCACCACATTTACCGGCTCACTATTCAATGATTGTCTGCAGATCCTTAAAAAAAAGTGTATTCTGTATGTATAACAGCTCTTTGGGGAGTATATCTGTCTGTCTGTCTGTCTATCTATCATCTATCTGTCTATATCTATCTACTGTATCTATCTATCTATCTATCTATCTATCTATCTATCTACTATCTATCTATCTATCTATCTATCTATCTATCTATCTATCTATCTATCATCTATCTATCTATCATCTATCTATCATCTATCATCTATCTATCTATCTATCTATCTATCTATCTATCTATCTATCTATCTATCATCTATCTATCTATCTATCTAATCTATCTCTATCATCTATCTATCATCTATCATCTATCATCTCTCTCTATCTATCTATCTATCATCTATCTATCTATCTATCTATCTATCATCTATATCTATCTATCTATCATCTATCTATCTATCATGAATCAACACAGCAGCCTGCCTTTTTGGACACTTTCTGTGGGTGCGGATATGGAGTCTCCCTGGGAGTGTAGTCTGCTCTTCAGAATTTACCTGTGCTGTGCTCTAGCGTTCTTCAGGTATCAGCCTTTCGCTTAGATCTCTAGACCGTGGGTCAGCAACTAAGGTCTGCGGGCCAGATCAGGCCCAATTGCCTTCTGGATCTGGCCCACAGACGGTCTGGGAATCGCCGGCGCGTGTGTTTTTCCCCTCTCCCTCCCATGGCGCCGCCTCCTCCTCCCTCCCACCTCCTGGCTTCTCCCCGCCCTGCCTAGAGGAGGAAGGGGGCTGGGCTTTGTTGGTGCCAGCTGCAGCAGCAGTGCTCAAGCGGCCGCCATTTTAAGCTGCCCCTCTCTGGAGCCCTTTCATGCGCCGCTCATCGTCCCACCGCCACCGCCAGCCCCTGCCACTTTCAAGATACAGGTAAGCAGCCACCGGGGCTCATGGTGCTCTTGCATCATTATTTTTTCCCCCAAAATATTCTGGCCCCCCACAAGGTCTACAGTGGACTGGCCCCCTGCTGAAAAAATCTGCTGACCCCTGCTCTAGACCTTAAATATATTAGCAAGGGGCAGATGTATCTTGACCCTTGTAACCATGCATGTAAAAATGCAAATACACACACTCACCAAATGCTGGCACGCTGCTTCCCTTCTCTTCTTCCCTGTAAACACCTGTCCAAATAATAAATGTTGCTAAACACGTTTGATTTACTGCAGTTTTATAAGTACAGTCAGATCCTTTGTGAGATTAGATGTTTTAATAAACATTGTTAAGTTGCACTGTTGATTTAAATGAACTTTTATAGTCAGCTTACAGCACACCTTGCTTCAGATATTGCTCGGGCTGGGCCAAAGGATCGACTCTGGCTCCCAGTATGTTTCCAAGCACAATTCAAAGTGTTGGTGCTGACCTTTAAAGCCCTGAAGGGGCGTCTCCACCTCCGTCGTTCAGCCCGGACACTGAGATCCAGCTCCGAGGGCCTTCTGGCGGTTCCCTCACTGTGAGAAGTGAAACTACAGGGAACCAGGCAGAGGGCCTTCTCAGCAGTGGCACCCTCCCTACAGAACACCCTCCAGTCAAGGAAATAAAGAAATACACAACTTTTAGAAGACATATGAAGGCAGCCCTATGTTTTTATATGTGTTGGAGTGGCTGGGGCAACCCAGCCAGATTGGGGGTGGGGTAATAAATATTAAAATAATTGTTGTTATTAACACAGAGTACATGAACAGGACTTATGCTGGCAGAGAGGAGCAGCATTACAGATACTTGGTGTGAGAATAGTATTATAGATACATTTTGAACTCATTCTCAGTGTACAGTATGTAGCCGAAACAGCACCATCCACAACACAAGAGAGGGCTGTTGGTTGTCTTGGGGAAACCCTACAACAGGCACCCCCAAACTTGGCCCTCCAGATGTTTTGGGACTACAACTCCCATCATCCCTAGCTAACAGGACCAGTGGTCAGGGTGGTGGGCCTCCAAAACAGCTGGAGGGCTGAGTTTGGGGGGGCCTGCCCTACAGTTTGCAGAACAACGTCATTTTAGTGGGAAGAATCTTAAGAGGCAATCATTCCGCCGTCCTTGGAAAAACAAGGGCTGATGATCCATAGTGGCCGTGGGCAGGAAGACCATGGCTGACCGCTGGGATAGAGTAGCTGAAAACCAGGGGGAAGAGGGAATGGAATATCATGGAAGGAGACATTCAGTAGCTGTTTGGAACTCCATGCTGCAAAATTTTATTGCAGGTTACACTTGTGCACATCCCTGCTTTCATCCCCAAACGATTGAAGGATATGTCTTTGGCATCACCAGCAAAGTTGCACATGTGAAAGGCCCAACACCGGTCATGGGTATGTGTGCATGTGTGCACACATTACAAAGGGAATGCACCCACACCCCCGACTGCGCGCCTTGGCTGGCAGATATTTCAAGCAACGGAACAGATGAAATCTCTTACGGAGCACAGATGTCGTTTTCTGGCACGGCGTCTTTCAGCGGTAAAACAGCTTAGGAAAGCACCGCATGCATTTGAAGAAATTCAGGATTGTGAAGTGGGAGGTAATCAGCAAGGTGCCCCAAGGATTCTCACCGGGGAATGGATTATTTGTGAGCATTTTGTTTACTAATATAAAAAGGGGTGGGGGGAGGCGGGAGATGAAATTGCGTGGAAAGGAGAGGGCTGTCCAGGTCAGATCGCAAAGAGTGCCAACAGGTCTGTGGAAAAACAAAAGTGGGTAACCCAGTGGCAAATGGGACTTGGTGTTTTTGTGCATAGTAAGGTGAGATGGGACGCAGGTGGCGCTGTGGTCTAAACCACAGAGCCTAGGGCTTGCCAATCAGAGGGTCGGCGGTTCGAATCCCCGTGATGGGGTGAACTCCCGTTGCTCGGTCCCCTGCTCCTGCCAACCTAGCAGTTGGAAAGCACGCCAGTGCAAGTAGATAAATAGGTACCGATCCGGCGGGAAGGTAAACGACATTTCTGTGCACTGCTCTGTTTCGCCAGAAGCGGCTTAGTCAAGCTGGCCATATGACTTGTACGCCAGCTCCCTCGGCCAATAAAGCAAGATGAGCGCCACAACCCCAGAGTCGGGCACGACTGGACCTAATGGTCAGGGGTACCTTTAAGGTGAGATGGAGGTATAAACCTTTTAAAAAATCCATAGCAGCCAGTTCATGAAACAGAGATTTCAAAAATGATTATAGATCGTTCTCTTAACAGTGCAATCCTACCCATGTCTATTGAGAAGGAAGTCCCATTGTGTTTCATGACTTTCAGAGAAACGTGCGGAAGATTGCGGCCTAAAACCACCAAGCGACCACCACCACACTGGAACAACCAGCTATGTTTTGGGTTTGGCAGGAAGAGAGAGGCTTGGCTTCTTTCATTTCTTTCCAGGGGAACAGATGGGACTGAATAGGAAGCAAAACTCCCTCTAGAGTAAGACAAAAAAAGAAAGGAAAGACTCTCCAGAGATCCGAGGGAATGAAATGCCAAAGAATGACAGAATAAAAGAAAGAAAGGGCCTTGCATAAATTTATCCACACCTTGAATGCATTACGGCAGCCCTGATTGCCCCATTTCCAATACAATACCAAAAAGGGAATACACGTGATAAAAGCAATGAAACAGACCATCACCTCCAGAGCATTACCTATTATACTGGGAGTGGCCCCATCCCAACCCCAATTGGACCTGCATACTCACTACACCCTTAAAGCACAGTCAAAGCATATTCCCCACACCCTCAAAAAGTTCTGGATGCTCTAGTTTGTCAAGGATTTCTTAGAATTGTAACTATTTGAGGGGCGAACCACCTCATCAAGGTGGTTACAAGTGATGCGGAAGCAAAGGAGAGACTGCTGCATGTTGCTCTCATCACAGGTAAAGGTAAAGGGACCCCTGACCGTTAGGTCCAGTCGTGACCGACTCTGGGGTTGCAGCGCTCATCTCGCTTTACTTGCCGAGGGAGCCAGCGTACAACTTCCAGGTCATGTGGCCAGCATGACTAAGCCGCTTTCTGGCGAACCAGAGCAGCGCACAGAAACGCCGTTTACCGATCCCACCGGAGTGGTACCTATTTATCTACTTGCACTTTGACGTGCTTTCAAACTGCTAGGTTGGCAGGAGCAGGGACCAAGCAACAGGAGCTCACCCGTCGCGAGGATTCGAACTGCCGACCTGATCAGCAAGCCCTAGGCTCTGTGGTTTAGACCACAGCGCCACCCGCATCCCAGCTCTCATCATACGTTTCATATAAATTAATTTCACATCAACATCTCTTCTTATTTGCTTTCAGGTGTCTGAACCTTTGACGCCGTTTCACTTCCAAGTTTTCCACGCCACCAGGATTTGTCAGCATGTTTCTTAATAATAATAAAAAATAGAAGGAGGAAGAAAAAGCAGATGGAGGAGAAACAAAGAAGAAATAACGTTTTATTGTTTATTGCTGATCTCCTTCATTGATTGCATCCTTGAGTGATATTTGGGGAAATGACCCAAAATCTGAAACCCCTCCTCCAGGATGATGTTCAGCCCCATGCATGTTTTACTCAGAAGTAAGCTGTGTTCATCAGGGCTCACTCTCACAGCAAGGTAGTGTACATGGCTGCAGCTTTATTCACCTGAGATATTGTAGCCTTGCCTTGCTAGAGGAATAAGCATGTTGGCTGGAGGCATTGGAACAGTTAGGTAATTTTAGACTCTGGATTTACTGGTCTTGCAGAGGGGCCTTCGTTAGATGGTACTGTGTACTGCTTCGCTTACTTGAAAATGTGGTTAGCCACCCATCTATGATTCGGGGTGCTCCTGCTCATTCTGCTGAGTGGGGAGCCAGGACCTCTGTCCCAAATAACTGCCCAAATACCGTTGGTTGCAGGAGGATTCGCTGCATTCAGGTAAATTTACTTGGTTAACAAAATGAATATGATTGTAACAAGACCCCTCAGTGGTTTACTATTTTTTTAAATTATCAATGCGACCTCATATACCTCTGCATTACTTCACAGACCCTCCAAATGTCCCCATTTTCCAGGGACAGTCCCAGATTTACAGATTTGATCCCAGAATGTCCCGCTTTTCCTTAGGATGTCCCTCTTTTGACCGGATAAATGTTGGCGGGAATGGCGTTATGTGACCTCCAAGCCAAGCAGATAAGTAACTATACAACCTTTAGGAGACATCAGAAGGCAGCCCTGTCTAGATAAGTTTTAAAAAAACGTTCAAAATGTTTCATGCAGAGCTTTCCAAACTGTGTGTCACAACACATTAGCGGGTTGGCTGTAGTGTGTAGGTGTGTCACACAATGCTCCCCGCACTCCTCCCAGGGCTGGGAAGGGGTTAGTATAAAGGGGTTTGCTAGTAAAACTGAATTACCATGTCGTAAAATGATCCACGTCTGAAAAGTGTGTCACCATCATGAAAAGTTTGGAAAGTTCTGGTTTAATGTTTTATTATGTATTTATATATGTTGGAAGCTGCCCAGAGTGGCTGGGGCAACCCAGTCAGACGGGCAGGGTATAAATAATAAAATTATTATTATTATTATTATTATTATTATTATTATTATTATTATTATTATTATTATTATTGAATAGCATGTCCCTATTTTCACCAGAGAAATGTTGGAGGGTATGACTTCATTCTCTCTTTAGCATGCCTGTCTCTTCTTAATGTGCATAATGAGGGCCATTGCAAGAGACAAGTCCCAATTTACGAATGCAGCACCCACTGCTGCTTTAAGCATCAGGACAAAGCCATTTCCGACCCTGGGGAGGAGAGGGGGTTGCGGTCTAGCCCCTCCCCCCCAGGCGCGGGGGCTGTCCTTGGCCCCCGCGAGAATTGGGGGAATCCCTGGGCGTGCCCGCGACCCTGGCCGCCTATCGGCAGGCCGGGGGGAGGCGTGGCTTAACGTATTTTAAGCCGGGCATGCCCAGGGTCCGCCCTCTTCACTCCCGACCAGCTGAGAGGTTTTCCACGTGGAGCTATCTTGGAAGAGGCTTGCCGGCAGGGAAGTTTACCTTTCGTTATTCCTTTCTCCTCTAGGAGTGTGCGCGGCTTAATTTGCCTTTATTGCGCTGCTCTCTTCATAATTGGGTACTTTGGACGAATTTAATTGATTGGGGTGCCTGGGGGGTGACTGCATAGCCATTCGTCGTTAATTCCGCTGGTGCGTTGCTTTTTGGTGTGTGTGTTTATTGTTCCTGTGGTCGGCGGAGGTGCTTCAGAATTTCCTCATCCCTCCTCCTCTGCTTCTCCCCCTCTCTCCCCGTGGTTTGAACGCTCTTTAATCTTCCTGATTTTACACGGTCTCCGTTCTGTCCCCTTGTTTCTCCCCTCTCCCCAGCAAAAGAAAAAACAGGTCCTGGGTTCGGGGGTTTCCCTAGTAGGAGCTAGGTGTTGGTTACAGGTTTGAAGGTATTGGCGGCGAGCTTTGCTCGAGTGGCGGTAGGCATTGGCTGGGGCTCTATTGTTATGCAAATGGATGGGGGGGAAGGAACGCCATCACCTTCCCCCAGGAAATGGGGTAGTCCGGTAGAGGACTCCGAGGGGCGTTGTCTTGTCCGAAACCTAGCGTGGTAAGGGCCCCCGGCACGCCCCAAGCGGTGACACCCGTGGGATCCTAGTTGGCGTACTTCAACAGGCCCTCCCACGGTTCGTGTTAACCCTTCCCGGTCATCATGCCGGGTAGCGGATAGGAGCCAATGCCTAGAGCCAATACCTTCAATTCTCTAATCAATAAAGTTGTGGCCATTTCATGCCCATTAAACTTAAACATCGTGTCCTGTGTCTTTCTTTCTGGGGGGAGGGGTTTTGACACGCAAAGCCATTTCCGACCCTGGGGAGGAGAGGGGGTTGCGGTCTAGCCCCTCCCCCCCAGGCGCGGGGGCTGTCCTTGGCCCCCGCGAGAATTGGGGGAATCCCTGGGCGTGCCCGCGACCCTGGCCGCCTATCGGCAGGCCGGGGGGAGGCGTGGCTTAACGTATTTTAAGCCGGGCATGCCCAGGGTCCGCCCTCTTCACTCCCGACCAGCTGAGAGGTTTTTTCCCATCCCACCCACCCTTAGATACTTAGGCAGCCGTAGGGCGTCATGACCTTGCTATGGACTTCGGTTGGTCGCCGCAAGGGGCCTGGTAGGAATTTTTCCAAGTTGGCAATCTTTCGGCCGTTTGGTTTTTTCGCCTACCTCATAGCAAACGTCACAACTTTCTCTGTATTGGCGGTTAGGCATTGGCTGGGGCTCTATTGTTATGCAAATGGATGGGGGGGAAGGAACGCCATCACCTTCCCCCAGGAAATGGGGTAGTCCGGTAGAGGACTCCGAGGGGCGTTGTCTTGTCCGAAACCTAGCGTGGTAAGGGCCCCCGGCACGCCCCAAGCGGTGACACCCGTGGGATCCTAGTTGGCGTACTTCAACAGGCCCTCCCACGGTTCGTGTTAACCCTTCCCGGTCATCATGCCGGGTAGCGGATAGGAGCCAATGCCTAGAGCCAATACCTTCAATTCTCTAATCAATAAAGTTGTGGCCATTTCATGCCCATTAAACTTAAACATCGTGTCCTGTGTCTTTCTTTCTGGGGGGAGGGGTTTTGACACGCAATGATATTTGGGGCAATTCTGTCACCTCTGCCAAAAGCGGCATCATTGAAAGATGTTCAGAATGCCAAATCTGCCTCGCTTAAAGGAACAGGCCGCTCCCCGGCGCTCCCTGTTGTATGGGATACGCACCGCCCCTGCTTCTATCACCCAGCTGTTTTTATCAGCTTTATTATGTGGCTCTGACTGCATCTGTCTGACCTGCAGCTGGAGAGCTACAAAAGGACTTTGTCAGTTTCTTTCAAACACATTGCATAGGCATGTCCCTGTAGGCTTCGGGAGCCAGCTATTGTTCCAAAGGAGGCAGGGAGAGGCTGGTGCGGCCAGTTTTATATGATCGGTTCCAGGCGGAGCATTCTGCACTTACCGTGGGGAATGGAGGTGGGGGGGGCGAGTGGGAAGAGAACATAATAAAGCAGTGAGGTCAAGGCGAATACTTGCTGAACGTCCAAGGTTTCTTAAGATCAGAGGGTGCTTACCGAAACGAGGAGGCTCGCTTGGTTTCGGAGAGGCGGCTGTTATCCTTCTCTAAGAAACAGCTGGTCCCACCATCTGCAAGATGCACACAGCGGCCAGGCATACAAAACGGTGCGCTCGCTGCGTGCAACCAAATGCACCACATACGGGGCAAATGTACAAAAGAGTGTGCAGCACAGACATTTGTAAGCGGGCACCAGACCTATTTATTAGCACCAAGATTCCAGCCGTTGTGATCGGCTGGAGTGTTATGTTGAGAAAGGGCCTGTATATTGCAGGGACCCCACGGCCATTAATGAAGTTCCTCTCTGCCAAAGTCTTTGGCATAATCACTCAGTCCCATTCTGCATTATAACGATGTCTAGCTACGTGCAATTGAAATAAAATGCACATTCTGCTTAGCCCTCCCTCCATCTCCCTACCTCTGCTGGTCAAGCCTCAAGTAGCAGAAATTTTAGGAAAGGGACGGAAATAATATTAATATACAGTAGTACCTCAGGTTAAGTACTTAATTCATTCCAGAGGTCTGTTCTTAACCTGAAACTGTTCTTAACCTGAAGCACCACTTTAGTTAATGGGGCCTCCTGCTGCTGCTGCACCACCAGAGCATGATTTCTCATCCTGAAGCAAAGTTCTTAACCCGAGGTAATATTTCTGGGTTAGCAGAGTCTGTAACCTGAAGCGTATGTAACCTGAAGCGTATGTAACCCGAGGTACCACTGTATGACTAATATTGAATTTGGCTTGCGGAGTTCAGCTCTTGTTAAGGCGGAACCCTGATCTTAAAATATACTTCAGATTAAGGCCAGGGTGTGTGAGGGCAAGGGAGGAAGGTTTCACACAAACAGGTTTATTTCTTTCTTTCTATTTACAGTATTACATTTCTATATCCCACCTTGGGACATGGGTGGCACTGTGGTCTAAACCACTGAGCTTAGGGCTTGCCAATCAGAAGGTCGACGGTTCGAATCCCCGCGACAGGGTGAGCTCCAGCGGCTCTGTCCCTGCTCCTGCTAACCTAGCAGTTCGAAAGCATGTCAAAGTGCAAGTAGATAAATAGGTACCGCTCCGGCGGGAAAGTAAACGGCGTTTCCGTGCGCTGCTCTGGTTCGCCAGAAGGGGCTTAGTCATGCTGGCCACATGACCTGGAAGCTGTACGCTGGCTCCCTCGGCCAATAAAGCGAGATGAGTGCCGCAACCCCAGAGTCATCCACGACTGGACTAACGGTCAGGGGTCCCTTTACCTTTACCTATATCCCACCTTTCCTTCAAGGAGCTCAAGGTACCGTACATGGTTCCTACCGTACATGGTAGCTGAGTCTGAGAGGCAGTGACTGTCCCAAGATCACCCAAGGAGCTTTGTGTGTCTGAGGGGGGATTTGAACTCGGGTCTCCCAGGTTTTAGTCCAATGCTCTAACCGTTACACTGCGCTGGAAGCCTAACATCTCACAATATTTCCCAGGAAGTATCCGCCCCTAAATAACTAGGTAAGGATCTTGGCACACAGAGCTGATTAACCATGGGATTGGCAGCCTGTCTCTCAGTGCATTGTTCTGGGAAGTTATAGCACTTAAAATAAAAATAAATAAATCCCAGCTGTCACTCAAGTTAGTATACAACCAAATACCCTTAATTTAACTACTGTCTTCAAGATCAAACTAGAATAGCACAGAATTTGGCCCATCTTGTCCAATCCTGATTTCTTTGCCTCTCAGCTAACCATCAGTGTGGGCTTGACACACATTCACTAACTCCCCAATACCCCACCAACCTTCCTGGGTCCCCCCTCCACACAAATTATTTCTACTGTCTCTGGCTGACCCCCCTCATGGGTGCTTCCTGCTAGGAAGCTTTTGCAGTGTGCACTGTCTCTCCCCCCCCCCCCATTTGAATAAGTGTTGCATCCAAAACCATCCCTCTTGGTACCTGAACTCCGTTTGTGGTCACGCTATTCAGATTTCAGATCTGGAAGCTAAATAGTGCTTTTGTGGCTCTGCCTGGCACTTCTCCAAAGCTGAATGTAGAGACCTAGTATTTACGCCATTCATGGCAGAGGAAATATGACAGTTTGAGGAGAGGGGCTTAGGA
Organism: Podarcis melisellensis; assembly: GCF_964234715.1. Classification (NCBI taxonomy): domain Eukaryota; kingdom Metazoa; phylum Chordata; class Lepidosauria; order Squamata; family Lacertidae; genus Podarcis; species Podarcis melisellensis. Next base: position 27,363,861 of record NC_138529.1, on the reverse strand, counting down.
GGCAGCTCACAAAAGTGTCTTTAATAAACTTGGGCTTAATGCCATTATCCCCGGAGGGTCCAAAAATCACAGGGTTGGTTTAACAATCACAAGAGTTCAAGCATACCTTGGGTTCTGTGTCTGCGCTCTCTGGTTTCCCAGTTCTTGAGGTCATGTTGCAATTATCCCCAAATGGACTGTGAAGTCAGGAGGGTTGGAAACTTCCTTTTTCTAAAAAAAATCCACCTTTATCCGGCTTTTCTTTCCCAAGCTTGCAAAGAAGTGGCAGGCTTGGGAGCAATTGCTAGTTGCCTTTCCATATTTCCAGCACATACAAAGCAAATTAGAATGAGAGCAAGCCATGGGCTAACTTTAAGCAGTTAGGGTTACCAACTTCCTCCGTCCTCCATGCAGACCTCTGATCAATTCACCTCCTCCCTGACAATGAGGGTGGCTGCAAAATAGGGGAGGCTGCAGCTGTGGTGACCCAACAAAACACAGCAGCTTGTCTGTTGAGTACAGATGCTGGAAGCAAAGAGTCAATTCAAAACCTGGGCAGTTGTGAAAAATCCCAAGGTGGTGACTTTGGCCAAGCCATTCTTCAGTTGCTTGCAGACTGTCACTGTTCAGCAAGAGGGATCGGAATGCTTACCAGACATTTAAGTCTGCACAGTCAAAATGGAGCATACACACCCTCCACCGCCCTGAGAAAACATCTAAACCAAATTTTATTGTATTCTTTGGGGCTGCAAAGATGCTGGCATTGGGGAAACGGCTCTGTGGTTCTGCCCCACCACACTGGCCACTGTGAGACTTTCTCCAAAAGGGCACAAGAAAGGCCAGTGCTTATTACCAGAGATATTAAGCTGACCCTTCAGAGACCGCATCTGCACTGTTATAACTCTTTGACACTCATCATGGCTTCTCCCAGAGAACCCTGGGAAGTGTAGTCTGTTAAGGATGCTGAGAGTAGTGAAGAGACACCCTGTTCCCCTCACAGACCTAGTCTTCCTGGGGAACTCTGTAAAGTAAAGGTAAAAGGACCCCTGACCATTAGGTCCAGTTGTGGCCAACTCTGGGGTTGCGGTGCTCATCTTGCTTTATTGGCCAAGGGAGCCGGGGTACAGCTTCCAGGTCATGTGACCAGCATGACTAAGCCGCTTCTGGCGAACCAAAGCAGCGCACGGAAACACCGTTTACCTTCCCGCTGGAGCGGTACCTATTTATCTTCTTGCACTTTGACGTGCTTTCGAACTGCTAGGTTGGCAGGAGCAGGGGCCCGAGCAACGGGAGCTCACCCCGTCACGGGGATTCGAACCATTGACCTTCTGACTCTCAGCAGCCATAGCAAACTGCAGTTCCCAGGACGCTGCTGCTAATGTGATATTAAACAGTGCTTTAAATGTGAGGTGTGACTACAGAGTCTGCAGTGAGGCAGGGATAGCTCTACCATTAGGTGAGTGAGACAGCATTCTGAGGTACGAAAGGACAGCAAAGTGCTATTTAATTTTATTATTATTCTTTCTTTGAAAAAATGACAGGAAGTAGGAGAGTTCTGCCTCAGATGCCAGTTTAATTTGACTGCCCTTGGGGACTCTGAACCTCGTCTTGAGGAGCAGGAACGAGGCATTTGCCACCCCGCCTCAAGCAGCACCATGCCTTGGGCCAGCTCTCAATATGGTACCCAGGCTGGTTTTGATTATAGCAGGCGCTGGGAACGGATGGCTCTCCAGAATTCTGGGAACTGTAGTTTACCACTCAGAGCTATCATTTCCTCAACAGTTCCCAAAAACCTTTTTTTTTTTTTTGAGAGTGCGAGTCATATGCTCTAAATATATGATGTTGATGTGACCAGAAAAAAACAAACAGGCCTCTCCTTCTCCATCTTCCAGCCATGGATATTTAAGCATCCCTTGCTGCACACTGATATAGATGGAAACTTTGATTCGGCTTGGCACATGTCCAGGCAATCCCCGTTCAAGACCATTGTCTGTAAGTCTGCTTGAGTTGGATTGCTTGCCAGCGGCCAGTTCCTCTCTCCTTGTCTTTCTTGCCACTGCCCCAACCAATGGGCATGGGAAGGATCTGGGAGGAAGGGGGAAGCAAGAGGTTGCCCAACTTGTGTCTCATTCCTTTCATTAGGTTGCATTGTGTTGTGTGTGTGTGTGTGTGTGTGTCTGTGTTTGCCAAAGTGATAGAGGAGTAGGCAAAGCGACTTGTACCCCTTTGTCCTATCTGCTCCATTCATTCCTTCAAATTATTGTTTTTATTTTATCACATCCTTCCTCCAAAGAGCTCAAGGCAACAGACACACTTCTCTTCCACCAACCTCTCCCCGCAGACCCCAGCGATTTTACCTTCACACAGCATAAGAAACTGTGTGAACAAGCCAACACAGAATAACACAGCATAACAAACTGTGTTGGCTGAGTTGAAAGGCACCATTTGGCCCAAGGTCATCCAGATTCAATCCATGCTGGTTGGACATCCATAGTTCAAAGTGGGTGGGAGAAGTGGGTCCCGGCCAATTGCTCAGGCCCCTTCCTGTTACCATTTTATAAAATCCCCACTTATAAAATCTCATTCTGGGAGCTAACCCAGGTTAGCCTCAAATTCAGTGTGTGCTCACGGCGAGCTCCAAAGGCAGAGGTTGATGGAAAGAAGACAGACAGAAGATCCAGTGCAGTTAGGAGAGTTCAGATTGGGCATCTTGGAGGTCTGGCGCACTGGTTCAGGACCGCACAGCCCAGGCTATACTGATAAACAGGAGAGGAGTGCATTATTAATCACGATCATCATTATTTTCCAACCTCTAAGTGCAGAGATTCTCACTTTAGCTCGCAATACCAGATGCACATACCACAGGTCTCCACAGGGAGCTTCTGTGTGTTTTTTCCTCCATCATTAACATTCAGACTTAAATCATCTCAAATAAACTGACACACACTAAGTGGTATTACTGTAGTGCTAAAATGAGCAAATCAGTTGACTTTGTGAATATCTGCTGACAAAATATGTTAAATTTTACTTTCATCACAAGAATAATCAATTTTTAATTTGTTTAAAATCGCGTTTGTGGGCCTACACTACAGGCAGCTGCAGAGTTCTCGATTTCTGCCTTTCACTCTGCAAAAACACAGCCTAATCTGGCCACCTGGTAGAAGCATTGCCCACAAAGGAGGTTTCCTCGGTGTGAACAGTGCAAGGCTTGGTCACCTCAAGGTACACTGCAGCCTGGCAATAACATGAATAAATCAAGGGACGCAAGCACAGAGGGCACCAGAAATTCCGCTTAAGATGTTCAGGAAGCAACATCATCACCTCTGCCTTTGTAGCATCACCGAGCGTCCAGAATAAGAGCCCAAATCAGAACAGCAGGTGAGAACAAGGGTGAACAAGAGGCATAGAAAAAGAGAACTTGCCCTCTGTACATTAAAGGGCCATTTAAATGAAAGGTGGAGATTGTGAAGCAAAAACCATTTAGCCATGCGGATTTCCACATGACCCACTTCCCCTGTGTTTGCCAGAATCACATGCCAGTAATTTTCAACCTGGGTAGAAGCTGCATTGACGTGTGACACCCACAAAAGTTAAGGTCAGGTGTAGGTCTTCAGGCTGCTTCCAGATGGGTGGTTCCTAGCACTACTCAGTCATTATATACCCTGACATAGCTCAGTTGGTAGAGCATAAGACTATTAATCTCAAAGTTGTGGGTTCAAGCCCCAAGTTGGGTGAGAGATTCCTCCATTGCAGGGGGTTGGTCTAGATGATCCTTGTGGTCCCTTCCAACTCTATGGTTGTTCCACCCAGAGCAGGGCACAGAATAATATTTAGCATGGATGGGGCCATTTAGAGCTCAGCACAAATACACTAGAACCCTTGTGGTAGGCCCTATTTTATAGTCCCCACCTACTTTTTGGAAGAAGGAAAAAGATGTTTGACTTAGGGTTAAAAGGTTTAGCAATGTAATGCTATAATGTTATTGTTAAAAAACAAATTAAAAAAAGAAGATTTGAAACAAATATCTGCAAATATTCCAGGGTCACAACGTTACCTTTCCAAGGGAGATATTTCAAAGCCAAATTCACATACACGTTTTTAAAATGTGAAATTTTAACCTCAGCGTTTGACATTTAAGTGTTTGGGATGTCTTGCTATAGGCTTGATTGTTTTGATGTCAACAGGTTTCAGATACAAATTTTCACAAGCTGCATGCTATAATTGCCATTGCCAAAGGCTGTAAGGTTTAAAAAAGCAAACAAACAACCAACTCATTACATGTCTACTATCAAATATAACCGTGCATTAAATATTGCTGCCAACCATCACATATGGAACACCCTTTCCACTCTTCTGGGAAACGCTGAGTTCTGGGGAAGCTCCCCACCAATCCTAGGCCCCCTTGTGCCCTAGGCAAAGGAGATGTATTGGTGCCTCTGCAGCCAAGAGAGACCATGGACCAGAAACTCCAATAGTGTACTTTTCATCACCTTCCACGCTCTGCCAGTGACTTCCTCCATGGCCACTGGGATGGGGTCTGCTGTGTTTCTCCTCCTCCATTGTCTTCCTGCCTCCCTCCTTCCTTCTACTCATTGCAGGAGAAGAGTTTGACCAACGCCGCTGATCTTCTACCACGCGTACCAAACATGTTAAGAGTCCAGGCAGTGCTTTCCTTCGGGGGTGGGTGGGAGTTGCCTGTACTCAACATGAAGTTGTAACAGAAAGTGCCACACTTTGAACTGGTGGTTTTCTTCTAGGGGGGGGAAAGGTGCTGTACCCCCAGAAAAAAAAGCACTGCTTCTATCGCATGCCCTCAGTTCTTAGCAAGGGGGAAACTCTGTCCCATGCGAAATGTGTCCTAGAACACACCATAGGAACTTCTGCAAAATAGAGAGAGCAGTTGTTGCATCTGCACCTCCATCACTCACACTGTCTAGGCTGGAAGGCTGCGGTTGGTGGGCAGCAAATCACTGCACAAAGCTGGAGCTGGCACAGATGCCATCGGGGCTGGTTTGATCCTCCCTGCCCCTCCCTGCCCCCAGAGCTCCATGTTTGGGGACTTTCTGCAGGCAACTGCCAAGCAGCTGGTGGGCTCCTTGCTTGGAGGAGTGACTCAGGCATCAATCCACAGGTGGAGAACAGTTTTCAGGGTAGGACAGAGTGCCCCCCAGCCAAGCCCAGAACAAAGTGGGTTTGGTCTGCAGCCTTGGACTAATAATAATAATAATAATAATAATAATAATAATAATAATATTGTATACTGCCCATCTGACTTGGTTGCTCCAGCCACTCTGGGCGTAATAAAGCATTAAATCTTAAAAAGCTTCCCTATACAGTGGTACCTTGGGTTACAGACACTTCAGGTTACAGATGCTTCAGGTTACAGACTCCACTAACCCAGAAATGGGACGCGGGTGGCGCTGTGGTCTAAACCACTGAGCCTCTTGGGCTTGCCGATCAGAAGGTTGGCGGTTCGAATCCCTGCGACGGGGTGAACTCCCATTGTTCGGTCCTAGCTCCTGCCAACCTAGCAGTTCGAAAGCATGTCAAAGTCTCATAGAATCATAGAGTTGGAAGCGAACCTAAGGCTCATCTAGTCCAACCCCCTGCAATGCAGCCATCCCTTATGGGGATCGAACCTGCAACCTTGGCATTATCAGCACCACGCTCCAGCCAGCTGAGCTATCCAGTCCTGCCAGTGTGGGAAACAGGACACTGGAGTAGGTAGGCCATTGGTCTAATGCAGCACAGCTCTCTTCCTGTTTGTTGTAATACAGCAGTAGGCAACAGCTATCAATATTGCTGCAGGCTAAATACTTTTCCTTGTCAGCTATCGAATATTGCATTGTCAAATATGGAAGTCAAATATCATTTGACGCCCAATATCAGATATTGTGAGAAAGTTGGAGCACTCAGAAAATCACCTAGAGAATATTCTTGTGTAACACGCAGTACAGAAATTGTTCCCAAAGCTGCCTCCAATATAAAAAATAATGTTACATTGGACTTGTGCCTCAAGGTGAACAGTTCTGTCTTCCTCTCTGAACAGCCAGAGATATGCAATACACATGCCTGTGTGGTGTAGAGCTCAGAGTGCTGGTCTAGGACCTGGGAGACGAGGGTTCGAATCCTGAATAGCCCATGAACCCCGCCAGGTGATTTTGAACTAGCTGCTGTTGAGCTAGCAGCCTAACCTACCTCACAGGGTTGTTGTGGGTATAAACTGGGGAGGAGGAAAACTATCTATGCCGTCTTGAGCTCCTTGGAAGAACCGTGGGATAGAAACATAAAAAAAAAATACACATTGGCTTGTTATATCGGAAGTACTACACTGTGCTACCTCTGGTTACAGATGCTTCAGGTTACAGACTCTGCTAACCCAGAAATAGTACCTTGGGTTAAGAACTTTACCTCAGGATGAGAACAGAAATCGTGCGACGGCAGCGGGAGCCCCCTTAACTAAAGTGGTACCTCAGGTTAAGAACAGTTTCAGGTTAAGAACGGACCTCCAGAACAAATTAAGTTCTTAACCCGAGGTACCACTGTATGATGCAAATGTTTCGGGAACCCCAAGGAAGGCATGTTTTTTGTGGTTTCATCATTCCTTGACTGCGGGCAATTCCTTTAATTGTTACATAAGCTTCGTAGGCTGAACCGCCCTGGGAAAGCAATTCCCATTTTTAAGTGGCACAGTTCTCTTAACAAACTTTGTTTGTCCCACAGCACAGGAAATACAAAACCGGCATCAGAGCATCCTTATTATTCCCTTGGACCAACACATGAGAGAAATTAGTTCCTGGCTTCTTCTCCATAATGGGACCCACAGATTTAGGCTAGCCTTGAAAGCCAGTCAAAATCCTCCTCCTCCTCAAACAGGCCTGGGCTGAGGTCATGCTGAGTTTTGTAGTTCAAATCCAGAATGCAGGCACTTGCGGTACCTCCAACGCACAGCACTAGGTGAGCTATGATCTCCCCAGTGTCTTCTTTAGCTCCAAGCGGAGGAAGGAGGCTGGAGCTCATCACGCATTCTGGACAATGGTGAGCAAATCTGCTGACCCCCATTTTCAGTCAGTGTTCGAAAACAAAGCAGAAAATATGGAACATGATGATACATGTAGAACCAGCTGTTAGTTTGGCAAACTTTAAAACGAAAGAGTGGGAGACGAGGGCTGAGGCGAAGTAGGGGGGGAGCCCTCTTGAAACGCATATGCTCCCACTTCGGGGTGGGGGTGCGCTACAAAAACATTCACTCATTCGGACTGCAGGAAACTCTTTATTTGCTCCTGTGATGCCATTGTTACGGTTGCCATACTTCAAGAAGTAAAACTCCTGACACCTGCAAAGTTGTCGAGCTTTTCTTCAGAAGACCCCAAAATCACTGAGCTTTATTTTTAGGAAACCACCAAATTTGAGCTTTGTTTGGTGAGGGGAACCTTCCCCCCAAATAGTTGTCATACATCTGGGTTTCCCCTGACATTAGGCGAAATTCCCTCGACACCATTTTTATACCCGAAAACCAGGGCATCTCAGGAATTTTCCTGATGCATGATGTACGTGTAAGACAAACTTGGTTTGTATGTGGAGCAGGAATTTATCAATTCCTCCTTCCCCTGCCCTGCAGCCTTCCTATGTCCCCCTGTATCTGCTCTGGAGGGTCCCCTATAAATTTAATAAATAAAATAAAATATAGGCGCCAGGCGAAAACGTTCCCCTTCGATCAGGTTTTTGGCTGATTATTAACCAACAGCCCTTTAAATGTGGCTGTTGTATGGGGAGGGATTTTGATGTTTTGGTTTAATTATTTACTTGTGTTTTATCTTGTATTTTATTCAGTGAACCGCCTTGAGATCTTTTGATGAAGGGCGGTATATTAATTAATTAAATAAACAAGCCAATTTAGTGGGGGTGGGGAGGCTGCAGAGGGGAGGGGGAAAGATGGCCAAAAATAGCATCCCCCTCTTGCCTTGTCCCATGCTGTTGACAGAAGTCTTACACCAGCTGAGCAAAATCACAAGCTACAACCCATAGCCCTGACTGGCTCCAAAGGAGGATGGACGTCTTCCTGCTCTTTATGTGATTCCTGATTTGCTGGGATTGTATCAGGAAAAGCCTACATTTAAAACAAAACAAAAAACAGTGCCATAACAGCAGCTGCATCCCTTAAAGAGCATCTCCACCTCCATTGTTCAGCCCAGACACTGAGATCCAGCTGTGAGGGGCTTCTGGCAGTTCCCTCACTGTGAGAAGTAAAGTTACAGGGAACCAGGCCCAGGGCCTTCTCGGTAGTGGCGCCCACCTCGTGGAACACCTTCCCATCAGATGTCAAAGAGATAAACAACCATACAGCCTTCCGTAGACATCTGAAGGCAGCCCTGTATCAGGAAGTTTTTACTGTCTGATGTGTCGTGTGTTTTTCCCCCTGTTCTGTTGGAAGCCTCCCAGAGTGGCTGAGGCAACTCAGTCAGACAGGCGGGATACAAGTAATAAATCACTGTTATTAAATTATTATTGGGGAAAGAAATTACTGAGGAAGGGAGTGAGCAGTACAGTGGTACCTCAGGTTAAGTACTTAATTCGTTCCGGAGGTGCGTTCTTAACCTGAAACTGTTCTTAACCTGAAGCACCACTTTAGCTAATGGGGCCTGCTGCTGCCGCGCTGCCAGAGCACAATTTATGTTCTCATCCTGAAGCAAAGTTCTTAACCTGAGGTTTTATTTCTCGGTTAGTGGAGTATGTAACCTGAAGCGTATGTAACCTGAGGTACCACTGTACATGTAAAAGGTAAGGTTCACACACACATACACACAACTCCCTTTTGCTCTGATTATTTTCATGGATGAAAATTCAGCATAGGCTTAGGTTTAAAAGCAAGACTTTGTTCAGTTGATTCCACGCTGTCTGGCCTTGATGGAAAGATCAGATTACTCAAGGCCCCAGAAATAACTGGGGTAGGGAGAGAGATCAGCAAGAAGCATAAAAGATTCCAAGGAAACTCACCCTCACTATCTGTTGTTTACTAGAGGTCAGGGTTAAGGTGACCTGAACAGAGTATCATTTTATATATTCCTGTACGCATACCACCACCATCAAATCTGGAAACCAAACCCTTCTTTCGGAGGCAGATGGAAGATTTCAAGTATTTAGCGACTTCCTGGCTTGTGTGGAGAAGAAAACCATGGACAGCATCCTATTAAGGACCCAGAACTACAAAACCAGCTGCTTTGGACTTCCTATGTACAGTAATGATATGTCTTGAAAGAAGCTCCACAGCCTCATTGCCGGGCTTGTGTTTGTAGGGCTGTGCTGTGCTGTGTGTGTGTGTGCGTGTGTATAGGACACCACCTGTACTGCACCCCAGACAGAAATCCAACAGGTGTGGATTTTCCTGGCAGGGAAACGCAGTAACGGGCGAAGCTTTTTTTTTTTTTGCACCAAGATCCCTGCCTGCCATGCAGCTGTTTTCAGGTTCAGAGTCCCCGCCAAGAAAGGTGGCCGTGGCTCCTTGCTCGATTTAAACCCACTCGCCAGTTAATTCGATAAAGGGCGCTCGGCGGATTGGGAGGGAGAACGACATCTGCAAATTATATTCGCAATACAGTATAGGCTGGGCTGCTGCCGCTGCGTCTGAGAGACCCGGAGAGCTGCCTCCCTTTTCTCCGCTCTGCTACAACTTGCTTACACATCGCGCGTATCCATGCGGGCAAATCGCCTACACAGCATCGCGCGGGGGGCTGGGAGGGGGCGGGCACCGACTCTGCCCGCTCCCGCACCGCGGACCGTGCGCACGGCGCTTGCTAATGGGGGTTTAGGCTGGTTATCTGCGCCTGGACAAACCCTCCCGCCTCTGAGCAAGGCAGCGGCCAGGTTCTCACGAGAGCTCTCGGTGGAGCGGAGAGACGTGTCCCGCTTCTCCCTCCCTCGCTGCCCGACCCGTCCAAGCAGGCAAGGGAGGAGCCCGCCCGCCCGCCCGCCTCCCCCGCGCCCGGATCTGGCCGCCCCCTCGGGGGGCATCCCGCGCTGCAAGGTCTCTGCGCCTTTAAATATCCCCAGCCACGGCTAAGCAGGCACCTTCTCCAAACATTTAGGCCCATTAACATTGTTAAGCAGTGAGTTAGGGAGTGTCAGAAATGTGCTATTTTCACACGCAGGCTGATTGATGAAGGGCGACGCGCGCAGGGCCCCGGGTTGGCAGCGAGACAGGCTTGAACAATGAGGGGGCCCCCAGCCAGCCAATAAATACCAGCCTCTAATCTCATTCCCCCCACGTGGGGACGGACAGGCAGCCCGGCCGGCGCAGCCATTGGGCGGCTGGCAGCCAACCAGAGGGTGCCAAAAAGAAGCTTCGCGCTCCCGTTGGCTAGACGAGTCCCCTTTTGTTCTCGCCACCTCGGCGGGGGTTTAACCCTTCCTTCTCCCTTCCCCCCCTCCCCTTGCCGAAAAGGGGGCCGGAAAGCTAAAGAGGCGGAGGAGGCGCCAGCTTGCATCGCAGCGCGGGAGAGGCTGCAAGGAGACGGGCAGGGAGAGGGGTGGCTCGCTTCTGTAGGGCGCGACTAGCCTCGGGATAAGGATCGTGGCGGGCATCACGTTTCGCTATCCACCCACCCCGCTCCCCACGCGCGTTTCCACCAGCGCTGTGCAGGGTGGCTCCAGTGTGGCTCCCAGCGCTCTGTGTGGCGCAAGCAAATCTGTTTTGCATGCAAAAGGTCCCAGGTAACCAGATTCAATCCCCCAAAGTTTGCAGCTAGGGCAAGCCCCGTTTTCTGAAACCCTGAAGAGTCGCTGCCGGTCAAGGTAGACTGTACTGAGCTAGAGGGGATCTACAGTATGATTGGGTATAAGGCAGCTTCTTAGGGTCCGGATGCCCTTTTGGAAGTCTCTCCACACATGCACCCCGCCCCATCTTCCTCTTCTGCTGCAAAGGGACGAGTGTCGTGGCACTACGAAACGAAGGGAGCGTTAGCCAAAGAGGAACCCCGCCCCAAGGCAAAAAGCAGAGGTAGGGCCACGTCCCGCGGCCCTCAAACAAGCCCTGGGGGTGAACAAGGAGCAGGAGGTCTGGGTGGTCGGAACAAGCCCTTGTAGGCCTGCAAGTGGAAACCGTCGAACCAGGTCAATAGATATAACTCCACGCGCCCCGCGGCACAAAATCGTCTTACCCGGACTCGTGATGCTTCCACGCGCGAGGCGACCAAAGAGCACATGCGCCAAGCTCGTTACCCACCCAATTCGCTAACACGCCGAAGCTTATTGCGCGCTTATTCCGGAGTAAATCACCTCGATGACAACGGGATCATTTGTGGATGCACCCGAAGATGCTAATGCTCTTCAAATTGCTGGGGACCATGATTTGTGTGTGAGTGAGAGAGATTCTAGCGCTGCAACCAGATTTGGAAAATAGAAACTACCCCCCCCCCCAAAAAAAAACCCCGAAGGGACGGAGGCGACAATGTGCGGTCGTGCAATGCAACAACCCCGGAGTACCGTACCCCAAATCTTTTAACAGGCCGGTTTCAGTCCTGCTTCCCGCCACTGGGTGGCAGTACACCTAGACGGCCATGCTCCTGCTAGTAGAGAGGTGGTCCGGGCTGGAGGGCTAAACCATTTGGGAGGTGAATGTGTGACCCACTTCCTGGAGGAAGAAGGTGCAGGCATGCGTTGGATCCACGTGGGCCAGGTGAGCTGGAAGGGTACCAGACGGCTCAGTCCAGTGGACCAGACGCTGAAGGAGGATGTTCCGCTTTCAACGCATCCACGCCACTCTCTGCAGGTTTCTAACCTGTCCGCCTCAAACCACATAATTTCTTCTCTTGAGGCTCTTCATTCCCTCCTCCCCCATCCTTTTCTCAGCATTTCTCCCATAGATAAAGTTGCTGTTTCCCTTGAACCTCCTAAAGTTCTCCAATAGACTCTCTGTGATGAAGTTGGCACATAATTTATGGGGAATCAGACGAGGGCTGGAGAGGCCAAGGAAATGCCTTCAGACCCCCCCAGCTTCCATAAGCCACACAAAGTCTTCCCTCCACCTCATGGGGGGAAAGCAACACAGTTATTCTCCCACCCCACCCAATACGTAGCAGCATCTCAGACCTCAAGCGGACCATATACCATGCTTGTGGAATCTGGCTTGTGAGGTATTGTTTGCTAGGTCCCTGAGATCCACCAACTAGAAACAAGTACAGTGGTACTTCAGGTTACATACGCTTCAGGTTACAGATTCCGCTAACCCAGAAATAGTACCTCGGGTTAAGAACTTTGCTTCAGGATGAGAACAGAAATCATGCTCTGGCGGCACGGCAGCGGGAGGCCCCATTAGTTAAAGTGGTGCTTCAGGTTAAGAATGGACCTCCGGAACGAATTAAGTACATAACCAGAGGTACCACTGTATTTTCTCTTAAGGGCTTAGTGGGCCAGGTATACCCTTAGATTTTTACTTTTAAAGTGGGGTGGGTTTGCTCTTGAGTACAAGATCAGCCCGGGATTTTGTTTCCATTACCAGAGCTGAGATCTGAGCCCTTTCACGCAAACCCACCCCCCTACCCTTGAGTTGTCTTCGTTTCAGGAGAGGTGTTTATTTGTTGACACTGCTGAGTAGCTGGAAGCCAGCAAGCCTTTACAGATCTTCCACAAGTCACCCAGAGCTGTACCCCCTTTCTACCTTTTCTCCATCCCTGGTTTAGAGAGACAGCGGCATCCCTCCCATTCTCAAATTCGCACTAGCTGTTGAATAGTTAAGCCTGCCTCCCATGTATCCCGTGATCATCGCTCCCCCCCCATATGCGGTATAGCAGGCTGGCAGGGATTCCTTCCAACACCACGATCTAAGAAGTCACCGACTAAGCAAGTGAACAAGTGAACAATCAAATGCAGCCAATTTGGCTAGAGCTGTGCTGTGAGGGATGCCAATAGAGAAGGGTGGAAAGAAAAGAAAAGAAAAGAATAAAGCTGGCACTGGCAGCTTTTGCTACCACCTGCGTAAGGACCGGACACCCGCTGGCAAATGTCCACTAGCGCTCCACCACCCACCACCCCCGCCTCTCTTCCTTCCCTTGATCCCCAGTTTTATATTCCACAAAGCCCATTGCAACTTACTGATCTGATGACCTGTTCAGTCCAGGGAGTGACTGAAAGGGATGAGAAGGTTGCATAGAGCTGCCCTCTTTACTTTTGCTGGGCTGCAGCATTTGAACCCAGGATCTCTTCCACTCCCCCTCAGTCAATGCACTGTGCAATATTTATCACGGCCGCCTGTGCATGGTCGTACAGATGCATCCCACCCTGGGGATATTAGCCAGGCTGCTGAAGCCCAAACACTCAACCACGTAAGAGAGGGGAACCTGCTGCAGCACTGTGTTGTGCGTTTTCACAGGTCGGTTGCCGCATCTTGACAAAGTAGACTGTTGCCTAGGAAAGATCATTGTACCATCATGTTGCAGCCCGGTACTAAGCATATTTGCACAGACGTTTTCCCCACCCCACCATTCAGCGGGGTTTGCTTTCTAGTAAGTGAGATTGCAGCTTGAGAGTCTCAGACATCGCAGCAGTCCTTGCCTTCTTGCAGTTACCAGGCAAACAAGGCTCTTCTGGAATCAGCTGTTCAAGGACACCTGAGAGAGAGAGAGAACCAATTGTTTCTGCTGGCTTGGGAACATTATGTGTGGCAGTTATTGAGACATTGCGTCAGAGAGCTATTTGGATGTATATACCAGATCACAACCTCTCATTCCTGATTAATGAATCAAATGCATCTACCGTCCTCCAGTTTCCATATCCACACTTAACCCGTTGGACTTAATGGGGTTTACTTCTGAGTAGAAGAGGATTGCCATTGTACTGTAACTGTTTCAAATCCCATTGCACCCATAAGCATGCACGGAGAGACTATGTGCATGTGTGCAAAAGAAAGATGGCGATTCACCCCTTTGTTCTTGTTTAATATACCTAGTCAGATTTGGTTTGGGTTTTTTTGAGGTGATGAAAGTATTATACAGTAAGGGATCTTGAATTCTTTAACACTTGTACATCAAACAGATACCAATCTGGACCACAACTTTTGGTAAAGGGTCCCAAAGGCTTTGCAACCAAATTACGTCCTGATATTCTTATGAAGGGACGTGGGTGGCGCTGTGGTCTAAATAACAGAGCCTAGGGCTTGCCGATCAAGGAGGTCGGTTCGAATCCCCGCAATGGGGTGGGCTCCAGTTGCTCGTTCCCTGCTTCTGCCAACCTAGCAGTTCAAAAGCACGTCAAAGTGCAAGTAGATAAATAGGTACCACTCCAGCGGGAAGGTAAACGGCGTTTCCATGCGCTGCTCTGGTTCGCCAGAAGTGGCTTTGTCATGCTGGCCACATGACCCGGAAGCTGTATGCCAGCTCCCTTGGCCAATAAAGCGAGATGAGCGCCACAACCCCAGAGTCACGACTGGACCTAATGGTCAGGGGTCCCTTTACCTTTATTCTTATGAAGAATTGGGTATGTGAAAATGCAGTAGGTGAAAAATGAATGCCGCTAGTCCTCATGGTTGCAGGCATGAACATTTCTGCTCAGAAATACAGGCTTTTGTAATTGTAGTTAATTAAGCAACACTTCCAAGACTTTCCCCTCCATTTCAGACAAATTGGTTATGGCTTCCTGCTGACCTTTTGCCACCACTGCCTCCTGGTGCCCATCCCTTTTTCCTAGTCTCACCCCGGGCCTTTTCTGAAATCAGAGCAAACTCCCCAAAATTATAATCCAAAGCAAGAATATTTGCAGTGTTCACCTCCTAAATCCAATCAAAATAATTGGGCTTTCTAGCCATTTTTTAAAGCAAAGACCCCTCTGGCTTTGAGCTCCTTAGAGCACAATTTGCCAGCCAGATCTCCATGGCAGCCAGCTGCTAATTTATTACATCTATGTATATTGTGGTTGCCACCTCTTCAAGAGAAAAGAGAGAAAGACCAGTACTCATTTGTATATGTTAATTCAGTTAGTTTTTTTTTAAAAAAAAAACGTATGCAAACTTATTGTCTAACACTGGGGCCAAGCTTTTTGAAAAAACGGGTGGAAATGAGAAGAAAAGAATAGTCAACACAAGCCAGAATAAGACTAGTCACGTGGCAACCCCAATGTACATTTTAAACAGAGCATTACAGTAAGGTGGTGGCCTTAATAACAGAGCCTATAGAAAATATTGTGAAGCCACATCTCAATCTTCCATCCAGTGACAGCAAAAGTGAAGGCTCTGGGCCGTTCCTCGCTATATCGGGCTCGGAGCAAGCTGGAGCGCACAGCTTTCGGAAGACTCCAATCCAAAAGCCCATTTGCCCTCTGTTCCTCCTGTGGCAGACAGAGCACATGTCAGAATTTGTCTGGGAAAGGAGGCAACGGGACTGATGAATTCCCCTGCCAATTCATTCATGCAGGCTGGACACGCCGGTTTTGGCAGTTTTCAGTGCATTTCAAAACAGTGCGTACAGATAGGAGGGAAATTGACAAAGTTCTTTAACCTCTCTCCCAAACACGCTCACCATGCCTTGCACCTTTGCAGAAGGCCTCTGTTGGCTGCAAGGGCTGTGTGAGCTGTGTGAGCCTAAGGAAAAGAAAGCACACACGCACATGTCATTTCCACATACAGAAGCCAGCTGGACTGACGGCTGAATTTTGCTTCAGCATTGCTAACACGATGGAACACCTGGGGGCAGCAGACTCACATATGGGATGCAGGGTTTGCCCGCATGGCCCACACAGCTCTGCCCTCCCAACAGCTTGCTGCCACTCCACCGAATCTGCTGCCTGAAGCAGCTGCCTCACTCTGTCCAATGGTACGACCGGCCCTGATTAGCTGCTTACTATCTGAGCCTCCAAATCCATGGCAGGCTGCTGCCTGACCAGACTTCCCTTTCTTGGGTGCGCAGGAGAATAATGCTTCTATCTGCCCAGTTGGGGGGTCTCCCTCCTGAAGCTTACTATCAGTGCAAGGCTGCAGAAAGCAAGGAAACTTGGTCTCTGTTCAGCTTACAGCATGGTTGCTGTTGTGAGCAGACACGAAACCTGATCTGGGTGTGGCACATGTGGTTCACTGCAACTGCAGCCCAGCTTGTACATGAAGAATCGGAGGCTAATCTGAAGACAAAGAAAAATAGGGTTGCCACACTTCTAGAATTTCCTGGACATAGCCGGAATACTGCAGCAGCAAGCGGAAATCGGCGGAATGCCCAGGAAAATCCGGATGTTGGCAGTGTCGTTTATGCCACTCAGAAATGTCCAATTTCGACTTTTCTTTCTGGATCTTCACTTTTTGAAATATGGCAACCCTAGAAAGGTCCCAAAGAGAAAGGTGTGTTTATAGTCAGCCCATCCCTAGGCAACTTTCCGCTCGCAAGCATTAACTGCCAATCACTGGACTGATTCTCCTTATAGGTAAAAGGTGAAAGGTAAAGGACCCCTGGACGTTAAGTCCAGTCAAAGGCAACTATGGGGTGTGGCACTCATCAGGCCTCAAGAGCCTGCGTTTATCCACAGACCAGCATGACTAAACCGCTTCTGGCGCAACGAGACGCTGTGACGGAAGCCAGAGCGCACGGAAATGCCGTTTACCTTCCCGCCAGAGCGGTACCTATTTATCTACTTGCACTGGCATGCTTTCGAACTGCTAGGTTGGCAGGAGCTGGGACAGAGCAACGGGAGCTCACCACTGACGAGTGGATTTGAACCGACAACCTATTGATCAACAAGCCCAAGAGGCTCAGTGGTCTAAACCCGCATCCCTGTACCCTTTCTGCTTATACCAACCAAACCAAACCAAGCCAAGATGATTCCTTCTAGCTTATCTATACCACTCTTCCCCAACCTGGTGCCCTCCAGACTATTTGGACTACCGCACCCATCAGCCAATGTTGCCAGTGGTCAGGAATGATGGGAGTTGCAATGCCCACAACATCTGGTTGATGTTTTATTGTTTTTAATATTTTGTTGGGAGTCGCCCAGAGTGGCTGGGGCAACCCAGTCAGATGGGTGGCATATATATAAAATAATCATCCTCATCATCTGGAGGGCACCAGGTTGGGGAGTGCTGGTTTATTCCCTGCTCTCCAGTCTTTTCCTAGCCCTACCTGGAATTGCCAGGGGTTGAACCTGAGACCTTTTGCATGCAAAGCAGAGGTAGACCACTAGCCCTCCTCCATGTTTTCATACAACCATTTTTTCTGATTTGCACCCAAATTTACAAACGAGCGCCTGTGGAGATCGTCAGATCCATTTTTCAAACTCAAGCTCCTTTTTTAAAACCATCTGCTTTCTGCTCAACCCAGCCTTCAATTACATTATGTGACTTTACCATGAATGAGGATTAAGAAGCCCTCTTCGGGAGCAGGCCAATGGTCCATCTTGCCCAACGACCTACCCTCACAGTGGGCAACTTGGGCAGCTGCATATTTCTGCATCTACAATTCTATGATTTGATGCTTGTGGGTGAAACCATGAGCAGTAGCAGCTCATGCGCTGAGCAGTGACGCCAGTCCCGGTAGCACTGATTTATCCACAAGGGGATAGACCCAATAAGTTAGGAGCTTTGCGTTTTTGTCAGCCTTTGTCTCCCAGACCAGCACAATTCCAGCCATTATTTTTAATATCCCTGAAAAAGCCACTATCACGATCTTTCAGCACGTTAAATGTCCTCATTCCTCCACGCTGTAGTTCCACAAGGCGTCCCTCCCGATTCTCCTCTTCAGGTTAGGTGAGAGCCTGTCTCAGCTGTGCACATCTCACTACTGCTGCGCACTCTTGCCCAGCGCAACTTGGAGGGGGGAGGGTCTCAGGAGGAGTGACCCAGATCGGTGACTTTGAGGCCCCTTTTGGGAACTCTTGCTTCCTCCCTCAGCGCAGTCGCCGCCTCAGCCCAGTCAGTAGCAGCTGCTGCCCCTCTTTCTGCTCCAGCTTTGTGCGTTAATCACTTCACTCCACAGCCAGTGTATGTTTACCCATTATTAATAAGGCCTGTCATCTCGCTTCTTTCACCCAGGCCACCTCTGTGCCAAGGAGATCTTGGACTTGGGCGTTTTGTTTTCTTCCGTTCTTTAAAGAGACAGCGGCTTCATCTGGCTCTTTCGCGGCATGTGCCCGTACATCTATGAAAATCTTGGCGTTTCTCGAGTTTGGAAGTTGGGGGTTTAGCTGTGGAAGCCATTTCCCTCCCTGTGAAAATATGCTCTTCAGGCCTGAGCCACTCTCCTCTCCTAAACTGCAGCTCTCCTCCTGTCCAGCCTTCCTCTCTCCAACTTCATGACTCTCACAGCTTAGTGGTCCAGTTAGTCCAGTGGTTAGTCAACAGAAATAGACGTTGATAAGAATAAGAATAAGAACCTGCCCATCTGGCTGGGTTTCCCCAGCACACTCTGTTCCACTACTGGAATCCTCCATCCGCTTAGAGGCATTTCTCAAAAGTGTGAGAAAATCCAAGGTTGGAAATCCCACAATCTGCCTCTGCCCCTCCCTGGCAGTAAAAATGCAAATATCATTTATTAAATCGCTAACTGCTTGCCGCCTTTTCATGACACCTAAAACCAGCTGCCTGAGGCAGTCTCCTCACTCTGCTTAGTGGTAGGGCAGACCTTGGAAAAAAACACACAACGAAAAACCTTCTTTTTACCTTCCAGATTCTGGACCTGGGATAGCTCAGTCGGTAGAGCATGAGAAGACTCTGAAACTCAGGGTTTTGGGTTCAAGGTCCACGTTGGGCAAAATATTCCTGCCTTGCAGGGGGTTGGGCTATAGATGACCCTCATGGTCCGCCTTGCAACACTACAATTCCGTGATTGTGTGGCTGAAAAATGATGGCTGGAGCGGACCAGGGCGTCACTAAGCAGTATAAAAGCAATCTTTGTTGTGTACCCTGGAAGCAGCCGGCTGCATAGTGCTGGCCTGAGAAGTTCTGAGCCCTCCTCAATTCCATATTCAGAAGCTTACCAGACTGGCAGCTGAATCTGCCTTCGGCAATGGCAACAGGACAGCGTCCTTGTGGGAATTCCCTTCCACGAGAGCTAGCTGAGGTGGGAAAAAGGCAGCCCACCTGACCATAGGCGCCGACTCCATGGGGCTTGAGGGGGCCCGAGCCCCCTCAAAAATTCGTTTGGGGGGGCTCCGCCCCCCCAATAATCTCCGGCGCCCCTCCAGCAGAGCGCCATCGCCGCCCCTCCCCCAGCCCAAAATGCACAGGGAGGGGCGGGCTGCATGCCTCCTGCCCTCCCTCCCGAGCAAAAGCTCCACCCAATTTCCTTTGGAGCTGATTAATAGGCGCAGCACGCTCTCCCCTATTCGCTCACGAGGAGGCGGCGCCACTTTATTTGCATATTCATGAGCTTATTTATTATTCATGAGCTTTCCCGGGCCCCCCCAATATTTTTTATAAGTCCGCGTCCCTGCACCTGACACACATAGCTCTGTCCTCCAGCTTATCGCCTCTGCTCCACGTCCCTTAGAATCTGTCACCTGAGGCAGCTGCCTTACTCTGCCCGATGGTAGAGCCGGCCTGCAGCTCTGGATCCTTCAGAGCAAGAAGGAAAAGACATACCCTCAGACATTTCTCTGATGAAAATAGACATCCTATTCAATAATCATTATTATAATATTTATACTCCTTCCATCTGACTGGGTTGCCCCAGACACTCTGGGCAGCTTCCAACATATATAAAAACATAATAAAACACAAAACATTAAAAGGTTGTATAGTGACTTATCTCCTTGGCTCAGGGGTCGCATAATTCCATACCGTCCAACATTTCTCCAGTGAAAATAGGGAGGTCTGAAGGAAAAGCGGAACATTCTGGGATCAAATCAGAAACCGGGATGACTTCTGGAAATCTCGCACTGTCCTTAGAAAATAGGGACACTTGGAGGGTCTGGAATCATTCCCCACTTCGACATTCCTCCAGCCCTACTCAGATTGTACAGTTTTAAGGTATTGCTTCAACCTCACCTTCTGTAAGCCTGGTCCCCTAGTACATAGAGTCATGCTGGTCTATTGCGCTTGGAGTTCTGAACTTGGTCACAGGAGACCTTTGCTTTGATGCTGGTTCAACCATGATCTCCCTGTGTGGCCTTCATTGAGCCGGAATATCCCCCAGTCTCAGAGAATACATTACATCACACCTCTTGGAGTTGTAGGCAGGATGGGGAATAAGGTCCTTTTGCATGACAAGACAGTTCCACAGTTTATATTTGCAATCCTATGGGTGGAGGTGAGGGGGAACCTTCACTGAATGCAGAAGATGCCCTCGGGAATGCGCAGCACATGTGACACTCCCAAAAGTCATTTGAAATAGTCTATACTGGCTCGGGGAGTCAAGGTCGTGCAGGAAGAGATAGCCACACGCTGCTTGTTTTAAAAATGGGGCTGCAATGTTCATTTCTCAATAAAATCAGGCGTCGTCCTTGAGATGAGAGGTAGCGTGTTGGGGTGGTGGCACCTCTGAACTTACCTTTTTTTTAAAAAAGCTAGCACTTGCTGCAGTTGTCAGGATTAGTTGGTGTAGCGGTTGAGAGCGGTGGACTCGTAATCTGGTGAACTGGGTTCGATTCCCCGCTCCTCCACATGCAGCTGCTGGGTGACCTTGGGCCAGTCACACTTCTTTGAAGTCTCAGCCCCACTCACCTCACAGAGTGTTTGTTGTGGGGGAGGAAGGGAAATGTTAGCCGCTTTGAGACTCCTTCGGGTAGTGATAAAGCAGGATATCAAATCCAAACTCTTCTCTTCTCTTCTAGGGGAGAACACAGGTGTCTTCTTCCACAACCAAGTGGCACATTTAACGATGGTTACAAAACAGCACATGCATTTGGAAGGGGGAGTTGCGCTGTTGCTCATCCCATCTCCCTGGAAAGCCCCTGATACTTGCCCAACTGTGTTTCATGGGGCAATAAAAACAGCAACAGATGTGCTCCCTGCATCATCGATGGGGGAGCACAGGCCCAGGGTTCCCTGATGACCTTGCAGGACTCTTTATCAACCCCTCAGACCTCTCCTGAGGCCCCACTGCTAAGCCCTGACACTAGCCTTGGTCAGAGTTTTCCTTGACTACTTTTACTTGGCTGGACTGTGTCCCTGAATTATGATAATGCCTCTCGCTTGCCTGGATAGAGGACAGAGACGGATATGTACGCATGTAGAAAGCTGTCACATTTGCATGGCTGGAGCCGGGCGTTACAAATATATCATCCATTCTGGAAAGACCTTAAGAACAGCAAAGCACTTTGCATGAGAAGAAGTGATTGGCAGTCAAGGAAAGCCTGTGCAAGATTTTGCACACAAACCGCTACGCTGTCTAATGCCTAGCGGATGCATCTGTCTTCAAGAAGTTTGTCTGTTCCTTTATCAAAACAAAGCAAAACCACTCGGCTACGTTCTGTGACATTGCATTTAGTGTGAAATTGTTGCTTTCGACTTTTTGAAGATTCCCTTCAGCCAGGGTCTCTGCTGGAATGATGCACAAAGGCTGCCCAGTATCACCTACAGAGTGTGGATATGGTCCAGAGGTCAGAAGAGGTTTCAGATGAGACTCACCCTTTGTGTGGGTTTGCTGCCCCTCGTCCCTGGATGAGTTAAAACCAGTAACAGAACCCAGGGATCAATGGCTAGCATGCAAAAAGCACACACGTCTCCCAAGGCTACTTCAGCAGTGCCATACTGCCCCCTCGTGCCCATCTTTAATATGACAATATTTAATATGTTTTGGATCAGAGCTGGATACCACCAGTTGAATATAACCTGAGCTGCTTGGAAGTTTGTATCTTTTTGAAGCAGGAGTGGTGAAGTCACTGGGTGATCTCCTACATGTGCCGTAGTCAGAGTAGTAGTAGAACCACTGAAATTAATTGTTTGACTCAAGTAAATTTATTCCAGTGGGTCTACTCTGAGTACAGCTAACACAGGAAAATCAATCACCCACTGCCCACCACTGGCATCAAACCAAAGGATCACATGGATATTTTCCATCCTTTGAGAACTGCGGAGGAGAAAGATACAACGCAAATTCAGATTTTTGTTTCCAACAACAAATCCCTATGCAATCACTGTTCAATGGGATTTGACCTAAATTTGCCCACTAAAACTCATCACCTTGACTGTATTTCAACTCTAATACAGTGGTACCTTGGGTTACATACACTTCAGGTTGCATACGCTTCAGGTTACAGACTCCGCTAACCCAGAAATAGTACCTTGGGTTAAGAACTTTGCTTCAGGATAAGAACAGAACTCGTGCTCTGGCGGCGCGGCGGCAGCAGGAGGCCCCATTAGCTAAAGTGGTGCTTCAGGTTAAGAACAGTTTCAGGTTAAGAACTGACCTCTGGAGTGAATTAAGTACTTAACCTGAGGTACCACTGTATAGTCAGTGCTTTTTTCGGGGGGGGGCGTGTAGGGCTACACACATCCCTAAACATATTGTGAATCTAATGGGAGAAGAAACTTAAAATTTTAAAGTTTTTAGTTTCTTCTTTAGCACGGTGATTCGTCAGTTCCGTTGCTACCCCCAATGGCGGCCTCATTTCCTGTCACAGTGTTTCCTGAATCTCAGATGGTATGAGAGAACCCCTAAACATTTTTTTGGCTATGAGAAGATTTCAGCTGATCCAAGCTACGTAGTTGAGTTAGGCTGCATCTTGCACTTGCGAGAAACTGTGTTCAATATTTCATACAACCCTTCCGTGATCTGTTTGGGAGTGGGTGGCAAGCGACACAAAGAATGAGCCAGAAAGATGCTCATTTTTCATCCCAGACCAAGAGATTTTAGATTTTCTTGAAGAATTGCTCCCTTGTACAGCCACCTCAGCACAGTGCAGTACTAAAATAGACTCTTCCAAAGGAGTCAACAAGCCAAATTAAGGAGTTTGGGGTTATGATCTGGTGAAATTTGTTTAGCCCTCCCTCTGTCCCTCCACGCCACAAATTGCTTCAGAAAGTTCTCTTAGTTTCAAAAGGTCTTTGCCAGGTGGAATGGGGAGCCAGTGGCTGCCCATGAAGAAAGCCCTAAAATCCCCTTAGGTGTGTAGGGCAAGTTTTTTGTTTTAGTTTTTATTAAAGATTTTATTGTGTAACAAACAAGCAAGTAAATAAAGAAAAGTACATATACGATACGATACAATAATCTTTATTGTCATTGTCCCATACAGAACAATGAAATTGAAAAAATCTACATCAGACATTCAGAACCAACAAGCCTGCTATCCCAACTATCCCAGCCTGTTTAGCTCCCTAAAAACTCTGATACCCCATAACTGAATACAATATACTGTCATAGAGACTACCTTACACTGCGTTTAAAACCAAAATTGCATTTAAATAGAAACTGTTTCTCAGGCGGCTAGTCCTAGTCTTAATAACCCTGAACCTTCTTCCAGAAGGCAGAAGCTGAAAGAGATTATTTCTGGGGCGCGCACTATCCTGCACCTGCTTCTCCACTTTTAATTCATAGAGTCTTTTGCACAGTTCATTTATATTCAGTATGAGACTGTTGTCATATGCATTATGTGGTTGGGGGGAAACGGGGCGGAGAGAGATTGGGGGAAGACATGGGTATGTGCAGGGCAAATTGCCTGATAAAAAGGTAAAGGTACCCCTGCCCATACGGGCCAGTCTTGTCAGACTCTAGGGTTGTGCGCTCATCTCACTCTATAGGCCGGGAGCCAGCGCTGTCCGTAGACACTTCCGGGTCACGTGGCCAGCGTGACAAGCTGCATCTGGCGAGCCAGCGCAGCACATGGAAACGCCGTTTACCTTCCCGCTGGTAAGCAGTCCCTATTTATCTACTTGCACCCGAGGGTGCTTTCGAACTGCTAGGTTGGCAGGCGCTGAGACCGAACGACGGGAGCTCACCCCGCCGTGGGGATTCGAACCGACGACCATGCAATCGGCAAGTCAGTCCTAGGCACTGAGGTTTTACCCACAGCGCCACCCGTGTCCCTTGCCTGATAGTGAGCTGTACATAAAGGTCAGGAATCAAACTAAATTGAACGTATTGTCTTAATTCTTCCTTTTCCTTCCTTCCTTCTCTCTCTCTGTCCTGTTTTCCTTCCCCTCTCTTTGTAGTACAGTGGTACCTCTGGTTATGAAATTAATTCATTCCGGAGGACCATTCTTAACCTGAAACCGTTCTTAACCTGAGGTACCACTTTAGCTAATGGGGCCTCCCGCTGCTGCGTGATTTCTCTTCTCATCCTGAGGTAAAGTTCTTAACCCGAGGTACTACTTCCAGCTTAGCGGAGTCTGTAACCCAAAGTGTTTGTAACCCAAGGTACCACTGAATTTACTTTATTATTTTATATTAGATTCATTTCATTTTTATTGCATTGTAAGTTGCAAAGTTTAATAAGGTTTTTTTATATAAAGAGAGAGAGAAAGTGTTGCTTTAATAGCCCCTTCCCCTTCCCCCCACTTTTGCACAGTTGCTCACGTAAAAGAGATGCCAATAGATATCATTTAAATGAATACACTTGGACTGCATACACAACATAAATTTAAAGCAACCCCCTCCGCAAAGAATTATGGGAAATGTAGCTCTCATGCTTTACCAACTGAGCTATCAAAGCTGTGCTGCGCTGTGCTGTACAGGTCTCCAGCTTAGCTGGAACAGGAACTTCTGCACACAGTTATGGGCTCACCAAGCAGGGAAGGGAGGGGAAAGGACATAGTTCAAGGAGGGTACTAGCATTAATTGAAAGGATTTCTAAGAGACCATAATAGGTCTAGGAGGCCTTGGTGACTCCAAGACAACAATCCTGATTCTCCTCTCCCCATGAAGTATACACCCCGCATCAGTTCACATTTACTGTATTAGTTCGTACCCCAACATTGACTACTGTGGCAATTTTCACCCTAACCTTTTAATGAATGTGCTTAGGAGCGGAGCAGCGATTCTAATACTGCAATGTTAAAGTGATCAATGAATTCTTGAGGGAGAGAGTGCAGAGATCCTAGGAAGCTGACTTATGCTGCACTGCTTTTATTTATTTATTTTAAAAAATGTTCTTGCACAGCACCCTTATGTTTTGTGAGAGGGCAATATATAAATGCATTTATAAATAAACAAATGAAAACATACTGAGTCAGACCATTGGTCCATCTAACTCAGTATATTTTTGTAATATATTTTTTTTTTCAATTTTTGCAATTATTCCGTAACCAAAAAATTAAATAAATCTGAATAATAACTTACAATAAACTAAATATTGTCTGTATTGGCTACACTGACTGATAGTGACTCTCTGGGATTTCAGGTCAAGGCCTCTGACGAAGCGATTCTCCGATAACTCTGATAGCTCAGCCAGTTAGAGCACGAGGCTCTTAATCTCAGGGTGGTAGGTTTGAGACCCACGTTTGAGCAAAAAGATTCCTGCATTGCAGGGGGTTGGTCTAGATGACCCTCGTGGTCCCTCACAACTCTACAATTCCAGATCTGGGTGAGTGAAGTGCCAAGCTAGACATTGTTCTCATCCTTACGGTTCTCATCCAGCCTCTGCCAGCCTCTGCTCTGCTATTTGCATTAATAATAATAATAATAAACAGCCAGATTACGCTAGTAGGACTGCAAGACGCTTTGTAAGGAGGACTATGTGAAACATTGCAGAGGGAAGTATGAAGAGAATTATTAGTGATTAAAAGTAATAGTGAAATTAATGAAATGCAGATTAAGTGATAAAGACTGAAAAATCTTCAGATGTGGTTGATGGAAGTCCAAAACATTGTATAAGATAAAAAAATATGTCATATGATTTTTGGAAATTTTATGTAAAAATCCATCAATAAATATATATATATATATATATATATTTGCTTTCGTAGATTTTCACGGGTACAGGAATGCAGGTTTTGGTGTCCTCGGGTGTCTTCCCGTGTAAAAGTTGGGGTGTCTAGGCGACGTTTCGACGAGGTCTCACTCGTCATCTTCAGGCTGGTGCTTTCGGCTTCTTGTTACTGGAACAGAGCAGGATCTCAGTGTTTGAGTTCCTATAAATACTGTTGAGGGGGTGTGGTGTATAGCCTCCAATGTTCTGGGCAGAGAGGAAGTTCCCAGGCTAGTGTGCCTTTTCTTCTTTTGTTCCTTAATTACTTGAGGGATATCTTGAGTGATTTCTTGAGTGATATCCTGAATACCACTTAGGTGGGTCATTAGGTGTGGATTAGTTGCTAAAGTCTTTGTGTCTTGACCTCTTGAACTTTGTGAAGAGTTTTTCTGAGAAGATGGCTGTACTGCACTTAGTTGTGCTCTGGCTTGGCTTCGTGTATAGGGGCGAGCTGTGGTTTTGTGGCCTGTGTCAGCCAGATCTGTGTAGGGATTGCAGGGGGGTGCAGCATCCGGAGGTGCCACCATGGTTTGGCTACTGGATGGTGTCTGTAATTTATCTGTGGAGAGGGTCTGGGTTTGGGTCTGGTGTGGTTGATTGGTGATGGCGTTCTGTGTGCCTCTGGATCTGGTGTCAGTTTTTGTGGGGAGGGCTAATTTCCAGATGTCTGGCAAGCGGGATGTGTCGTCACGCTTGTTCATGTTGTGAGGGTGTTTCTCTATCTCGATGGCTTCCATGATTATTCTCTTGTGGTGATGTTCCATGTTAAAGAGCAATTTGGAATAATAAAGTCTGCCCAGCCACGTACATTGGACAAACAAACAGACGAATAAATGCACGTATCGCAGAACACAAGAATGCCGTCAAAAAAGAAGAAAAAAACTTCCTCTCTTTTCCAACACATGAAAGAAACAGGACACGAAATTAATTTTGCAGATTCCAAATTGCTCTTTAACATGGAACATCACCACAAGAGAATAATCATGGAAGCCATCGAGATAGAGAAACACCCTCACAACATGAACAAGCGTGACGACACATCCCGCTTGCCAGACATCTGGAAATTAGCCCTCCCCACAAAAACTGACACCAGATCCAGAGGCACACAGAACGCCATCACCAATCAACCACACCAGACCCAAACCCAGACCCTCTCCACAGATAAATTACAGACACCATCCAGTAGCCAAACCATGGTGGCACCTCCGGATGCTGCACCCCCCTGCAATCCCTACACAGATCTGGCTGACACAGGCCACAAAACCACAGCTCGCCCCTATACACGAAGCCAAGCCAGAGCACAACTAAGTGCAGTACAGCCATCTTCTCAGAAAAACTCTTCACAAAGTTCAAGAGGTCAAGACACAAAGACTTTAGCAACTAATCCACACCTAATGACCCACCTAAGTGGTATTCAGGATATCACTCAAGAAATCACTCAAGATATCCCTCAAGTAATTAAGGAACAAAAGAAGAAAAGGCACACTAGCCTGGGAACTTCCTCTCTGCCCAGAACATTGGAGGCTATACACCACACCCCCTCAACAGTATTTATAGGAACTCAAACACTGAGATCCTGCTCTGTTCCAGTAACAAGAAGCCGAAAGCACCAGCCTGAAGATGACGAGTGAGACCTCGTCGAAACGTCGCCTAGACACCCCAACTTTTACACGGGAAGACACCCGAGGACACCAAAACCTGCATATATATATATATATATATATATATATATATATATATATATGCTTTCGTAGATTTTCACGGGTACAGGAATGCAGGTTTTGGTGTCCTCGGGTGTCTTCCCGTGTAAAAGTTGGGGTGTCTAGGCGACGTTTCGACGAGGTCTCACTCGTCATCTTCAGGCTGGTGCTTTCGGCTTCTTGTTACTGGAACAGAGCAGGATCTCAGTGTTTGAGTTCCTATAAATACTGTTGAGGGGGTGTGGTGTATAGCCTCCAATGTTCTGGGCAGAGAGGAAGTTCCCAGGCTAGTGTGCCTTTTCTTCTTTTGTTCCTTAATTACTTGAGGGATATCTTGAGTGATTTCTTGAGTGATATCCTGAGTACCACTTAGGTGGGTCATTAGGTGTGGATTAGTTGCTAAAGTCTTTGTGTCTTGACCTCTTGAACTTTGTGAAGAGTTTTTCTGAGAAGATGGCTGTACTGCACTTAGTTGTGCTCTGGCTTGGCTTCGTGTATAGGGGCGAGCTGTGGTTTTGTGGCCTGTGTCAGCCAGATCTGTGTAGGGATTGCAGGGGGGTGCAGCATCCGGAGGTGCCACCATGGTTTGGCTACTGGATGGTGTCTGTAATTTATCTGTGGAGAGGGTCTGGGTTTGGGTCTGGTGTGGTTGATTGGTGATGGCGTTCTGTGTGCCTCTGGATCTGGTGTCAGTTTTTGTGGGGAGGGCTAATTTCCAGATGTCTGGCAAGCGGGATGTGTCGTCACGCTTGTTCATGTTGTGAGGGTGTTTCTCTATCTCGATGGCTTCCATGATTATTCTCTTGTGGTGATGTTCCATGTTAAAGAGCAATTTGGAATCTGCAAAATTAATTTCGTGTCCTGTTTCTTTCATGTGTTGGAAAAGAGAGGAAGTTTTTTCTTCTTTTTTGACGGCATTCTTGTGTTCTGCGATACGTGCATTTATTCGTCTGTTTGTTTGTCCAATGTACGTGGCTGGGCAGACTTTGCAGGGTATTTCATCAAAACAGCCTTTTGCACCAACCAAAAAATAGCCAATATCCTCAGAAACCCCAAGGATAAAATCCAGTTGGAAAACCAAGGGGTCTATGAAATACCCTGCAAAGTCTGCCCAGCCACGTACATTGGACAAACAAACAGACGAATAAATGCACGTATCGCAGAACACAAAAATGCCGTCAAAAAAGAAGAAAAAACTTCCTCTCTTTTCCAACACATGAAAGAAACAGGACACGAAATTAATTTTGCAGATTCCAAATTGCTCTTTAACATGGAACATCACCACAAGAGAATAATCATGGAAGCCATCGAGATAGAGAAACACCCTCACAACATGAACAAGCGTGACGACACATCCCGCTTGCCAGACATCTGGAAATTAGCCCTCCCCACAAAAACTGACACCAGATCCAGAGGCACACAGAACGCCATCACCAATCAACCACACCAGACCCAAACCCAGACCCTCTCCACAGATAAATTACAGACACCATCCAGTAGCCAAACCATGGTGGCACCTCCGGATGCTGCACCCCCCTGCAATCCCTACACAGATCTGGCTGACACAGGCCACAAAACCACAGCTCGCCCCTATACACGAAGCCAAGCCAGAGCACAACTAAGTGCAGTACAGCCATCTTCTCAGAAAAACTCTTCACAAAGTTCAAGAGGTCAAGACACAAAGACTTTAGCAACTAATCCACACCTAATGACCCACCTAAGTGGTACTCAGGATATCACTCAAGAAATCACTCAAGATATCCCTCAAGTAATTAAGGAACAAAAGAAGAAAAGGCACACTAGCCTGGGAACTTCCTCTCTGCCCAGAACATTGGAGGCTATACACCACACCCCCTCAACAGTATTTATAGGAACTCAAACACTGAGATCCTGCTCTGTTCCAGTAACAAGAAGCCGAAAGCACCAGCCTGAAGATGACGAGTGAGACCTCGTCGAAACGTCGCCTAGACACCCCAACTTTTACACGGGAAGACACCCGAGGACACCAAAACCTGCATATATATATATATATATATATATATATATATATATATATATATATATATATAAATAATAATAATAATAATAATAATAATAATAATAATAATAATAATAATAAATAGCAGGCAAGTCTGGTAGCTTTTCCAGCTTCTCCTGGATTCTGCAGCTGCCAGGCAGATGTTTCTGCCCAGAAGTGGTTGAGTCTAAGGATGCACTGTGCAACTTATCAATCACGCTCTGCTTGGAATGAACTGGCACCTGCCCCTCCCAGACTAGCCACATCTCTCTCTCTCTCTCTCTCTCTCTCTCTCTCTCTCTCTCTCTCTCTCTCTCTCTCTCTCTCTCTCTCTCTTCTCCAGGTCTTTGCCCCCACAATGCAATGCATCATACACCCATGACTAACTTGCCGTCCATTCCTCCGTTTCAATCCATCATTCAGTCGTCTCTCTAGATTGCGGGCTTGAAAAGTTATATCTCAGCAAGCAACCTTAGGCAATGTGAGGAGGGAGTCTCTTTCTGGACCATCGGTTAAATCTAAGACAAAAAGACGCTTTTGCTCTGTGCTGCTGCCAGGGAACAGGCAGGTGAAAGGAAGGGAGCAATGTTGCACGGTCTCATGTCCTCCCTTACAGCAGGGATGGGAAAGAGGTGGGCCTCCAGCTGTTCTGCTGGACTACAACTCCCATAATCCCTCACCAGCTGAGTGGAGCTAACGGGAACAACATCTGGAGGGCACCAGGTTCCCCAACCTTGTCTTATGGTCTCTGATTGGAATGTGATGGCCCATTTTTTATTTTATTTTTCTTCTTTTTAGACGTCTTACCTGCCGTTGATGATCACAAGGTTTCCCAAGGAAGGTGACAATAAAATACACAATTATAACATGACTAAAATATATAATAATCTGTGAGTGACCTACACGTGGCTGCAGGCAGAGTTTGGCAAAACGAGGTTGACATCTTAACTAACCCCTCCAATCCTGTGACAATATGATATATTGAGGGGAAGGGACAGAAAACTAGAATATCAACGCCCCTATGAGTAGCAGCTGATACAGCAATGTAAAATCCCAGACCCCAAAGGTTTGTCATATTATTTATTTTTAAAAGTACTGAAAACCTTTCCCCATGAATGCAACAGAGGTGGCCTTTCCAGATTTTCTGGTGAGTGAGTGCCACTACTGAGAAGGCCCTGCTCCTTGCCTCTTTCGCTAAAACTTCTGTTAAAGCTGCTTGGAGATAAATTGGGATCTAAATATAATATTGGGTTGTTGTTGTTGTTGTTTAAAACCATTTTTATCAAATCACCAAAAATATCCATCATATATGATTCCCCCCCCCCAACTTAAATTTCTTCTTGACATCCCACCCCTCCTTTCTTGGTTTTCCTTTTTCTTTTTATTAGCTGTTTTACAATACATGTGTTTTTGTTTTCTAAACTTCACTATCGTTAGTTCTTTCAGCAATCCATACAAGAAGTCGCAGGCAGTAATACTGCCCACAACTTCATGTATGGGTGATACTTTCACAGATAACCCATCAATAGTCATAAATGTAAACCCGATGACAAATATGGAGGAGAAGGAGATTCCATGCCCTTATCGTGTGTGAAGTTTCATATATGGGATGATGTTCCTTGCGGTAAACCCCTGGGCCCAGGTTGCTCAGGGTTTTAAAAGCCAAAACCAAGACTGGGCACCTTTTTAGCATTGTGGCACGTCGCTCGACAAAGGCTGCAGTCAGCACAGCACCTTGTGTTCTGCGGCAGCTGTGGCAGCGTAAGGAGAGAAGTTTTTTCAGGGGCAATCTCCCATTGGGTGGATGCTCCCCTAAATAAAAAGGTCAACAGCCTTCAAATGTTGAAGGAGAGAATGCCTTCCAATAGTTACAGTACGTACAACAAAAGAGGCTTGTGGAGTCCAATGCACACTGAAGAACGATAAAACTCACATCTAATAAACACTAATGAGGAGAGGCTTTGCTCAGCACTGTTAACGTTGATTAATTTTAAAAAATGTCTCTGTTACTTGCATTTTTGTTTGTTCCTGCCACATGTGGCAAAATCCTCTCTCCTGCACAAACTGTTAAAGGGAAGAAGAGCCCGCCCGTCCTCTGCATCTGTCACCTATTTGGGTGCTGTTGTTTTTTTGAGCAAATATTTTCACTTCTGGGGGAAAGGCAGGCTGTGATCATGGTTACCAGCCTCTGCGATGTCCTTCTGAAACAATGAAGCTCTCAAGGTCTTTTCGTTCTTCAGATGTTTTGCTCCTCTGGCTGCTGAGAGAAATTGGGAGCTCAGGTTGCAAATCAGTGTTTCAAACAGAAGGAGCGACTCTGCAGACTCGGTAAGCAAAATGGCCCACTGCAAAGTTCTGATTCAGCGGCTGGGAGGATGTCGCAGGTGTGCCTTCTGAAAAGTACACTCCTTTAAATATATGGTGCCCTCTGGAAGTTATTTGGCTCCAAATCCCATCACCTCCAGCATGGCCAACGGGCAAGGAAGATGGGAGCTGGGGTACAAGGTATGGAAGGCACCATTTTGGCTGCTGTTAAAGGGGTGGCATTGGCGAAGGTGATGTCTGACTCTTTAAAATGTTTGGATTTGTCTGGCCTTAGAAATCTGGGCACATGTTTTGAATAAACATTTCCAAACTCTTTATTGTAATACATAGATAGATAATTTGAAGATCTTTACAATTTTATAGCATGCAGATAGAAAGAGGTGTTGAGAAACCAGAGAAAGGAGCTGAGGGAAGGCCGGGGGTGGGGTGGGAGGTTGGGTTTTTTTGTTTGTGGGGGAAATGGAGGGGGGAAACAATGTGGATGATGTATTTTTGTTAAAACTATTGTGTTGAAAGGGACGTGGGTAGCGCTGTGGGTTAAACCAGAGAGCCTAGGACTTGCCAATCAGAACGTCAGTGGTTCAAATCCCCGCAACGGGGTGAGCTCCCGTTGCTCTTTCCCTGCTCCTGCCAACCTAGCAGTTCGAAAGCACGTCAAAGTGCAAGTAGATAAATAGGTACTGCTCTGGCGGGAAGGTAAACGGCGTTTCTGTGCACAGCTCTGGTTCGCCAGAAGTGCCTTGGTCATGCTGGCACACATGACCCGGAAGCTGTACACTGGCTCCCTCGGCCAATAAAGCGAGATGAGCGCCGCAACCCCAGAGTCATCCTTGACTGGAGCTAATGATCAGGGGTCTCTTTACCTTTACCTATTGTGTTGAAATTTCTAATAATTTTTTTTTAAAAAAGAAAAGAAATCTGAGCACATGCAATCAAATGGGCCATGTTCCTCCTAAAAACCCAGGTAAATATAATGGAATTTTCCCAGAGCTGAGTGTGCAAAGGATTGCAGTATTGAAGGCAGAAACAGAAGAAGAGATGTGGACCTCCATCGAATACCCCTCCCCAAAGGATGATCTTCCACCCACCTTGGCAAACCAATTGGCTTTGAGGGAATAGTTCTGCCTTTGAGGCAAACATTCACAAGAAAAAAACAGCCAAACAGCAATTCACAAGGTTTTAGTCACAGTCACACAACCACGCAATACATTTACAGCAGTGCCTTGAGGAGAGGAGAGGAGAGGAGAGAGGGCTCTTTTGGGTAGCAATGGGCCTCCTTGGTTGCAACTGCACAAACACAAATGTGTGGCAGTCACCTTTGTGCGTTATAGCAGGGATGTCTTTGATCGATCTCTGGGAGGTTTTGGTCAATCGTAGTCAACAGCTTTGACTTTCCTCCCTAAAAAAACAACTTTGACCTGAAACCCCACCCTGCAAAAGAGGTAGATCACTGCCAGTCTATTATTCTGTGAGTAGATCGCAGTCCCTTGGGAGTTGGATGTCCCTGTGCTATAGAAACCCCCCAAAAGAATGTGTTTTCTCACGGGGAGAGTGATCCAGAGGACCACATGAGGTCACTGTTTCCAAGTGCTCACTTGTTCGGGATAATATTCTAGACTCCAGTAGCTGGTCCATTGGTTGGGGGGAGGGTGTGGGGGGAGAACGAGGGAGGTGTTCATGATGAGTTCCTGCACCTCTTTTTTTAAAAAAAAAATAAAATAGCACTGATTAGAATTAACCCATTTGGCACATGGAGGGTGCAAAGGATGGATAAGGCAATAAAAGCAGAAGGTTCCTTGAAGGTCCCATAGCAATTTGGCATGCTAAGCTTCTCCCATATGCACCTGCGAGTTTCTTGAGATCAGCATCTCAGGCCCTGCCTTGGGAGACAGCACCTGAGGTTAAGGACAGGGTCTTTTACATGGAGGAGCCTCAGTTACAGAACATGCTTGCTTGGTGCCCACTCTCTCATCTTTCAGGAAGAACCGCTTTCCCCCCCTAGGCAATGCAGTGATTTCTGACAGGAAGCTGCCATGTCAGACCATAATTCCATCTACCTTAGTACTGTGTACACTAGCAGTGCGAAACCTGTGGCCCTCCAGATGTCTGTGGTCTGATACTAAGACAGCTTGCTCTAGTCTTATACTTGTTCTGTCTTTGGTAGAAAGTGGTAAAATAGAAGTTGGAATGGACCAGTAGGAAAATCACAGATTATAGTTCAGCGTGAAGATCCTCCCACAGTATATAAGATGGAGTGATTTTAAGAGGGCAGCAGGTATCTCTCCATACCCTCCAACATTACTCCAATGAAAATAGGGACATCCTATTCAACAACAATTTTAATATTTATACCCCACCCATCTGACTGGGTTGCCCCAGCCACCCTAGGCGGCTTCCAACATATGTAAAAACATCATAAAACACTTTAAAGGTTCCCTATACAAGCCTGAGTTCAGATGTCTTCTAACATCAGATATCTATAGTTACTTATCTCCTTGGCTCGGGGGTTGCATAACTCCATATTTTCCAATATTTCTCTGGTGAAAATAGGGATGTCCTAAGGAAAAGCGGGACATTCTGGGACTGTCCCTGGTAAATAAGGACATTTGGAGGGTCAGTCTCTCCATATATGAGAGCCTTGAGTCTTCCTTTATGATTTCTGTGTGGTAGATTGCATGTATAACACCGTGTGCCAGCTGTCTTCGAAATGAGGCAGGACTATACACATTATTAATGAGAAACTTATAGGCTAGCCAATGACCAAGATGTAGAGGCCCTTAGGTCAAATCCAGTTCCCTATGGGGTATCAGTTTCACTGCAGAGGGGAGAGGTTCTAACAACAGGATTTGCACGTGGGTGGAAAAGCAGCCTTGGCTCGCCATCCCATGTCCCTTTCTCAAAGCAGCCCTCTAGCAAAACTAGTTGCTTGCTAGGGCAACAGGCCAATTCACATATGCAAGTACATGACTTGCTTTCCGGATACTTGATTACTCAGCACTTGGTGACTCAAGTGCTGAAAATCAGGAACTAATTCCTTTGGAAAGCTTTGTTCTTGAGGTGCGGTGAGCTGTCAGGACATTTCTGTCTGTGGGGTTCGAGCAGTGATGATTCAAGTTCATACGTAGGCGTAATTTATAGTTTTGATGAAGAAATGCTTGTTATGTCGTGCAAGAAATTGCTGCTGTGTCCGGCGATGGAAGAGTAGAATGGGTCGGCACTCCCCCCCATGCTCTGACAGACAGCAACAAAGCACAACTACAGGTTTCAGGAAGGTAGTTGGGGGTTGGTGGGTGGGTTAGGAAGAATGCAAGGCCTCGCCTGCAGCCAGGGCTTCAAGCAGCATAGATGCAACATGAAGAAATCTGCGCTATCACCATAGCACAGCAATGCTGCATGAAAGACCAGGCTGAAAGATAATTGTGCCTGACTGCAGGAGTGCTGGAATTGGGGACAACTCCAACATTGCATTTCAATGGCCACGGGGAGAGTGGAATTTATTAGCTGGGCCGCTCTGATGCTTGCTACGTGACATCTGGCTGCCAAATCCCCTAGGACGAGGGTCTCTTTATCCCCAGACAAAGGAGTCCAAGGGTGTGGAATGCAGGGAGAGGGTGGGGAAACAGCCTTGAATCAAGAGAATAGCGGGAGGCCCCGTCCACAGTGTTGGCAGCATTGCTCTCTCTGTTAATCACATTACTCAGCAGCTTATGCACACAGTTTAGCATATTGGCTTCCCCCATCCTGACCTCTGTTCCCAACCCCCGCTGCTAGGCCCTCCCTCCCCCCTTTCATTTGCACTGGCTAATCAGGTGCAAGGGATAGACAGGAACATGCCAAGAGGGTGATTTCAAGATGCAGACTATCCATTCTGGAGTGTGAACTGGGATGGGATTCAAATGACAGGACTTCTGCTGCCAATTACAGCATGTTGCAATGGTTGACTTTTCACTGGGCCTTTTTTCCTCTCTGAATAAAGATCAGTGTTGGTTGCACAAGCCCTCTGGGTGGGGCCGGTTCATTTTATGTTATCCGTATGAGCAAACGGTGACTAAATACAAATGTTGAATTTGGCAGCACTAGCAGGTCATCGTTTCCTTTCCATTTCCCTATTGAAAGGGGCCCTGGGGCCTATGGTTTCAGCCTGACATGCAAAGCAAGACCAAGTTCATCACATAATACTGACTCTGTGCAATTGCCACAAACAATTTCAGCAGAGGAGCAGCAAAACATCTGGAAACAACATCTCATCTTGGTCCCAGTAGTTCTTCCGGAATATTCTCGTGAATAACCGGAGGGAGTCGGTTGCCGAAAGAAATAAGCACGGAATATGGATTTCTATAAAGGTCTTTTTTAGTAAAGAAGTCTGTATTTACACTTTTCAACCAGAAGGGTAAATGGAGAGAAAACAGTGGAGCCTAATGGTGATGTGCAAACACATAAGGCGGGCAGGGGGCAACAAAAACAATTAAGAACCCAGAATTGGTTCTGAAAGTGGGAGAGTGCCTTCTTGGTACATTAGTCACAAGCAGTTTAAAAGTAATACAATTAAAATGAATTAAAAGGCATAGGAAAAAAAGACAGTTGCCTGACTCTGATCAGTGTGAATGCCAGGTGAACTTCTCTAGGGAGTGCATTCTGGAAGCCAAACTCCACCGGTGAAGCACACCACAAGGAGAGTCACAGACAGGTTGATCAGGTACCATTTTCAGATGGAAGTAGAATTCAGTAGTCAAAACTACCACCCACCAAACCAGAAGAATTGAAATTCAGAGGGTGAGTGCCTAATGACTGGATAGACTGATTCAAGTAAGGGGCAATTAACTCATTGTAGACGAGACAGAATTTGCTTGATCTTCCCTGGCATATTCTCCTGTGTCGCCCTCACCCCACCCAGTGCAATAAAATACTGCACAAGGAAACAAAATAATGCATGGACGAGATTTGCATAAACATCCTTAGCACAGTCATGATTGCAACGTATTGGCCTTTGGGCAAACTTTGAAATATGGATCCTGAAAATAAAAGCTTTTGTGGTGAAAAACAAATGTCTAATCCTCATAATTGGGGAGAAAAGCCTGGAAAGTATAGGCAGAGTTTGCTGTCAGTTCAAAAACTCCCACCCCTCTCAAGGAAAATGCCTTTGTAATCTGCAACCTCTGTGACCCCTTTTATTCCTCTCTAGGACTCCTCTTTCTACATCCTGCCTTTCTTGACCACCCTACTGCTTGCACTTTGACCTTTACCAAACCATTCCAAACTATTCTACATCTGATTGTGTGCTCTACTGAGCACACACGGAACACTCGTGACCTTGTGATTTACTCTGCCATACTTTTGGGGTAGGTTTTACTCTTAGGAAGCTGAATTCTCTACTAAATTTTTGTGTTACAGGGCCTAAACTGTGCGGCCTCACAATCTCCAGTCCTCAGAAGGAAGATTTCAATGAAGACTATGCCCAGATAAATTTGCAAAGGATTGTGTCCTAAATATTCAGAAGGACTGTTTACCCGGTTGCAAATCTCATTGTGTTCAGTAGAGCCTGCTCTTACTAATGTGCTTTAGAACATGAATGAAAACAGCCCAAAGGCAAATGACACTGCAGCTGCAAAATTGGTATGTGGATTTTAGGACTTTCAGCTTCAGTCCTCATATGCAGTAAGCCGTACATTAATACTGACCTAGTTTGCAAGGATGTTGTAAGGATAATTGCAACAATGCAAAGCAAAAAAGGGAAAGGCTGCAGCTGAGTGGCAAAGTGCTTGCTCTGCACAGAGGGCACATGTTCAAACCTGGCATTTCCAGTTAGGGGTTGCAAAAGACCCATATGAAAACATGGGAGAGCTACTGCTGCTAGCATGTGAAAATAATGTTTTTGATGGACCAATGGCATCTCATATTCCTAAAATTAATGCAGAGGTAAGGAGTGTTATTATATCAAGGGTGGGCAGAGGTCAGCTTGCAGAATTTACTTTGATTTTTACTAGGCTTGTGAACTAGTGTTTTGTATATTGCCTTAGTGAAGCAGGTGTACCTGGAAATAAGAGTGAAGGGTACCTCTGAGCTCCTAGTTTCATTACCAGCTCAAAGCCTTCTCTCACAAAGAAATGCTTCTGTGTAGCAAATCCTCTTTTGTTTCAGGGCAGGGACTCCCCGCCCCCCACACATCAGTTGCTAGGAATCACAGGTGATAAGAGTACCATTTCATTCAGTTCCTGCTTGCAGGCTTCCCATCTGGTCGGCCACTGTGAGAACAATATACTGGAACTAGCTGGGCCTTTGGCCAGATCCATCAGATCACTGCCTGTTTGTCCCACAGGAATAGGCTTCACACTCAGCCCCGCCTTCATTTCCCCCATTCCATTGCTCGTGAAATGGAAACCTACAGAGAACTAGACAAGTGCTCTGCATTGTGCAATTTCATCCATTGGCTATAATGTGCCAGGTTGCTCAGTTGTTTTTAAAAATGTATTTCTAACCTTCATTTTAGTGAGGGTCAGGATTGGAAGTGCTTGGAAATTTTGTGGTAGAAATTCAGAAACTGGAGGGGCTTGAACAGGGCTTACACAATTGTATACATGGGCCAGTATTTCTGAACTTTAGGTATTTCCTGGCTCCCAAATTCTCTTCCACTCCATACTGGATCCTTAATACGATTTGTACAGAAGGGGTCTTGCTCCTCCAGCTTCTCCATTCCTACTCCTTTAGACCTTGCTGCCTTCAGATATCTCATGCCTCCTTTTTGTTCCTTGCTGTCTATCCTTTAGCTTGAACTAAAGCATTGTCAACGGTACTGAACAAAAAGCCAGCGGTGGAAATGTCCTTAAAATAACACAAATATGTGCAAATGGGCAAGCAGACAGCTTCCCCTAGGATAAGGTCGGCATCTTACATATCCTGCTTCTTGTAACAAAGATGACTTCAAATGTACATGCTACCTTTCTGAAAAGGATTCTTGTGCACCTCCCTCATTTTCAATCTCTATCATGCTTTGCCAAAGACATAGCTATTTTTGGCAGACTGGAGGCTGAAACCCCACTCCCACCAGGCAACCCCACAGTACATCCTTTCTTCCAAAGGAATCTTAAATTGTATATAACCAAACATTTATGCATAATGCTACATCCCCTTGTGCATTGCATTCCCTTGTGCAGTCTTTTCTATTGCACAGATTAACAGAAAGACCAGCAATTTGTTAATTTCTGCAATATACTAGCTCTTGAATATGAATTTAGCACCAAGAGCTCTGGATAGTCACACAAGCAGGCAGCTGCCAAATATATGCATGTATAGGTATGCTTGTACAGCATCTTGCTTATAAAGGACATGTGGTAGGCATCCCAAAACTAGTTTTCCTGCTACTGTATATGGGAATAAACATCCCTTCTTGACAGGAGAGATGTCAGTGCAATTTAGAGTCAAAATGAGCAGCTCTTCCCTGCTAAACAACCACCCCACCCAACTATCCAGGAACAGTGCAAAGGTAACTCTTGATAAACTGTCCTAACACAAACCAGTGGGGCACCCCAAGTTAAGCATTCTGTCAAAGAACAAAGCTTACAAGTTTAAATCCCAGGGATCCTGCCTAGGCCAATCACATATTGGGAGCAACGGTGGGTGAGATTGCCAAAGTCTCTTTTCCTGGGTGCCCATCCCTTTCAAATTTTTATTTTCTATTGCAAAACAAGTAAATCTGAATGTACACAAGTTGCAATCTTACTGTACTCATTTCCAGTTTGCTCCCAGATCTCAAATAGATTTAGTAACATAAATTCTTAGTATTTAAAGTCTTGCAGTCTTACAAAGACTGCAACACATTGTAGTAAGTTTTTCCCTTCCTACAATATTTTAACCTGAAACACAAATCTAGTGTAACCAACAAAATATTGGACCACGTTTTATGGTATTGTGCAGATTCATCTGCAATTCAAAATGTACCTCCCTGGGAATTTCATAGCTGCCCCCTCAATTACTAATGCTCTCACTGTATCTAGTTATTGCCTTATGTACCACCCCAATATGCATGTATAGGTATGCTTGTTCTTATGACTATTTTTTAAAAGGGACAGATTCCTAGTGAAATCTTGTAAGACACAAAGAGAACACAAAAGAAAATGGGACATTTGCCTCCCCCCTTGGTGTAAAATGTGATTTGATGGTGGTGAGGGAAGATTTATAAAGTAATCGTTGTGGTATTTCACATAGCCTTTGGCAAAGCTGAAATTATGTTTTGAAAACCTTTAATGCTACCAACAGTATCCTACTCCAACAGGTTATCCTAGACATCCCAGTCCTACTCAAACACTTCTGAAGTGCTGTACAAACATCTTTTAACTGGTTTAAATTTAGAAAAATGTAAACCAAGCTAACCCATAGCTACACGAGGTGAAGTACATTCTTGAATAACCCCAAAAATGCAGCTTGGATGTAATTTTTTCATTGCTTCCAAGTGATTCTACCTCATAATCCTGTCCTAAATGAGTATCTTTTGCACTTAGGTAAGCTATCACAACAGCAAGTTGTGATCTACTTGCACAATAACCTGGTCTGCCCAATTAAACCATTTCAGTAACACTGAATTAAGAAAAATCTGAGTTAAAATAATGCAATTTGTTTAGCATTTGCCGCAGTGCATACATTTGTATTAATATCCCACATAGCTAAGATCTGGTCATGTTCACTAAAGCAATGTTCGGAAGCTATTTGGCAGCATATTAAGTTTAGCACTTATCACAGAGCTTGTAGTCAACCTGATCACACTGAACAGAAACTACATTAAGCCAGAGCTAGGTCACAATTTTCACTGTCCTGTCTAGAAAGGCTTCCAAAAGCAAAAGTGTGTTAAATAACTTTCCATTAGACAACATTAAGCCCATTTCATTTACTGCAGCGCTTTATTTTCCTTTCACAATGATGTGTTGGGCATTACAATTCTCAACTTCAGGATGACTTACAAATTTTGGTTTTCTACTGTCATATGACAACATTAAGGCAACGTACAAAAATCTTACATAAATTAAACCTGATGATTAAATTTACAGGTGTCAATGCAAACATTGGAGCAACTGAAGTTGAGCAACTTTGCCCTGGGTTGTCTTGTTGGGATACAGGTGGGCAAGGAAAAAACAGGTTCATAAGGCTTGGATGCGATATGTTTCCAACCCCGCTAGTAACAGTGGCAAGACAAAAATGGCCATCCTTTTCACAAACTCTTGCCAGCCTCAACAATAGTGACCTGGAATTCTTAGCGCTTTGTGTATTGGAAGTCTGATCTTTTGCTACCCTGTACAGATCTAGCCTCAAAACTCCATTGTAACATTGCTGGTTACACTGAGACCACTGTCCCAGGTAGTTACAGACACAAGTTAAACCTTTGTATTGTATGAATGCCTCCTGTACTAGGTCCTGGGCCAGATGTGTATAGGGTAGTTATACTGCTATGTACAAAGGGAACAGTTAACTTGAGTACAGGGTCATATCAGCAACAGGTAGACATCCTCACAGGATTATTGGAGACAGGCTTCCCAATGACAATGTTGTGAAGAGAAGGCTTATTCCAGTTTCATGAGGCTAGCATGAGGTGTATAGATTTGCTCAGGCAAATTTATACTGGTGAAAAACTCATGCAGCAAATGCTGCGCATCTGTCAATAGTCCATTTAGAAGCATTTACGATGGACAATGGATGGGCCAGACTCGTCATACTCCTGCTTGCTGATCCACATCTGCTGGAAAGTAGACAGGGATGCAAGGATGGATCCACCAATCCAGACAGAGTATTTGCGCTCAGGGGGAGCAATGATCTGGAAGAAAACATATTAAAGTTAGAAAATATATGACTATACATGCATTCAACTTTTTACTTTCTTGATATCAGCCCTGTTTTAAAAAGAAAAGATTTATGGATCAGCTATCTTCCTAAGAGTCAACTCCTTTATTACACTACCAAGTTGTGATGTAAGCCATCCTTACCTTGATCTTCATTGTGCTGGGCGCCAATGCTGTGATCTCCTTCTGCATTCTGTCTGCAATTC
Organism: Podarcis melisellensis; assembly: GCF_964234715.1. Taxonomy (NCBI): domain Eukaryota; kingdom Metazoa; phylum Chordata; class Lepidosauria; order Squamata; family Lacertidae; genus Podarcis; species Podarcis melisellensis. Next base: position 27,322,001 of record NC_138529.1, on the reverse strand, counting down.
CAGGATACATTGTGGTACCACCAGACAATACTGTGTTGGCATACAGGTCCTTTCGGATATCAACATCACACTTCATGATAGAGTTGAAAGTGGTCTCATGGATGCCGCATGACTCCATACCTTAAAATAAAAAAATCCTTAAGTATGCTAACATCCAAATAATACAGATTTACTTCCTAGGATTTAGAGCATGCTACATGTAATTTGACTTGCTACCATTGCCACTAAATGCTTACCAAGGAAAGATGGTTGGAAGAGGGCCTCTGGACACCTGAACCTCTCATTTCCAATGGTGATCACTTGACCATCAGGCAATTCATAGCTCTTCTCCAGAGAGGAAGAGGAAGCAGCTGTGGCCATCTCCTGCTCGAAGTCCAAGGCAACATAGCATAACTTCTCCTTTATGTCACGCACAATTTCCCTTTCAGCTGTGGTGGTGAAGCTGTAGCCTCTCTCTGTCAGAATCTTCATGAGGTAGTCTGTGAGGTCACGGCCAGCCAAATCAAGTCGCAGGATGGCATGAGGAAGGGCATAGCCCTCATAGATGGGCACAGTGTGTGTGACACCATCTCCAGAGTCCATTACAATACCAGTGGTACGACCAGAGGCATACAGGGACAGCACAGCCTGGATAGCCACATACATGGCAGGAGTGTTGAAGGTCTCAAACATGATCTAAATAAAGAGAAAAGAATGTTGTCTTAATAAGGGACCACTTTCATAGTTAACACACACACATGCTGACATGCAAGGTATTGGATGTAGGGGAGAAAAACCAAAAGAAAGTCAGGTAGAAATACAACAGAAACCTGAGAGACTTCAAGGAAGGAAATGCCAGGAGAGTACAGAACCCTGAAAATAATGAGAGAAGAGAAATTGTAACTTAGAGAAAAGGGGTGGTGAAATGGGAAAAAGTGACAAGATGTAAAAGCTGCACCAATGCTGTACCTGTGTCATCTTCTCTCTGTTGGCCTTGGGGTTCAAAGGAGCTTCTGTAAGCAAAACAGGGTGTTCCTCTGGGGCAACACGAAGCTCATTATAGAAAGTGTGATGCCATATTTTCTCCATATCATCCCAGTTGGTAACAATGCCATGTTCAATAGGGTACTTCAGAGTCAAGATACCTCTCTTGCTTTGAGCTTCATCACCTACATAGCTATCTTTTTGGCCCATACCAACCATGACACCCTATTAAGAGAAATAAACAGTCATGAGCAAATACAAAAATAAGCCATCTCATGTTAAACACAAAACAAATAGATCTCCTGCTTTGATGTTTACCTGGTGGCGTGGGCGCCCAACAATTGAGGGGAACACAGCACGAGGAGCATCATCTCCAGCAAAGCCTGCTTTGCACATACCGGAACCATTGTCAATGACAAGCGCTGCAATTTCTTCTTCCATTTTGTAGATCTGCTTTTCACAAAAAGAAAGCATTTATTAAGGAACATTGTAAAATACAGTGCTGCATTTTAGCATCATCAATGGACACCCTTCAAACACTACATACTTTGGCCACTAGAGGCTGCTCTGCCAACCTACCATCCAGACAAGAAACCCCACCCTCTTGTCTATATTTTAACCATGGTCCAGAGCTTTTTACTTAATTTTCCTTACTCTGTAGACCAGCTAAATGCGTGTTTGTATGTGACACCCACACCCACCCATCCACCCATCCCATAGCCGTAACAATCTAACATTAACACCACCATCTTACACTTTTCTACTCAAAAGTAAAGCTTACGGAATTGAACAGGGCATATTTTCTAGTCTACTACATACATGTACAATGCCCCAGAATTCTTCCTCTCATGCCCCCTAGACCTATGCTCACTTTCTGATGCAGTACTACTATGAATAGTCTTCCCTGAAACCACTGTAAAGTTTGGCTTTTAACACCTTAGCTCATTTCAATACGAAATATACAAAGTCAGAAACAGAAGGAAAGGCGTTTGAGCAGGGTGTATGCACATTAACCCCATCACCTTCAGGGATGCACCACTGGCACCAGCCCATTTTCTAAAAAGAATAACTCATCTTAGTCAACTACACTACTCGCATGAAGACTCCGTTGAACATTTAACGGGAGCCGAGCCAAACCAGGCCACAAAATTGCTCTTGCACCTCTGCGCATCTACTCAGAAGCAAATTCCAGTGTTGCAGTCACGGGCAGGAAGCCATATCCCTGCAGCCCACTCTATTCCGAGGCAAACCGAGCCACCCCAAAGACACGACGCACCGGGCTCCACCCTTCACGACGTCCTGCGCAGCCCTAACCCCGCCCTCTTCGAGAACCCACCCTCCTTTCACAGCCGGAGTGAGGGTGCCTTTGGCAGGAACCAGCCCCCACCCCAACCAACGCCCCACCCCCCCGCCATCAACCCCGGCGAAGTTAAAAAAAAAGCCCCTTTTCAGACGCTCCCGTCTTTCCCCTTCCAGCTTCAACCACCTTCCCCCACCTCCCCACGCCCAGAGTAAATTTTCTATGCGGAAAAAATGGGGGGAGGGAGGGCACCGCGCGCAGCAAGAAACCCAAGGTTCTCGTTTCCCGCTCCATTACGTCAAAGTTTCAGGCCGACCAATCACGCCCTCGGTGCCCTTCCCGAGCCAACAGCCCCTCCTCCCCCTTTCAAAAAGCCGTTACGGGCACGAGAAGGTCGCGCGCGCCAACCAAGACCGTTGCAAAGGAACCGACGCAAGATAAGCGGGGGGGGGGGGGAGTTGGTCGAGCCTTAAGGCACGACCGGACCAAAGAGGGATTGGGGGTGGGGAAGGAACCGAGAGAACCCCTTAACCGCCGCCAACTGAAGGAATTCCAAGGCGCTTTTTACTCCTAAGGGAAATTAAATATAGCAACCTCTACACCTTTCTCTCACCTAAGCGCGAAGAGAGAATACAAAGGAAAGTTTAGGGTGGGTGGGGGTTGGAAGAGAAGCACCCCTCCGTCAGAATAAACGGCTGCTGAAACCTACCTGAAAGGAGGCGGGAGCTTTCAAGAGAACGGGAAGAAAAGAGCTGCTACTGCCAGATCCGCTGCCGCCGGCTGAGTGAGACCGTCCCAACGCCAGCCCCGCCCCTTTTATACCCAGGGGGTGCCGGCCCCCGCCTCGCCGGCCGAGAACATCGCCATATATGGAGATCTTTCAGAAACAGGCGCTGCCATTGGCTGGCGCGGGCCGGGCCACGTGGGGCGGACGAGAGCAGCCTGGCGCCGCCTCCTCCTCCTCGCTCAACCCCGGAATCAGCATGAGCAACGAGGCCGGGGGCTGGCGGGGGGGGGGGAAGGGTCCGCAGCTTTTGCACCTTGGCCTCTCTCGTCCCGGTCCCATGTTATGTTCGCCCCCCAGGACTAAGGAGAAGGCACCGGCGTGGGATGCTCACGCCAACCAAAGCACACATCCTAGCTAGATTGCAGCTGATGGACAGCAAGGGGAATCGAGGGTTGCCACCATTGTCACAAGTCGTGCAATGGGTGGGACATGCGGGCGTCGAGGTCTGTTGCCCTACCTGCCCCATGGGCACTGGACTGCAGTCGAGGCCCTCAATCCATCTCGAGGCCTAGACTCTCGGGCTTCTGACTTGGCCACATAAGCCATGGTAGTGTTGCAGTGGCAAGCAGTCCCGGGGATTGGCACCCACACCAGGGTTGCAATTCCTAGTCCAGGATGGCCACAAGGTTACCTGAGCTGCGACTGCAGTGCCTTTGAACAAAGCGTGATAACTGTTCGGCTTCCATGGGGCCATTTACTCGGTGCATTGGCAAGGTGTCTGTGCAACGCCGTGTTTCTTTATGGCTTTTGTTCAGCTGATGCTGTAAGCCTGCCATGCTGCTGCCTCTGCTTGGAAGCGGCCACTGACTAGGCATCAATGGAAGCATCAACGGAATGACGGTGCATTGCAAGGGTATCCCCAGGGATTACCAGGTGCAAAGATGCCCACTTCCATTCCACTGACAACAGGCCCGGGACCATTGCCCCATTCCAGACATGATGTCACCTCGTCCTGGGAGCATCCTGTCCTAGTTTCCACATTAAAACAGCTATTGTTCAAGGCTCCCTTTGGGGGCAACATCAACACACTTTAACTATGCCACCATATCTGTGCCACTATATCCACAGTAGTGAGTGCCACACCTTAAGTAGCTGACCTGTTTATGTGAAGGCATTGGGATTATTATGTTGCTATAGTCACTAGTGCTTTCAATACTGAATGACACGAACTTGGCACACTTGGGTACAGGAAACTAGCTGAAAGCCGCACAAAATATTGTGACATTGTTTTCCAGGAGAAAGCAAATTCCAAAGAACTGCTTGTCAAAAGCAAGAAATGTTGGAAAAGTGAAGTAGGGATTTTTATGGGAAGTACAATTCTCAAACCATGTTTTGTGGAGCAGGTGGAATTAAGGAAAGTGGACTTTTCGTGTAGGTTAGAGGGAATGCTTTTTGCCTATAGAGATTAAGAGGCCAATGCTTTTTAGACTATATGCAAAACAAGGGGGCCAGTGTCACAGTAAATGTTGGCTCACAGTAAATGTTGAGACACAGCACATGTTCATCACTCAAACCTGAAGGATTTACATCCTCTAGGACCAGGCATGGCCAAACTTGGCCCGCCAGATGCTTTGGGACTACCAACTCCCATCATCCCTAGCTAACAGGATCAGTGGTCAGGAATGATGGGCATTATAGTCCCAAAACATCTGGAAGGCCAGGTTTGGCCATGCCTGCTCTAGGACTGAATCTGCATCTCTTGAGTCCAGGGAACTGAAATAGTCCAGGCTGTAGAGGTGACCACTAAGTCTGCAATCCTAACCATAGCTCAGACAGCAGCTCAGGGAAGGGCCATTGCTCAGCTGTAGAACATCTGCTTCACACGCAGGAGGTCCCAGGTTCAATCTCCTGGCATCTCCATGTAGGTCTGGGAAAGAGCTGCCAGTCAGTGTTGACCATACAGAGCGAAATAGACCAATGATCTGACTTGGTTGAACGTCCTACACTCTTGTTCACCTGAGAAGGAAATGCCACTGAATTCAATGGAGCTTACTTCAGTGTAAAACTATTGCAGTATGGACTCTAAAACACCCCATACCTCTTCACCTTTTTTGCATCTAAAGAGAAGTTGAGTCTAATGAATGGTGGCAGAACAGATCCAGGGTGAGCCCAGAAGACACAACAACAACATTATTTGTACCCCACACATCTGACTGGGTTGCTCCAGCCACTCTGGGCTGCTTCCACCAGAATATAACAGAAAACACAATACATTGGACATTAAAAGCTCCTTCTGAAACAAAAGAGAGGCTGTTGTGGTCCATAAGGCCCCAGTGTGGAAGCCTAGCTGATAATCTCCCAAATTTATGAAAAGTCTAGCCGTGCCCTTCCCTGTAAAGTCCCTTTTAAGTTCTACAGACTATCAGCAAACCTCACTGTACAGTATATGAATGGCTTCCTTGCTGAGTTCCATCTAACAATAGAATCATAGACCACAACGGTCATCTAGTCCAACCCCCTGCAATGGAGATATATTTTTGCCCAATGTGGGACTTGAACCCGCAACCCTGGGATCAATAGTCTCATGCTCTACTGACTGAGTTATCCCAGTGTATAAGCACTGAAGCATACTCTGCCACCATTACGTCTGGCCTGTGCTGTTGGGGATGGGCTCATCCTGTAGTTAAAGAGAAAACATCACCATTATTCATTTTTCTAACCAGAGGGTTTGGTCACTGATTCAAATCAGCTGAAAGAGGCTTGTCGAGAAAAGTGAAACTGTTCTTACAAATCCAAGCCCGCACAGAACTGTAAATGTTGCCTGGAAAAGTAACTTAACACTCTGCCACTAAACACAGGTGAAACAGCTGGTCTCTGCCCAACCCTGTTCCCTGCACACACCTAGAAAAATAACCAGACCTCGCCTATAAGCAGGTGACTAAGCTCTTCCTTTCCCACAGAAGCATAACCTACTTTGTCTTCCTAAACTGGAAAGCTTTGTCTGCCAACTCAACTGACAGCTAGGCTACCAATAGCAGAAGGCTTATGATATGAGTAACAGGCACTGAATCAATGGAAATCGGACACCTCATCAAATCGTAAGAAAGGGATAAGAAATTCTTTGAACTCCATCGCTCCATCAGGTTGCACAATTTTTATTCTATATTATTTATTGTTGGAAAATTATCACTTCCTGTTTTGCATTTGCAGTAATGGATGCTGATTAAATTAGAATCTCAGTTCCATACATTAGGACTCCCTGAAAAAGTGTGTGCATTGGTTCCAAAGGATGCTTGGTTCCAAAGACATTGATGTTTTCCAGTCTGATCATCTTATATTAAGTCTTCCACCAATACAGGAAGTTCCAGTAACCATATGAGTAACTCCTTCAACAGTCCCAGAGAAGGCAGAATAGTAGAAGCAGAGGCCTTCACACGCTGATTTATTTAAGCATCCCTATCCACTGCTTTTTGCTGACTTACTAATGCTTGAGTATATTTAAGCCTGGGGGATTCCCCTCTGAAACATTTGGAGAAGAGAAACGTTTAGAGCCTTTAAAGGAAATGAGAAATGGTGCCACACGTTTTTTAAACATGGCTGATCCAATCCCCACCATCTCTTTTAATTGGAGTTCCCAACATTTTTTTGCTGTAAATTTCCCATCCAAGTTACTTGCCAATAGGAAAACGCGTTCAGTGGTAAGGAATTTAGCAGTACTCCAGATTTAAAAAGGAGGAACTCGGAGGATGCAACATGCTGGACAATCATAGAAAACGGAGTGGCAAACTCAGTTACCATGTGGGTGCATTTATTGATTTCTAACATATACCCGTTACTGGCTCATAAAGTGAAGCAACTATTGCAGGAATGTGGAAGCCTGCAATCTTCCAGAGATTGCTGGCAATAAAGACATTCTGAAGTAAAATGGGTTCCAGTTCCCAGCTGGGTTCGAGATATGGCTGCTTTACCAAAGCTCTCACCATCCCCCAAAATCCACTTTCAAAGTCCCTTGCTTGTTTTCATTCTGGTTCATTTGCAACAGCTGATGCCACAGCTAGTGGTGACTTGAGGGACAAGTATATCAAGGCCAAGAGGCCTGCAATACGAGTACACAGGAAGACTGCTTCGTATGACACTTTTTAATTGTTTCTTACATTTGTCCTGGGCGGGGGAGGAAGGGAAAGAGTCCCGCAAAGTCAGGACCTCTGTCCTCCAAGCTCTTCCAGTTAGTCAGCAAGGCACCAGTAAGGGGACGAGAGAGGAACCAGGAGGCAGGAGCTGGGAAGGCTCCCTCGCTTCCTGCTGCAGGCCTGACTGAGGACAGCGCGGGGCTCTGTCTCCTTTCCAGGCATTTGCATGCCTTTCAGATTCTTTTGTGCTGAAGGGGAGGGCGTGTTCCCTTCGGCGGAGCCAAGGCTGCACACATGAGGCAGCCTTCTGCCGCTGCAGAGCCTCCCGAAAGGAGCAAACGAGAGCAGCTGCATGCGTGCAAACAGCAGCGACAGTCCCGAGCGCCTGTTCTCGTTCAACGCGGGCCTGGTGCAGAGATGCCCCACCCAAGGCAGACGGGGCGGGCATCGCAGATCGCCTGCGCAGCCCAATCCAAGGCGGCGGTGGCAAGCGTGCAGCACTACCAGGGTCTGCAGACAATGGCTTTGCAAGCTCGGAAGCGTGGAGGGCCGCAACCCGGAACTGTATGCGACATAACCTCCGGCGGCAGCAGCAGTTACCTGCTGAATTGCCCGCTTGCTGATGCTGCAGCCGGGCTGACATTTACCGGCGCGCGGAAGCCGCCAGGCCTTGCATGGGGGCGGCGCGAGGCCAAGTCTGAGCGCGGAGAGCAGCGAAAGCCTGGAAGCTCCGTCTGCCCATTGTCAGCACGCTTAAAAATTGGCATGTGCACCTGGGTCACGTCATTAAATGGCTGCAGCAGCAGCAGCAGGGAGGGGGCTGGTGCTCAGTGCATTTGAAGGCAAAACGGAGCAAGGCAACACCGCCTCCCAAAGTGCGATCATCAGGCACCCTGGCGCTAACAGAGCGGCTTGTCCGGGTTTGGCGCAGTTTGCCTGGAGAGAGCGAGTTTGCAGGCAGGCGTGCACGGGAGAGGCGCCTTTCTTTCAAGGAAGTTGCCTGTAACAGGCCGTCCCTCCGCTACAGAACGCGCCATCGAAACTTGCCGGGTTCCCCTTTATTTCGAAACCCCTGACGTATGTTCTCCAGCGGTGTTTCCCCCCCGCCCCGCCCCCTTCTTTTCGGTTTGGACATTTTGCTCTTAGCATCTCCAGGAAACGTGGGGCGTAAAGAGCCGAACTCTTAAGCCATCCCAAAAACACACACACACCGATCTGTGTTAAGATCGAAAAGCCCTCTGCACATGCCCAAGAGCACACTTCTTTCTTTATTGCATATGAGTCGCCTAGCACCGAGCTCCGGAAGCAAGTGCCGGCTGAAAAATCAAGCCACGCCGGGCACACATCTCCCTTCAATTAAATGAATGAAATCCCAACCCGACCCTCTCCTCCCCCCTCGACGCACATCCGCCCCAGCCCCACCCCCTTTGCACAAGGGCACAGAAGCAAGTCATCTCCCTCTCTCCCTGCTGGTGAATTTCCTTCTCGGCAACAGCGCCTTGCCCCTCCTCCCGCGTGTCATTCGTTACAGACGCAGCATGACGGGGAGGGAGCGGCGAACCGAAACCTCGTGGGTGTCTGCCGGAGCAAGGTGGTGCTGCTCGGTAGCCCAGGTGACACGGCCGACGGGGAGGGGAAAACAAAAGGCCTTTCTCCGCATGCCTATATTTGGAGATTTCTGGCCAGTGGCTCAAAGATCCGCCCTGACCCGGCATGCTCGATAAGGCTCGCGCACCTAGGACCTTTTTTAGCAAGCGGGAGGGGCGAGATCCTTCTTGCCGGTGGACCTTTAAGTCGCAGATCAGCGAGAGAGAATGCAGGGATGCCAACTTGAATAAAATATTGGGGGGGGGGTAGGTGAGCCCAGCCCCGCACAATTGATCATAAGACACAGTGCGTGCACACTATTTGAATGGCAATGCCCATCAACATTTGGGGAGGGGGGGCTGGGACCTCGGGCCCCTAGAAGTTGGCTCCTATAGCCAGCTCCATATTTTCACCCTCTAGGCATTATTCACAGTATGTACTATTGCAGAGGGACGTGGGTGGCACTGTGGTATAAACCACTGAGCCTCTTGGGCTTGCCAATCAGAAGGTCAGCGGTTCGAATCCCCGCAACGGCGTGAGCTCCCGTTGCTCAGTCCCTGCTCCTGCCAACCTAGCAGTTCGAAAGCACGTCAAAGTGCAAGTACATAAATAGGTACTGCTCCGGTGGGAAGGTAAATGGTGTTTCTGTGCGCAGCTCTGGTTCGCCAGAAGTGCTTTAGTCATGCTGGCACACATGACCCGGAAGCTGTACGCCGGCTCCCTCGGCCACTAAAACGACATGAGCGCCGCAACCCCAGAGTCATCCGCGACTGGACCTAACGGTCAGGGGTCCCTTTACCTTTACTATTGCAGAATCAGGTTCCAATCCTAGGCACACTTGCTTGGAACCTAAGCCATCGAGCACCTTCTGGATAAGCTTGCATTGTATTGGGCAGCTTTCATAATAATCAGAGGGTCTTTTCAAATGTTCTTATTTATGGGAAGGAATTAGCAGGCAATCTGCATGTAGGCCACATCCGTGTGTTCATTTGTGGAGTATGCACTTAACTTGAAAGTACTTTGTAAAGTCAGAAGGAACCTTCAACCATCAGTGATTCGCCCCGCTCTTTCGGATTAGGCCGGAAACTGCATAGCCTAGGATTCTGAATCGGAATCATGCACACTTTACTTGGACCCTGAACTCACACCAAACTCAGCAGGGCCTAGTTTAGAGTGGATTGCACTGTGAAATAATAATTTTCGATGGGCAGGAGCACTAGCCAGGTAGAGGAACCAGGTATATGGCAATGGCATGTTCTCCGCCCCAGTTTGCAAGGTCATGTGGCCCTTTCTGTTGTCCTTCCCTTAGATTGCATCTCCATAGGTTATGATACTCCAAACACACCTGTTTACTTTAACCCAGCCTGCTGAAACCAAGCAGAAGGAAGATAAAGGCAGCAACGATTTTAAGCACATCTGATTTTTGGGAAATGGACCTCGAATTTTCAGACGTATGGCAACCCTACCCAGAAGTGAAAAACATCCCACAAAGCAACTGGGCAGGGCGAAAAAGGGTGTTTGCAAGCCTTTTCAATGGGTGTTCCGATAATACACAATTTCACACAAGCACACAATAACCCGGAACATGACTCCCCCATGAAAACAGGGAGCTGCCTGTACATGGAGTAATATTTTGGGACTTTGCAGAATCAAATATATGATTAACAGATAGAAAGATGGTGTTGAGTCTTTGGGGAAAAGATGTGAGGACTTGGATGGCCCCATAAATTGGGTATCCTGGCCCTTCCATGCAGCAATGCACATACATGCACACACACACATCCTTTGTGCAAATATAACATTTGTAGTGCCAGATCATGACCCCTTGGCAATAGACAAGTGTCTTGCTGTGTGTTAGTACATAAACCTGCTGCACACAGTATGTGTGGTCTCCCAATTTTAATCAAGTGTTCTGAGATCCTCAGTACTGAACTGAAGAGAATGAGTCTACAGCCCACGTTAAAATGAAAGAAAACAATGGGAAGAGCCTGTTGAATGCTTGGGTAAGTCATGATCTTACTGATACTCATCAATGTGCTTTTAATTTTAAAAGGGCTGCATAATCAGTCTGCCAACCGAGGGTTACAGCAGAGGCGCATGCAACTCCTAATAAAAATAATTAAAATGGTAATGCAGAGAGAATGAGCTGGGATGTTCTCACAATCTAAATAACAGGCCCAAGTATAATAGATTGCAATGCGGAGGCAGGGAATGAATCAGGTATTACCAGAAGCTCAATATTGTGGCGTGATGGATGGTAATGTAGAGTTTCTGCACATGCACTATATACAGAGATGTCATCTGGACCCTGTGCATTATTTAGCAAACACAGGTCCTGTGCATTTAAAAAAAAATAGTTTGTAAGGTTTTTGAACCATAGAGGTTATGGTAATATGAAGATCTGTGGGATTACATGCTCTGAAGGAGCTGGTGAAATACAACGTTTGGGTTGGTGCTGCACCTTTAACAGAGATTTGCTGCTTCCAGTGGGCTTAGGTCCTGCAATAAGCAAACAAAAGTTCGTCTGAAAGGAAGGACACATTAAACAAACACTGTTGTGTGCCTGCCTGTGGTGCAGCCAGTGAACAACACAGTGTGATTAAATCCTGAGCAAACTCAGTCTCACACCCTCGGTCACCCAATCAGCATCTTATCCTGCCAGTTTGCTGATTCTGCACTTCAGATCATCCCTTCGATACCTCCATATAGGGTCAATTTGGGACTGGTTTTTATGCCTCAGGGTAAAGATTGTTTGTGCTTGGCTCCTCCTGTCTTTCCAGGGTTAAGCACGGTATTGTTTAACATTCTATATGCTAAAGGAGGCAGGAAGAGGAGGCAGATGGAAGGATTTCCTTGGGTGTACCGTACTTCTCATAGGCTTATGTAGGATTCCACAATCAGCTTCCTGACAGATTCAGGCCAATTTCTTTCCTTTCCAAGCCAGCTCCACTGCAGGGCATGCTATTGCATGACCCCTAAAGTGTTTCCGTAGCTGGAATTTCTTGCATGCTACATGCAGTTCAGTTTGAATCATTTTCTCAGAAATAAGTCTCACTGAGTTCAGTGTAACTTGTTACCTGGTAAGTTTAAGTGTGTGTGTGTGTGTTTAGAATTGTGGCCTTAAATTGATCCAGATAAACCAGATTCCCGCTGCTTCTCTTCACAGAACAGTTAGCTAAGTCTGCAGTCCTGACCAGGTCTACTTAGAAGTTAAGCCCTGTAGACTTTAATGAGGATTACTTCCAGTGGGTTAGGATTGGAGATGAGTGAATTGTCACAATTAATGGTTTAGGGTTAGGTAATTATTGTAACTAGAGCAGTGAACAGATAAATAATTTTAATTGCTCATGAATAAGCCTTTAAATAGACTCATTAATAAATTGGCAGTTTCCCCAAAAAGTCCACATAGGAGCTTTTTTGAAGGAAGTGCAAGCTAACTAATAATGGAACAAACAAAACTATTCAACATTTAGATTTTGTTTTTTTATATTGGTGTATTTCAGCATGTCTTTGTCATGGCCTTAGGCTACTACTACAAAAAAGCTGATGCAATTTAATAGGCAAAAGGTGCAACTCAATGTTATAAGAAAATGCAATTTAATCCCCCCCCATAGCCCACTACAGTAGCATGCCTGAACCAAGATGGTCTCAAAAATTAATATGCCTTTAATTCTCAATGCCACTGATTAAAATTTACCTGCACCAATAGTACCTGACCCCTTCCAATTAATCAAAGAAAGCTTTGGCTGATCAGTTGCGTGATTAAACTGATTTACAGCAAGCAGCCCTAATTCCTAACACATCCCATTTTCTTTTGGGGCCTTTGCCATTGGTATAAAGGGGATTCCCAACTGTAAAATCCCCCTTTTCGAGGCTGTAGAACGCCACAAACAGGAGCAGGAAACTGAATTATAAATCAAGCACCAAGATGCAGAGATTTATTTATTTCTTCATAACAGCTTTCCTGGGCAGACACTTAGCCACTGTTTTCTTTTCATTGCAGAGAAAGAGGCTGAAATTTATGAATAACATGGACTCTCAAAACCAGCCCCTGAATTGTGGTTCTCTATCCTGTATCTTGATGCCGCTGATAACTTGCATCCTAGCCGGACTGCAGGAAACCCTCCCATTAGCCAAGCAGAGGTCAGCTGGTTGCATAACTATTCTCGCCCTTGCATGTAAAATGCAGATATGCGTGCTTTAGCGCTTGCTCTGCCAGCTGTGCCAGTTCTCCTGAGGACACAGCCATTCTCCCAACAATTCTTTCTGTGGTTATCTCCCAACACCCACTCCCTTTGGGCGCATGCTCCAGCTAACTAACAAACACATAACTGCCTCTGTGCTTCGTAGCACAAACTAGGAAGTCAGGAAGAGATGAACGGGAGAAGCTGTGGTCGAGATGAAATCGGTCGACATACTGAAGAAATAAGCCGGTTTGGGTCTACGGGTGGGTGGGTGTATATTTGAACGCAGCCAAAGTGAATACAGCAAGCTTCCACACATTCAAAAGTTTCTAAGGACCGAGAGCAAGAATCAACAACAATAAAACCTTCAACTAAGTAATAATCAAGGAAGCAATCTGGAGTCTGTGCTTCCTAATATGTCTTCCTGCCCCAATTAGATGCAGATGGGTTTGTGGGACGTTGTCGTCATATATATTACAGACTCAGGTGGGTGGGTGGGTATGAAACTTATTTTGCAAGCCTGGGCAGGACCTAGACTTGAAAACAATATTTTAAGAGATTTGTCAATGTCTGCATGGAAGTAGTCAATCTTGAGCCCCAGCTTCATTTCTGTGCTTTTGTTTTGTTTTTACATCCTGATCTATTGGGCTATAATTATTAGTTGACACTGAAGACATTAGTCAACGTATATTTATAGTTGAACATGCACAGATTCCAAGTGAACAGGATGCTTTGCAGAACAGGTTAGCCTCAGTAGCCTGGACAGACAGTCCTGACGTGGCCTGGCTATGCTATTTGCAGTTAACCAAAACAAGTGAGTTAAGGGGCAGGGCACTAACCTTCTGCAGATAGGAGTATTTCCATTTTAGGCAGTAGCGTGCAGTTGTAAGCATTGTGCTTGTGAGCAAAGGTTGCAAAATAGTTGCTCCTCCGCAAAACGGGCAAGGTAAATGCACCCTGATTAAAAAACTATTACAGACTGTTGTCAAATTGGATGTGTGTGCATTTAGGCAGCGGCGTAGCGTGGGGGGTGCAGGGGGGGCCAGCCGCACCGGGCGCAACATCTGGGGGTTAGGGGGCGCAAATCCACGGGTTAGGGGGCGCAAATCCATGGGTTAGGGGGCACAAATTACTTGCCTTGCCCTGGGTGCTGACAACCCACGCTACGCCACTGCATTTAGGGACTCCACTATTATAAACCTAGAAAATTTGCTTTCATAATGATGTATAGGCATGATGGCAGAGATCATCTAGATCATCTTCAGAGGCATGTTTAGGTCACACCTTATGAAAACTAGGGTATGGTTCCTGGATGAAATGGTGAGGTCCCTCCCATTGCTCTCCTAACCTGTTGCTGTATCTTCTTTCCTGAATGGTGGGGTTTTTTTGGGTAGTTTCCTTGCTGGGACAGCATGGCATGAATTTTAGCTTATTTTTATAATTTGATTGTTTATCTTTTAATAATGTTTTATGGTATTTTGTGTAAAGGCATGGACCTCACAAATTTAATAAACTTGTTGTTGTAGGTCACACCTTACATTCTCTGCAAGGGCAGCACCTGATTCTTCTCCATCGCTAGAATCACGTTTCCCCTCCGATTCTTGCGTTTCATGTGCACGGTTTAAAAACACCAGAAAATGACTTCTCTCCGAAAGGAGCAGCTTGAACCATGGGGGATGGGAGAACGGATGATTGAGGATGAATATCTCCAGCTGTAAGAAAATCGAACACCTACCAATTCCCCATTGCAAACAGAGTCCCTCGGGTAGGACTAGAAGCAGTACTCTTCCTGCATTTTACTTCAGCAATCATCTCCCTGGACAGATTGCATTTCTCTTCCTAAAAGGAGGAAGCTTGCTGTCTGAAGTTCTTTTTTTCTTTTTTTGCCCTCTGCAGTTCCACACCCCCATCTGTTTCCTGTGGCTTCTTGCTGCAAATACAGATCTTCCTTTTTTATTCTGTTTCCCCATTCAATTCATCTGAAAATGGGAGGGTTCTCTGAAATCCAGTTGTCTGGAATCTCTGGAATATATGAGTTAGTGAATGATGGCAGTGGCTGGAAACATCTGGGGTGGGGGGTTGTGTGTGGTTCACCAGCAAGATAGCAAATTGTCATAAGAATATGGGGGGCTGCTTTATTTATCCATGTGTACTCTGATAGGCCCTGGAAAAGACCCTGATGCTGGGAAAGATTGAGGGCACAAGGAGAAGGGGACGACAGAGGACGAGATGGTTGGACAGTGTTCTCGAAGCTACCAGCATGAGTTTGACCAAACTGCAGGAGGCAGTGGAAGACAGGCGTGCCTGGCGTGCTCTGGTCCATGGGGTCACGAAGAGTCGGACACGACTAAACGACTAAACGGCAACAACTCTGATAGGTCGTGCCTCTCTCCACCTTCTCAGGCAGAGAGGTACAGTGGTACCTCGGGTTACATACACTTCAGGTTACATACGCTTCAGGTTACAGACTTCGCTAACCCAGAAATAGTACCTCGGGTTAAGAACTTTGCTTCAGGATGAAAACAGAAATCGTGCTCCAACAACCTCTGGATGGCCACAAGCTCCTCATCCCTGTTTTAGCTAGAGAGGCCAATGATTAAACCTAAACCACACAAAGCATGTGTTAAGAGCCCTACCCTGAGGCATGAATAATTCCCGTGGAGCAAGAATGGTAGGTATACCTCTCTGCTCCCCCTTGGCAATGGGAAACTCCTTTCTCTTAGGCAGCCATGCTTACCTTTTCTTACTTATCCATCCCGATGAGGCAAAGGCTCCTACCTAGACTGTACAGTTCCTCGCCTTTGGGCAAGGCAGGTGCAAGGAATCATCTGGCAAGAAATCAAAGTGGCAGCTTCAATTTTCTTTTCCCTGGTGAGGCAAACAGTAGGCTAAAAGAAGGACCATGGGGATTTCTGCATGTCCCTCTCTGTCAACAGAGAGCAATTTACCCGCGTTCATCATCATAAACACTCGCTGTAAATTGTTCAGCCGGAACTGTGATGCAGCAAAAAGGTGACTTGACACAGTACCAAGAACGTGCAGTTATTTTGCTTCAGAGTAGTTCTGCTGAACTGGTCTGCAAAACTGTTTCAGAGTAATTCTGGTAGTCACATCTGTAAGCAGTGGAGGACTCATGCGTTTTAAAGGGTGCAGGAGCTCATCCTGTCCCTCCCAGCTCCCAGAGAGAACCCAGTGCCTTGCCCCTAAGGAAGAGTCCAAAAATACAAGCAGTGCATTGATCACTCCTCTCTCCTTCTCTCGCTCATTATATTTATTTTAAAACATTTTATTTTATTTTTAAAAAATTAATATTTATTAAAAAATCATTTATTAAAAACCATTATGGTTACCCCACCTTTTTCTCCCCCCAAAATGCCCTGGGCAGCAAACAACGAGATAAAACAATAAAAAAAATGACAATGGAGATGCAGACTGGGAAAGATCTCAGCTTAAAAGGTTTGTTTCAAGAGGAAGGTTTGAGATGGAATGTTTTGTTTGCAAACTTGCAAACAAGTGTTGCTATTGAAACTGTTGGCACGAAGCAGGAACTCCATCAAAGTGGAGTCATCTGCTTACACCTAGTGCACCACCCAAAGTTAAGCTCTAGTTTTGCTCTTTTTAAGTGCTACCGTATTTTGTGTCTTTCACCTCCCAAGAGGCTTATAGGTGGAACTCAATGACTACTGGTTTTTTACAGCTTCAAAATGAGAGCAAACATGTGGGGCTATGTGGGGCTACCTTTAAAGGTGACCCAGAAACTACAACTAATCCAGAATGCGGCAGCTAGACTGGTGACTGGGAGCGGCCGCCAAGGCCACATAACACCGGTCTTGAAAGACCTACATTGGCTCCCAGTATGTTTCCAAGCACAATTCAAAGTGTTGGTCCTGACCTTTAAAGCCCTAAATGGCCTCAGTCCAGTATACCTGAAGGAGCATCTCCACCCCCATCGTTCTACCTGGACACTGAGGTCCAGCGCTGAGGGCCTTCTGGCGATCCCCTCACTGTGAGAAGCCAAGTTACAGGGAACCAGGCAGAGGGCCTTCTTGGTAGTTGCACCCGTCCTGTGGAACGCCCTCCCACCAGATGTCAAAGAGAACAACTACCAGACTTTGAGAAGACATCTGAAGGCAGCCCTGTTTAGGGATGTATTACTGTATTTTAATATTTTGTTGGAAGCCACCCAGAGTGGCTGGGGAAGCCCAGCCAGATGGGCAGGGTATAAATAATAAATTATTATTATTGTTATTGTTATTATTACTACTACTACTCCTCCTCTGTCCTGGCAGCGTTTGGTGCAACTAGAGATCTTTTTGCACCAAGCACTGCCTAATTTCATTCTTTGGTACACCTCTTTCCTTCCATTTGAAGACTCCCAGTCTGCAGACATGGGTTTGTATTTGCTTTTTAAACATCTTGTTCAGTGTCTATAACATTCCCTCCTACCTTCTCTTCTTTTTTGGGGTTTTCTTTATGTTTGACAGACAACCAGGTAAAAAGTCTTGATGTACTCAGAAGATTGCTTACTTCTTCAGGACCTTTGAATTAATGGAGGTATCAGCCTATTATTACTTTTTCATTTTTTTCCTAATGGGAAACCAGGATTGTTACCTGCAGTCCCCACCTGCCTGGTCTTTGGCAGCCTATTCCCAATTCGGTTAGGTGCAAGATGCAAATGAGCAAGGCTGGATTTAGGTTTGATGACGCCCTAAGCTACTGAGGGTAATGGGACCCTTTATACCGTATGTCCAGCTGTCCTTTGTCAACAACAAATTGTCACTGCTTTTTGTGTTGAATAGATGCTATACTGTAATTTATGGACCTAATAGGTATCTAAAGTCATTTGCACATGTTGCCATGCAACCAGTCCATGCAGAATGTAGGCACCCTAAATATATAGAAATGAGCAAACCAGTGATATTTTAGGGAGCAGGCTAGCAGGTGGGGCCCATTACTTACATCACAGGAGCCTACACAACACAAAACACTGTTGCTGTATGTAGGTGTTATTTTATTTGTTTTTTATCTTATATTTTGGAAATGTACATCCAGTTTTTTCCCCTTTAAATTTTTTTGGGGCCCCCAAGAGAGTGGGGCCCTAAGGTATAGCTTGTTTAGCTTATACATAAATCCGGCACTGCAAATGAGTTCAGGACTTTCTCATCTTGAGAAGTTCTGTAGAAGAGGGAATTTCAGCATACAAAGAGCTTTGCTGGACTGAGCCAAAGGTCCATTTAGTTCAGCATCCTGTTCTTACAGGGCCCAAGAAAGATATTGCTGGGAAACCTGGAAACAGGAGCTGAGAGCAACAGCTCTGTTCCCGTTTGTGGGTCTTAGTAACTGGCTCCAGCAGTGGAGGAAGTACATAGTCATCAAGGTTCTGTGAATTTGTCTTATCCTCTTTTAAAACCAAGTTCCATAGCTTCAGTGTGTGCTGTGCAAAGAAATGCTAAATTCGAGCCCAACCTTCATCAAATTAATAATCCCGGGGCGAGTTCACAATAAAAATACAGCCAACAACAAAACCATACAGCACATTAAATAAACATTTTAATACCGTAATGGAAACAACACAAATTTAATAGCAGGGCAGGTAGATTGATTAGTTTGGAGCTGGCCTCGTAAGCCAAGGTGAGGCCCAGAGACCTTTTGCAGAAAATCTAGAATCAAAACAGTTTGGGGTAGAGCAGGATGGGGAGCCTGCATTTTTCTTGCAACATGTGGGCAAGATGGTTATTGCTCTGGAAATAAAGACAGAAAGGGCAGTTGTGCATTAGCTAACAGCAGACAGTGAAGAACTGCTAGATTTACCTTTCTGGAAGGTGCCTGCCAAGTTGCTTTCATAGGCATACCTATGAATAATCTGGTTGGTGACTCAGAATAAGATGCTGGATTTGATGGGCCATTGGCCTCATCCGGCAAGCTCTTTTTACATTTGTGTAGGGCAGTTCGAAAGCATGTCTAAGTGCAAGTAGATAAATAGGTACCGCTCTGGCGGGAAGGTAAACGGCGTTTCCGTGCGCTGCTCTGGTTCGCCAGAAGCGGCTTAGTCATGCTGGCCACATGACCCGGAAGCTGTACGCTGGCTCCCTCGGCCAGTAAAGCGAGATGAGCATCGCAACCCCAGAGTCGGTCACGACTGGACCTAATGGACAGGGGTCCCTTTATCTTTACCTTAGGGCAGTTGTACATCAAGGCTTGAATTGAAGTTTGCCAAGTTCTGCACAGGCAGGGGCTATGATTTCAGGTGCAATCGCAGCTATGTTCTCCAAGAGCAGTAAATCGCTTCACTTTTGTGCTGTCTGCACTGCGGACTCTGGGGAGGGTACTGAAGTACAGCTGTTTTAAGAGCACAAGTGCAAAAAAGCAAGCCCTAAAAAGTGTGTTTCTGGCGGGTGGGGAGCGAGGAAATGACACCGCGAGCCTTGCAGTGACCGATAGTGTCCATACAGAAATGCATCATCTGAGTGGCAAGCTTACTGTGAAATTGCACTTGCCTTGCTTTACTCAAGTGTTTTCTCCGCTCCCAGATGGAATTCAGGAGGAACGGGTTCTGCGTGCTTGCAGCAGAAACCAGGTGTTCACACAACTCCGATTAGCTGGAAACAGTGACGTCACAAAAGCACCCACTCCTTTCGGGAGCACTTTTCCAACTATTTAAAAATGTAACATACTTTTTAAAAAGAAAAGTTTTAACAAATGTATAATAATAATAATAATAATAATAATAATAATAATAATAGCAGCAGCAGCAAAAGACAGCCTGCCTGGAGCATGGGGAGAGGGGCAAGACAATTGATTCAGTGCTCAGTGTGCAGATTAACAATCTGCGCTTTTCATTCCAATCTTGACAGCAAGCTGTCTTTGGCCTTAGGGGAGGGAAATGTGCTGCAAGTCTTGGGCTATGTCTCTATGCGCCCTTATATGGAGTCGCATGGTTCTGAAAGAAGGGGTATCGATTATGCTCTACGAAATATTGTGAATGAAGGGACACTTCAATAGTGTCTGGCAGCTTTACTGAGTATTCTAACCATTGCACGCTCTCTCTCCCCACCCCCACCCCCTCACCAGATCTGTTTTGGGCTGCCATCATAAGAACAGTAGTATGTTCAGGTCTACATCACCCCTGACAAATTCACCCAGCTTTCTGCAGACTTTCCTTGGTGCAGATGGACATGAATATTGTATTAGCAGCCTTCATTCTGTACCTATTTAAAGATAAGAAAATGTCCTCGCTGCGACGCATTGTGCTACAAGGAAGTTCTGGGATGGAACACTTTCATGTCACAAATCATGGCTGTGTCCTGTGGGTGGTGATGACTGTGTCCTTGTTCTCTTCCTGGAGTCTAATTGTCCTTGTTGTTGGTGTGTGTGTGTGTGTGTGTGTGCGCGCGCTTTAAATGCTTGTCCTTTGTACAGTTGCATTGTTCTGATACGACATCATTTTGCAAAGATTTTAAAAATGAAGCAAATTTAGGAGGGTGGCAGACAAGCAAGACCTTCCCAGTCCTCCCCAGGGAGAGGCACTTTGAGGAATGTCAAATGTGACACGCACGCCCACGCTTGTGTTTTTAATGACACGCAGAGGCCTGGCTTAGAGGCAGAAAAGTGACATTGCACATCACTTCATGGTAGGGCCAGCCACGACAGGGCCAGTTTGAGGTCACTGAAGTCAGGCTGGCCTTTTGACTCAAATTTGGCTTGAGTCTCTACTCCCTTGCTCTTCATCCCATCAGACCCTCCATCAGAAGCTCCATAGGCAGTGAGACCATCACCACCTACCTCCCCTAACAAATAGCTACCCCTCTCCCCTCCTCGCTGGGTTTCTTTGATGCTTGGTTGCCATATATCAAGATGCAAAGATCAGGACACAAAAGTTGTTGGGGCAATATTACCCAATTAATCTCCAAGTTGTTGAGCTTTCTTGGGAATTTGCCCCCAAAAGAAAGAGTGGTACTCAAGCACACACTTCCTGGTTCTGTTGCGAAAACCAAGAGATATTTTTGATTTTCCATTATTCCCCCGGACGCTAATTTTGCCCGTTGAATTGGGAAATTCTGGACATATGGTAATCTTACAATGTGCTTCTTCCATTGAGTAGATAAAGAAGAGAATGAGGTTTCGTTTCTCATGATCAGGTGCTATTAAGTTTGGGCCTCCCAAGGTCTCCTAGTCAAGGACCTACACTTGCTTTAATCCAGGCCTGCATGTAGGACATGTGGGAACATTCCTTCCTGTTTGGTGGTACCTTTCCCCCTTTCCTTTTTCAACTGAGGAGTTTTAATAGGCAAGCAGAGGCTTTCCCCATGATCTTCCCTTGATCGATGGGGCCGCGACCGGGGACAGCTTTACGATCCGCATCAATCACCTACAGCGGTTTATAACGGGTCCGGCACACTTCTTCACAGCTGCGCCACTGTTGCTCCCTTCAGGTCACGGCTTAGCAGAGTTGAACACAGCGTGTAAAGCAGTCTTGCTTCTTGTAAGCACACATAGACAGCTCCGTCTATTTACAGCTCTTTATTCAAACATTACAGCATTAAAGTCCATCACTCTTGGCCGCCATTACTCTCTCTCAGATACACAGAGAGTACGTCTTTCTCCCCTCAGGATCACAGGGGAACTGAACAATACAGGGATTGTCCCGCCCAGCTTCTGTCTCCGCCCAGCTGTAAGCTGACGTTAGCAGGTGACACACACCAGGGGAATTTAACCAGATAAATTCTGAACCATCACACCCCCCCTTGTGTCCCTGCGTGATACCTGTGCAACATCTTCAGTAACACCTTGTGAGATCGATCCCTTCCCCAATGCCTTGTGCCCTCCCTTGGCAAACCTGTTTGGCATTTGTGGAACCACCTCACAGCTCTCAGAATCGCACTGTGCGAAACTTACCCACGCACCTGTGGCCTGATACCTCTCTGGTGGGATACCTTTCGTTGTGCGACTGGACCTCCTAGGCACAAACTCAGGTGTTCCCCCTGACTCACTTTGATCAGCAGGTGTATCCTCTGCATCATGGGATTCACTCTCTGACTTAAAGCGTCTTCGAATCCTCTCCATTACACTCACAGGAGAACTAGGCTGACTCTTGGGCTGTCTCTTAACAGCTTGTGGAGATGCCCTATCCTGCTCCTGACCCTGGTCAGTGACCTGGTCGTCATCAGCAGCCTCAGCCTCTTCTTCCTCTGCCTCATCAGAACTGTCTTCTGGGTCAGAGAGACAATCTGAGAGAACATCATGCCTGACAGGAGTCTTTGACTTTACCTCCTCCTCTAAGAACTCAGCGTGTTTACTGATCAGCACCTTACTCTGATCACCTGACGGGTAGGCAAACCGCCATGCACGGGCTTCTGGCTCATACCCACAGAAGATCATTTTCTGGACTTTGGCTCCATCTGGCCCTTGCAAAGCCTTAGGCAAAGCGACAAGCGCAGGAGTCCCAAAAGTCCGCAGAAAGTGAACCTGGGGTTTGCGGCCATTTAACAAAGAGAACGGTGTGTCACCTACCAGTGAGTTGTAGACACGATTCCAGGTAAATGACACAGCCCTAGTAGCCTCCACCCAAAACTCAGGAGGCAACCTGGCTTCTTTCAGCATCACCTGTGCAGCCTTAACCAGAGCTCCACTCCTCAGCTCTGCCCCCCCCCTTGCTGGGGTGAATTAACTGTGTGGCGTATCCCTCTCTTCTGCAAGAACTTCTGCAACGCAGAACCAGTGTACTCAGCATTTCTGTCACTGATGATCTCTTGAACCCTGGTGGAGAACCTCTGTTCCACCCCCTCAATCCAGCTCTTGATCAGCTGTGCTGCATCCTCCCTGGATTTGAGACCATGAGCCCAGGAAGGAACTCTGCGAGAAATTATCCAAAAAAGTTAGGAGAAACCTGGCCCCCCCTAGACTTGGTTCCTTGACAGGACCGGCCAAATCTATGTGTACCAACTCAAAAGGTTTAGTGGCCACACGTTCCACCTTTGGGTAACTGCACCCTCTCACCTTTGCCTGCTTGCAAGTGTCACAATCAATGACACTTCCACAATTTTGAATCCTACACCCCGTGGCAACCTCGGGCAGAGTCTGCAAGTCCTCTACCGACCCATGAATTGTTCTCTGATGCCATACGCATGCACATGTAACATTATGAGCGGGAATTGTAGCACATTGGTTGGAAACTGTAGCACGCAACGCTTGTGCTTTCTCAACCTTCCCCTCACCTCCAAGAGACGTTTTAAGAATGAAAAGATCATTCTGTCCCTTCTGCACTTTGGCTAGTAACCTCCCCCCTCTGGAGATTGTGCAGACATCATTTTCAAAACAAACTTTGAACCCCTTATTCAACAAATAAGGCACAGATAGCAAACAGTGATGAATCTCTGGAACAATACAAAAATCCACCGTCTCCTGTAAAATAGAAAGATAGACATTAGTGCATTTGCGAACTCTAGTTTTCTGTCCATTCGCGAACTTAATAGTTTGTCCCTTCGGAACTGCTGTGCAATTCCACCTCTCGACTGCAGGGGTCTCTGGAACCATGTTGCGGTTAGCTGCAGAGTCTATTACAAGGCTGAGCTGGAAATTTTCCACTCGGCCGTCTTCAAACACTGCCATATTCGCAGAAACCTGATAAGACTCTTCCTGTTGTTTACCACGACCACCTGGCTCAGTTCCACGCCTGCCTGTCTTCCCAGGCCTGTTGCCATGGAAACCTGCCTGATTCCCATGGGAAAAGTCCTTCACAACATCCTGCCTCGGCTCTCTGCTCCGGTGGGGGCAACTGCCACGCCGACGTTGAACTCCAGTGGAAAAACACTGCCCGGGGCTCCTCCCAGCTGGCCTGGCCTTCCTCCTTCTGGAACCGTGCCTTCCACCAGCTTGGCCCCCCCTGAAGCTCCTTTCTGCTTCAGCACAAAGGGAAAGTTGTTTAAACTCGCCTTTGGAACTCTTCGCCCCCCCGATCTGCTCACTAGCGCTCCTAGAGGCTAAGACATCGGGAACAGGGCCTGCCAGTCCAGCCTCTCCAGGACTCAGTCCATCACACAGACGTGTAGAAGCATTGCAACAGCTCCCCAACACTGTCCCAGCCCCCATTGGGCTTTCTGGGCATCCTTCTGCCTCTCCAGGGCTTCCTCCAGGACTCTGGCCTTTCGCTGACGCCTCACACAAGCCCTTCAGCAAATTCCAGGCAGCCCACGCTGTCATTACGCCCTCCAAATGAGGCCTCAGTGATGCATCAACGCATGCTCTGAGCATCTCTAGCTCTTGCAGCCTCTGGCTATCTTCAGCCAACACAGCCCCACAGCTTGCAACGCCTGCTCCAGCTGCTGGCCGGCTAAGGGGTGATTTTGGCTCCCATTGGGTGGCTTTCCAGAGCCCTTCAACCAAGAACCATCCCCTTATCTGTCTGGACCACGTTGCCCAACTCCTTAGAGTGAGCTTTTCCAGCGGTATATTCTGGCTTTCAGCCATCTTCTCCCGTTCTCCCAAGGTGCCCCAAGCTGTACTTACTCCGTACCAGCTTCCTCCGGCCTTCCCTTCCGTGGAGAAACGATATTTCAGCTGCGTCTCAGCTCCCAGCTTTTAGCTGCTTGTGTATCAGAAGCTCTCACTGTCTCTCGGAAGCAGGCAATCAATCATTCTTGCTCTCCGGCACCCAGTCAGCTCCCGTTGCGCTCCTCAGCCACAGACCGCTGACTTCAAAGCATTCCTGAGGCTCACACCGACTGCTTTACGAGCGTTTTCTGACCCCATAACCTGTGGAGAGATATCGATCTTCCCTTGATCGATGGGGCCGCGACCGGGGACAGCTTTACGATCCGCATCAATCACCTACAGCGGTTTATAACGGGTCCGGCACACTTCTTCACAGCTGCGCCACTGTTGCTCCCTTCAGGTCACGGCTTAGCAGAGTTGAACACAGCGTGTAAAGCAGTCTTGCTTCTTGTAAGCACACATAGACAGCTCCGTCTATTTACAGCTCTTTATTCAAACATTACAGCATTAAAGTCCATCACTCTTGGCCGCCATTACTCTCTCTCAGATACACAGAGAGTACGTCTTTCTCCCCTCAGGATCACAGGGGAACTGAACAATACAGGGATTGTCCCGCCCAGCTTCTGTCTCCGCCCAGCTGTAAGCTGACGTTAGCAGGTGACACACACCAGGGGAATTTAACCAGATAAATTCTGAACCATCACACTGTACACCAAGGATGCAGAGTCTGTAGCCCTATAGATGTTATTGGACTAGAACACCCATTGTTATGTACTGAGTTGAATAGGATCCAAAAGGCAGCAGTCTGATTGGTCTTAGAACAATAGGATTCAGAATGCAGCAGTCTGATTGGTTCACAGGAGCCACCCAATCCAGCTCCAGGTGGAAGTGAATCTCCAACCTGATTGGCCTACAGGTGAATCTTGGAATTAGCCAATCACGTGGGGCCCATTGTGTAAATAATGTATATAAAGCAGACATTCTGGGGGAACTTCCATTCCTCCTTGCCATTATGACCTGAATAAAGAGCATGAAATCCACTCCCGACTCTGAGTATATTTCACCCATCATTCCTGACCATTGACCATGCTGGCAGGGGCTGATGGGAGTTGGAGTCCAACAATCTCTTTGAGGCTATATTTCCACCACCCCTGGTCTATATTGTACACCTCTTTTGCAACAAATGTGTAGGTCAAAGGTTTATAATTGTTTTGAGTCCACGGCTCTCTTGACCAACTACATTCTTTCTGTGGCACCCCTGTGGGACTCAGGAGCCCAGTTGTGTCACCCCTTGCCTGCAGAGCTGGCAGCCTCTCACCCTTTTCCAAACATCCTCCCTTCTGGAGTGTTCCCTCAGCCTCCTCTCTTCTCCCCTCTCCTTGGGAGTCCTCTGGGCAGCTGCCGCTGCTGCTCCTGGTCTCTGAGCTGCCCCAAAGAGAGGTGCCTCCTCACACTGCCCCACAGGAGCCTGGGAAGCACCCCCTGGCCAGCCCCAGAGGCACCATTTGCCTGAGGAGCTTGTAGCCAGGGCTGCTGCAACAAACAGCTTTGCAAGCCCTTGGCAAGCAGAGACGTGAAAGGGCATCAGAGGAGGGAATGAAGGAAGGAAAGAGGGACAGAGGCTGGTGTTGCCTGCAGCACCCCTGACCATCATTCAAGGCACCCCAGGGTGCCACAGCACACTGGTTGAAAACCACTGGTGTAGGTGATGGAAAACCACCTACACCGGTGGTTTTCGTGATGGAGGTATTCAAGTTGAAGATTGCATGGTGGAGGCATCAAAGGGAAATTGGTGGACGAATGTTTTATTTGTTGTTGTTTAGACGTTTAGTCGTGTCCGACTCTTCGTGACCCCATGGACCAGAGCACATCAGGCCCTCCTGTCTTTCACTGCCTCCCGCAGTTTGGTCAAAGAATGTTTTATAGATTTATTTTATTTAGACTTGCCTGGAGTCTTTCACTTTTTTTTTTTCTTAACTCTTGGGGAGCTCCCCCTACTGGATTGTGGAATATTTAGTCTCTGGGAACTGCAGGTTGTTTTTGTAAAGCTTCTACCTGGATGTTTTCCTTTCGGATTGTCTTTCCCATGGGATTTACAATTTGACCTTGCCACATGGACAGCTGTGGAATGAGTGGTGCCGCAAAAACAAGAGCTGCCAAAAAAGCAAAACAATCTGAGCTAGTACAAACAACTTTGCCGGTGCAGCCTCGCAGATCATCAGTTCCAATAGTTACAGGTCTGCAAGAAGGAGAAACTAAACAGCCAGCTTTTCGGGACATGGCTGCAGGAGGACTAGATCCTGTATCTAAGGAAATTTTGGAACAGCTGGCAGCGTTAAATAAAAAGGCAGATGAGCAGGCCTCTAAGTTTGATCAGGTGACAGCCACAATTAACAAACTGACTGACCAAGTTTCTAAAAATTTAGAGGCCATTGGAAATTTGCAATCAACAACAGCAGAAAATCGTAAATTAGCTGAAGAAGCAAATTTAAAGGCAGACCAAAACAAAAAGAGGATAGAGGAAGTAAGAGGAGAAGTAAGACCACTGAGCAGACAGCTTAATGAACAGCAAGCCTACCTGTCCATGGCAGAACTGAAAAATCGGGAAAGCAACCTTAGGATCAGGAATATACCAGAACTTGAGAAAGAAGATTTGATCAGCTACTTGACGGCAGAAATATCAAAGTTCTGGGGTATTGCAGAAGACAAGGACTTTAAAATTGTCACCGCTTTCAGGCTGGGAAGAGTAGCAAAGAAGGACAAACCAAGAGATTGCTTGGTCATTTTGAGATCTAAGCAAGAAAAAGATAATATACTCGGCCTTCATTTTAAAAACACATTGGTGATTCAGGGAAGGACTGCAGAAATCTTCAGAGACATACCGAAACAGCTGTTGGATTTAAGAATTGTATATAAAGACCTCGCAAGCCTACTGAGAAACAACACAATCCCTTATAGGTGGGAATTCCCTCAAGGACTATCTTTCAGCATCAAAGGGAAAAAAGTGAGAATTAGATCAGCAGAAGACCAAGAAAAATTTTTGAACGACTACGGGGAGGACCTTCGGAAAGGAGTAGCAGGTGCTTGGCCACCACCTCCGCCTGGTGCAATACCTCCAGATCTTGACGGCAAGAAAGACACTCCTACTGGCTAACAATTTGATTCAAGATGTCTCTGCAGCTATTTAGCTGGAACATTCATGGTGCAAATTCCCCTGAGAAAAGGAAAAAGATTTTTCACATATTGAGAAAGGAACAATTGGACATCATATGCCTACAAGAAACACATGTGACTAGGCTCCATAGGAGAGTTTTAATTAACAAAAGATTAGGCCAAGAATTTGTTTCCTCAGACAAAGTTAAGAAAAGAGGAGTAGTGATTTATGCAAAAGAGAACCTAGCACCAAAGTTGATATTCAAAGATGAACAAGGAAGAATTTTGGCGATTGAAATCCAAACACAAGGAGAAAAATTTCTGATAGTAGGAGTATATGCACCAAATGAGGGGAAATCGGAATTTTATAAAAAGCTGCATGAGATAATGTTGGATCATATAGACTACACCAACATCATTTTGATGGGAGATATGAATGGAGTCGTCTCTACACATATGGACAAGTCACAAAACCAAAATCTGACTAAAGATGGCAGACTACCTAAATCTTTTTTTGAACTGACAGACAATATGGACTTGATCGACATTTGGAGGACCAAAAACCCACTAGGTAAAGAAGGGACTTTCTTTTCTGAGGCTCACCTATCATGGACAAGAATTGACCAAATTTGGATAACTAGAGGGCTGGCCCCTAAGACAAAAAAAATAGAGATCTGCCCTAAAACTTGCTCCGACCATAACGCATTGAAAATGGATCTGAGACTTGTGCCAGCTGGATCCTTCAGATGGAGAATGAATGACACTTTGTTTAGAGATCAGGAGATTGTGAAGAAGGCCCAAAAAACGTTGAAGGATTATTTTGAAATCAATATGAATACCCCGGTGGACAAGAGAACAATCTGGGACGCAAGCAAAGCTGTAATGAGGGGGTTTCTGATTCAACAAAATTCTATTAAGAAAAAACTCTGGAATGGGAAAAGAGATAAGATTTTAGAGAAGATACGAGAGGGTGAAAAAAGACTTAGACTTAACCCAAAGTCAAAAGAAGTGTTAAGAGAAATTAAGTTCCATCAAGCACAATACGCCAAATTGATAAATCAAGAAGTAGAATGGAAAATTAAACAAATGAAACAAAGATCTTTTGAATCAGCAAACAAATGTGGAAAACTATTAGCATGGCAGCTGAAAAAGAGACACAAATTGAATTCTATTACCAACTTGGAGGTTGATGGAGAAAGTATTCAGAAACCAGAAGAAATTAGAAAGTGTTTCCAGAGATATTTCAAAAAACTGTTTACTCAAGGTCCACAGGCGGAGGAGGAGATTATTCAATTTTTAAAAAGTAATGGATTGAAAAAATTATCCCAAGACAAACAAACAACCCTGAATTACAGAATAACACAGCAGGAAATAGAAAGTGCCATTCAGAACATGCAATTGGGGAAATCCCCAGGCCCAGATGGACTCACCTCCAAATATTATAAGGTTTTAAAAGATTATTTGATTCAACCATTAGTGGAGGTGTGTAACCAAATTATGGAGGGGAAGGGGGCTCCGGAATCGTGGAAAGAAGCATTCATCACTTTGATACCAAAATTGGAATCTGAAAAGACTCAACTCAAGAATTATCGTCCTATTTCACTCCTGAATGTGGATTACAAAATTTTTGCTGACATTCTGGCAAGTAGATTTAAAAAAGTTCTGAATGAAGTAATTCATAAAGACCAAGCAGGCTTTCTCCCTGGTAGACATTTGTCTGACAACACTAGGAACATTATAGATGTTTTGGAGCTATTGCAGACAAATATGAACACAAGAGCTGTATTAATTTTTATAGATGCAGAGAAGGCCTTTGACAATATATCTTGGAAATTTATGAAGAGAAATTTGGAAGGGATGGGAGTGGGAGGGGCGTTTCAAAATGGTATAGAAGCAATCTATTCAGAGCAAAAAGCTAAATTGATAGTGAATAATGTGGTGACAGAAGAGTTCAGAATTGAAAAAGGAACACGACAGGGGTGCCCCCTATCACCCCTGCTATTTATTTCGGTCCTGGAGGTACTGCTGAACTTGATTAGGAAGGATCGGGAGGTACAAGGAATACAGGTCGGAGGTAAACAATACAAGTTGAAGGCCTTTGCAGATGATTTGGTTTTAACACTACAGGAGCCAGAATCTAGTACTAAAAGAGCTTTAGAATTAATTTATGAGTTTGGTCAGGTGGCAGGATTCAAGTTGAACAAACAAAAAACAAAGGTTTTGGCGAAAAATCTGACTTCTTTAGAAATAGATGAGTTTCAGAAAGAAACGGAGTTAACGGTGGCTAAAAAAGTGAAATACCTGGGGGTGAACTTGACGGGGAAAAATTTGAACTTATTTAAAGATAATTATGAAAAATGCTGGATTGAAATTAAAAAGGATTTAGAAATCTGGTCAAGATTAAAACTTACCTTGTTGGGAAGAATTGCAGCTGTAAAGATGAATGTATTGCCAAAGATGTTATTCTTGTTCCAAACCCTGCAGATCGTGGATAGAGTGGAGTGTTTTGGAAAGTGGCAGAAGGACATTACAAAATTTGTCTGGCAGGGCAAAAGGCCCCGGATAAAACTTAAAATACTAACAGATGCTAAAGAAAGAGGGGGGTTTGCCCTGCCGGACTTAAGGTTATACTATGAGGCAGCATCCTTCTGCTGGCTGAAGGATTGGTTTCTACTAGAAAACACTGATGTCCTAGATCTGGAAGGGTTTAACAATGCTTTTGGATGGCATGCATATTTGTGGTACGACAAGGTAAAGGTACATAAATTATTCAAGAGCCATATTGTCAGGAAAGCTTTGTTTAATGTCTGGACTAAATACAAGGACTTACTTGAAAATAAGACGCCGAGGTGGTTGTCACCAACGGAGGCGAAGACCACCAAAGGACTTAACACGGAGAGTGGTTGGGCTAAATATTGTGAGATAATAGAAAAAGTTGGAGATAATTGGAAGCTGCAGAGTTTAGAAAAAATAAAGGACAAGGTGCGAGACTGGTTTCTCTATGCCCAAATTCAAGAGATGTTTAAAAAAGATAAAAAGATTGGTTTCCAGGTGGAAAAATCAAAATTAGAGACAGAACTACTTGAACCTAAGACGAAAGTGCTCTCAAGAATGTATAACTTGCTGCTTAAATGGAACACACAAGATGAGTTAGTTAAATCAGCTATGATTAAATGGGCTCAAGACATTGGTTACAACATCATGTTTGAAGACTGGGAAAGGTTATGGAACACAGATATGAAATTCACGGCATGTAGTGCCTTGAAAGAAAACATTATGAAAATGATATATAGGTGGTACATGACCCCAGTCAAACTAGCAAAGATTTATCATTTGTCTGATAAAAGGTGTTGGAAGTGTAAGGAAGCTGAAGGAACGTTCTTTCACCTCTGGTGGACATGCCCGAAGGTGAAGGCATTCTGGGAAATGGTTTATAACGAGTTGAAAAAGGTATTTAAGTATACCTTTACTAAGAAACCAGAGGCCTTCCTCCTGGGCATTGTGGGCCAGAGAGTGACAAAGAAGGATAGAACCTTCTTTTTATATGCAACTACAGCAGCAAGAATTCTTTTAGCTAAATATTGGAAGGTACAGGAGCTACCCACGCTGGAAGAGTGGCATACGCAGCTGATGGACTATATGGAACTGGCCGAAATGACTGGCAGAATCCGAGACCTGGGAGAAGAGGCAGTGGAAGAGGACTGGAAAAAATTTAAGGACTATTTACAAAAACATTATAAGTTATGTGAATGTTGAGAATTTGTTAAGTTTTTAGACAACAAGCCTCAGATTCCAAATTTTTGATATTGCTGGAATTTAAGTTCTGATTGTGAAATGACTAAAGTCTAGGGTAAAGTTTCTATATTGAGGACTGTTGGAATTGTGAACTAATAATATTTCCCCTAAACCTAATATACAATTGAGGAAAGTACAAAAACACAGGAAACAAGGTATTAATTTGCTGTAACTTTATTTTATTGAAAAAGATGCAGGGGATGGAAGATGTGGGGAAGTCCAGTAGATCATGAAAAATTGTTTTGCAAAGTACGATTTCTTTTTTGCTTATAACCTTTTTTCTTTTCTTTCTGTAAAACTGCCTTTGTTGAATAACTGACGATGTATTTGACCTTGGAAAAAAGCAAATAAAAACATTATTATAAAAAAAAAAAATAGACTTGCCTGGAGTCTTGATGGGTGGGACAAAGCTTCCCCACCACAACCGATAGACTTGGCTCCCACTGTCTCTCTTCCTGCTTCGCCATATATATTTTTCTGGTGCCACCACCAAGTTGACCCAAACTCGAGGGGTGTTTGCAGTGTCGAGGGCTGCAATAGCTATTAGTGCAAGCCATACAGGATTAAGGAAAAGTACTTTGCACACACAACCAAACAGCACTGGTGTTATCTCATCTCTCCTATTAATTACTCTAAAAGGAGAGTGGCCATAATAATCTGTGTCTGTGATTACCAGTAGTGATAAACTTACTTCATTGAGGCAGGTGGAGTTAACCCTTTCTGCATTCACTTCTTTAGGAGTTTTGACACTGCCACTGCCCCATGGCAGCTTTGGTTATCTAACAAGGCTCTGATTCATGGTTTGTTTTGTTTTTCTGTTAGAGCCAGAAGCAGAGCCTCTACATCAGCTTCCACCAACCTGGTTGCCCTCCAACTGTTGTGGACCACAGCTCCCAGCAGGTGGCTGGCTGGGGCTGATGGGAATTGTAGTCCGCAACAGCTGGATGGCATCTGGTTGGTGCAAGTTGGTTTGCATAGATGGCCCTCCAGGACCATAGAATGATCTCCTCCTAAACGTGTATAGCAGCTTATCCTCCTTGCTGACCTTTTGAAACATAACCAAGGCACAACTTTTTCACAGGAGAGCCAGTGTGGTGTAGTGGTTAAGAGCGGTAGACTCGTATCTGGGGAACCACGTTCGCGTCTCCGCTCCTCCACATGCAGCTGCTGGGTGACCTTGGGCTAGTCACACTTCTTTGAAGTCTCTCAGCCCCATTCACCTCACAGAGTGTTTGTTGTGGGGAAGAAAGTGAAGGGAGAATGTTAGCCGCTTTGAGACTCCTTCGGGTAGTGATAAAGCAGGATATCAAATCCAAACTCTTCTTCTTCTACTTGGCCTTGGTTTGGTCAGCTAGTTTGGAACTAGCTGTAGAAAGGAGCTGCAAAATGCTTCAAAATAAATAACAAAACCCAGCGCTGCATGTGTGGCCTGTGTCCTCAGATTCCAACACGAGAACTAGTAAAAAATATTTTTAAAAGGACAACACTCTCTGTTAAGGTTGCAAACTGTTCAGCCCTAGATTGGAGCTGTGCCTTTTAGAACAGCTTGATCTGCAGGCGTTGGCGTCTTACAATTTTGTCTCCATGCTGCGAAAGTCGTCAGTTGTTAATGTTCTGCAGATCAAGCCACTCCTCAGTGCACGAGAGTTCCCACACCCCCTCTGCTGTATCCTGGTCGATTTTCAAGTCTGCTCTTTGTATTCCAGGGATATTTTTAAAAAATAAAAACCAGTTCTTTGAAAAAGAAAATCATTTGTTCTGGAACTGATTTGTTCTGGGAGAAGTGAGAATGAAGTTATAAAAATAAATAATATGTTTAACACCCACATACCCCAAGGAAAATTATTTTTAAAAACCACATAGCCATGTCATCATCATCATAAAATAATTTTATTTATACCCCGCCCTCCCCAGCCAAGACCGGGCTCAGGGCGGCTAACACCAGATATAGAATGATTGAAATACAACTTAAAAAACAAGATTAAAATACAACATTAAAATGCAGCCTCATTTCAGCAGAAACTCAAAAACATTTGGGGGGATGAAAGCATCAAGTCTTCGCCAAGGCTAACTATCCAGACTGGTCCTACATGGGCCAGAAAAAAGCCAGGGAAGTCCCCAAGTCAGGAGGGAACTTCCACTCTATGCACAGATGCACGTTAGAACAATGGATCCTGTTTTTGAAAGTTGGCTCTCTTGTGACTGGGGAAGCTAATGAGAGGAGATGGGGAGAAAGGGGGCATTTATTAACCCCCTGTTTGCTATTTCCCTACGTCAAATCAAACCACCTTAAGCAGCCCACTCCCCCACAGCATTTCAAACATGTTGTCATGGCTGCAAGGGGTTTATTTTTCTTTTTTTAAAGAACCTCTTGACTTGTGGTACCTTGAGTTTAAACTATTTTTTTTCTGGCAACCTCTGTCCTGGATTACAGGACTCACACGCTGATTTCATACCCACTGTTGGCCAGATTCCCTCCAGGCTTGCTTCCTTCTGATGGTCTCTGTCCCTTTCCTGGAAAATGGAACACATTTTAACAGTGTGTGTTGTCCTCTCAAGCTATTAGCCACACACACACTCTGAGCTGTACATCTGCAAGTCCTAGGGGTCAACGCTGATTCTCTCCTTGTGAGCAAAGCTTCCAGGAACGCTGTAAACAAGCCTGCTTCTGAGAATATTGATGCAGTTCCTCAGATGGTAAATCCCCTTTTTTATTATGTGCATTTCTGTTAAATTAATAGCCATGGCTGGAGTGAAGCAGCAGCATGGATTGCTCCTATCGCCAACATAATGCTGGCAGTACATTTGAATCCTGTTCTCTTCCCCTGCCCCTCCAGAAATATCCAACCCCCGGTCAGATCTGACAGTGCTTCTCAATCCTAGTCCATGTACAGTGGTACCTCGGGTTACATATGCTTCTTGTTACATACGCTTCAGGTTGCAGACTCTGCTAACCCAGAAATAGTACCTCGGGTTAAGAACTTTGCTTCAGGATGAGAACAGTAATCGGGCTCCGGCAGCGCGGCGGCAGCGGGAGGCCCCATTAGCTAAAGTGGTGCTTCAGGTTAAGAACAGTTTCAGGTTAAGAATGGGCCTCCGGCTGAAGGAAGTTCAAAACAGACATAATTTGTTGTATTCGGATTAAAATGTATAACTGGTTGAAAATTAATAAAAAAATATTTTTTTAAAAAAAGAATGGGCCTCCGGAACGAATTAAGTACTTAACCCGAGGTACCACTGTATTTGCAAAATGTTAGAACAACCCCCCACCCTGCCCCATGCCTAGATGCTATGCCTTTCTTCCCACAGACAACTGAAACAGCCCTTCGCAGTACAGTGGTACCTCGGGTTAAGTACTTAATTCGTTCCAGAGGTCTGTTCTTAACCTGAGGTACCACTGTACTACTATGGAATGATTCAGAAGAACCACAGAAAAAGATTGGGCTGCACAGCAAACCTGGCTGTATTCTGCAGTGTTCTTCCTGCACATTTTTATTCAATCCTAAATAAGCAAGTCCCTTTGAAATCACTGGGGTATACTGTCAAATATGACCCCGCCGAAAAACAACACCACCACTCTCTGAGGGTATCCTTTCAGAAAGCAAAAACACGTTTCAGTTACATTGCATGACACAATATAATCATTTTCTGCCTTATACGAAGGCTGTGGTTATTCTGGCCTGCCCGGTGTATTTTTATTGAAGCTCTGTAGGGAAGTAGGTGTGGAAAAAGAGCTTCATGGGGGATCCTTGTCTTACAGCCTAGCAACACATTTCATCTTCAGCAACGAGTTTTGCCTCCCTGTACCTAGCATAAAGGGAATTCTAAGTGGCAGGATCAGACACATACTTAGTGTCTGGAATCCCCGGGTTCATAGCCCTCGTTCGCACTGGATGGCAAGGGGCAAAGCCCACATCTTCAGCCTCATCTGTATAATGGGAATAAATACTTACGTTGCAGAGTTATTGTGAAATGAAACAAGGGCACAGAACCATTTGCACGTGAAAGTTGCAATGTATGTGATTAGCTAATGATGATAAGGGTTTCCTCTTTTTCCAGGACACGCCCATCTGTTTCGGGGGTAAAATTTCTGACTGGGAGGATTTTATTCTTAATTTGCCAAAATGTCTCTGACTATACTTTCTGGATGAGACATAGACATAACTGGCGGTTGACCTGAACTTCCTTTCCTCTTCTCTTCCCCTGCCCCACCTCAGCAATATACAGTCATACCTCGGGTTACTGATGCATCAGGTTGCGTTTTTTCGGGTTACGGACACACCGAAACCTGGAAGTACCAGAATGGGTTACTTCCAGGTTTCAGTGGTCACGCATGTGCAGAAGTGCTGAATCGCAACCCGTGCATGCACAGACATGGCGCTGCGGGTAGCGAACACTCTGGGTTGCGAACGTGCCTCCCGCACGGATCACGTTCGCAACCCAAGCGTCCACTGTAATCACAGCTTCTATAGCCTACATATAGTAGGAGTATATAAAACGAGAGTTGCCATAGTGTTCTCCCTTTTGCTCTTCAAAATATGGCAACCATCATCATCGTCGTCGTCAAAATAATAATAATAATATCTGCTGCTGTTCTTTGTCTCAGCTTGGGAATCCCTATGCAGATTTGACAGCAACCTCCTGCTTGCTTGGCGATCAGGTGGTGCAATTTCTTATCCAATCCACCAGGTGGGTCCATGGGCTGACACAGCTCAGAATCTGCCCCCACGGCAGGGTGGCAGCCTGACTTGACCTTCTTACCACAAGGCTAAGAGGGGAGAAGAAATGCAGGTTTGCTTTCCGCCTCTGCAAAGGAAACCTCTATGACCCTGGACTGGAAGGGAGAAGGGGAAGAAAACGGGACAAAAAGGCAAAGACATGTGGAGCAGAGCGGGAAAAAAGACAACGCTGTGCAACCACTTTTTTGTTGTTGTTGCAAAGAGTGTTCTTGAGCTATGCTGTGAACAAGCTGGGGAAGGAACAATGGATTTTCAGCTCAGTCCTGCACATGCTGACTGAGAAGTAAGGCCCATGGAAGTCAGTGGGACTTATTCCTGAATAGGCATGTATAGGATTGCACTGTAAATGTATGGAGAAGCTAAATTGACATCTGAGCCCTCTCTCTCTCTCTCTGAAGCTGCTCCATACACTCCAGAAACACAGCCACTTCAGGGTGAAAACCACCAGCCTGCCAGTAACATCGCGAAGGACCAAAGCTGATATCTTTGCTATAGCACAGGGAGCTGGCAAAAGATGTGAGGCCCTAACCTCACCCCTGCCAGAAACTCATTAGGCAAGCTATTGTTTTCTCCAGGCTTCCCATCAGCAACATGGGCAGGTAAGTAAAGAAAAGGCAAGGTATAAACCAGAGAGACAGAGATGGAAGTGTAGGATAGTAATCGGAGGCAGTAATGCTTCTGCATGCCAGTTACTGGAAACCGCAAGAGAGGAGATTGCTCTTGGGTTCAGAACCTGTGTGAGGGTTTCCCATTGGGGCATCTGGTGAGAACAGGGTTGGGCCATTGGTCCAAACCAGCAGGCTCTTCTTAGTTTTTATAGGACAGTACCAGCCTGCCTTGCAGTGCTATTGTAGATAGAGAATCATAGATTCGTAGAGTTGGAAAAGACCCTAAGGACCATCTAGTCCAGGGGTCAGCAACCTTTTTCAGCCGTGGGCCGGTCCACCGTCCTTCAGACCTTGGGGGAGGGGCGGACTATACAGACATACCTCATGTTACGGATGCTTCAGGTCACATGTTTTTGGGTTGCAGACCACGGGAAACCCGAAAGAGCCAGAACGGGTTGCTTCCGGGTTTCGCCGCTCGCGCATGCGCAGAAGTGCCAAATTGTGCTTTGCACATGCGCAGAAGCGCCAAATCATTCCAACACCTGCGCGGACGCGGCACTTCAGGATGTGAATGCTGCGGGTTGCGGACGTGCCTCCGTCAGAGATTACGTCCGCATCCCGAAGTTCCACTGTATTTTGAAAAAAAAAAAAATGAACGAATTCCTGTGCCCCACAAATAACCCAGAGATGCATTTTAAATAAAAGCACACATTCCACTCATGTAAAAATACTAGGCAGGCTCACAAATAACCCAGAGTTGCATTTTAAATAAAAGGACACATTCTACTCATGTAAAAACAGCTGATTCCCGGACCATCCGCGAGCTGGATTGAGAAAGCGATTGGGCCGCATCCAGCCCCTGGGCCTTAGGTTGCCTACCCCTGATCTAGTCTAACCGCCTGCAAAGTGGGAATGAAAATGCAGCTGTCTCATATGGGGATTGAACCTGCAATCTTGGCCTTATCAACACCATGCTCTAACCAGATCTGTTAGGCTACTAACAGATCACACATATATATATATATATGTACAGGCAGTTCTTTGAACATTTGAAATATGTTATATAAGTTGTAAGCATTCATATTATTTTAAAAGGTTTTTTTTTAAAAAAAATGCAAGAACGTACTGTCATATTTTCTTCCAATGATACATACATGCAGAGGTATTTTAATTCAACCATGGACCTAGGGGATAGCAAAAAAGAAAAGAGTCAATTGCCCAGGGTGAATCGTGTGTGTGTGTGTGTGTGTGTGTGTGTGTCTCAGAGCTGAACTGCCTCCATGTACCCATTACTAAATGAACAGGGCCTTTTATGGTGGGTTGTGCTGTGAAGTTACACATTTTAAAATTAAATGGGGGCTTTGAGGAGAAAGGAAAGAGATAGGTGACTGTGTACTGGACCTTTCTTCTTCCGCTTTTATTCATTCTCATGACTTGCAAACGCTTTAACACGCTGCTGTTTGGAGGAAGAGAGAGAGAGAGAGAGAGAGCGTCATGCCCAAGGGTAAAGCAACAGTTCAGTGGCACACAGACACAGGAGCTCAGTTCCTTTATTTCCCCAGCTCTTTAATCTCCAGGACCACACGGCCGCTGCAAAATGGGGATTCAAAAGTGACACCAAACCCAGTCCTTCCTTTCTGCGTCCCTGGAAAAACAATCCTCCAGCTGTGTATCTGTTACAGTGCTCACTTAGCTGCATTAAGTGTTACAAGAGGCTGTTACACAAAACCATCGCTGTGGTGCCCAGGTAACCTACACCTGCCTAGAGGGAGGAGATCAGCCAGTCTCAGGCGACTGTAAGTGGAGCCTGTGGAGAAAGAGAACGCTCTCAAGCATGAAAAAATTATTAGGCAACCAATCCTCTGGCCCTATTTTCAGCAACAATGCCTGCCACTTGGTGCCAATGAAACCTGAGCCACCCCATCAGGGAGAAATCAGAGCCTCGGCCTCTCCAAATGCCCACCTCAGGAGACGGCCTCCACAGGAAGCAGCGGGCCGTAAGCCCCACCATGTCATCGTTTATTAGACTCTGGGGAGTGAAAGCCTTTGCATTCAGGGCCTGCTCTTCGTTTTTTTTTTTTTTGGGCACTGGCAAAATTGCCTCACAAATTGGTGAAAAACCAAAAGTATGCACAAGCTACATCACCAGGAGAAGCCTCAATGTCTTGGCTGCGTTTTCCACAGCACACAAACAAACAGAACACATTTTGCTAGTTTAGCGTGTTGTAGGGGGACATCGCACGGCTCATATTTGAAAACCTCCCATAGAAATAGAACTGCAGAAAATCATAACACACCACACTGGATTTCCCCACTTTCTTTCACAGGAAGCTGCTTCGTACCAGATCAGACCATTTGTCCATTTGGCACAATATTGTTGGCACTGACCGGCAACAGCTATCTAGGGTTTTAGACGGGAGTTTTCTGCAGCCCTGCCTGGAAATGCTTCAGTATGAATCTGGGAACTTTTGGGTTGCTGTTTTTTAAAATTATTATTAGATACTTATTCAAAGATGTACAAAAATACATACACATTACAAAGTACCTTTTTATAATATACTGAGATAAAACAGCTACAGTAGAACCTCGGTTTTTGAGCGTCTGGGAAGCCAAACATTTCGGTTTTCGTATGCCGAAAACCTGGAAGAAATGGCTTGATTTCGAACGTGCCTCGGAAGTCGAACGGCTTCCAAGGAGTGTTTCTCTGTTTTCTCAATGGAATTTGCCAGCCGTCCATTGAGCCTCGGTTGTCAAACGTTTCAGAAGTCAAACGGTCTTCCGGAATGCAAGGTTCCACTGTACGTAAGTCTAACAGAAACAAAGTAAGAACATGGGAACTTTTGCACGTGCTCTACCCCTGCATTACAGCCTCTTACATATTGCGTTTAGATATACAATACAACTTTAAATTTACAATATGAAACTGAATACACAACATGTAAATCACCCTTCATCTCCAGATACTGTCAGGAACTGAATGGATGAAGAGGAGTGGTTAGAGATACCAGCCAGGGAACCCCAAGGCAGTGCCATAGCTACAGGGGGAGCGCTAGGCGGTTTTTTTTGGAGATGAAGCCTCCCGAGGGGTGCCATTGAGGCTCCCAGCCCGTTTGTTTGTGTATGCAAATGTGCATGGGGGTGTCTTTGACCCAGGTGAAAAAAAGCCTAGTTTTGCCCCGGCCCAAGCGTAACCCTAGAGGAGGAAGGCTCAAAGCAAGGGGATTGGTGGTGGAGCACTAAGGAGAGGTCAGAGGGAGAAGAGGGGGGGGGGAGGAGGTGCTGGATGCTCGAGGGGCAGCAGGGTTTAGTGAGCAGGAAGAGCATGTGACAGGGAGCAGTTCAGACTCCGAGGCTGAAGCAGAGGAGGGGTTCAAGGGACTGCTGTCTCCCTCTCCTGCTGTGACAAGCTCCACAGCCCATCTCCAGGAACAGAATAATGAGGAGAGTAGAACAGAGGCTAGAGGTGTGCAGACATTGTTTGAAACTGCTTGGGAAACATCCAGGAGAGGAGGAGCCTTAGAGAAGGCAGAAGGGAGGGACCTTCAGTTCCGGCAACTGCTCCATAGGGGCAAGACCTACTGGGAAGTGTTGCTGAGACCACTAGGCCGAGCTATTCATTTGTTTCCTTGAATAAAGAGTTAACTTCACTGACTACTGAGATCTGCTTCCTTTGCTGACCTGCGTCTGACTCCAGCCCCGACAAATGCCAGGAATAAAAAGTATGATATAAACTAACTATGCGCCCGAATACAATAAAACAATATCATCCTAAACAAACAAATGGAGGAAATGAAAACAACCAGAGCAGAATACACAATAAAGGCATGTGCACACTGCATGATACATACCCTCCAAGTGTCCCTATTTCCAGGGACAGTCCCGGAATTACAGAAGCTGTCCCGGTTTCTGATTTGATCCCGGAATGTCCCGGTTTTCCTTCTTCCTCCCTTTCACGTCTTGGAGAACAATTTAAAGTGTGTGTGTGTGTGTGTGTGTGTGTACTGGTGCAAAAATGGAGTCCCATTTATCCTGAAAATGCTTACACCAAATAAAGGAAATGGTGAATCTGGCATACAAAGCCCTTCCTATAATTTTGAAGGTGTGCCTCCTTTAGGAAAGTGTTCCACAAATGTTGAGTCCCCACAGAAAAGATCTGTTCTCATGTCCCGCCCCCCTCCACACCTCCCTCAGAGGTAGAAGGGTCAGAGATGACTAATGCAGGGTCTGGGTTGGTTCACATGGAGAGAATTTTTGTGTTTGTGGGAGGGGGTTTATTGGCTTGTTTCTGTTGTGCGTTTTGTGTTCTAATTTTGTATTTTCTATGTTGCAAACTGCCCTTCAATCTTCGGATGCAGGGCAGTATACGAATTTGATAAATAATAATAAAGAGAGGCAGTTGTCAATCTGGACTGAAGCAGAGGGAAGTTCTGAGGCCCAGAGTGCCTTACTAAGTATGAAACATTATAAATACAAGAGTTCAGAGGAGGAAAGATGCTCTTTCTTGAATCAAAGGCTGTTCAGATTCCTTTGACCTTGCACTCATTAGCTTAAAGGAAAGGGCTGTTAGCACATAGGCCTGGGGGGTGGGGTGAAATCATTCT
The DNA here is from genome assembly GCF_964234715.1 of Podarcis melisellensis. Classification (NCBI taxonomy): domain Eukaryota; kingdom Metazoa; phylum Chordata; class Lepidosauria; order Squamata; family Lacertidae; genus Podarcis; species Podarcis melisellensis. Next base: position 27,280,724 of record NC_138529.1, on the reverse strand, counting down.
CATTTTTCTTTTTTTTTCTTTTTGAACCACTATTAAAACAAAACAAAACAGAGAGACATAACAGAACATGTGGCAGCTTTTTACATATTTTGACTTCGCTGGATGGGAGAGAAAGATATCCTATTAAGAGACGGAAACAGGCTGTGCTGGCGGAAATATCTGTGGTTTCCTTCAAGCAGAAGTGAAGGAACTCTCCACTCATCGAAAACAAAGGGCTTCCCAGCTACAGCTGGGAGGTTGATTCTGTGGACACCAGGTTCACACGTGCAGGGCAAGTTTCCTGTTTGTTCCAGCACAAAAGGGAGAAATCAATACCCTCGCAGGCTACTGCAGACAATAACTGACTTCCTCCATCCAGCAGCCAGGAGGTGGAATGAAGACTCAGATTGTAAGACACTTCAAAGCTAGGATGGGTAGAGAGGAATAAGGCAAACTTGATGGAGGAGATGAGCAAATTAACAGGAAGGTATTGGGCCTTATGGGAATGAAGGAGGTCTCTCCATGCCATCTCTAGCATTGATGTATCAGGTAGGGTTGAGCCAAAATTGGGAGTCCCCTTTTAACAAATGTTTGTTAAACCCATTCTGGTGAATTTTGGGGGGCAATTGACCAATGGCAAAAATGTTTACCTCATGAGCTGCATTATATCTGCAGTCCCCAATAGTATGGTGAGTGCAGTCTGTTCTCCTAGGTTTCATGTGGGCAGGGCCATCTTACCCATAGGGGCTAGGGGTGTGGGCTCTCAGGGGCACCAGGCCAAGAGTCCGGGGCCCAAGAGTTGAATCTGGGGAAGAGCCCGCCCGTTGGTTGGAGCACCGCAGTGGGCTCTTCTGCTCTGCAGCACGAGTTCGGGGGCGACCGAGCCAGTGAGACGCTGAGGCTACGCCCTCCTGCACACCTGGGACTGGGCAACCGGGGGGCCACCGGGCAGATCTTTGCACCCTGGTGTTGCATATGCTTAAGACAGCCCAGCATGTGGGTGTTTTTTCCTGACCTGCTTCCTCCCACCTTCACAAAGCCTCTGTAGCGAATTTCCCCCTTTCACCTTCTCTCTTCCCCATGGCTAAGGAAAGTTGTCTTGGGCCTTACCCTGCGTCACATATGTACCTGATCAAACATTTCTTCAGCACATAATTTTTAACTAGGGATAGGGAACCTGTATTGGACGTTAACCGCTGACTATGCTGGCTGGTGTTGATGGCAGCTGGAGTAACAACAATTCGCCTCCACTGAATTCTGCCCTATAGAAAAGGTTGTCTACATCTGAACAAAATGCTGTAAAAGTGCAGACTTCCGCAGCAGGCTGACAACTAAAAATATGTAACTTGTGGCTGCCATTTTAACAGTGACAACACCATCCCAGTGATACTGGCTGTATGATCCTCCCCACTGTTTTCCATGCATCGCTGCTGATTTCCTTTCTTACGGTTGCTGTGGCAGCTTCTTTCGGAGGCAAACCACAGTGCTGTGAAGAGGCTGGCAGGATCCACTAAAATGTTACATTTTGCTGTGAAAAACTAAGTTGCTGCAAATTTGACTCGGGATGAAGATATGGGAAGAGGATGGCTTTCAACCAGACCAGATCCTTGTAATTAGAAAGGGAATGTTGATTATATTCAGAGCATATATTGCAACTTTGTAGGGCGACCGGATGCAATGAATGAAAAGGTTCCTATTGCTTTAATACTTGCATCAGGCATGTTTCCTGAGAGATGGGGTATCGTAGAACAACGTCAAAAGCTCTCCATTATTTAATTTATTTGAGAAAGTTGTAGCCTGCTATTTAATAGAAAAGATTTTCACAATGGAGTTGGTTGAAGAGAGCCCCCCACATACCACTCATGTTCCCCTAATCCCATTGTTTGGGACCTGAGCATCTTCTTTTTTGGTGGACTAGAGACATATTGGGCAGGATATATTTGCAAAGCATGAGCTGCGCACTCAAACAGCTAGTGGAAGAGCCCCCATGCCAGGATGCAGTTCTTAGACTTCTCATTCAAACAAGGAACCTGTTAGGCTTCCCTTGGGCAAATCTCTCTTGCCTCCATGCAATGATGGAGGTGATGTCTGCAGCCTCCTTCATCTGCAGCACCCCCATACTATATCCCACAACATTCTCAATAAGGGTAGCTGAATGCAAAAGCAGGCAGGACTTCTGCACCTTTAATAGCTGTGTAATGCAAGCTGCCCCTGCTAAAATCCCCTCTTCAACACAACTATTAAAATTGCAGGCGCCCTGGCCACGTTTGCATCCAGACACCATGCCCCTCAGTGTCACTTAAAATCCCAGAGGCAGATTTTCAAGGGACTGCAGAGCGAAGATGGAGTCGGGAAAGCCATTGACAGAAGGAAAGTCAGCGGATCCAAACAAGTTGTTCCCTTGCACAGCGTGACTTGCATGTTTACTCAGACATATGTGTTAAATGGGGCTCAGTGAACATAGGACAGCAGCCTTAGTCGGGGACACAGAGAGCAGTGGTGCATTTTGTGGGTCAGATCTATTCTGATCATTTGGGATCTCGCTGCTGCCTGTTTCATAAGAACCACTGGGCCTTCGCCATCTGCCGACATGTTTTCCCCAACCCTATTTTTGCTAACTGTCAACTGTGGTATTGTCAACCCAACCCTCCCATATGTTAGCAACTCTCTCTCTCTCTCTGGCTAAATGGAAGGATCTTAAAAATTATCTGTTCTGAAGTCATGGCAGCGGCGGGTGGAGGAGGAGAGCAGAGCAGGCCTTGCTGTTGTCTACAGAGGCAGCTAGGACAGCCAAGCTATTCTGGGTGGCTTTCACCTCTGTCATTCAACAACTTCTGCTTCAGCAGATTCCAACTTGCTGGGTCTAAATCCATCCCCATTCTTTCAAGTTGCATTTATCTGAGCTGCAGTGCAGCCCCGGACGGCCCAGCCTCCCTTCTTCCCACCCTGGTTCGATTCTGAGCTAGGCCGCCCCATCGGTTTCCTAGGGGGGCCAGGCCACTATTATCCTTTTGACAGAGCTGTGGATTTGGGGTTACAGAACAGATGGAGGCAAAGGGGCCAAAGGAGGATGAAAGGTTTACACTAATAGAAATGCCCAGCTAATTGTTAAGGAGATTAGAGGCTGGGCCAGGCAGGCACTCTCGGCTTGGAGGTGACCTGCCGCATGGAATCAGAGAGCCCACGGTAACGTTAACCAAAGCGGTGCTAAGAAAAATAAATCCTCCACCAGGGAGAGGCGGCAGATTGAGTTGCCGCTTGAGCATTTTGGCCTTAGCGGTGGGATAGAAAGGCGTTTGGGGTGGATCAAGCCTTAGAAGAAGGGAGACGACGCAAACAAGAGACACAGATACAGTGCAGAGCACTACAAGCGCAGAGAGCAGGCCGGAGCGGAAGAATAGGTCTCATCAAAAGGCCATTGTGTAGCCTGTCAAAGCCCCCCTCCCTTCTTTGTGGCTTCTGTAGAAGCCCCACTATTGGTTACAGGAGGCCGGCAGCTCATTGAAATCTTTGTAATCCTAGCTGCGCTAATTAAGCAAGGCTGCGGGTGCTTAAGCATGTACATTTTTTTTCTGAGCATTCTCTCCTCTCCATCCGCACCCCACCCCCTCGCCACGCTGGAGAAGATGAGGAGGAGGAAGAGGTCAGTGTGAGCCACGCAGGAGGCAGCAGCACTGCCAGCAGGGGGGACGAGGCAGCCAAACGAGATTGGCTTTACGGGCAGAAGATTAAATGTAGGAAGAGCTGGTGCACACACATACAGAGAGAAAGAGACTGGGAACTGGGGCAGGTGCACGTCATTGGGTCTTTGACTGAGGTGTAAGGTTCATTTGCACTAATCCAGATCGCTCGGCTCGCTCGGCTGTGCCTATGTGAGCGTGTACGTTTCCGTACCCCCGAGGAAGGACTGGGAAGACCTTAGGCGCCCACCCCAGTCCTTGGGACTATATCCGCTATCCGGACAGAAGATGCCAACGAATGGGATCCACCAGCTTCTGAAGATCCAGTTTGGCTTGATTAACTCTGACAACAGGTACCTGACGGCAGAGAGCTTTGGCTACAAGGTCAACGCCTCAGCGCCCAGCCTGAAAAGGAAGCAGATATGGACCCTGGAGCAGGACGGAGACAGCTCCGTGGTCTTCCTGAAGAGCCACCTAGGTAGGTACTTATCTGCCGACAAGGACGGCAAAGTCTCATGTGAAGCCGAGAAGCCGGGAGGTGATGGGCGTTTTGTCATTGTCACCCAGTCGGATGGGCGCTGGGCGCTCCAGTCGGAACCCTACAAGCGTTTCTTTGGCGGTTCCGAAGACAGGTTGTCCTGCTTTGCCCAGACCATCACAGAAACAGAGCTCTGGGCTGTGCACTTGGCTATCCACCCCCAGGCCAACCTCTTGAGCGTGAGCAGGAGAAGGTATGCGCACCTCAGCGCTCAGGAGGACGAGATCTCCACCGACAGCAACATCCCTTGGGGTGTGGACTCGCTCATCACCCTCACCTTCCAGAACAAGAAGTACTGCCTGAGAACCTGCGACAACCGCTACCTGCGCAACGATGGCACTCTGGTCAAGGAGCCTGACCCCCGTGCAGGGTACACCCTGGAATTCAAGGCAGGCAAGCTGGCCTTCAAGGATTGCGATGGGAAATACCTGGCGCCCATGGGACCTACCGGCACTCTAAAATCTGGCAGGAGCTCCAAGCCGGGCAAAGATGAACTCTTTGATCTGGAAGAGAGCCACCCGCAAGTCGTTTTCGTGGCCTCCAATGGCAGATATGTCTCCATCCGGCAAGGTAAATCCATTGCCTTTCTGCTCTGTGGGACTAGACTACGCATAGCCAGGGAATACTCCTCTCCCCTCCTAGCTCCATAGCCATAATATGGGTGACTTGTTTTTTCGTCCACTTTGTACAATGGTAATATGCTTGTTCTTATCCACAGGTGACTCACTATTCGAATGCATATAGTGGGGGGTGTTGATGATGGTAGTTGCCACCATCAGTTTCCTGATGCTTCTTTGCTTCAGGAGCTGCCTTCCTAATCCTCATGCTTGGATAGGGAAGGAAAGATGTGTCTCATGGCGTCTATTATGGTTCCTTGCTGGTCTCCATCAAGTCAATATCCGTTTCTAGTACAGGGCAGGTGCGTTGTGCTCATTTGCACAGATGAGGATCTAGGAAGATGTTGTGGGGAAGAGATGAGTGCAGGGTCTGAAAGCCAAGGACAAGTGCAGTGGCGCCGGTGGAGAAGAGGAAAGTCTGCTTTGCTCTGTATGTTTTGCTCCTGCTTCTATGGCAGCGTGTCAGATTGGAAGTACTTCTAGTCCACACGATAATCAGTATGTCAGGAGGCATCCCTGCTGCTTAAGAAACAAGAACAGTTCAGGCTCTGTCTTATATTCAAAGGATGGGGCACAGGGACAGATGCAGAACCCACTCTCCTGTGATTTTGCTAATACTGGCATGGTGGCTCCATAGATAAGCCAGTGGGTCTGGCGGCTGTTTAGCAAGAATGACACTCATGTGAATTTACAGGCCTCTGATCCTGTGCATGCACACCAGAGAGTGGCCCTGCTGGAATGGATTGAGATTTTTACAAGCTCTCTCCAGCAACAACTATTAATCTGAGTGGCGTGTGGACAGATGATGTGCTCGTTACATTTAACTCCCTTCAACACAATTAGGCAATGGCACTTGGATTCCATCATCTACTGCTGTCCTTGGTATTAAAAAAATATAATCAATTTTATAACCTTCTTCCTATCAGTCGGTGCAGCCAGCTCTCCTTCATTCTTCCTAGGTTGCTTTCAGTGCCGTCCATCAAACATCTGCCCAGTGTCCCTGAAGGGGCTGTTCACATGCACAGCTGTAGTTGCCCATTCCTATGATTCCCATGTCCTACCCCAGCATTTCTAGGAAATGCTCTTCAGTGGACCATTCTAGGCGACTTCCCCCTGCCCGGAGATCAATGGCATTCCGAAAGGCCTTATGGGTAAAGAATGAAAGGCAACTCCAACCTTACATCTTTCCCATATGGCTCCAGAACTGGCCCTTAAGGACCACATTTCAATCAGCTCCCAAACAAAAGAGCAGCAGCAATCCCCAGCAAAGCTATGTCCCAAATGTCTGAAGCTGCTACAGAGTGATGGTTTCATGTTGAGAAAATAGTCCTTTCCCCAAGGTTTGTTTGTCCCCCTCTGTTGTTAAATTCTTTCCAGAGGGAGAAGGCTATTCCCCCATAACTACTTCTTCCCATGCATCTAAGAGAAAACTAACTGTAGTCTCCTGTTTATTTTCATTTATTTATTGCAATTATATACCACCTTGACCTTCCAAGGATATTGAGGTGGTGTTCATGGTTCTCTTCCTCCATCATTTCATCCTCTGTGAGGTAGGTTAGGTTAAGAGATGGCGGCTGGCCCAAGGTGACCCTATGAGTTTCATGGCTGAGTGGGGATTTCAACCCAGGTCTTCCAGGTCCTAGTCCACCACTCTAACCATTACGCCATGCTTTTTTCTTGACCTGTGGCACCTTTGGGTGATTATAGTGGCCACGGACTATAGCTTTTAACACAGGGGGGCAACCTTTCCGGGGTTGAGGGCCTTGTTCAATTGGGGCTGGAGTATGCCTATTGCAGGTGGCAGGTGAGGCCAATGTAAAAATTGGGTGGGACAGCCCTTCTCTCTCCCTCCCTCCCTCTCCCTCTCCTTTATTCATCCACCATCCTTTCATTTTCTCTCTTTCCCCCTCTACCACAGGTGTACACAAGCACCCACATCTCTTCCCTTTATCCATCCATTCTCTTCCTTCATTTCCTCTCTCCTTCTTCAAGCGCCACCACAGGATTTGGAAGGCCACATGCAAACCTTGACACTACACCTAATGATAACCAAAGAATCACCCTCCCAACCCATCTGCCTAATTGCAACACCAACTGTCTGTTGAAAACAGAAAAGGCTGTGCTAACCCAGCTCCCCTGCCTCCAACAGGGTTCTCACACAAACTTAAGCAAGTCAAGCTTTCCTCATCACTATCTTCACGACAGGGAAAGTTTTACTGGCTTCGTGTACCAGGCTGTGAGCCAGTAAGAAGAGGGATAAAAAGATGGAAGACAAATGAATCAGGTGAAGCAAATCAATTTGGAGTAATCACACTCTGCTTCTGTACTCTGAAACTAGGGTTGTGTTCTTTTGAAGAAAAGCTGGCCCTGATCCTGTGCCTTCAAAGCAGCCTGGCAGGAAGAAATTAAATACCTGAAACTTTTTTGTGACATGAAGACAAACTGATGGGCAGGTCTCCATCGGCTTCATTTCCGAAGCACCAACGTTGTTTAGAATTCGCAGCCCACATGTTCATTTATTTTCATTTAAAGGGTTTTAGGCTGCCTTGCAGGGCTATGTCCTCTCCAGGTGGCATGCAAATATATACCAGATAAAAAGGCAATTCCAATAAAATAACATATATAACACAAATTTTGACCAGCACAATAGCAGACAACTAGCATTCAGTTACTATAAATTAATCTTTAAAATAATACACGGCCCAACATAGAAAGAGTTAAAATCTCCAATAACTAACAGCCTAAAACCAACACTCTGAGAGAGCAGCTACCTTAATAAAATAATCTTAATTAAAAGCCAATCAGAACAGATGGTTCTTCAAAGGTTTTTTCAAGGTTGGCCCTGACAGGGCCAGTTACAAATCCCTTGGAAGATAGTTCCGGTAAGCCACCACTGAAAAGGCCCTATATCTGGTGCACCCCTGCTTATATACCATTCATTTAAAACACCCCCCCCCCAAGTATCCTGGGAACTGTAGTTTGTTAAGCGTGCTGGGAATTGTAGCTCAGCATAGGGCAAACTGTATTTCCCATTATTCTTTTTGTGTGTGTGCATATGCTTTAAATGTATGGTGTGTACACAACCTATCTGATCTTTATTTGTGTAAAATATTTATATACTTCCTTATGGGGCCATCTCCAGGCAGTGTTGGCAGTGCCCAGACTGTTACATGGTCCTTCACATAACTGGGTCCTGGGCTATTTAAGACATAGTTTGCCAACATTTGGGGGCCCTTTGGGCACATACATAGGCAAACGAGAGAAACCTGTTGTGGGCCTCACATACACACTGCAACTAAGCACATATTGCAGCCTAGCTTATGGGCTACAATATCCTGCTTCTTCCAAGTCTAATTTCAGCAGAGGGAGGGGAAACACCATGGAAGGTGTTTGTGAGTTCCATGTTTCCTTGTGGGCACCACGTTAGTGACCCCACCTGGTTTGCGGCTCTAGAACTCGAAGCTAACATTTTGAATCTGGCCTGGAAATGCTCCGGCAAGCTGGCACAGTATTGGTCTAAATGTCTACCCTCAGAAGACACCCTGAATACCAGCAGAGGTTTCTGGGTTGTCTTCCAGGGCAGCACCCCATAGAACACACTGCAGTAGTCCAGTCTGGATGTTTGATGGAGACAAGGTCTGCTTTCTCTAAATAAGAGTGCATTAGGTAAAAACCAACCACAGTCATTTGTGCTTCCATAGACAGCACCAAGCACAGGCTGCACACTTGGTCTTTACAGGGGACTGCACAACACCCACCCCACCCCAATCACTTGTAGCCCCATGTCCAAATCAGCTTTCCTATCTACACAACAGCTTGTCTGGATTACCTATGCATTAAAAGAGTGGGGAAGCTGCACCTTTGGCCATTGTTTAATATACCCCCTTTGTCCTGTTTTACAAAAGTGTGTCTAAACTGTGTTAGGTGGGCAGCTAATCCACTGTATTCCTGCCCTTAGTTGCTTATCTGGCCTTCATTACTGTAATGCAGTATGGGCCTCTTCTCTCACAGTGATTAGCGTAATTATTTTCTTAGCTTCCCCGCGGAGTTACCAGATGTTTGCATGTTAATTCATTTAAATAAATGCAAATTTAAAATTCACATTGCCTGGCATTGATAATTAGCCTTTTAAAAAATAATAATAATAATCAAAAATCCCCAACCAGAGGAAAAAAGACTAATTTAAGCATACTCATCCAGAAGCCACTCCTCTTGCCCCAGAGAAAAGTGATCAGATATGGACCCTTCTTCTTTTCAATGCTGTTTTTAAGAGTCCAAGCTCTTGGATGATTCTAGTCCATCACTCTTCTGAGATTCTGGCGGCTATTAAATGCCCCAATTCAGAAGCAGGTTAAGGCTGTCAACTTTTGAATTGGCTCCTGTAGGGGCCCCTTTAACAATAGTGATTGTCAGCTCTGACAATGGAGTGCAATTTGATTTTATATCTATATAAAGTACCTTTGCATTTTCTTCCGGTTACCTTTTTTGAATTTGGAACGTGAGCGGGAAAATGTGGAGGGGATTAAGCACAGTGTAAATTTATTCATATCTACTCAGAGATATGGATTCTGTGGAACTTACTCACATGTAAGTGCTTATGGGATTTCAAATATGGACCTAAATATGGAAAAACAAGGAATAGGGGGCCTCTAGGGTGTACAGATGCAAAAGAGAACAGTGCTTCTGTACCCTTTATTAACAGCTTAGTAGAAGAAGGAATTTCGCCTGGTCATCCTAGGGCTGTGAAATGTATGTCCTGAAATTTTTCATTTTCATCTGTCCTGATATGATCTCCAAAACTATGACAAATACCATCCTCATTTTACATTTTTCTCTGTGTGGAATCATGAGGGTCATGAGGACGGAACCTTAATTTAAAATCAAATAGAAACCCATATTCTGAAAAGGGAACTGTACTAGAAATTTAAAATTTGCATTGTGTGGTAAGACTCTAGATACCTTGTTCTGTAGCTCAAAGGTGGCTGTTTCTGGAAAAACAACAACATGTTGAGCTCTTCCTTTTCTTTCTTTGGGCATTGTGGAGGCAAATATTCAGGAGATTGCTTTGTTTCTGAGGTGAAGGAGGGGATTTGGTGTGTATTGCATGTTTTTCCTCAACTTTAAAATTTGGTTAAATACGTTTTGCCAGCAAAAAGTTTGCAGTTGTGTGTGTTTCAATCCTTAATGAATTAAATGATCTGAAGAAGACACCAGTGGTCAGTGGTCATCAACTGGAGAAAAATTGCTTTATTTAAAGCTTAAGAAGGAAGATCTTCAGCTTCTACAACAGCCAACGAGCGCTTTTGAAATGAACTGTACATGTATTTGCATGTTGTATGAAAATCAGATGATGCAGTCTGATTTCCTCAAGATGACCCACTTCATTGTATTCTTCCTCAGCTAGCTTAGGAGTCATGCGATGGGCAAACAAACCCTAGCGGTACATAAACCAACCAGATGGGAGCTGAGTGAGTAACAGGTGGCAACAGGAAATGCCACGCTGCCAAATGGCTTGTGTCCGTTACTATAGCAACCTGGCCTATGCCAATTTCTGGGGGAAAGGGGAGCTACCCAGTCTCCCATGAACTAAAAGTCCCAAAGATCACTGTATAACTTGATCTTCCGGTCAAGCTTGAAAGGCCATTCCGTCCGTAACCCAACGAAAGAAGGGGGAAGGGGGAAATCAAAGTCCTGTGAGGGAAGGGAACTTTTTTACTTTGTGGCCCAAAGTGTCATACATCAAACTGCAAAAATAGGGCTTATCGCTCCGCAGAAATTAATAAGGTTCTTTCCCACCTGTTATCTTGAGGGAGGGGGAAATTTCACTGTAAGCTGTTAGTCAGGAAGTTGTCATTTCCAACCTCTCCACACTAATGAATTTACCACTAGGCTCTATGTTTTTTGGTAAGCCGCTCTTTCTAAGCCTCAGCTACTCATCTGCAATATGGACATAACACCCCTGCGGACACGCCTTAGCTTTGAAGGGTAGCTGTGAAGTGTTGAGAAGGATCTGAGATAACGTGTGTGGAGAAGCTGAAACAAGTGTATGCCCCCAATCAGTCAATCAATCAATCCCACCATGATCATCAAAATAAACTTTATTATTTCCCCTCCTCCCTAGGTCATTTAACAGGCTGTTTACAGTACAGTATAGCCATGCTTTCTTGAACCAACCATCCTTTCCACTTTAGCCTAAAAATGTCTTCTAGTTCATGGGTGTGTGTGAACACAGGTGTAGCTGACCCTACGTAGAAGTTGCTGTGGTGTGTATTCCTCTTAAAACTGAACGTGCACACAGTTGTATATAAAGCAATGGGCCTCACCAGAACATCTGCTTATGGCGAAACAAAAGTAGAGCATACTTGTTATTCATTCATAGCATGGAACCCAAGTGGCTTTTGCTTTTCTTCAGCTCCTAAAATGCAGCTTTTTGTCTCTGGGAAAGCAGTCGTCTTCCTATGGCCAACATGCCCACTTCTAATCTTGCATGCTTTCCGCGGTGTGTCTTCTTGCGTGTCCTAGGCCACATTCGCTGCCACACTATGTGTCAACGAGCACTAGTTTAGACAGCTTTGCAAAGAGGATTAGGCAAATGCATGGAAGGCAGTTCTAAAAATAGCAGAGAGTATTGTGGCACTTTAAAAAAACGGAACACATTTCAGGAGCCACAGACCATTTCATCAGATGCATGAAGTATCACCCTGCATTGGTAAACATGGTAGGGGTGATGGGGAATGTAGAGTTGTGAGGTCAGAGGGAGATGAGAGACAAAAGGAACAGAAAGTGACCTGAAAGAAAATTGATATTGTAAGCTGCAGCAGTGTCTGTGTCAATTCTGCCCCGCCAAAGTGGCTGCCACAGATACTAGTTGGTCTGAACTGTCTGGGGAGTGAGAAACAAGTGGCAGAGGATGTTTTCTTCATAGTCTGCTTGTGGACTTCCTAGAAGCATCTGACTGGCTACTGTGGACAATGAAAGGTCGGACCAGATAGTCTCTTGCATTGATCAAGCAGGTATCCTCTTGCAGATACCTTCTGAATAGGGACCGTGACGTTGCTGGTGATGAGTGAGGCCAATTATTCTCTGCTGTTTTGTGCTTTTTTTTTAATTCACTGGCAACTCCCCTAGTAGGCTGCTGCAGCATTCAACTCTTCAGCATATTGGTGTTTCGTTTTTAGTCCATTGTCACCGTCAGTGACCTCTTATTTCAGAAACTCTAATATGTTCAATTAAAAACAAAACAAAACTCCTGTACTTGCAAAACCAACATATGGGTCCTTGTTGTAGTGGCTAACCTCCATAGATTATATGGAGGGGGTTGGGTTTATTGTTGTGTTGTGTCCCCATTTCAGAAGCTTTGTCGCTCATATGAGTAGGCCAATTACAAGAGCAGCTACTTACGGGGATTAATCAACTGCACTTTGGTCTGCACTGGCTCTTCAACTTGAATGATTTGAAGCTACCCACAGGATGTGCTTGTGAATTCCTAAATGGTTCCCTCTGTATCTCCTTAATCCCAGCCTCCGATCCCCTTTGCCCCAGTCTCCCCCCGCCAGCTGTTCCAACCAGCCACTTCATCTCTTTGAATAGGATTATCCCACATTTAAGTTCAGTCATAACCTGTCTTATGCGGATGAAACGCAGCCATGTTTATCACTGCCCTCCTGCGGGAAGAGCTTGGATGTGGCTGACAGGCCTAGAAGCTAGTCTCTTCTGCTAGGGTTAATATTATATTGTCAAACTATTACAATCTCATCCCGCTTGGCCCTATAGATACTAGCCACAGCCTTCCCTCTGCATTTTTGCCAGGTCTGGTCATACCCATTGGGATGGTGGGATGCCAGAGATATCAGTATGTTGGCAAGAGACTTGCTTTGTTGGCAATGAGCAACAGCCAACACAGAGGCTCACAGACCTCCTTTGCCTCTTCCAAGCCACTTAGGAGCTGGTGACATTGGCTGGCAAGTTATTAATAGGGGGCTTGTGTGTCAGCCAGATGGAAACAACAGCAATCAGATTAATGAGGATAATTAAAGTGATTGTTGGAGGATTTGCTAGCAACGCAGGAGTGTGAGAAGGGGGTGCCTATGGCTCAGTGAGGTGGGCATCATTTTAGCAGGGATCGTTAATGCCCCTTCAGCTTGGAGGGTTAGCCAACTTCCTTGTCAATTGTAACCTGTTTGACAAGAGTTTGTGTGGAGATTCTGATGAATACCTTCCCTCCAGGTATATGGTTCCTTGCACTAAGGAATCTAATCAAAAGCAGTTTGCCTGGAGGGGTCCACCACACCAGCCTTCCCCAATCTGGAACCCTCCCAGATGTTGTTGGACTACAACTCCCATCATCCCTGACCACTGGCCGCACTGGCTGGTGATTATGGAAGATGTACTCCCAAGCATTTGGAGAGCATCAGGATGGAGAAAGCTATACAGTGGACTTGACCATGGCTGGTGCTTATGGGATGCATCGAGGAAATGTAGCTTGCCCACTAAGGATGGCTGTGGAGTCTGTTGGTAAATGAAACCCTGCAGACAAAGGCAGTAACAATGCGAAGCAGCAAAACTGACTCAGGCAGAGGATTCCAAGGAAGATGTTATGATCAGCCCAGTATGTTTTTCTGCCTGCGGCGAAGGATGAGACAGTGCTACCCTCTTCTGTGTACGAAAGCTGGTTGTGTGTCAAAGCTGAATAGACGGGCATTTGAATCCTGCTTCAACTCAGGGGCAGAGGCCTCTACTGCACTTGAAAGCAGCAAGCTAGTCTAGGCGATACTCACTGGGTATGCCACATGGCACACAGTTTTGCTCCCTCAGCATTTGATGTCTGAGGCGGCCACCTCAGAGTGCCTTATGGTGAGGCTGGCCCTGGGAAGTCCCATCTTCCTGTCTCTATGTGAGTGACATTCGTTTTAAAAACTGATAAGATTGTGGATCCCACAGTCACCACATACGTACAAGTTACCTTTGACTCTCTGTGTGTCATATCAGTAGACACACACACACAATGAGTAATCATGACCTTTCCCTTCCCCAAGGCAACATTCCCAAGGCAATCAGGAGAAAATATAATTATCAAACTGCGAGGTTTTCAAACTGTGATCCATGGACCACTGGTGGTCTGCAAGCTCCATTTAGGTGGTCCACGGAAAAGGGTTTACAGACTCTCCAAGTGTCCCTATTTTCCAAGGACATTCCCAATTTAGAGAAGCAGTCCCAGTTTCTGATTTGATCCCAGAATGTCCCACTTTTCCTTAGGATGCCCCTATTTTCATTGGAGAAATGTTGGAGAGCATGGAGTTATCCAACCCTCATGCCATCTGAAGGCAATCCTGTATAGGGAAGTTTTTTATGTTTAATGTTTTATTATGTTTCTATATATGTTGGTAGCTGCCCAGAGTGGCTGGGGCAACCCAGTAGGATGTATGGGGTATAAATAGTAAAATTATCATTATGGAATGAGACATCCCTATTTTCATCAGAGAAATGTTGGAGGGTATAGGTTTATGCATGGTCCTGCACATGATTTAGTTATTTTTACTAATGACAGAGTTTTTTCACCAGGGTCAGATTGTCAAGCAGGTAAACAAGGCTTTTGCTGAGGGCCCATAGTTTTCAAAATAGGGACTAACACAGTCTATTTCTTTTTTCTAGAAATGAACAAATTAAAAGAGTTATTCCTCAGTGGCCTAACTTGCAGCCTGAGATTTTCATAATAAGGTGCTGGTTTTGATTATGATACTGGTGCTGAATGAAAAAAGTTATTAAAATACGAGTTATGTGCTTTGATCTGCAGGGGAAAAAATATTTAGTAGCCCATCAAAATTCCTAGGAGCCAGTTATGGTGGATCATACAATCCACTTGAGAAGACCTGTGTTGCAGAGGTAAGAGCTGATTAAACGCCAGGCAAGGGAGAAGACTTACCCGTGTGGCTTCTCATTTAAACCAGGTTGGCCTTACCTGTATTGTATACTTTTACCATGCCAGGAGGATCCCTAACCCTGGTGAGTGCTGAGCCGCCATGCTAACGTTGCAAGTGTGGTGGCTGAAGGGGCTGGTGGGAAGAAAACCAGGGTTGAATGAACCATTAGGTTCATAACACTTTTGGCCCTCATATATTTATTTATTTTAGGCTGCTATTTCCCCAGCTCTGCATGGAACTCACTGGGTGACCTTGGACCAGTATCTGTATCTTAGAAGAATAGTGTCTGGTGGGGTGAAGCCACAACAGTAGCATCAGCTCTGCATACTGAGAAGGTGAGGTCAGGAACCAGGCAAGGCTTGGACTGTGTGGCTGCATCGGCAGACCCAATCCAGCACTGTTGCTGGTGCATATGCATAGCCCTGGCCTTAGTTCGCCCGCTGTTAACATTATCTTCCTTACAGTGTCATTGCTGTGAGGAAATCAATGTATGTATGCCATCTTTGGAGGAATGACATCATCTATCCTTTTGCTACAGACAAAGCCAGGGTGTGTGGAAATGTTTGATTTATCGTTGATAAATCAATTTGATTTGGATAAATTTGTTAAGTTTAGTTCATTGGTTTGTCAGCTTTATGGCAATTTATTTACTTCGGAGATTGTGGTACGTGCTGCTTAGTTCTTTCCCTCTGATTTCCTTAGGCTCCTCATACGTTTAAAACAATAGGCACAGGGGATACTAAAGAGATAAGTTCCTCTTACTTGCCTCTTGTTGGAATCATAAATTACGTCACAAATCTGGTAGGAGGACAAAACCAGTCCAGGGTGAACCAGCTGACAGCAAAGCATAGCGCTCGCATTAGGCCATTATTATTATTTTTGACAAAGATCACAGATCTGCAAAATCTCTGGTCCCAGGATGAAATTGCCTCCTGGAAATAATCTGGGCAGGTTGAGGAATGGCCCAACATCCCAGCCAGCCTGACTGTGGCACTATAGCCAGATGAACAAGGACTTAAAAAAAAGAAAGAAAGAACAGGTCAAGAATAGGCTTGCAGAGTAAGTGAATGTACATTGCATGCATAGGAAAGCTGAAACCGATTCAGGAGTCTCTTGATGTTTCGGCTTTTACTTTGAAGCAGCTATGGAAGCTATGGTTTTGATCAGAGCATTGGGGAATTTTCCCACTACAGTACTGCTGTTCTGGGGGAAAAAAATATAACTGGAGCTTCCCAACTGGAGCTTTAAAACAATTGCAGATCACATTTAGTTTCAGAGAGGGGGAGGGGGAAGAGTAATTCATGAGGTGGGGGCGGGGAGGAAGGTTGCAAGAGAGAGATTGAGAGATCTTAATCAATCGCCTGCAGTCACTCTTTGGTGATCTGACTGCCAGCACTGAGCTTCATGGGGAATTGACTAAGCAAGTTCTGTGAATCACACACCTATGGCTAATAAATAAATAAAAATAGGCACTTTGTAGGGAGGCTGCATTTGAGGTGGTGTAGACAGGGCTCAGGCCCGAGCTGGCTAGAGCTGACCAGAGAACAGTGGAGCGTTTTCTTGGGTGGTTTCCTGCCCATGCTTGCCAACAGAATGTTAAGAACTAGATAATGACATGTCCAATTGGTTTCTAGCCAATCAGGAGACAAGTCCAAGTGCCAACTATGACAATCAAATCAGTGAGAGGCACTTGAAAACTACACACCTGTCTTCTATTTGGCATTGTCCAGTAGACAGAACCAGGGACCTGCAACAAAGTACGGCGGCATGGAGTGCGCCTGTTCAGTGTTCCAGCCAGCCATACCCTTTCTCAGGATATTCTGTTCCATCCTCTCCCAGTTTTCAGTTTCCCCACCCCTAAACAAATACTCAGCATTCTATGGCAACTGAGCATGCTCAGCCCTGATTAGATTCTTCGAGGTTCTTTCCCTCCCCTCCTTAATTTGTATTTCTGCAAATTTCGGGATTCCTCAAGTCTATTACCGATTCCTTCCTCTTATGAATTTTGGCTGCATAAGCATCGTCACTTGGAGAATGAATTTGCTATTAGCATATAGGATGTTGGACCTGGATTAAAGTTTAGCTTTTGTTGTGGACTTAACCCAGTGGCTTAGAGAAAATAATTATATCTCTACTGCAGATCCCCATCACAATGGAATGAAAGTGAGTCACACACATCTCAGGGCTTTTGTCGGGGTGAATGAGATAAAGCCCTGCTATCTGTGTAGTGCCCTAAGCCTTATGGAATGCTAGCAAGGATGTGATGCAGTGGCGTAGCGTGGGTTGTCAGCACCCGGGGCAAGGCAAGAAATTTGCGCCCCCTAACCCGTGGATTTGCGCCCCCTAACCCCCAGATGTTGCGCCTGGTGCGGCCGCCCCCCTGCACCCCCCACGCTACGCCACTGATGTGATGACCAACAGCAGCCCTCCAAGGCACAGAGGATGGAGAGGCAGAGGCAAGTTAGTGGGGGCCCCAATCTAAACATTCAAGCAACAATTGTGTGAACTTCTCCCCCCACCTCTGCATAAGTAGTAGGTATAGGTGCAGGGGTGCCAACTTGAATAAAATATTGGGGGGTGGGCCCAGGTAAGTCCAGCCCCACATAATCAATTACATGATGCGGTGCACACATACCATTTGAATGGCAATGCCCATCAACTTTTTTTGGGGGGGGCTGGCCTCCTCAAGTATTTTATTGGGGGGGGCAAAGCCTCCTTGGTCCCTAGGAGATGGCTCCTATGTATAAGGCCCTCAAATGTGACTCTGGTGGGAGGGATAGGGATTTAACCTATTGCCCATTGCTGTGGTCTTGATCTGGATCAACCACCCACACCTATTTACTTGGGTTTTTGTTTTTAATTCATGTAATTGCTATTATTGTGAACAGAGTCACATTTAGCGTGATCCTTAAGGCGAGAATATAGGAAGAGTGTTGTTGTTTTTCTGTTGTTCATATTCTCAGAATTTACTGTTGGCTGTTACTCACATTTTATGGGGCTGTCCGTAATTAATGAACCATATGTTTACTTTTTCTTTCCTCCCCCCACCCCCGATAATTAGTTACACCTTCTCTATCTCTCTTTTGTGAGTCTGAAGCCTGAACACCTTCAACTAGATATATGTGTATCTGAAGAAGTGTGCATGCACACGAAAGCTCATACCAAGAACTAACTTAGTTGGTCTTTAAGGTGCTACTGGAAGGAATTTTTTTTGTTTCAACTAGATAGTTCAGTTTGGTTAGAGTGTGGTGTTGATAACACCAAGATTGCAGGTTCGATCCCCACATGGGACAGCTGCATATTGCAGGGGGTTGGACTGTGTGATCCTCAGGGTCCCTTCCAACTCTACAATTCTATGATTCTAAGATGGACCTCTCCTTGAACCCTTCTCACAGGTTTTCATATCTGGTCTCATGCCTGACAGTGGAGCACGATGGATCTAAACAATATGAAACGGTGTCCTTTCTTCCTACTAGGTGTCAACGTCTCGGCCAATCAGGATGAAGAGACACACCACGAAACCTTCCAGATACAGATTGATAAAGAAACCAAGAAGTGCATCTTCCATTCCAACACGGGCAACTACTGGACCTTGGTGTCGCATGGGGGAATTCAGGCCACGGCCACAGAAGTGTGAGTTAGGTTATGTCCTCATGTCACTAATGGGGCCCTAGAGCATTTGGGGCCTTGGAAGTCTGATGGCAGTTTTGGCTAGACATAGCAGAAGGAGAGCCAGGGCATGGAGAGAACGGATGCAAGACTTAGAACAGGGCTTCTGGGAAGGAGTGATGGGTGCATAAGCACATAGAAGACCTCTACTGAGTCAGATCAGTGGGCTATCTGTTCCTGCAGCCCATTTTTCACAGCAGCAAGCCAGTGACTCTGGTTTGCCCCCAAGCAGGACTTGAGGCAAATACAGTTGCCTAAACGAATGTCCATCAACGCTTCCTTTTGTGTGTCTGGAAAGGAAAGGCATGGTTTGGGCACAGCATTGCAGACATACAAGAATTTGCACATATGTTTGAGAATCAGGGACCTGGAAGTGAACAGCGAAGCCATTCAGAGAAGGCAGGATAATTCAGGATAATGTCCAGTATGGCACCAACATTGATACCAACTGGGAAGGCAGCAGAGCAGCATCTCCCAAGGGTAGCTAGCGAGTCTCAGGCAACAGTGTGCATACAAAACCGGGCTAAATTAGGATGTTTGCAAGCTTTTTCCAGACCTGGGACCCACTGTCAGCTCGAGCACGGAGTTTGGGACTCACTGCTGAATTTTTTGAAACATACTTATAAGAAACAAATAATACTGCAAAATAGGACATATAGCTTACTACTAAATTTTTGATAGTACATCTGTACAGCGGTTGCGACCCATCTTAGGTTGGCTGCGCAAGCCACTAGTCAGTGGGACCCAACTCACCAGTTGAAGACTAGATGGTCACAGACAAGGCAGGCATCCTCAGCCCTGGTGCACTTGCCCAGGGTACGGTAATTTGCTGTGTGTCCTCTATTCCTATAGCAGCACCTTTAGCGACAGAAGTGGAATGTAAGAGAGAGAGGGAGAGAGGACTGCCATTGTCAGTAACTTCAAGCAATTAGGGGAACCTAGGAAGCTGCTTTGCACTGAGCTAGACTATTGGTCCATCTAGCTCAGAATTATCTGCAGATTCTAAACTTCGGGCGGACAGACTTGTGGGATCTGTTTTGGTCTTTATTAGAGCCCTGAGATTCACCAGGCAGTCACACACTGCGAATGATGGAGCAGGGTGCCTCTCAGCGTATTCTTAGCTTAGGAATTACCAGAACCAGGCTTACAAATTCTTCCAGTCAAGGAACCACTCCCCATTTCCCCCCAGGTATTCCTTCCGGCCCCACGCCCCCGCCAGCAACCTAATGGGGGAGAGTGGCAATTTGTTGCACCTGCTATACAATGTGGTGTCCTGTGCACAAAACCCTGTTGATTTCAGCAAGACCTACGCCCATGCAAGTGTGTGTAGGGCTGCACTCTCTGTATGTTAAATACACAATAGGGAAGAAAGAGCAAAATGATCATTCATTATCTGACCAGTGCTCCCCCCCCTTGCTTTGTTCCCGCAGATCTGCTAGCACCATGTTTGATATGGAGTGGCGTGGACGCCGGGTAGCCCTCAAAGCTCGCAATGGCAAATATATCTGCACCAAGAAGAATGGACAACTGGCAGCTGTCAGTGATGCAGTGGGTAAGTCTTACAATGGGATGCCAATGCCTCAATTACGGGGGCCTAAACCTGATAAAGGGACGCGGGTGGCGCTGTCGTGTAAACCACTGAGCCTTGGGCTTGCCGATCGGAAGGTTGGCTTTTCGAATTCCCACGACAGGGTGAGCTCCCATTGTTCGGTCCCTGCTCCTGCCAACCTAGCAGTTCGAAAGCATGTCAAAGTGCAAGTAGATAAATAGGTACCATTCTGGCAGGAAGGTAAATGGTGTTTCTGTGTGCTGCTCTGGTTTCACCAGAAGCGGCTTAGTCATGACCCAGAAAAACTGTCTGCAGACAAACATCAGCTTCCTCGGCCAGTAAAGCAAGATGAGCGCCACAACCCCAGAGTCGTTCGCAACTGGACTTAACTGTCAGAGGTCCTTTAACCTTTAAACCTGATAAACTAAGGACCACAGTCTGTGTGTTGTCAATAAAGCTGCTCATCTTCCGCTGTTTGCTGCAGCTTCCTTATTGCGAATGGTGGCTGGAAGAGGTAGGCGAGCCAAAACCATGCTCAATGGGCATCAGGAGAGTATCTAAATCTGTGTTAAATGGAAACTGGAACATTGTGGGGCAAGATCACAATGAATGAGCCAATGGAATATATTACAAGTATAGCTGAGGCTTTGTGGCTGGGACAGTCAGAAGCTGAGAGCAGAGGAAAGGCTGCGCAGATATTGAGCAGTTCCAGAGGAGGCTATATTGAGAACAAACAAAACGAAGAATTTGCAGGGCAGTTGGGAAGAAGTCCCTTTTGCTAGAGCACAGGCCAACCAAGATTGAAACTGGAAGTTACTTGACTGGAAGTGGGGAGGGAGCAGCAGTAGGCCAACTAAGATGGTCCTATCCTAAGCAACTGTAAGGTCCTCAGGCACACCTTGCAAGTCAGGTGGGTATAGCTAGGTGTCAAAAAAGACCACCAAAGTCCTACTGAAAGTGACACAGCTGTTCAGTGCAGCTTAAAGCTGAATGGCTTCCAGGTGCACCTGAGATGAGCCCAATAGTAGGAAGGCCACTCCGGTCGGACTCTGGCTTCAGCTGCAGATGCCAATTCAGTATGCCAAAGCAGGAGGAGAGCACTAAGGTGATGCCAGAGCAGTTTCAAAATAACGCGTAATCAATGACATAGTTTGTCCAGGATTCTTCCGCATTTGCAACTCTTAGGATCAATAATGGCAAGGAGCTCACAGAAGTAGGATGAAGCCCAGTTGTAACCTCAGAGACTTAACTGGAAGGGGGAATTGAAAGCGGACTGATCCTGCTTACAGAACTCCCACTGAAAAGCAAAAATCTTAGCTGGAGATCTGCAAATTCAGGCTACTGAAAGCACATATGTGGCTGGGAGAGCAATCCTGGACTCACTCGGGCTGAAGTCTGATGCAAATGTATTCACAAATGCACGTTTTGGATCCCTAGCTCATCACAGTCACATTAGCTTCCGAACTCACTGACCTACAGTTATCTGACTACAGGGGAGGATGAGGAATTTGTTCTCAAGCTGATCAACCGGCCCATCCTGGTCCTTCGCGGGGCTCATGGCTTCGTGTGCTACCACCGCAACTCCAACTTGCTAGACGCCAACCGTTCCGTCTATGATGTCTTCCAGATCATCTTCAACGACGGCGCTTACCAGATCAAAGGTAACTAACTAACTGGCTGCAAACTGGGAGCTGGGGAGGGAGCCCATCACACAGTGAAATAATTTTGGACCATATGTCGGAGGGATGCTATGAGAACATTTGTTTCCCAGCTGTGAATGCAGCCCCTCCAACTTCCACCTAAAATCCTGGAGAGCTTCTGCTGGCTAATGTAGACAATAATGAGGTAGGTGGACCCAACGGCCTATCTCTGTATAAGGCAAGTTCCTATGTTCCAACTGACTGCAAAGTCAGATTCCCCCCCCCCCCCATGCACTACCACAGTAGGCTATTTGTGCAAAGCAGTTCCTACCATTTGGAGAACTTTAACCTCACCATTAGAACCCATTGCCATTGCCATCCTATAACAAACTCTGAGTGTGAGGCCAGAAAAGTATCATCAGGCGGGGTGGGGATTGGACAGTGGTGCTGTTTAAGCAATAGACTGCTAGGCAAAAATCTGGGGATTTTGCAGCCCTCTCATCCCTCAATGATAGCTGGTCATTGATGACAAGCAGCCACACTCTAGAAAGTGTTATGGCTAGTATCTGAAGCTGCAGCTGTGGTGTTTCCTTAACAGTAAAATTCCCCTGAGTGCAAGAAGAGTGGCAGCAAGCCCAGCCACTCAGATGCCATCACTGGGGAGGGCCCACCAGAACAGCAAATGGGTGGGCCCTCAGAATTTACGTTTTCCCCTAAAGTGCCTAGAACAGTCTCAAAATTAATAAAAGCGCTTATGGCCTTTTATCATGCTGTGATTCGGGATTGTAGACACATGGGGAGCCTCACAAGTAGTTGGCAATGTGGGACTGCCTCCATGTGGACCTGGGGAGTGGCCATGTTTGCAACTGGAAGAGCCCCACTGTTACAGATCCAAGGGCCAATGACCCTGCTTTTTCGCTGTATGTGCTTGGACTTCCCCTGCAGCCCAGCTTGGCTTGTTTTGCTCTGCACCAGGTAGCATGATATGGTTCCGCCAGTTCTTTGCTGTGGTCTCAGTCGTGTGTGTGTGTGTGTGTGTTTGTGTGGATGACTGGACCAGTTATGGCTCAGCAGCTCTTTTAAGGAACCTGTGGCCAAGGGATGATGGGCATTGGGAGCCCAGATACATCAGCAAGGCCACATGTTCCACATCCCTGTTCTATCCTTCCTTTCCTAGAACTTCAGATTTGTCCCCCAAACGGATCACTACCTGCCACAAACTTCAATCCCATGCACCTTTAAGAGAGGGAGGGAGGTGGTGGTGCCTCTATGTGCTCAATTACATGCAAGCTTTTAACCTTTAAAGCCCTATACGGCCTAGGACCCTTGTACCTACGGGACCACCTCTCCTGGTATGTCCCACAGAGGACCTTACGGTCTTCAATCAAAAACATATTGGAGGTCCCGGGCCACAGAGAGGTTAGGCTGGCCTCAACCAGAGCCGGGGCTTTTTCAGCTGTGGCCCCGATCTAGTGGAATGCTCTGTCACAAGAGACTAGGGCCCTGCGGGACTGGACATCTTTCTGCAGGGCCCGCAAGACAGAGCTGTTCCACCAGGCCTTTGGCCAGGGCACAGCCTGACCCCCTCCTCTGGCAATCTTCACAGAACTCTAGCTCAATGGTTGCCATTAATCTGATTTGAACTGATTTTATAATGAAATGATTTTAGAATGTTGTATCATTTTACTGTTGTTAGCTGCTCTGAGCCCAGCATCGGCTGGGAAGGGCGGGATATAAAATTTTTATTATTATTATTATTATTATTATTATTATTATTATTATTATCATCTCCCACTGACACCTGCTCCTTCGATGCTCCTAGGCCTCAGTGGCAAGTTCTGGTATGTGGCCACCAATGGCACCGTCTGCAGCGACGGCGAGATGTCGGAGGATTTCTACTTTGAGTTCCGCGAGTGCAGTCGGGTGGCCATCAAAGGGAAGAACGGCAAATACCTCCGCGGCGACCAAGCCGGGACCCTGCGCGCCGATGCCGACACCCTGCACCGGGCCACCCTCTGGGAGTACTGACGCCGTGCCACTTGCTGAGTAGCACCGTAGATGCTCTAGCTTCTGCCACGGTAGCCGAGCCAGCTCAGAGCGGACACAGAGGTGGGGTATTTGGCGGGGAGGGGAAAGTTGAGTGTTCCCACCTGGACTCCAGAGGCACGGTAATATACCCCCATCTTCCTCCGTGGAAAAGGACCTTGCTGGGAAGGAGGGGTGGGGACCTCTTGCCCTATTTCCCATAGTCTTAATCTGTCTAACCTTAGAAGCAGCACCCTAATGCACAGCTCCCGGGAGGGTGCGACACTGATGTACCCAGGATTAAAGCGATAGAGGCTACGTTTCAGAACCAGCGCAAAATTGCCTGTGGCTGTCTTCCCTTTCCCATGCTCCGCACCTGAAACAGAAGACGACAAGTTGCAGGTTTCAGGGGGCCTTGTGAAATGTGGGAAGCTCCAACTATGTGTGCTCTGCTCGCTGTAGCTTAGCGTGAAGGATTCACGGGCAAAAGGGGCAAAAGGAAAGGGTTAGTTGGAGATGCTCACAGGGCACAATCCCCATCTTTGGTGAAGTAATGGAAGTTGGACG
Organism: Podarcis melisellensis; assembly: GCF_964234715.1. NCBI lineage: Eukaryota > Metazoa > Chordata > Lepidosauria > Squamata > Lacertidae > Podarcis > Podarcis melisellensis. Next base: position 27,256,540 of record NC_138529.1, on the reverse strand, counting down.
CCCTTTTCTCCCCACTCCCTCTAAATTAGGAGAGCAGTAGAAGATAGAAAGCAGCGGCCTTCGTACTCAGCCAGAATCATTGGTACATCTAGTTCAATACTGTCCACACTGACTGGTAGAATGCTGCAAGGTTTCAGGCAGTGGAAATTCCCAGCGTTACACGCCGAGGACTGAACCTGTGCCCTTCTACATACCAAGCAGGTGCCCTTCAAGAAGGAGGAAACCTTCTCCCCTAATCCTTTCTCTGCTCTGTCCAATGGATGACCGGCAGCTCCTCAGATCCCCCTCTCCCCAATTTTCTCTTCCCTTTTTAGCAAGAGCTCTAGTTCTAATACTCTCTTCACCTACAACTCTGGAACAAAAACAGTATCCTGAGGGGGGGGGTTTGGGGGGGAGCAGTGGCTGTGGGCCCCAGCGGCTGCATGTGCGGAGATGGAAGCTGAGTGCCGTTTAGAAGTCAAGGCAGTCAGGAGGGTCTTGGCAGGGCTGGAACATCTTCCATGGGGTGGTCTAGCCACAGACAATGGGCCGTTTTGGGTAACATTCCAAGAGGAGGGGGAAGACAGAGCTGGTCTCCAAAGGATGCAAAGATCTGGAGGAAGAGGAACCGTAGTTAGACTAGCAGAGATCTTCGTATGACAGCTGAGAATCCCAGGCCCGGGAACACGAGACCCTTAATCTCAGGGTTGTGGGTTCAAACCCCATGTTGGGCAAAAGATTCCCGAATTGCATTGTGTTGGACTAGATGACAATTGTGGTCCCTTCCAATTCTGTGATATGATAAAGTCTACGGTATGACCACCCCTCTAAGTCATTTGCGCAAGTCCTAAGCTACGCATGGTCTCCAAAAACGCCTCTGTTGTCCTGCTGCTCTGTTCAAGGGCCTCCCCCTCTTGCACATGCTGCACACCTTCCACAAATAACCTAAAGAGGAAGGAAGCTGCCTCTATATAGAGCTTCCTGTTCCGACAGCTGCATATGGCGGCTGGCTAGGAGCTCCTTTCCATAGACCACTTCCCTCATCGCCACCTGATACACAGCGAAATGCCAGGAAAGGAGGCCCTGCTTGAGGAGGACAATTGGGTCGAACAAGTAAAAGGCCTGTGAAAATCTTGCTGTAAAGGATTTTCTTTAAAAGTTCACTCAACCCCCCTCCCACTTCTGCCCATTTTCAAAATCTACATCCCTTGTGGATTTCCCTCCTCTTAGTATTAAGAAGGGGCTAGCCCTGACCTGAGCATGGCCAGGATTTATTTTAGGGGGGCAGGCTTTATGTGTGTAGGGGACAGGACCAAGTTATGTGTGACACAATTGGTCAGTTAGTTCTATTTATTTCTTTACTTGATTTGGGGGGCAGCTGCCACCCCCCGGCCACACCTATGAGCCCCCATCTAGTTCCATTGGGAGGCAGGAAGTTTTCATAAGAAGGATGGCATTCCCACCATATTATATTTAAAAATAAAATTCAAAGAGATATATAGATGTTTCCATCCTGGAGGAAGAGTAGAAGTCATAGCTTCCCAAGCCACAGGTGATTTACCAGGGGTGCCAACTTAAAATATTGCGGGGTAAGCCCAGGTAAGCCCCGCCCCACATAATCAATCACATGACACAGTGCACCTCAAATAGGTTATTGGGCCCCTAAGAGTTGGCTCCTGTGTGACTTATGGACAGTCGTACCTTGGATACTGAACGCCCTGGAACTCAGATGTTTTGGCTCCTAAGCACCGCTAACCCAGAAGTGATTGTTCCAGTTTGCAAAGGCTCTTTTGGAACCCGGATGTCTGATGGGGCTTCTTCCTGCAGCCAATCAGAAGCTGCAATTTGGTTTTTGAACGTCTTGGAAGTCGAACGGACTTCTGGAATGGTTTCCGTTTGACTTCCAAGGTACGACTGTATTTGGCATCCTGTTCTAAGCCTGCTCTCTTCAGAAGCATTGCTGCGTCTAGGTGGTGCTGGAGTGGTATTAACTTTGCTTCCCCAAAAGCGCGTGGCAGTATCCTGCGGAAAGGCCTTCGCACCTGGTTCACAGCTGCACCGGTCACCCAAGCACGGCAGCTGAATGTCTAAAAGGCATAGCAGCATCTATTCCTAGCAGCAGCTAGTGAGCACCCTAGGCAGAGGGGTGGCTTTGCTGCTTTGTTTTCTAGCATCCATCCGTCCCATGATGGGATGAGGAACCACAGGTACTTAACCTTTCGCCAATTAGAAGAAACAGCCCATGCAGCCTGAGCCTCCCCCTCAGGAACGAAAAGCCTCAGGGAGCTAGGGGACCTCTGGCTCCCTCCCTGCTCCCAAACACTAAATCATGGGTAGGCAAACTAAGGTCCGTGGGCCAGATCAGGCCCAATTGCCTTTTGGATCTGGCCCGTGGACTGTCCAGGAATTGTCGCATGGATCGCCAGTGCGTGTGTTCTTTCCCTCTCCCTCCCACGGCGCCACCGCCTCCTCCCTCCCTCCTCCTGGCTTCTCCCTGCCCTGCCTAGAGGAGGAAGGGGGCTGGGCTTTGTTGGTGCCAGCAGCAGCAGCAGCAGCGCTCAAGCGGCCGCCATTTAAAGCAGCCCCTCTTTGGAGTCCTTTCGCTCGCCGCTCATCGTCCCACCGCCAGCCCTGGCCGCTCGCAAGACACAAGTAAGCAGCCACTGGGGCTCATGGTGCTCTTGCATCATTCCACCTCCCCAAATATAGCCCGGCCCCCCACAAGGTCTGAGGGACAGTGGACCAGCCCCCTGCTGAAAAAGTTTGCTGACCGTTGCACTAAATGATGGGGCCTGTCACTCCATAGCCATTCCATGTGAATCCCACTGCCGCCACTTCTCTCCCAGGTGCCCCCCCATGTTTGCAGGCCTTTGGGGTGGGGAAAGGGGCATGCCTGATAAGCTACCTGAGGCGTGCATCAACATTACAGAGTAATACAACTGGGCAGATAACCTGTGCCTCACTAAATGCACTGTTTTCACACACTTTGGGGAGCACGACTCTGCTACCGCTCTTCCCTGTTGTGTATTAGTGAACCTCCCCCGGGAGATGGTTTCATCTAAACAGGGAAAGGGGCATTCTGTGGCCCTCCAGATGTGGCCACTGGCTAGGGCAGGCACCCCCAAACTTGGCCCTCCAGCTGTTTGGGGACTACAACTCCCATCATCCCTGACCACTGCTCTTGTTAGCTAGGGATGATGGGAGTTGTAGTCCCAAAACATCTGGCGGGCCGAATTTGGGGATGCCTGGGCTAGGGCATGGACGTAGCCAGGATTTATGTTGGGGGGGGGCAGGACATCCAACTGTCATCATCCTCTGTCTGGCTCTGCCTATGACTCAGTTGGGCTGCCAGTTGTGTTGCTAGACACACTGAAGTGACCTCCAGTTCAAATATTCTGATTATTTCTGCTTTTAGTTAAGTATTTTTATTTATTTACTTGATTAGGAGGGACAGCTGCCCCCCTGGCTATGCCCATGGGCTAGGACTCCAACTCTCTTCAACCAGACAGTATGATAAATGGTTAGGGACAAGGAGAGTTGCAATATCTGCAGCCCCGCGGCCCCCACAGCCTCCCGATTTCCAGGATCCTATACTCAGAAGGGGAAATCCTTGCACAGCAGACAGAAGGGCTCTCCTCATTGGCCCAGCTGGCCACAGCCCATATAAAGGCAACTCCAGGGCGATCTCTGTAGGAAAGGGAAATGGAACCAGCTCGGACAGCGCCATATAAGGAGAAAATAGTGACAATACCAACGAGGGCGTTTAGTCACCGTGAGCGGCGAATCAAACCACCCCTTGCGCTTCCTGTTCAGAAAAATAATAGCATGTGCAAATCTGAAACAGACCCGGCGAAGCCTGACGAGGCACAAGGCCTGTACTTATATGGAAGTGAATCCCCGTTGCACTCAGCGGCAATTACTGCCGACGCATGAGTAGGATCGGGCTGCACGCTTTAAAAAACGAATAATAATAATAATAATAATAATAATAATAATAATAATAATAATAATTGCATTTTATTAACTGGGCTGTCCCCGCCTCTTTTAAGGGCACTTGCAGGGATTGTGGCGGCATGAAACCAGTCATCTGCAGCAAAGCGGGGCGCAGCTGGTGCAACGTGTGGGAGGGGGGCGCCATATGGAGGATCGCGGGCAAACTTGCAGCCGTGTCCCCTGCCGGTTTCAGGTCTCTTTTTAGCACTGCCTGGGTGCGCGGCGCGTGGAAGGAGGAGCGACTTGGCTCCTGGTCTGCGGAGACAGGATCGCCGGAACATTGCTCCCCCCTTCCCCCCACCCGGTCTGCTAAAATGTTGAATGCGGATCCCGGAAGCAAACTGGAGTTACGGCGATTGACGGGTTAACTGGTTCAGCTGCAGCGGAGCTGCAAAAAGAAGCGGCGACTCCCCCTAGGGGCAGCAGGTGCGCGTTGCAGGCCACTCGGAAAAGCCTGTCGCTCAGCCAGTGGGGTTGAAGAACCGCCCCCACCCCCAGCAATGCCCTTTATCCACAATAGCAGTTTCCACCGTGGCTGCTGCATCTCCAGTAATCCGGAGAGGGTCTCCGTGCCCTTTTCACTTGATGGCATTTCCATGAGTTGAAAGATGGGTTTTACTCCTTGGTCTCCTGCTGGGCAAGATACCAAGGGAGTCTAACATAAGTACTGTACTCTGATTTTTAAATTTTGTTGCGAGGGAGACATCAGATCATAGCTGTCAACTAGCAGCCTTGAAAATAAGGGACCAGCAGCCAAAATAAGGGACCTGCAGCCTCACCTGTTCCAGGCACTCCAGTCTTCCTGTTCTCCTGCAGTCTGGTTAAACTCATGCTGGTAGTAATAATAATAATAATAATAATTTATTATTTGTACCCCGCCCATCTGGCTGGGTTTCCCCAGCCACTTTGGGCGGCTTCCAACAGAAATGAAAAATACACTAAAATGTCACATATTAAAAACTTCCCTGAACAGGGCTGCCTTCAGATGTCTTCTGAATGTCAGGTAGTTGTCCATCGCCTTGACATCCGGTGGGAGGGCATTCCACAGGGCGGGCGCCACCACCGAGAAGGCCCTCTGCCTGGTTCCCTGCAACTTGGCCTCTCGCAGGGAGGGAACCGCCAGAAGGCTCTCGGAGCTGGACCTCAGTGTCCGGGCAGAACGATGGGGGAGGAGACACTCCTTCAGATATACTGGACCGAGGCCATTTAGGGCTTTAAAGGTCAGCATCAACACTTTGAATTGTGCTCGGAAACGTACCGGGAGCCAATGTAGGTCTTTCAAGACCTACATTGGTCTTGAAGTACACTGTCAAGTACACTGTCCAACCAACTTTGTAACCAGAGGTTCAACTGAATAGAATCTGAATCACATGCACCACAAGGCCTATGCAGCCTCAACTTAAGATGACTCCCCGGTCTGGCTTTGCACTGCAAAGTTTGCAGCAGCACGTGCAACAAAATGGCGTCCAGAATTCGAAAACCCCCTTAGCTTGCATTAACTAGCCACACACAAGACATGCAAGCTCCACCCCCCCAGTCGTTCTTAGACTTCTTATTGGGTGAGCAACACAGCCACGCAACACAGTTGGATCCTCCCTGGCCGGCAGGGAGGGAAGGAGAGGAGCTGCTTCCTTTGAAATTTAAGGGACATCATTTAAGGGACATCCATCAATAAGGGACAGCAGCGGGGCATGGCGCTGGAATAAGGGACTGTCCCTTCCAATAAGGGACACTTGACAGCTATGCATCAGATCTGGCTCGTAGAAGTCCTAAAGCATATATATGTTGAGGCTGACAGGAAAAAATGGACACCACGGACACAATGCAGGTTTTGCAACCACAGTCATTTTAAGGCTTGCATGGAGCTAAGCTGGACCATGGCTCGCGTATTGTTATGCACCCCGTTCCCCACTTTCACATGTTTTGAAACCCCCAACATATAATTTAAAAGGTGGCTGCGTGGACACCTTAGGCTTAGAAGCGGATGACTTCCTGCATAAGAATCATGGGAACTGTAGTTTTTCCAGGGTGCTGGGAATCACAGCTGTTTGGGGAAAACTATAGTTCCCAGGATCTTGCGCATAAAAGTATGCTGGGATAGCTCAGTCGGTAGAGCGTGGTCGTGGGTTTGAGCCCCACATCAGGCAATAAATGGTTCCTGCACTGCAGAGGGTCGGACTAGATTGGGGTCTACAATTCTGTAATTCTATGCCTAAAACCCTCAAACTACGTTGGCAAGCGGCAAGGGAGCATTATCCCATTCAGTTAGTGACACCAAAACGGGCACGCGGGTAGCCCCTTGCTTCGGTTCACCTAAGGGACAATCGGAAGAGCTATAAAGACAAGTGAGCGAGAGATCCAAAGTGTGACACAGGATTGTGACGGCTTTCTGCAAAGTATGGCGCCATCCTAAGCACTAAAAGTCCCATAAGTGAGAGCAAACGCGGTTAGCATTGTGCTGCGAAGACTGGGAGGAGGAAGTTGTGTGCAGATAGTAGCGCCCCCCGCTGCCCAAATGCAGTATGATAAAGCCATTTGCTCACTGTGGCTTTTGCCCATATTTTTTCCCGTAGTGCCACAGCAATAAGTAACCCCGGCTTGTTGGAGACCATGGCAGGCCAGGGAGGTCAAGAGGAGCGTTTGCACTGTGGGTAGCAAAAGCTCTGCCATGCCACAGGTTCCCCATACCTGTCCTGGGACTTGGAAAGGAGGCCCGTTTAAAAATAGCTGCAGGAGCTGGGGGGGGGGGAGGGGAGGAGCAATTCAACTTCTGACGCTCAACAGGTTCCTTCCAGCATTTTTTTGCTGCTTGCTTTCGTGGTGCTGATGCGAGCGGAGCGCCTCTCCCGATACGGTAGCAAGGAAGAGAGATCCGTGCGCAATGAACGTGCTGCCACCTGCAGCATAAGGCGGAGCACTGGAGCCGGGAACGGCTCGACGGCAGTGGCTTCGGCTGGAAGCCCCACCGATCACCTTCCAGGTTATCAGATCCAAGGACGGCGAACATGAGACGTGCGGCATGTACGCTAAAATATATGATGGGCTGTGCTGCGACTTCCCTAAGCAGCCGAGAGCCTCCCTCCTGGTTCCAAGTGGGTTCTTTATCTTGCAGGCTCAGCACCGGCGCCGAGAAGGGCAGCATCGCGGTAGCATAATTTACCCTGCCCTGCTGGAAGCACCCATGCAGGGCAGCCACCCAAACCGCCTGCACCCAGTGCAGCGCTTTGAATCAGACAGTTGGAAGGGAACCCGAGGGTCACCTAGTCCTAGCTCAACCCCCTGCAATGCAGGGATATGCAGCCGTCCTTTACAGGGATCGAACCTGCAAGCTTGGCGTCTTCAGCGCAGCACTCTAAGCAACGGAGCTGCTATCCGGCCGAATGAGGGCCGCCTTTGCGCGCGGCTCTTGGGAAATCCAAGAGGCAGGCAAGGCAGAGGCGCACGCGCTCCCGGAAGCCCCTCGGCTGTGTTTTGCGACGGGGCGGCGAAGAAGCAGGCGGGCAGGAATCGGTGGGGCAGCAGCAGAGCTGCAAGCAGGCGAGAGCTTCCAAGTCAATTAGTTTACAGGGAGAAATGCTATGGAAGCAGAGACCCAGGCATTTTCTCTGGGACACTGGGGAGCCTCTTCATAGGGCAGGGGCCGGTCGGAGGTTTAGGTACACAGAAGAGCAGGTTCTTCTGGGTCCCGGGTTCTTAACCCAGTTAGTGCTGCGTCTGAACGCCCCAGTTAGCAACTCTCTCCAGTTTGGACACGGGCTGGCAGCGAATAGGACTCACAGGCTTATGGTCAGACGGCCGCTTGCTTCATTAAAGCTCCTGCTCTGCTTGTCGCCTTTGCAACTGGAGTGCGGGGAGACAGGACTTCTCCGCAGGATCACAGCCAACGCTCCCCCCACCCCTGCGCTGCGAGCACCTTTGCAAAAGGGCTCCTTGGCTGCGAGCCGGGCTCCCTCCTCCAATCGCAGGAGCAAGCGGGGCTGGGCGGCTTTGGCTGCAATCCAATTAGGTTAGCCCTGCAGGGCGACGGAGGAGACCCAAAGACCCAGATCTGTCAGTTCCTCCCTTCAAGACTCGCTGAGCAGGAGCGGGAGGCAGGCGGCAGGCGCGCTCGAGTGCGTAATCGCAACCGACACAGGCACCAGCCGCCGCCTGAGACTTAACCTTTCCAAAGGCGCGCGGGAGGAGGGATGCCGCGCGGCCCCCTCCCCACACCCGCAAAGCGTGGGGCACGCAGCAGCCCCTCCCCACTTGACCCAGGCCACCGCGCTGCAAACCCCTGGCCTGGATGCATTGGTTCCCAAAAGGAAGGGATGGCTCTGTGTGACCCTTTCAACAGGCACCCTTGACCCCTGCCCTCCCTATTCATTGTAACCCCTAGTTCGGCTCAGCTCTCACAAGCAGAGAATAGCACACAGAGAGGCTCGCTTCCGAAGGCCCGGTTTCCCCCCGTGAGCCAGCAGCATGGTGTAGTGGTTAGAGTGCCGGAGGAGCACTTGGGAGACCAGGGTTCAAATCCTCCACTCAAGCTTCCCAAGTTGCCTTGGGGCTGTCGGCTGCTTGGCCTACCTCGCAGGGTTATTGTGAGGACAAAATAGGGAGGGGAGAACAATGCACTCCACCCTTGAGGTCCATGGAGGAAAGGTGGGATTAATAATAATAATAATGGCAGTGTAATAGGAGAGGGAGATGTAGTGGAGTTCTGCAAAAAGAAAACAGCTTCGGCCACCTCTGGGATTCAAAATGCAGGCCTGGGCAAGGAAAAAGAAAACCCAGCAATCTTTTATTTTTGTGACAACAGTCCCCCCACCCCCGGTCCGTTTTCAGGCTGAACCAGTAGCTTCAGAGGAGGGTGGGGAGAGGAAGTAGCCCCATCTGCCTGAAGTGAAGCTCTCAGAGGCTCAAGGTGAAGAGACTCTACTGGGAGGTCAGAGGGTAGACATGACATCAATTATTCCCGATCAGGCAATGGGAGAGTGCTCGCATCTTTCACCCCCAAGTGTTGGAGCATTTCCTAATGGCCTTTAGTGCCGGCCAGCGAGCGCGCCGAATGGCTTCTCAATTATTCATCGGGAAAAGAGGCAGCTTTTAAAGCGGAAGCTGCATTAGCTCCACGGGGGGCGAAAGTGGGTGGGTGGGGGGTCGCCAAGCTGCCAGCAGAGCAGGAGAAAGGAAGAGGGAGACGCGGACAGGCTGCACAGCAAAGGGAGGCTGTCGTGCAGCTTTATGAAAACGGCGTGTTTTTTCTCTCGGACATGTGGCTTTTTGCAAAGGAAGGCTTAAACACACACGTCCACAACCCCCTCCCCCACAAAAGACCCCCCAGAAAACCGCCCATGCACTCCACATACCCCACAAACAACCCTGCACGAGTCTGCACCATGGAAATAAGACAAGCAAGTTGTTTATATAGAAAGGACAAATACTGGAAAAAGGAGCAAAGCGCTCCATTAGAAAAAGGGGCACCATCCGAACAGCACCCCTGAGTTACTTATGCATGTGGCATCCTGTTTTTTGAGTCTTGTTTTTCCACAGTGTTTCCGAAATACACAACACAGCTAGAGGCATAGCCCTTTTTCCCCACTGTCGGCTTGTTCGTTTTGCTCGGAAGGGAACAAAAACTCGGTTAAAATCTGCCCCCTTCCCCTCCCTCCACAACTCAACAGGCCTCCCCCTCCCACTTCACCCCCCAAACCCGCCTCCCTCCCTCCCTCCCCGCCCCCCACCCCCAAGGCCTGGCACAGCAAAGCCACTTGTCACCGAAAGCGAAAGAAGCTAAACTAGCAACGGTCCAGTGTGATTCCACAACACGGCACCCACACCCACCAACGGCACCTTGTCAGCCATCCAAGTTACACACACACACACGTACACACACGCGTGACACACACACCACAGACACGCATCCACAGAGGCCGTCTGCTTGGACGGCTCTGCCTGCGTGCGAGGCTGCCAAGACAAACCAATCAGATCTGCCAGGAATGGGCAGGGATTCAGAACCCGGGGGGTGGCGGCGGTGGTGGGAAAAATCACATTGAAATGGGGCGGGTGAGTGGAGAAAGGGACAGGGGGAAAGGAGAATAAATTAAAAAAGGCCGGGTCTCCACAGAGCAGACCCAGCCAGACACCCCCTCTCCCCAGGGCATGTCCAGCTGGAATACCCTTCCTCCTCCTCCTCCTCCCTGCCATGCCTCTGTTCCAGCCCTCGGTCCGCCTGCAAGGTGTACAGCCAGCTGCTCCCTTCATTCCACCGGCACAGGGCAAAGAGAGTATGCGCAGCCGTCCGAGGTGCACTGAAGACGGAGTGCCACGGCACATGCCCTGCTCACAGGACCACCAGGCTGGGGTTGCGCAGCTGCTGGTAGACGTGCAAGAGCTTCTCCACCGTCGCCTCCGGATCGTTCCCCAGGCACAAGCGGTCACGCAGGGACTGTGCCTCTTTTAGCAGCACCTTCCAAAAGAAAGAGAGAGGCGAGGAGCGCAGTTGGTGTGAGAGGCAGCAGCAAAGGAGTACAGTGGTACCTCGGGTTATGAACTTAATTCGTTCCGGAGGTCCGTTCTTAACCTGAAACTGTTCTTAACCTGAGGTACCACTTTAGCTAATGGGGCCTCCCACCGGCGCCCCACGATTTCTGTTCTCATTCTGAAGCAAAGTTCTTAACCCAAAGTACTATTTCTGGGTTAGTGGAGTCTGTAACCTGAAGCATCTGTAACCCAAGGTACCACTGTAATAGAATCATAGAGTTGGAAGGATCGTTAACGTAGGAAACTGCAGTTGTCCCATATGGGTCTCATACCTGCAACCGCAACCCTGGCATTCTTACCCTAACCAACTGACCTAGAAGGCTGGCTTAAACAGGCGGGCTGATGTCCAATTGGTCTACCACATCCTGTGGCATGTTCCCTCATTCCTCCCCTAGACGTAACAGTCCTCCTCTCTCCACGACTCGCCATTCAGCCCACTATGAACAAGGTGCCTCTCCCCCCTCCCGGTTATCCCCTTTTTTGCCACCACCCCAAATTACACAAGCAGTGTAAAGTTCATTCGGATTGTAGAATCTAATTTTCTTTGCTGCTGAATTTGGGTGGGTGTGTGAGAGAGAGAAGAGAGAGGAGACAAGCCCTGAGTGAAAACCTTAGTGCCAAAGAGATTTAACATTTCCAGTTCCTGAAATCATATGGAATGCATTATAAATGTCTGCCTGAAGCCATGGGATGAGGGGAGGGTTGAGGGACAGGGAGGGAGGGAGGAAGAGAGAAAGAAAGAGAGAGAGGGGGGGTTGCTAATCAAGTCAAGGAAAGCATAAATAGAACGGAACGCAGTCACTGCCAGATTGGGTCAGCCCAACTGCCTGTCTCAACCCAGCAATTACAGAACAAGCCATAAATCCATTTGCTGTCATTTAGTCTGTCAACCCGGATTCCTCCGTTTAGGTGTCTCTGTGTGGCCTGATGCGGGCGAGAGTCGAAAGAGAAGCCCTGGTTAACTGCTCTGGGCAGAGGCAATTCCAGAGCTCAACCCAAGCAGCAAAAGGCCTGGGATTGCATGTGATTCGCCTCACCCACCCACCTCCCTTGCTGCTGCCGTCACCACCACCACTCCACTCTCCAGCCTTCCTGCAACAACTCAGGCACAAAGATGTGGCGCAAGATCTGCTTCTGTGGCCCCTGGAACCTAAGGACACCTGGGAGACTGGGAGGGAGAGAAATGCCTCTTACCTCGTGGTTGGCTTGGATCTGGTGGAGGTATTGCACACGGATATCTGGGGGAGAAGAGTCCTCGGCTGCTTGCTCCAGAATCAGAGTCTGCATTTTTTAAAAAAAGGTGGGGGGCTCATTAAAGCAAGATTAACCAATGGAGAAATCCAGGCTCCTTGCCTTCGAATAAGAGAATCAGAGGACCCACACTTTTCAAAGATGACTGGAATGAGGCAGAACAGGGTTCCTGTTTCTCACACCCTTTAGAGTGGGGAATAACAATAATAATATTATTTATATGTTACCCATCTGACTGGGTTGCCCCATCCACTCTGGGTGGCTCCCAACAGAATATTAAAAACACTGTCAAACAGCAAACAAAAAAACTTCCCTACATAGGCCCGCCTTCAGAGGTTTTCTAAAAGTCAGATAGTTCTGCATTTTCTTCACATCTGACAGGAGGGCGTGTCACAGGGCGGGTGCCACCACCGAGAAAGCCCTCAGCCTGGTTCCCTGCAACCTCACTTCTTGCAATGAGGAAACCAGCAGAAGACTCTTGGAGCTGGACCTCAGTGTCTGGGCTGAACAATGGGGATGGAGATGCTCCTTTGGGTATTCTGGGTTGAGGCCGTTAAGGTCTTTAAAGGTCAGCACCAACACTTTGAATTGTGCTCAGAAACGCACTAGGAGCCAATGAAGATCCTTTAAGACCGGTGTTATATGGTCCCAGCAGCCACTCCCAGTCACCAGTTTAGCTGCTGCATTTCGGATTAGTTGTAGTTTCTGAGTCACCTTCAAAGATAGCCCCACAAAGAGTGCCTTGCAGTAGTCCAAGCGGGAGATAACCAGAGCATGTTATCCAGATGTAATTAAAAATATCAAACATTAATAGTAAACATGTAATCTATGGCCCTCCATCCCTGACCATTCTTAGCCCATGCTGGCCAAAGCCGATGGATGCCAGAACCCCAAAACAGCATCTCTCCCCCTCCCACTTATCTGAAATCTCAGGTACCTGAATGCGCCTGACCACAGCATGGTGCAGCTGGGACATGTTTTCCATTGGTGAGCTCTGGATTATGATCTCCACCGCTTGGATGGGGCCTGCTGGGTTCAGTTCACTGACAGCCACCTGGCGGATAACGAGGACACACCATTGCCGCAAATTCATCCAAACAGTGCAAATTAAAAAGCCCAGCGGCAAAGCGCCTCACTGGTCTGTTTTCAGAAAAAGCCCACCATCCATTTCCATTTTACAGGGGATGTAAGCAGGTGGCTGGCACAGCTTGCCATATTGGTGGCGAAGACGGCATTTGGTCCCCTTGGGTCTAATATTTTGTTGCACGCTTCTGCAGATTCTGGGGGAAATTAATCATTTCCCGTCCTACCCTCTTCCACTATTATCTCTCCTCCAACCGTGGCAAGACAGTGCCCAGTAACTTCCCAGACTCCAAGGAGATGCCAGGGGAGCAGCTTTAATTAACAGATCCACAGATCGCCCACTTCTCCCCTCTCCTGAATTTACCCAGATGATGCTGAGACCCACCAAACATGGGCATGAATTGGCACCCCGGTGGTGGCCAGCTGAAACGCTGGGCCAGAAGCCCCTGCGCCCTGCCGAAATGAAAGGGCTTGTTGTCCGTGCCCCACTGAAATGCACCCCAATGAGCTTAATCCGCAAGGGCCAGCCAGAGCAGAATTAGCACGGCCACTAATCACTGCTGGCGTTATTAACGCTCCCTTGCGCAAAGCCAGAGGGGCCGGGTGGTTGCCAGCGCTCTGCCACCCCCTCGGGGGGTTTACCGGCCACGGTGGCAGAGCCAGCTAGCAATTAACATCGGCTATGTGCCGCGGCAAGAGGATTAAAGGGGGGGCAGCCAAAGCTCCTGTCTGATCACCCTCCCCCTTGAAATGCGGCAGAGCTGATGAGCAAGAGAAACCCGTTTATTTAGTGCCTTGGACCAGGCTCCTGCAGTCAAGCGGTAGCAATATTCATATCTCAGTAACTGAGGGCAAAGGAGACCAAACGCAGCTGAGCCCTTCGGTTGGGGAAACTCAGGCCTTTTCCATCTGGCCCCCCGGGACTCTGTCCAAACTGGCCCACCCCCTTTCAGACTACCCCTCCCTGGCCCCATTTCCATGCCCTTATTAACAAGCACTCCTGCCTGGTTAGAATGAGTCCTTGAACTGTGATGTGTCTTGCTAGCCTGAATGGAAAAGAGAAAGGGAGAGTGTGTGTGTAATGTGGCCTACTCTACAAAGGTGGGAGTCACATTTTCTGCCCTGTCCATGTTTGCCTCTAGCCCCTGGCATGCAGGCCCTGGAAGGTCTGCCCAAAAGGGCTGCAAAAGGTACCCCATCCCTGGACTAGATAGAAGGCTGTTGCACCCAGCATGACTTTGTAGAATCTGCCTTTGGGTAAGCTAGAGGAGAGGTGGGGAGTCTGTGGCCTTCCACGTGGTGTTGAGCTGCAACTCCTATCATCCCTGACTGTGGGATATGGGGGCTGGCACTGGTGGGACTTGGGACTTCAGCGACATTTGGAGAGGCACCGATTCTCGTATGCCAGAAACCCACCCGTCTTTCCAAGGTTAAACTTGCAAGACTTTACTTTGTGAGTGAAGCAACTGAGAAAAAGATGACAGGGGTCAGAAACCAGGGCATTTGCTCCAGCAGTTTCCACTGCTCTTGTTTAATAGGTTGCCTGCCTGCCTGACACATACACACACAACTTGCTATAGGGAATTCTCCCTTACACCTAGTGCTATAGTACTCAGAAAAGGATGCTTTCAGCCCAACCTAGCCACTGTGATTCTGGCATGCAGAAATTCCAGCCATGGGCTGAGTTGCTCCACCTCTCTTCTGCATATACAGCAGCACTTTCCCAACTTGGAGACAAGAGAGGGGGGTGGGGTGGGCAGGACATGCAGAGGTCTACAGATGTACCAAGGCCTGTGCAGAGCTATGGGTCTCCTCACCCCACGCGTCATGCAAGGCGTGCAGAAAAGCCTGGCAAAAAGCTGTAATTCAATTGCTTCAAGCTTCCTATCCAGGTATTCCCAAGATCTCTTTTCCCTCTGCCATATTCAGGCTTCTTATAATCTAAGGTCAGGCTCCGGGATCTTATGAGGCCAGCAGAGACACTACTCCAGGTACCTGAAAGAGGGACTGCAAGATGAGAGCTTTGACCCAAGGGCAGAGGCTGCTGCTGTCAGGAACTTTTCAACATTCTAACCCAAACCACGCCAGGTTCTGTCTTGGCCAAAGTGCCCGCAGGAGGATAACCCTACACCCGTCTCCCTTAGGCCCAGCCCACGACTCATGCCTTGCCTCTCGGATGTTCAACTGCACTTCGCCTCCATCTGGGGCCAGCCCCCGCACGGCTGCTGCATCCTGGCTCTGCAGGGCGTCCGCCTCGGCGTTCTCCGCCAGCAGCCATCGTAGCACAGCGCAGCAGAGCGAGACATCTGAGCAGCGACAACGGAGAAGAGCAGACACCATCATTAAGCACGTGTGAATTGTGGGCGGCTCGCAGGTGCCATCGACTGCCCCTGTCCCCGATTTCCACCCTGCACCAACCACCTGAAGCGCCTGGGAAGCTGCTGGCCGGGATTATTTGCCGCAGCGGCACAAGGCAGGGCTGTTCCCGATGCAAATTAACAGGGAGCGCGAAAGATCCCATAGCCCCGCCGGTTCTTCTGATTGTCCCGCAGTGCAATATGGCAGGGGGCAGAATATTTGCAAGCCAAGCAAAGGGGTGATTTGATACTGGTTGCCAACTTGGTGGGGTGAAAGGAGCGGCCAGTTGCAGCAGACGGTCCAAGGCTAGGGCACACACCTGGTTTGTAGGCAAAAGACCCAATCCCAAATTTAATGCTTCGCAAAAGCACATGTGCCTGTCCTAGGCTGCTCTCCTGGCTGCAGGTGCAGCAGCTCAAAAGGCACCCCACCTTAGCTGGCGGGAGCTGGATCCACAGTTCCAGCAGATGGATCAAGGGAACCCCCAGATCCTAATCTCGCCACCATGGCCATCATTCTTGGCAAAGGCATTTGAATCTTACTACGACAACAACCCAACCCAATGAGGACAATTATGCAAATTTATACCCAGCTTAATTAACTGTAAATACAGGATTTGATGCTCCTTGGGGAAAATATTTTGGCAAACCTTGCACGCCAGCCTTGGCTGGAAGTAGGATCTGCAGACTGGGAACTACAGATGAGGAGGGCCATCCTGCGGGTTTTTTTTGCTAGTGTGTGCCAATGGCGTTATCATTTCTTTACTTCAAAGCCCCCTTTTATCAAATGGGGAAAAGGTGCAGGTCCAGGTGCAACTCCTCGCTTGGCAGCAGAGTTTTCCCTACCCTGCTGAAGAATTTGGGAATCATTTTCAAACTTTAGGGTGCTAGTATGCAGCACTAAATCAGAGAAGAGAGGAAGACCCAAGTTTGCCTCTCTGGTTTGATGTAACTATGGTTCCATAAAGGATTCTGCAAGGATCATCCACCAACAATTGAAAATCTTCACTGCAGAGTTGCCTGGCCTTGAAATTAGCTGCCTTCATAGTTAATAATAATAGATAATAATTTTGTTATTTATACCTCGCCCTTCCTGGTTCAGAAAACCGGGCTCAGGGCGGTTAACAACAAATTTAAAACACTTAATTGTGATACAACAAAAAACAGCATAAAATACAGTATATAAGCATGAATAACAATAAATTCAAAGTTCAAAAATCAATTTGGGGAAAAATCCATCCAATAAACATTAGAGGGTCACCAGGGCTAGCTGGCTAAATTAGTCCTATTTGGGCCAGCGAGGAGACCAGGGAAGAATTGGCTGTGGGATCCCAAAGCGGGTAATTTCATAAAAAGGGGAGGGGGAGGGAAGGAAGGGGAATAAAAGATCAGGCTAAATTCAAATTGAAAGCCAGGCGGAATAGCTCTGTCTTACAGGCCCTGCAGAAGGAGGTTAAATCCTGCAGGGCTCTGGTCTCATGGGACAGAGCATTCCACCAGGTCGAAGCCATCACTGAGAAGGCCCTGGCCCTGGTGGAGGATAGTCTGACTTCCTTAGGGCCCGGGACCTCTAAACTATGGTTATTCAGTGACCTTAAGGTCCTCTGCGGGGCATATTTTGGTGGGAAAAGGTGCTTAGAAAAGTTGTTTGGGGTCCTGCAAGGCCAACAGCTCACAAGCAGAATAATAATCTTCTTCCAATATCAGTCCTAGGCTTAGCACAGAATACTCAACCTAGGAAAGTCTTTCTCAAGGGATATATGCCCCCGGGGATACCTTCACAAGAACACCACCGCTGTAGCACTGATTTCTCTGGAATTCAAAGTAACGAAAAACATCCAAACTAAGGAATAAACATGGCCACATGCTACTCATTAACAGCCAGAGGATGGGTGTTTTCTGAGATTATTTTTAACCAGCCAGGGTCAAGTGGGCTCCTGCAACAACATCCTTGGAAACGAAGGTATGAGCACAAACCCAGCATTTTCTCTACAAGGTTTGTTGTGGGTAGACGGCCACTGTGAGTTTTAAGTAAAACTGTTTCTACACAGCTTGCCTTTGGCCTGGAGACAGAGCCGGAGCCAAAGCCCGAGTCGGGCAGCTTGCATTATTCTCCTCTGCGCCAGGAGGGGTGAGTTGGCAAACAGAACAGCCCAACGGCAGATATAAATGCCTTTTCCAAAAGAGAGGCTAAAGCAGGGCCTGGCCAAGTGAGCTGCCAGATCTGGGTGAGGACACCCTGAGGAAGCATATGGGAGTTGCTCTGAACTCCTTTTGGAGGACGAGAGGGGCTGTAAACGGGATGCGACGAAATAAAATGACAGCTGGCCGCACGTTGCTGCCCAGGGACGGGATAAAACCAGCCCATTGACAAGGAAGCTCCCCATCATGCAAACAGCCTCCTCTGCATGCAAAACAAGCCACTTCTCCCAGCATATGTGTGTGTGTGTGTGTGTGTGTGTGTGTGTGTGTGAATAAGCATTTAAGAACCTGCCAATGCAGGTGGGCTCAGCAGGCGCTAAAAACCCTCACCAGGGAGATGCAGAGAGAAAGGAAGGTGGTCACCGGTAACCCCAAAGCATCACACACCTGCACAGAAGTCCTTCAGGGTGGTTCTCAGCAGCTCAGAGGACACCTTGATCGAGGCCACGGAGGGAGCCAAGTACGCCTCTCCCAGAGGGCCGAGAGCTCTTGGGACCAGCTCGCCGCCGCCGCCTTCGACGCTCTCGAGGTCAGACTGCATCTGGGACAGCTTCAGGAAGGTGTCGAGGGGGTCCGCAGGGAGGGGGAGAGCAGCTGCAGGAGGGGAGGCTTCAGAGAGGCTGCCGTTGGTGGTGCCCAAGCGGAGGCACTGCAGGAGGTCAACGGTGACTTCCTTCAGGGGCAGGCAGATGCCCTCTCTGTCCGGGGAGAGGCCCGTGGAGTCGTCGGAGAGCAGGTCGTCCAGCAGGTCGGTGGACTCTGAGACGGTGCCCAGGATCTCCCGCAGGCTGTAGTAGAGGGAGCAGGAGACCATGAAGGGCAGCTCCAGCTTGGAGCCCTCGGCGGGGCCCAGTGGGAGAGTCACCTCCGTCTTGTTCCCAGGGAGGAGCTGGTCTATGGGGAAGGTGTAGGTGGTGGCGGAATCGGACGAGTCCTCTTCGAAGTCGCAGGAGCTGGCGAAGAGCTGGACGCAGAAGGTCCAGCCGCGCTCCAGGGTGCACTCGCTGGCGTTCTCCAAAACACAGGAGACCGCCAAGCTGTCCTGGACCAGGATGTGGCTCCAGTGGGTGGTGATGGTGCAAGTGATGGGCTTCTGGTTGCTCTGGCCGGACAGCAAAGCCGCACTCACGTTCATCACCTGGTTCAGACACGTCAGAGCGCGGTTCTTCTGGTCCACGACCTTCTTCAGCGATGACACTCTGCAGAGACCGGGGGGGGGGGGAGGAGAGAGAAACGCAGTCATGCCGGCACTGCTAGTGGAGCCTGCAGGTCCTAACGGATTACAGGGAAGGCCTAGAGCTGGCGTGGATACACACACAAAAGGAAAGACGAATTAACAGGGGGCCAAAGGCACTCGCCTGCCAGAAATGAACATGCACAGGAAATCCTCTGCAAGAACACTGGAGAAAACAAGAACCGCCACTCTCCTTTTGCCCAGCCCTGCTGCTTTCCATGCCTTTTCTTCAGGTGGGGCAGGGGAAATGGGTGCGGTCCGAAAAAGGCTACCTGCTGTACAAGCACACCCAGGGTTCAAAATCATGCAGGGAGCCGGCAAACTCTCTGTTTTAGTCCCCAGTTGCAGACAATGGTGGAGCCCAGCCAACAGAATTAAATGATGGGCTGCATGCCCAAACAGAGCTATAATTGCCAACCTGTTTGCAAGGCACCTGTGGCCAGCTTTTGATCCTTGGATGTTGCTATCAGATTGCCAAAGCTGACCTCCCCATACCAGTTTCTGAGGAAGGACAATCCCGTTGGCATTGCAAGATATTCATATGAAAACACCCGGTGTGTTACGGCTGCAAGGCTTTTACATGTACAAAGATGGAAGGCTTCAATATTACCAACAATGGAAGAACGGCTGCTAAAACTAACGGACTTGGCTGAGATGGCGAAATTGACATGGTTGATACGAAAAAAGTCATTGTTAACATTTGTTAAAGGTTGGAATCCTCTCATAAACATTTTGCGTGAAAAAGAAAATGAAAGAACGGTGTTAGGATTTGAGGGTTGAAGATAACGTTTGTTTGTAGAAAATGACTTCATTCATACTGGGGTGGATGAAGTGAATATTGCTTATATATAGTGGACAAAGAATCGGAAGTCCCTTACCTTCTGAATTTTATTTGTCTCTCTCTTTAAACCTCTTTTCTAGTTCTTTTTCTTTATTTCTCTCCCTTTCTTTCTTTATTCCTTTCTCCCCCCCCAAAAAAAACCACACACTCTGCCTCACTTTATGTTTTTATTTTATTTAGATCAAAGTCTTAGCTTGGACCCCCCCCCAAAAAAAGGAAAAAAGATATTTGATACTAAGTTTTGCATTTTTCTCTATATGCACTAAGAAAAAGGAAAGGAAAAAACACACAAAACATCTGGTGTGTGCAGTATGTTGTGTGCATGAGGGACAGAGAAGAGAGGGAGGCAGAGGGATGCAAATACCAGACAGCTCCTACCTTTCAGAGACATGGCCTATCCCAGACAGCAGCTCCTTGATCCTCTGCCCAGCTTTGTCAGGGTTCATCTTGAAAGGCTGCGTATCATCTGGGCTGCACAAGCCGCAGGTCATGAGGCGGCCTTTGGCAGATAACGCCAGAAGCTCGGACTCACCTGAGGAAAGAAACGCACACAAGAGATGGAGACTGGGGCAGTGGGTGGGGTGCTAGAAAACGGCTTCAGGAGGATGTAGGCCTCACCTCAACCACCCTTAAGGTTTTCAGCAGAACCTTGAGACCTACCAATCAGAGAGCCAGGTGCAAAAGTCATACACTTTGGATCAAAGCAGGGATGTTGTCGAACTCCCAGCTCCCATCAGCCCCAGCCAGAATGGTCATTGGCAGGTCAGGTCCTAGCTGACCTAACCAGAAGGAGGAGGAGTATCAGGAAGAATGGACAAAATTAAATGATTATGTAGTTAAATATGTCAAATTAAATTAATTGGAAATAGCTTGCAGGTACTTGATTGGCTTAGGAGTTTATATAAGTGAAGTGACGAATTATTATGTTTAATTTCGAATTGAAAAGATATAAGGATGTTAAATGATTAAGTTAAGTTTATAAGAATTATGATTTGGAAAACCGTTAAAAAGATATGCATTGAAATTCAACCAAGGGGAAGAGAGGAAGTCCCTTAATAATGTTAATAAGTGTAATTTTAATAAGATTAAGATTTATGTTTGTTTGTTTATAATTTTGTGAAAACCAATCAATTTTTTTGAAGAAGAAAAAAACAGAATGGCCATTGGCAAGGGATTATGGGAGCTGCAGTGCAAGGGCAACACCCACACAGAAGCGGAGCTAGCTGCTCCAGAACCCGGAGCGGTGCACCCGGGGGTGGGGCCATGGGGCAGGGCGGGCGTCCCAGGGGACTGCTTCCTGGGTGGGGGTGGGGCCAAGCCGCGCAACTTTGCCAGGAGCCTTCCTCCCTTCCCTCTTCCTTTTGACAGCTTGGGCTCCCCTCCCCAGGAAGCAGCCCAGAAGCGGGGGGGGGGGCAATGGGACACCGCCCACCTGTGACTCCCAAGCCTCCCCTGAGCTGTCAAAATGAAGGGGAAAGGGGGGGAATGCTGCCGGCAAAGCAGCGCAGCTCCGCCCCTTCCCCCAACAGTTCGGGGTATGCTTAGGAGTCGCTGGCGTGCGGTGTGCCGAATGTCACCCCCCTCAGTGATGACACCCGAGGCGGGCCGCTCCCACCGCCCCTTCCCCCACAGGCTCTCCATCTCTGCAGTGAGGAATCCTGAGTCCACCATTTTGTTTTGAGCGTCAGGGCTAAACTGAGATCGCAATTCTTCCAGACAGTAACCTACGCCCAGCTTTGCCTACTGCTTTCTTTATTTCAGCAGTATATTTCTGGGGTGTGTGTTTCATTTTGTTGTAACCGTTGGGACTCGTGAATCCTTGCCATCCTGAGATCCAGCAATAATCCCCCATCGAGTTTCTTGCCCATGCTTGGTCTAGAATTCCAGTACAGTGGTACCTCAGGTTACAGACGCTTCAGGTTACAGACTCCGCTAACCCAGAAATAGTACCTCAGGTTAAGAACTTTGCTTCAGGATGAGAACAGAAATTGCGTGGTGGCGGTGTGGCAGCAGCGGGAGGCCCCATTAGCTAAAGTGGTACCTCAGGTTAAGAACAGACCCCCGGAACGAATTAAGTTAACTGGAGGTACCACTGTACTGGGGCTTCAGGGGAAGAAAGGTAAGTCAGACAAGAATTCTTGCCGAAGCCATATTTAAAAAAAAAAGAGGGGGAGGTCTGAAAAACACTGGAGTGCTAATCATGAGGCTGCAATTTTCTATTTGCACGCAGGAGCAGCTGCAAGGTGTGGTGAGGAAGACCATGAACCTTATGAGACTGTGCTGAATATTCGGGAGCCGCCACAGCTGCATCAGTGGGAACAAAGCAAATTCGGAAGTTGCCACGCCCCTCACTAGGAAACCGATCACACGGGGTGGGGGTGGGGTGGGGGGGTGGAAAGCGATGGAACCAGGGGGGAGTGAGAAAGATGCAGAGCCGCCCTGGGGACCGAGCAGGAAAGGGAGCCAAAGGAAGGGGGAAAGGATCCTTGCTGCTGATGCATCAGCCACCTTGCTACAAAGGCTCCTTGCTGCCAGGCAAACTGCGCTCCCTTATCCAGGGGAACAGGCAGGCACAAGCGGCTTCCCGCTACTTGGTCCCCACAGAGGATCGCTGTCAGGAGTGATGCTGAAGCGAAGTGACAGGCAGCCGAAGGGGGGTGGGCTGCGAGGGCACGGAGAACCCGCTTCCGAGAAGAGTTCGGCAGCACTCGGGAGAAGACGTGCAAACTCACACATACATGCTCCCTGCAGAATCCTGTCTCGGCTGAGCACAGGGGCCAGATGGCCTCTTTTCACTTGGTTCTGTGTGGCCGCGTTGTTCCTCAGTTTTGTTCCATCTCCCGATTTGCAAGCTCTTTAGATGAGAGAACTAGCCTGCGGGCAGGGTGGTGTCCGGACAGGACATGGGAGAAGGCTACGGGCAAAATCTGCCTCCCTGAGATCTTCAGGATTCAATTAACAAACCAACAAACCTAAGGTCCTAGTTCTTATGAGGGCACGTGCCCTGTGTCAATGCTATTTTGTCTGCCCTCTCAGGCAACGCCATCTTCCTTTCCTGCTCAGTTCAACAGCCCAGTACATGAAAGACATTTCCTGCGTTGTAGAAACCCAAATATTCACAATGAAGTAAATGCTGTAATTCTGAGTCTGGGCAACATCCCTGATGCTGCCCTGATGGGAAGAGTGGGTGCAAAGAGCCCCACACTTCTTAATCCCATCCTGGCAGGCTAAGCGGCCCCACTCCTGATCTGCTCTGAAGGCAAGAGACAAATGGCAGCCGCTGAGCCTTTATTGATCCTCGTCGAGGGCGAGAGGAAGGCTGCTTCCTGCACACAGGATATTAATGCCTCTTGCATGGTGAGCAAGCACAATGCAGCTGTTCCACACAAGAAAAAAAACCCAGACTCTGAATGGCTACAGCGTTACAGAGCCATTTTGCCAGAGGAGGCAGAGCTCCTGAACTGCCATTCAATTCCTTCTGCTTCTCTTAGCGCCTGGGGTTGCTCTGTGCTGGCCCTAAGCTCCCCTCTGTGCAGGATGCTGAAGAAAGAGAGAACCGTGGCACCCTGGAGCCAGCGCAGGATGGGCACAGCTTCTGCCGGAGGCCTTCGTCTCTCTCTCTATCTCTCTCTAGAGAAGAAAGCAGGCCTTGGGATGAGGCTGGAGACATGCAGGCAGTCAGGCTGGCAGGCAAATGTTTCCATTTTCTCCTCAGAACAAGAGAACTCCCCACTCCTTGACTGGCTAGGCCCAACTTGCGGGGCTTGGCATGAATGGCTCACAGGGAAATGGGGGCCTTAAGGAGGGATGGTAGCGAAGGAGAACTTTGGGGCAGACCCTGAAGATACGGCCCCCTGTGTCTCAGGGGGACACAGGTTGCTTCATCGGCAAAGGCCCCACCTTTGGCCAAAGCCTGCAGCCTGGGGATGACCTGGGACCATGCTGGCTGTAGCTCACCCACAGCGTGCTAAGGCTCAGAGTGTGGTGGGGGCTGAAGGAGCTTGCTGACAGGAACTGTGGGCAGGGGCAAGAGTCTCCAGAGCCCTGAGCAGCAGCTAACGTTGTTGAGGGGTGGGGAGCACTTGGGAAAAGGAACAGGAAGGTGGGCACAGCAAGGCCCCAAGCTTCCGCCCAGAGTCACAAGACTGTCTTCCTTTGCCCGGCCCCTTTCCTATTTCTGTATTGGCAACTGAAAGGGCTGCAAGTGGCACCTCTCTCAGGGCCACATCTGGCCCAGGAGACTTGTCTGCCAGCGTAAGGACAGATTTAAAATAGTCTGGTCTGTTTGTGGACTCAAATCCCACCCCCATTGTTCTCTGGCCTGTTTGTGGGGCCAAATCCCGTCCCCATTGGTTCTCTGGCCTGTTTGTGGAACCAAATCCTGCCCCCATTGGTTCTCTGGCCTCTTCGTGGACCCAAATCCCATCCTCATTGGTTCTCTGGCCTGTTTGTGGGGCCAAATCCCGTCCCCATTGGTTCTCTGGCCTGTTTGTGGAACCAAATCCTGCCCCCATTGGTTCTCTGGCCTCTTCGTGGACCCAAATCCCATCCTCATTGGTTCTCTGGCCTGTTTGTGGAACCAAATCCTGCCCACATGACAGAGAGCCAATGGTGTCGCAGAGCAGTGCAGGCCTGATGTAAGGAGTGGGAGGGACTACAGCCAGGCCCCAGCTAAGGTGCATCCTGGCCACCACTTCCTCACAACTCATCTGCCTTCATCTCGCCATTTACAAGCAGCCATTTTGAGGGCTGCATGCTCACAATGGCCCCATGCCCAAGTTATTCCTGATACTTTAAGCCCACAGAGTAATTCCCTGACACATTGCAGTACCTTCCGACTCCCGGGAAGACAAGGAGAGCGCCACCACACTGCAGATGCTCAAGCTGGCGGGAGACAGAGCGGACGGAAGGGTCCCTGCCGCGTCCTCCACCTTCTCAGCCTCCGGGATGTTGCTGTCCAAGTCGACGGCATAGATGTCGGAATGGGTGCTGTAGTACATGCGGCTTCCCCCGCTACAGGCCGCGCACAGGACGGGCCCCTGCAGGCAATACTCGCGGAGCTCCGGGACCTTGACTTCCTCTCCCTGAGCCGCCTTGATGGCCACCATTTTGCCATAGTGACCCAGCGCCACGACACAGTCGCAGCCCAAGTCTCCGTAGGCGGACAGCTCCTCTGCCTCTGGGGACCTCCGCTCTGTCCTCAGGGCCCCGATGAAGACAACCGGCTCCTCCAAGTGGTGGAGGATCTTGATGGGCGAATCTTCGCAACTGCGGTTGTCGGGAGAGCTCAGGGCCTTCAAGGGCACGGAGCAGAGCTGCCCGTCTGGGAAGCCGCAGAGGATCATGGGAGAATCCAACATGGCAGCATCGACGCCAAAGAGGAGGCTGAAGAGAGGCTCTTCCAGCACGAAGCCCCCCGAGTGGCGCAGGCCTTCCTTGTGGTCGGTGGCGCTGGGGGATGAGGCGCAACACAGGACGGGGAGGAAGTGCGCCAGAGACAGGTCCCCGTCGTTGTTGGTGCTGGTGGTGATATCCACATGGCTTATGGGTTGGCGTGGCAAGTTCCCCCGGTCCTCAGGGCCCGGGAGGTTGTGTAGGTTCATGCACCACTTCCCCTGGACTTGCGAGAGGGTGACCAGGACGTCGTTGAGCAGCGTGAAGGTGCAAAGCGTGGCGTCGGGGAAGGTGCAGGTGTTGGAGCCCATGGGGAGGACGCTGGAGAAGCAGTCGTTTTCCTCGCTGTCTGCCCGCTTCGCTAACCTTCAAAGCAAACAAGGGAAAGCTCTCAGCGGAGCCAAAGGGTATAGCTCAGAAACAAAGGTGGAGGTGGCAGTGATTCACAGAGCTGAGCAGCCAGCTGGGTAAAGGAGAGGGAAGCTACTGCTCTGGAGGGAGAGCAAACCCCCTGCCGCCACTTAACCCTTTTGCTGTCCTGAAGACTCACAAAACAGCTTGGGAAGATGGGGAGCTGTGGCAGAGAGGCACAAGAAGGCAAACAGGCACCTCAGATGCAAAGCAGGAGAACCACAAACAGGACAGTGGCTGCCCCAAAGGAGTGCGTGGCGCCCAACCGAATCACTGCATGCGAGGAACAACTTCTGCAAGTGGAACAGGACTCCCTCTTCCTCTCCTTGCCGCTGCCCAAATCGGCTCCGGAGGGTTGGAGGACCGCCCCCCCAGAGTCTTATTGGGGAGGGTGGCCTGGAGGGGAGATGCAAAGAGGGGAAATTCTGCTCAGGAAAGATGTCCTGCACATGCAATGATTTCGTTGGCTACAACTCAAAGGGATTCAGACTGGGGCTGCAGCATTGGGGAGGGAGAGGTTTAATATCCACCCCTCACCATTTTCCCATTTAGAAACTGTACCATATGGCAAAATGGAGAGGTGGCAATTTTAACTAGGCAAAAAGGTACAGAGGGAGTGGAGAATGCTAAAGACTAGCTTCCCTAGTGCTGCAAACACAAACATTATCACCCCTCTTTCTGGCTGCTATTACCATTAAAAAAAAAAAATACTGACTGAGGTTGCTGCTGTGTGGGCCAATTCTCTGCCTGAAAACTGCAGATACAGAGTCAGAGCAATTGGTCCATCTAGCTCAGTAATAATAATAATAATAATAATAATTTTATTATCAAGCTGTGCTTGTTCTTCCTTATTATTAAACTGTAGAGCTGGAAGGGACCCTGAGGATCATCCAACCCAACCCCCTGCAACCCAGGAATATTCAGCTGACCCATACGGGGATTGAACCTGCGACATTGGCATTATCAGAACTACACTCAAACCAACTGAGCTATTCTATTATTATGCTTTATGTTATGTTGTTATTATTATGCACCATAAAACATGTTCTTAACGTTGTACAGTGCCCTGAGATCTTTCGATAAAGGGCAGAATAATAATAATAATAATAATAATAATAATAATAATATAATAATAATAATAATATTAATAATAATAATAATTGCTACACTGGCTGGCAGTGGCTTTCCAGGTTTTCAGATAGGACACCTCTCCCAGCCCTACCTGAACCCGAGACCTTCTGCATGCAAATCAGATGCTCTACCGCTTTATCTTAAAAAGCAGAATGAAGAAACTACAAAATGACAGTCGGTAACCGTGAAAGGGCCACTGGGAGAAGTGTAAAAACACACAATTCTGTATGTGAATACTCAACTAAGTATTCAAGCCCAACTGAGCCCACTGGGACTTACCTACAGGTAAGTGGGCACAGGACTGCAATATAAACATGACAAATGAATGGGTCTGTTTGAATCATGTCACTGAAAATGTTCTAAGCCTGGTAAGGAAGAAGATAGTCTGGTCGCCAACATTGGTGGCAACTTGATCATTAATTCCTAAGAAATCTCCATTTCCAAGGACGTGAGAACAGTAAGCATAGAGTAGGAGCCATTCCTTGATAGCCCAGGCCTTCCAGCCCAGACCACTAATCCAGCCTTGTGGAAGAACCTGGAGCCCTCAGAAACAGGTATGAAACACCTGCCAGGTAACGCCTTCACCCTGTCTCTCACCTGCTTTGGTAGTCCAAGGAAACACAGTAAATACCAACTCCAGCGCACAGGATATAGAGCTGCTGGTGGAGAGGCAGAAGCTCCACGTGCCAAACTTGATCGGGGAACCTGTAGACAGCCTAGGAAGGAAACAGGCCAAGGAAAGGGAAAGGAGAAGGTCTTAGAAGGTCTTCAGTAATCCTACAAGGGAAGGAGGAACCCCATCCCCTGGTTGAGACACATTTTGACCCCGCAGGAAGGCCAGGTCTATGGACACACACCCAGAGCAGGCTGTTGATCATCTAAAGCAGTGTTTCCCAAACTTGGGTCCCCAGCTGTTTTTGAACTACAATTCCCATCATCCCTAACCATTGGTCCTGCTGGCTAAGGGAGACCCAAGTATGGGAAACACTGGTCTAAAGTGACCTAATATAAACCTTCTTCACTCCAAAGAAGCCAAAATGGCAGAACACCAGTCTTGCTTCTTCATGACTGCTAAAGCCTAACACATAAGATTGGCCACTAAAAGAAAAATAAAAGATTGGCAATCTCCTGCGTTATTAGCAGCAGCCTGGCATGGTGAAAATCAGGAAGTGGAGTTTTGCCCGTCATGAAGACACAACGGAAGAAGCTTCACCTTAATTCATCCACGCTGCTCTGCGGTCAAAGGTGTGGGTGCAAAGCCAGTACAAAGTCAACACCTGTCTGCTTTCAAAGGTGCCACAAAGTTCATTTGAAAATAATCAATAGAATCACAGAATTGTAAGGGGCCATCTAGTCCAACCACCTTGCAGTGCAGGAATCTTTTGCCCAATGTGGGATTCGAACCCACAACCCTGAGGTTAAGAGTCTCGTGCTCTCTACTGACTGAGCTATCCCAGAGCTTCCCTATTGTAATAACACAAGGGGTGGGGTTCACCTAACACATCTCATCAGTTGAAGCCAATGCAAGAGGCCTCCCCACCCCGCTGCTCCCACACGCCCCAAAATCATCTTTCCATCTGGCAGGCTGCAATTCGTGAGCACGCCGAACGTTTGTAATAGTGCAACGTTGGGTTCCACCCCAAGGGTACCGTGGGAATTTCTCCTCCAAATGCTGTAGCCACATGAAAAAGAAGCAAGTTTCCCAGGAGCATCTATTACCTCCTGTATCCTATCCTGAGTCTGGCCAGACACAACATCCTCTGGGTACCATTCCGTATACCCAGTGGTGTGTCATCCGAAGCTGTTATGTCTGCACACACTTTGATTTAACATAGCCTTCCCTCACATAAATCAGCAGGATCTTATTTTTCCTCTCTCTGCCGAGGATGTACAACTCCTGCCATTTTCTCTGAGGAGCATCCATTGCAATAAGCGGAGTTTATATTATCTAGCAGTCTATATGTAATTCCTCATTTTAAGCTGCTAGCAGTTGCCATTGCTGCTGCGCTCTGCTGATGAACAAGTGACATATTTCATGCAAGATGGGCCTCCATTTCGGGAGCGAAGGAGCAGGCAGTAGCCCCACGTGCCTGTCTGCAGTGAAAGCTGCAACAGCAATTCGGAGGGTTGCAAAGTGAGCACCTTCTTAAGGATGAGAAATCTGGCAAACACTAGATGTTCCAGCATCACATGTGATCTGGGGAATCAGCAGCATTAAAAGGAAGAAGTGTTAACCCGTTTGTGACCTACTTCTCTGTGCAAGAGAATAGTGTGGGAGGCTGAGCCAGATATTACCATAATCACGGGCTCCTTAGAAACAATCAAGGGAATAAATTAAAGGGATACATTTAGCATAGCGCTAAGGCTTGTCATGGGCCCAAAAGGCAGTAACAGGGGAAAATGATAGAATCCCTACGAAAAGACTTCAGTCGCTCAACGACAGGGACGATAGGCAGTGCAAATGAACAGAACAAAGAACACCCCATATTTTACAGTTCTAAACTTTGGTTTAACAGAACTACCCCCAGAGGGTAGAAGCAGATTTCTATCTGACAGATGACACACACAAAAACAAGCCCAGACCACCACAGGCAGATGTCAAAAATTGGATGCCATATGTAAGTCGATTATGTAGTACAGACAACCGACCTGCTGCAAAAAAAAGGCTGCTAAGAGTGAGAGAGTGAATTGGAAAGTCAGCAGAAGACCTAATTGAGGATTTAGATGCTTAAGCTCAGGTTGGCACATCAGGGAGCCTTGCCTGTCAATTGCACATGAGACAAACATCCAAAAGCCACAGGTGGTTATGTTGAGATGAGGCGTCCAACAGGTAATATACAAGATCATCTGCAGAACCAATCCCCAAATCATTATGTAATCTTATCACAGAAATAAAGGGATGGGGAGGGGAGGCATAGGGTGCTATGCCTCATGCTACAGTTGCCGAGGCAAGCAGGTGACAAGGCACACCAAATCTGGATGTGTAGCCACACAGAATCCTTTTCACTCCGCTTCTTGCTCTAAACGCCTATGCACATCTGCTTGGAAGCTTGCAAAGCAAACCTAGATTTGGTCCCAGAAAAGGTACTGGCTACAATTTAGTGGCTGAACAGATGTACAGAGCCTGGCACTCTGTTCTCTTCCATGAGCACATGAATACGTATGTGTAAACTCTCTTCACACCAGGCATAGTGAACATGTAACCCTTGAGAGGTTGTTGGGATTCTCAGTTCCCATCAGCGCCAACCAGCACAGCTATTAGGAATGATGCGAGCTGCGGTCCATCAACACCTGGAGGGCTACAGGTTCCACATCCCTGGTGCACACAGCAAAGTTCATGCAAGTCCAGGGCTTTGGTTCTCAACCGTCTCTCAACCAGATCTCCTAGAGAAATGCCAATTGCTCTGACACAATACAGCCATAGTCTTCTTCCTCTGAGCACAATGGGGGCAGCGGGGAGGGGGGGAATAGAAATGTTCTATTAAAACATAACCGTGCATACAGCGATACCTTCCCCACCCTCTGGGGTATATGCTTAAAATGCAATACTTGGGTTTGCTGTGAAGTCACCAAAGGGTGGATCGGTGCAGACACACAAAACACACAGCTATATCTTCTGCCCATGCATAGAAGCAGCCAGCAGCTGTTGCCACCTTCTAAGGGGCGATGAACAAAAAAAAAAGGACCACACAGAAACTGAACTACCAAGACGGTAGATCGAGCTTTTACTTTGCTGGCGAACTGACCCCTCACATTCCCCAAAACGTTATGTGGCATACAAAATCTGGGTGCCTAAAACGGTGGGGGTTTTTTCCTGCACTCCGATGGGGCAATTTTAGACGAGGTTAGCAATTAGAAGCAAGGCGAGGAAGCAATTCCAGATAAATCCGTGCAGCCTGCAGATGTGTGACATCCTGTGCACCTGCCATTAGCGTTTCAAAGAGTTTGCATCAAGGGGGGGGGATGTTCTGCCTGCCTCACAGCATCTGACCCAGTTTCTCCGCGCGTGTCCCCCACCCCACCCCCTGTAGCAAAAGGGACCAATCTGGGTCAGCAGAATCAAAGGCCCCCCGCTTACCTTCATCAACCTCCCCTCTTGGTCGTAAACGTAGACGAACTCGGTGCCGTTGGAGAGGTAAATCTGGTTCTCATGGCAAAGCACGCGGGGCTTGCCAGCCGCCAGCCCCCCCACCGGGCAACAGAAGCCCGCCAGGTAATCCACCCGGTGCCCCACCTGTGCCATGACGACGACCCCCCCGGTGCCAGCCTGGAAAAGGGACGCGGAGGAGGACACGCATGCAGCAGCAGGGTCGGGCGAGGAGGCGAGAGTCTTGCCTGGGGCGGCCCCTTTTCTCCTTAAAACACGTGGGGGGAGGAAGAGGAGGAGGAGAACCAACGATGGAGGCGCCCTCCCCTGCCACACAAAGGGACCAGCCTACCTGGGCGAGGCGAGCCCACCCCGACGTGAGCACCCTCCCCTCTTTCTTTCAAGGGAGGGGGGAGAGAAAGGGGGATGAATTAGAAACCCACACGGGGGAGGGAGGGAGGGGAGGGGGCAAACCCCACCAGCACCCCTCCCACGGAGACAGCAAAAGCCACTCCCAATAAGGTAAAAGGGAGAGGGGGGAACCAATACGCCCCAATGGGGGATCTAAGCAACCAGTTCCCACGCAGGCGAGCGATTCAGCCCCGCTTTCTCTTTCCACCACCCCACCAGCAAAAGGGGCGGGGTTGTTACTGTGGCCCCGCCTCCGCAGCCCACCCCCCGGGGCGCCGCCGCTGCTCTAATGCCCCCAGCAGCTGGCGGGCGCGGGCGGCACCTCCCCTTCCAGGCTCTCCCCGTCTCTCGTCTCCTCGCCCTGCGACTGCCTGTAGCGGGAAGGGATGGTTTACGGCATGCCGCAAAAAAATATTAAAAAGGGCGGAGTGGGGGGGGGGGTGAAGAGTAGGCTCTGCGTTGCTAGGGGGGCGGGCAGGGCGAAGCTGTGTGCATGGGGAGGTGGGGCCTCTCGAGAACCGTCGGGTTGTGGAAAGGGTACTCCGAGGGTCATCTAGCGCAACCCGCTGCAATGATCCCCGTGCAATGCAATGCGTACTTCTCGTCTTGTTTTAGGACGGCTTCGCGGGCTAGAAGGGGAAACAACGGGGCGGGGCGGGGCGGGGCGGGGGGTAGCGGACGAGAGGTTGGTTCAGATGCCCTGCATAGGGCTGAGGGCTCAAACTGCATTCGAGTTATAAATGCAAACGTGGCCGGGAGGGAAATCTGCTTGAAGAAAACTGCAAGCCCGGGAGAGGGATGGAGCGCCCATGTGCAGAGACAGTCTACCTCTGAATACCAGGCTTGCATGCAGGACTAGACTGTCCCTTGTTCTGGCCCTGCAGATCCCTCTTCTTTTTTCTCTTATAAGGTGCTTAGTTCATTTTCCGGTCGATCCCCAGCTTTCAGGGCTACAGAAAATAGGTATGTTCTAAGAGCTGGTGCCACCGATTCTTGGCGTAAAAAGCAAAAAGGGAGTTAAAGCACTGTGGAACCAGCAGAGGGCATCACTGCCCGCCGTGGGACAGAGCTATATTTGGGAAATAAATCAGGATAAAGCGGAAGACTGAGCCATGGGGAGCAGGGAGAAATGTGGAACTGATAAATCAGGTGCGTTTGGGCCTAATCCAGAGGCTGGCTTCTCCCTTCAGCACAGAATCCAGTCATTCAAGTCCTTGTTACTTCTGACCATTATGCCTTCCATATGCAGTAATAAACCATACATGTTCATCTCACCACTGTAGTTGCTGCACTTAAAAACCATTCAAAGCTCTTGCATCAGTCACAAAAATCACACAGCCAAAATAAAAAAGTGCAATTATTATTATTATTATTATTATTATTATTATTATTTGAAGTATTTTTAGTCTGTTCTTAAAAAAAACCAAAACAAAACCAACAGGTCTCCCAGAATGGCTTGCGAAACTAGTAAGGTTTTCAGCCTGAGGGCAGGGACTATTAAAAGGTTAGATGTACGCAAGTGTGGAAGTTTTGTAGCTTTGGGGATTTTTCATGTAGAACTATTATATACATACATACATACATACATAGAGAGACAGAGAGAGAGAGAGAGCGCGCGCGCGCGCCTGGTATTATAAAAGTTATCAGAGCTAAAGGTAGTAATCTGATTTTTTAAAAGCCCTTTTTAAAACATGTTTGCATTTAGAGTAAAAGTACAGCATATGAGAAGCTACAGAATGATTCATTCCCAAATTTGGCATTCCACTTCGGACAGGCCATGAGCTGCATCTGTACAAGTAAAGGACTTCAACACTGTGACATAGTGACTATGATGGATGGCGCCTTGGTGCTTCTGTACTGCCTTAGATTTGTCCATTAGGTCAGGAACAAAGTGGCTTGGGAAGTGTTATATTGAAATAAGGGCAACATTTAAGGAAGCTTCCAATGAAAGCTTTGATAAATGTTCTTAGACTTGATCCACTTGGCAACGTACAAAGGTTAGACCGATTCTTCATCTTGCTACAAAACACGGGTGTACTTTGGCTTCTAGCTTCATAAGCAAAGCAACTGTTATTGGGACAGTGTGTTGCCTCGTTTGTCTTTATTTAAGGTTACAGTTTAAAAGATAGTGGGGAAAGCATATAAAAATAAAATACGGATACAGGGATTTCAGTGCCAAATGCTCCAGCTGAACTTGAATA
Source organism: Podarcis melisellensis (assembly GCF_964234715.1). Classification (NCBI taxonomy): domain Eukaryota; kingdom Metazoa; phylum Chordata; class Lepidosauria; order Squamata; family Lacertidae; genus Podarcis; species Podarcis melisellensis. The sequence continues at coordinate 27,223,443 of NC_138529.1, read as the reverse complement.
GCTGGGAGACTTGTTACAGCAGAGCTTTCCAAACGTTTCATGTTGGTGACACACTTTTTAGACATGCATCGTTTTGCGGCACAGTAATTCAGTTTTGCTAGCCAGCTGGAGGCTAAATTAACCCCTTCTCAGAGCGTGGGGAAGTGTTTGCACGACACACCTAGCTACACACTGCAGCCGACACATGGTTTGGAAAGCTCTGTGTTAACAGCTTTTCATCAGGAGAAATGTTGCACTTTCCACTTTGGCCACAGGGCACCTTTCTGAAAATTCAATCACTTGTACAACTGGAAGAAAATCGCCTGCCCTGCAATGTTGTTGAAAGTTTGGCAACAACAACAGAAAAGTGAGTAGAAAACTTTGCGGACCTAATGCAATATAAAGTGAGACTAAGTGGAGCAAAGCTTGGAGGACACACTTTTCCCCATTTCCGTATGGAAACCCTTCCACGATGGCAGTTATCGAGCTGAATCTCTTGCAGTTTTATCCTGTATGATTTTTGACCTGTTTTAAGAGTTTACCTGGAGGTGCTTTTGGAGGCTTTAACATCCACGAACCAATGTCTGGCATGAATTGCATAGCTGACACGCTCCAAGCAAACTTTTACTGAAATCTCCAGTGGTGTGCGGTGAAATTTTTCATAAGGGAACATCCAATATACCATCTCAGGCCTATTTAATTGCTCATCTTCTGACATTGTGTATGCCATCAAATGCCAGCCGTGCGCTTCAGCTCTCTATATTGGACAAACAGGCCAAACCCTATGCCAAAGGATAAATGGACATAAATTTGACATCAGGAATCACAAGACAGAGAAGCCAGTAGGAGAACACTTCAGTCTCCCAGGACATTCAATACAGGATCTCAAAGCAGCTGTCTTATTACAAAAGAATTTCAGAAACAGACTTGAAAGAGAAGTTTAAACCAAGGTTGCAGTCACCAAAACAGAATGTCTAGTTGCCACACACACACACATACGCAGAGTGGTACCTCGGGTTAAGAACTTAATTCATTCTGGAGGTCCGTTCTTAACCTGAAACTGTTCTTAACCTGAGGTACTACTTTAGCTAATGGGGCCTGCTGCGCGATTTCTGTTCTCATGCTGAGGTAAAAGTTCTTAACCCGAGGTACTATTTCTGGGTTAGCGGAGTCTGTAACCCGAGGTACCACTGTATATATATATTTCTACCACTGGCTGATACCACTTATTTTTTTGGTATGGAGGTGTTGTCAGGTATGCTGAATCCCAGGCGTTGACACTTGAAATCTCCTGTGCCTCGCAGCAATTTAAACCTGCTGGGCTGGTTGGGGGTGGGAATGTCAACGATTCTCCACAGCCTTGCCTTCCCATCATCCAAATGCTAACATGTTGGCCCTGAGAAGGAGGCTGGGGTGGGGGCAAGATGCAGGGAAATGAATGGCAAGTGCCCATCAGCCATACCGAACATTGAGAGAGAGGAGTGTCTGTTAGCTCCCCAGGGGAATGGGGAGTATTATATAAAACTCAGTTACTCATAATCTGGCTCCAGCTAATCTGTGATGTTTGGCTATCTGGCACGGCATTTCCCATTTCCGAGAAGGGGCCTCGGCTTGTGGAGCCAAGTTGGGGGTGGGCGGCAAGGGAAGACAGATCCTGTTTACACTTCATTCTGCTGGTTTTCTCGGGACACTGGGTGGAGGTGGGTCGTTTTTATTTTTATTTTATTTAAAGGAAAAGCAACATTCCAGGCTAAGAAGCAAATGGCAGCCAGGGGAGCCGACTACCTAATTCAAATGGCATGACTTCGCTTTCAAAGCATGACTAGGTTTCCGTCCAAGGTGCCATTTAGGCATAACGTGGCTGAGATTTTCAGTGCGCTATCACCAAGTATGGCATCTGCACACTCCTTTACATAACCTGCATAGGGTCTGCACGCACGTTTATGGCGCCTGTCACTTCAATAAACCTACATCTAGGAAAAGCATAGCTGCTCCTGACTGAACACTCTTTCTGGTATGCGAGAAGAGATTGAGTTTGCACTTAAAAATGGACACACAGGGGAGAAAAAACTAATTTAGAGTCTGAATTCAGAGTTATCTGCTTGCTTCCGCAGTATGTGCAAGCACAGTTTCGTTGCTATTTATCAACTGCCTTCATTTGCTCCCACTAGCAAGAGGGCGGGCGGGGGGAACAGATGCGATTATTCCTCAGTTGCATTCAGTATTTCTTGAGGCTGTACATGTTAATGCTTATGGGAAACTCTAGAGCACAACATCTGGAAGGCAAAAGCCTATGCACTGGCATCCTCCATAAGATTCTGTGCCCTGGAAGTCTAATCATTACTACATCCTACGATGAAATGTAAGGCGTTGGCTGCAGCTGTCAGAAATGAACAGATTCCTACGCAACTGCCAGACACTTCCTTCGACTGTGCTCGACTACAACGATTACCTGTGACACCGGTGCTGTGGCCACTGCAATATTTGTTCTCAAGGTTCTACGACACTGGAAATGTGCAAAGTGCAGGACATGACCTTTGCTGAGATCTGTACAATACTGATAATACTGAGAGGTACCTCGTTCCCAGTCAGGTTGAGCTGTGTGAGAGGATTTTAAGGAACAGGCCGCCTTGAGAATCAAAGCACCCTCTCTAGATGGAACCATGCAGCTAAATTCTACAGTCCCCAGAATCCATCCTCCCTATACCTTTTGCAATGCAAGCACATAGTGGAATTGTCGCCACAGACTCACTAGCCAAGGAAAGGCTTCTATCTAAGTCTCTGTCTCTCACTGAATCCAGACTTTCAGAGGGGGAAAAAAGGATAGACTGACAGATACATTTGGTCTCTAAAGGAGTCGGTAAGATCCGGAACACTCCGGAAGAGAGGAGGAGACCCCTCAGCAAAGTTTTCTACTGTGTTCCACCTGTCAGTGATTCTGTGGGTTTTCTCCCATTCCGGATCAGGACCCTCCGGCGCTTGGCTGGCAAGGGGAAACTTGCTTTCTCCACCTCTGGTTGGGCAACCCTGAGGGGGGTCTTAGCAACAGGCTGGCTCTGGCCTTTTTTGTTCATCTCATCCACAAAAGACTCCACTCCTTCAAAGCGCGTGGTCAGTTCTCCAAGCCGTTCCTTGAGGGCATTGAATTCTAGGTACAGGTCGTTGAGGGCGTCGGAAAGTGGCTTGATCCTAGAAAGGAAAGAAGCAAGGGAAGGTGTAAAAGAAACGAGAAATTCCTCTATAGTGGGCTACAAAGCCCAAAGCAAGGAGCACTTCCACAGCAACCAATAACACACCCACCAACATTTCTCCAGTGAAAACAGGGATGTCCTATTCCATCTTCATTATCTGTGATTGGACCCGGCTGGGATTTTGTCACACCCCCCTCCCCAGGATGGCACCCAGGGCAGACTGCACCCACTGCACCCACCTTGTTCTGCCTCTGCACAGCAGAAGTGCCGGAACTGAGTTCCAGCTGGAAAAAAAGCCCTGATAATAATATTAATTCTTCTTCTTCTGTTATTTATATCCTGCTTATCTGACTGGGTTGCCCCAGCCATTCTGGGCGGCTTCCACCATATATAAAAGCATAATAAAACATTATACATTTTAACTTCCCTATACAGTGGTACCTTGGGTTACAGATGCTTCAGGTTACAGACGTTTTAGTTAAAGACTTCACTAACCCAGAAATAGTACCTCGGGTTAAGAACTTTGCTTCAGGATGAGAACAGAAATCGCGCGGCGGTGGCGGTGTGGGAGGCCCCATTAGCTAAAGTGGTACCTCAGGTTAAGAACAGTTTCAGGTTAAGAACAGACCTCCAGAATGAATTAAGTTCTTAACCCGAGGTACCACTGTACAGGGAAAAACTTCCCTATACAGGGCTGCCTTCAGATGTCTTCTAAAGGTTGTATAGTTACTGTATTTGTCTCCTTGGCTTGGGGTGATTGCATAACTCCATACCCTCCAAAATTTTTCCAATGAAAACAGGGACAACCTAAGGCAACCCAGAGCATTCTGGGATCAAATCAGATGGCTTCTGTAAATCCAGGATTGTTCTTGGATAATAGGACACTGCAATAATACTTAAGGGAGAAACACTTTGGCAAAAGTTCAGAGCTTAAGGAAGAGCAAGATCTTCCCATAACGCCAAACTGCATGCAGAGTATCTAGGCAGGGCAACCACCCAAAAACCAGCTACAAAAACCAAAGTTTACTTACAGGGGATTTCTTCACAGTATAGCACGGACTGACAGAGGCAGATGCCTCTCGTTGAGCCAGTGGCTTTAGGTGAGGGAATGAGGGACCTGTGGCTGTCCAGATTCTGATGAACTTCCAACACCCATGAACCTCAGCCAACATGGCCGACGCTCAGGAATGATGGGAGTTGTAGTCCTACAACACCTGGAGGGTAACAGGTTAAGACAGAGCCTTCACAACAGTGTCCCCCCAAACTTGGGTCTCCAGCTGTTTTTGGACTACAACTCCCATCACTGGTCCTGCTAGATAGGGATGATGGGAGTTGTAGTCCAAAAACAGCAGGAGACCCAAGTTTGGGAGGCACTGCTTTTACAACTTGTAGCCCACAAAACTGAAAACAGCCCCTTGGCCACGCACTTCCAAGATTGCTGCCAAACAGGCTGCTTTATTGAGTCCCAAGTAGGCGGCCATACATGACCTGCCGAACCCAAGATGGTGACTGTACAGCAGGTTTGCACAGATCACAGCAGAAGTCCATTTTGTTGCCACCTTTACTACCCAGGCTCACCTTCCATAGTCAGGCAACACAGACTGGTGGTCAAAGAGGAGAAGATTCTTCATTTGAGACACAATAGCAAACTTCCAGTTGTCCAGAACAACAGTGAGGTTGGCACATCCCCTCATGTTTACTTTTTCAGCTGGAAGAGAGAATTGGGAGTATGAGAGAATATCATAGTAGTAATACAGTCGTACCTTGGAAGTCAAACAGAATCTGTTCTGGAAGTCCGTTCAACTTCCAAAATGTTTGGAAACCAAGATGCGGCTTCTGATTGGCTGCAGGAAGCGTTCACAAGAATGTTTGCAAACCGGAACACTCATTTCAGGTTTGCGGTGTTTGGGAGTCAAAACGTCCGAGTACCAAGATGTTTGGGATCCAAGGTACGACTGTAATAATATAGAAGAACATAGACCTTTCTCTGAACTATAGCAGTTCTGCAGTTCCATTTCCTGGCTCGGAAAGGGAGGACTCCGCCACCATTTCCATCAGACCAGAATTTGAATCATTTGTCAGACTAAATAATTGCAAACAAAAAGCGCACATATGAAATCCATCCTAAGACAGATGGAATTAGAATAAACTTGGTTTATCAGCTGCATTTTAAAACTATGTAACCCACCTTGTTCACATCTGTTGATGGATTAAGAAGTTTATATAAAGACCAAAAATACATCCTAATACAAAACATACACAACTGAGAACATGGAAGCCTCTTTAGAAACTGAAGTGTTATTATATTTGATGTCGAGACTACATATGCCAAGAGAGGGAGGGGAATATACAGAACTGCCATTCTTTAAACATTTAATTTCAGGGAATTTGTTTCCCTAGAAGTATATCCCTGGAAGTATATCCTCAAGTATATCATGGTGACAAGATATAGAGAGTGGGAATGGATTTATGGGTAAATCAAAAAATGCTCAAACAGTATTAAAGCTCTACAGGATAGGGGCAGAGTGGAAGTTTAATCTTCTGTCCACAGTTTCAAAAGCATTGCGAATGTATGCAGGGGAGATTTGGGTCTTGTGTTCAAAACCTTCACAAAAGTGGGGTTTTTATGCTGACAGTTCAGAAACCAAGCTTACTTTATCTGTCCAGTGTGAGTTGGCTGGCTAGAGCCCATGTACCCTATTAGTTTTGTGTTAGCTTTGCAAAACCAAGAAGGCAGGACCTGCGCATGGATAGTAAAACCGGGAAATCTGCAGCCCCAAATGGAATGAAACAAATGGAAATGAAACAAAAGACAAAACAAGCTTTGCGTGGCACCAGCCCACTCTTTGGCACCCAGCAAATCTGGAACCTTACCTTCAGATCTGTAGTCCCATTCTGACGTTGCCTGCTGCCTCTTTGGTTTGGCAGCACAACAGATTGCCACCAAAAGCAGTAGGGAGAAGATCTGTCTCATGGTGCCTTTGCAGAGGGACAGGAGAAGGAAAAGTGCATCAGAAAAGCCTCCCTTCCCCAAGTACTAGTTCCGCAACAACAGTCCCCTTTCCTCACCCCTATCGCTTTGATGGCTCCCATATGGACATTTCCCAGCCGGGATGGTCACAAGCTGTTCATACCAAATGGAAAAGGGAAAAAAAGGGCCTCTCTGGCACTGCAGCCATAGCAACGTCACATTTGCATGTGTCCACTTATAGGTCAGATCCTGGCAAGTCTGTGTGCGTCAGGCACAAAGGGAATGCGGCCCAGTGGTGTGAACCAGTGATGCAAGAATCTGGACCCAGGTTTTCCTGAGTTGTTTCCATGCCACAAAACATGCCAATGTTGTGTACCCACAAGTATGGCATTAAACCTTCTACTCTTATTTGGGGGAGGAGAGAAAGGCATACCCTCCAACATTTCTGCGATGAAAATAGGGACGTCCTACCTATTTCATAAGAATAATTTTATTATTATTGCCTCAGCCACTCTGGGTGGTTTCTACCATATAAAAAAACATAACAGAACATTTAAAAACCCTTAAAAACTTCCCTATGCAGGGCTGCCTTCAGATGTCTTCTGAAGGTTGTATAGTTACTTATCTCTTTGACTTGGGGGCTGCATAACTCCATACCCTCCAACATTTCTCCAATGAAAATAGGGACGTCCTAAGGAAAAGTGGTGGAGGAGACTCTTGAGAGTCTCATGGACTGCAAGAAGATCAAACCTATCCATTCTGAAGGAAATCAGCCCTGACTGCTCACTGGAAGGACAGATCCTGAAGCTGAGGCTCCAATACTTTGGCCACCTCATGAGAAGAGAAGACTCCCTGGAAAAGACCCTGATGTTGGGAAAGATGGAGGGCACAAGGAGAAGAGGATGACAGAGGAGGAGATGGTTGGACAGTGTTCTCGAAGCTACCAGCATGAGTTTGACCAAACTGCAGGAGGCAGTGGAAGACCGGAGTGCCTGGCGTGCTCTGGTCCATGGGGTCACAAAGAGTCGGACACAACTAAATGACTAAACAACAACAAAGGAAAAGCGGGACATTCTGGGATCATATCAGAAACTGGGATGGCTTCTGTAAATCTGGGACTGTCCCTGGAAAATAGGGACACTTGGAGGGTCTGGAGCAGCCAGAAAAGCATTTGCTACATCCTTGTAGTGGAGACAGAGCTAAGAAGGGCTGGCAGCACGGGACAGGAGACATACCAAACCTGCATCTACAGTAGCGACTGCAGACAAGGAGCAAGGCAGAATCTCTAATCTGTAGCCTTGGGACCAGTAACAGAAGGCTCTCTTCATTTTGCCCGGCCCAACAATAATTATCTGCGTAGTCAGGCTGTTTATCTGGGTTGCTCTACATGCTTCTGCTTGGTCGCTGGAAAATGTTGGCTTATCCTTTGCTTGCATCTGCTTCCTACCCGTGATCTCAAGGGTAACCCCAAACATTTTAATCCAAAACATGAAGAAACAGCAGATACTTCGCAGGGCTGGATACACTAGAATCTTCTCGGATGTTAACTCCATTCTTTCCTGTGATTTTTGTGCTGACAAGCTGTTTGGATGAGAGGCTAAGAACAGACAGTATGACAGCTCAGAACTTTTGTGTGCTGTCTTCATCCTGGGACCCTTGCTTGCCTCCTCTATTAATTCTCTTCCAAGACATCAGAGCCACTGCAATGGGCCCCAATAACATACAGGAGACACTGCTGGGAACTGTGTCCGAATAGGAGACAAGAGATCTGGCACTAGCAAAGGGTACCCCATGGGACGCGGGTGGTCCTGTGGTCTAAACCACTGAGCCTAGGGCTGGTCGATCAGAAAGTCGGCGTTTCAAATCCCCATGACGGGATGAGCCCCCGTTGCTCGGTCCCAGCTCCTGCCAACCTAGTAGTTCGAAAGCACGCCAGTGCAAGTAGATAAATAAGTGCCGCTCTGGTGGGAAGGTAAACGGCGTCTCCGTGTGCTGCTCTGGTTTGCCAGAAGCGGCTTAGTCATGCTGGCCACATGACCCGGAAGCTGTCTGCGGACAAACACCGGCTCCCTCGGCCAGTAAAGCGAGATGAGAGCCGCAACCCATCGTCTGGGGCTGGACTTAATGGTCAGGGGTCCCTTTACCTTTTAAAGGGTACCCCAAAAACCCGGCAACCCCTTTAAAGAACGTTCTCCCCAAGTAGCTTGAGAGCCAATAATGCTCAGAACTAGGTTTATAGACTGCAAAAAAGGAGAAACTCCTTACCTGTTGAACAGAGAATCAGAGATGGTAAATTGTGGCAGTTGCTCTTTCAAGTCCAAGGGTTTTCTTCTCTCTCTCTCTCTCTCTCTGGCCAAGGTCTGCCTCTCTTCGCCTTATAGCCAAGCTGCCCTGGAATTCTGCCAAGCCACACAGCAGTCTTCTAATTGCAAACAGATCCTTTGGGCCTATTGAGAGGCCCCCAGGTCATGGCTTTTTTCCTTCAAAAGGGTGGGGGGGGGGGAGGGAGGAAGAAGGAAACCTACATGACAGTGGAACAACTCCCAGAAATTGCAAAAGTACAATTCAGGACACAGACACGTGGCGGAAGAGGGTAAGAGAGCTCTCTCCTGCCCAATTGAACTGTCTTTGCTTTGTTACGGAGCTTCAGAGAAAGTTTGCAATCCAATCCCTCTGCACAAGTTGGATTTGGGTGTCCAAGGTCACTGTTGATGCTAAGGCAGAGGCAGGGAACATGTGGTCTTTGGATTCCCAACACCCATCAGCATGATCAAGGATGATGGCAGCTGGAGCCTTGTAACATTTGGGAGGACCACAGGCTCCCTGCTCTTCTGCTAAGGGCTACTGTACAAGAAGACAACCCCTCCCAGAACTTGCTTTCTTTTGGATGGAGTGAAATATTCATCAGAAGAGGCTCTGACCTTTCTCTTAAACTTCATCTCTTTCACTTAGGGTATGATGGGTCTTCACAGGAGCTGTGGAGTGGAAGTGCATATGCTCATCAACATGTGGCTTTTCTACCTGTCTCAAGTTCTCTCCAGCTCCAAGAATCCATTAACTCTCAAGTCAATGCTTTGGTGGATATTCCAGAATTCAGCTGTCACCTTGGATGCTGGTCTTCTTTACGGGACAGAAATTGCCGGCTCATTTCTGTGTCATTTCCTTTTCTGCCAAGTGACAGCGTTTGAGGGCAGCAACATCGTTTATTGCTAGGGCTCTGCCCAGCATTAAGACCTTTTCCCATTTAAGAACCTAAAATCTGGACAGGGCCAGGTCACGATTTTCCTAGAAAGCTGGCACTGCAAACTGCCCAGGGCAAAAGCAGGAATCCAGTATTTTGCTGGAGGGGGATTTACTGCATGTATGCAAACAGGGAAGTTTTCTTCAAAGCCAGTTGACACGTGTACAAGGAAGGCAATTTTCGAAAGCTAATGAGCTTTGGGTGAAGGGTTCAAGTGTTGGGACACTTCATAGAAATCCAGAAAACCCATGTCTGCCTATAGAATTCTCTTTCAGCTTCATATTGAGCACCTTCCAAGTCCATATTATCTTAAAAAGGATTTCACAAGCTGGACCTAACCTTAAACCCCTTTGCTAGTGCAATTTTTCAGAATTATGGCAAGTTGCCACTTGGCATGTTGTGAACAAATTGGATGTGCAATTGTCCATGCTGGAGGCTGCAGGGGATCCCTACTAGTCTGTGTGTGTGTGTGTGTATTGGTCACTCTTATTTCCATTGCGTATGCTTTGAATAGTCAGAAATCTGGCTCTTTGGAATCCATTCTCTGAAAAATAAGCATTAAAGCAGCTCCCTACTAGTACCGAATTAGCCCACTGCAACTTTCAGCCCAAACTCACTACCTCCCCTTGTAAACATTCGAAATTAAAAGTCTGACTCCTAAAAAACCATGGTCAAATGAGAGTTGAAAACCCAAGAATCCCGCAAGCCCATTGTTCCTTGAAGCCAATTAACAAAACTGTCCTTTGGAAGAAGTGGCTCACTCATTCACCTGTTTCTGCTGTAGTCAGGGACAACTGATGTTGGGCAGGATGCATGTACGGTTCAGGAAGCTTAACAAACTCTAAGTTGCAAGTCTGAGGAATATTGAGTGTTTTACAATAAAACAATCCCTTTTACAATTTAAAATGTTTTGCTGCCACTTTGTTGTATGGGCAGAAACAAAGCCAAAACAAGGGAGACTGGCTTGCGAAGCACTTTTAGCAAGATCCTTCTAAGCTTCCCCCTCCTAGACTACTCAAGTGAGCTCTTCATCTAAATAATAATAATAATAATAATAATAATAATAATAATAATAATAATTTATTATTTATACCCCGCCCATCTGGCTGGGCCACCCCAGCCACTCTGGGCGGCTTCCATAAAAACCAAAAATACAGTAAAATATCACACGTTAAAAACTTCCCTGAACAGGGCTGCCTTAAGATGTCTTCTGAATGTCAGGTAGTTGTTTATCGCTTTGACATCTGCTGGAAGGGCATTCCACAGGGCGGGCGCCACTACCGAGAAGGCCCTCTGCCTGGTTCCCTGTAGCTTTGCTTCTCGCAATGAGGGAACCGCCAGAAGGCCCTCGGCGCTGGACCTCAGTGTCCGGGCAGAATGATGGGGGTGGAGACGCTCCTTCAGGTATACTGGATCGAGGCCGTTTAGGGCTTTAAAGGTCAGCACCAACACTTTGAATTGTGCTCGGAAACATACTGGGAGCCAATGTAGGTCTTTCAAGACCGGTGTTATATGGTCTCGGCGGTCAGTCACCAGTCTAGCTGCCGCATTCTGGATTAGTTGTAGTTTCCGAGTCACCTTCAAAGGTAGCCCCACGTAGAGTGCATTGCAGTAGTCCAAGCGGGAGATAAACAGAGCATGCACCACTCTGGCAAGACAGTCCGCAGGCAGATAGGGTCTCAGCCTACGTGCCAGATGGAGCTGGTAAACAGCTGCCCTGGACACAGATTTGACCTGTGCCTCCATGGACAGCTGTGAGTCCAAAATGACTCCCAGGTTGCGCACCTGGTCCTTCAGGACCCTGAGCTGTGGCCTTGCTAGCTAGGGGTGATGGGAGTTGTAGTTCAACAACATCTGGGGACCCACAGGTTGAGAGAGGCTGATCTAAAGCTACACTATAAACACCTAAGTGACAACTGTATGCTTTGCTTGGTAGAGCTCTGAGATGAGATACTAAAGCTTTGCCTAGTACAGTGGTACCTTGGTTGTCAAACGGCTTGGTTCCCAAACAAATCAGCTCCCAAACGCTGCAAACCTGGAAGTGAGTGTTCCAGTTTGTGAATGTTTTTTGGAAGCTGAGTGCCCAACACGGCTTCTGATCGAGTGCAGGAAGCTCCTGTAGCCAATTGGAAGCAGCACCTTGGTTTTCGAACCGTTTTGGGAGTCAAACAGACTCTCGGAACGGACTTCCAGAATGGGTTAAGTTCAACAACCAAGGTACCACTGTACTATTTTTCTCTAGACAAAGCTTCACCACCTTCAGCAGAAGGGCTGCTGAAATGCCACATTTTGCTCCCCTCCTGCAGTTGCCAAAGTCCTTAGCAAGCATTTATGGCAGGCAAAGACTACAAGGTTTGAAGTGGGGAGCTCGGATCAAAAGGATTCTCACTGGGGCACTGCCCTGAAGAATATTCAAAGCTTTGTCTGGGGAAAGCTCTGTTAATCCAAGAGCTGCACAAGTTCAAAACGGATGGGAAGAAAAAGCAAACACAAGAGGACAAGGCGGGCAAAAGAACAGACCAGGAGGCATCCATTTCAGACGCTTTTAATATATTTTTTTATTTGCAGGGCTGTTATTCAGTCAACTCCAGTCCAAACCAAACACACACCTCTGCAACCCACAGAATGAAAAGGAATAGCAAGAGTAGCTACAGCCCGGTGAGCTCAAGGAATCTAGTCAAAACACAAACCCGGGAAAGAAGAGAGCTGCACGTCCTGTCAGCAATAACAAGGGCCAGGTGAAGTGTTGGTTCAAACACCTGACGGACAAAGCCCTAGGTATTTCCAGCCATGGAAAGGTAGAGACTGCGTCGCTCATGGCAGCTGTCTGGGAGCCAGGCCTACAGGCCCACAAAGAAAACTGGTAGCTGGGGTGGAGGCACATTTTGCTGGGGTGGGCACCTAACAAGATAAAAATTACGGGATGCCCTCTGTCCCCATAACCCAATGGATGGCATGAATGCCTTGCTTCTCTGCTATAAAACTGATGGGAGTTGCCTGGGGGATGAACAGACTAGTTAGGTGCAGAAATACTGCTGTGCAAGAGGAACCAAATGTGCCCTAACACTGCTGGCAGAGGTGCTGGGAATTTTTGGACAATGAAAGCACATCTCTGTATGGCAATGGAGGAGCTCACACATCAAAAGACATGAGGAGCTCAAGGGCACTGCTAAAAATGTGGTTATGGGAAGAGGAGGCAGGTAAGTGTTCTGGAGGCAGGAGAATTTCCAGCGCCTCGGCTGCAATTTGCCTGGATCGCGCTGCAGGAAGACAAAGCTCCTTTCAAGATGCCGACAAACGTTCCATTTAGCTTTCCCTGCTGGGATGCTATTTAAGTCGCTAACAGGCACGAGGAAAGGTACTTGTGAGGTTTGCCTGCTCACAGCTACAAAGACCAGGAATTGGCTTTAAATGCAAAGGGATGACAGCATATGGAAATCTGGAGCAAGCAAACTGCTCGCGAACAGCCTGCCCAACCCTGAAACAGCCAGGATGATGCTGCCAAATTGCGACCCGCTTCCAGTTCGGGAAGCCAGCTGGTCCCCACTGCCCGATTTGGGCAAGAACGGCCCTCTGTTACCTAGCTCTAGCTGAGAAGCACCAGGAGACAGCTGTTTTGATAGAGCTCTTTAAATCTGTGGCCATTGTGTCTGGGCTGGACGACTGTAGACATCCTACGAAGTTGAGAAGCGTGTTCTCTCCTCCTCTTCCTCTCTCTGGGACTTAGCCCGGGGGGCTACAAAGCAACTGTATGTTCTGCCAGTGCAGGTCACTCAATTTGGAAGCTCTAATTAGAGGCTGGACCGAAGTGACGCAGGCACCAGGGACCCAGCGATTCTGGGGCTAAATGCAAAAAGCATGTCAAGGGAGCAACATTAGGCAAGCTGGCCTGGGGACCCAATTTACCCCTTCAACACAACTGCCTTGCCTCACTGTGACTGGCTTAAGGCTGGGGGAAGCTTGTGGCATGCAAGCTGATTGGGGGGGCGGGCGCAGCATGACCACACTGCCATGTGCCCACGGGGTTGCGCGACGGCAGCTCCAGGGAAACATGACCACTGGCTGGCTTTCTACAATACTGAGAGCAAAGAAAAGACAAGGCAGCAGTGCCAGGCAGAGGGGCTGTGCCGTATCCCTCCCCCTAAAACATCCAGTTCCACCGGCAAGCTGTCACCCGCTGGATGGCACCGAGTGCCCACGACGTGGGTCGCTCCCTGCCCCTCCCCCACCTGCCCTGACCCTCAGGGTGCGTCATCCCAGGAGGAAGAACAGTCCCCCGCCTGGCTAAGGGTTTGCCTCTGTATTTCCGCCAGTTGGTCTGTAAGGGCCGCCCCGAATGCTAAGCCGAGAGGGGGCCTAGCTACGTGGGAGGCTGCACATCTCGCAGTGATCTGTGCCCGGCTGGTTCATGAAGGTGCAGTGCTGGCAGGCCCACATGGCGGAGGTTGTGGCGTGTGTCGAACCACCCATGGCACCATATTCTTGGAGTCCTGGAAGCTGAACTCCAACTGTGCCTAGAAAAAGGGATTAAAAAAACACACAACAAGATTCAGCAGGGGGGTTAGGAAAGCTCTGACAAAGTGGGGGAATTTTCAGCTGAACATTACAGAAAAGGGTAGCTTTCTCTAGTTTGTGCAGAGCTATATGCCAACTGGACGCAGGTGGTGCTGTGGGTTAAACCACAGAGCCTAGGACTTGCTGATCAGAAGGTCGGCGGTTCGAATCCCTGCAACGGGGTGAACTCCCATTGCTCGGTCCCTGTTCCTGCCAACCTAGCAGTTTGAAAGCAAGTCAAAGTGCAAGTAGATAAATAGGTACCGCTCCAGCAGGAAGGTAAACAGCGTTTCCTTGCGCTGCTCTGGTTCGCCAGAAGCGGCTTAGTCATGCTGGCCACATGACCCGGAAGCTGTACACCGGCTCCCTTGGCCAATAAAGCGAGATGAGCGCCACAACCCCAGAGTCGTCTGCGACTGGACCTAATGGTCAGGGGTCCCTTTACCTTTACTATATGCCAACTATATTTTCTCCTCTTCTGCAAGGTCTGTACAGCTTTGAATCCCCTCATAGTATTATTTGTGAGAGACTTTATTTGCTCTCCTGCACTAGATCAAGTTCACCGTGTTGTTTATCCACAAGGATTACACGCTTGCCCGCAGACTGTTTCACAAATATTTCTTTTTTTTGGCCAGGAAAACTGCTATCCTTGCTCAAGCCCCTTCCTTCCTACTGAGATCTCCCCCCGCCCCCAAGTGACTGAGGGAACTCAGACACCAAATCACAGCCCTGGGTGATCTGATAACAGATAAAACCAAAGCTCTCCAGCATCTCTGCAGAGGTGCCCAAATCCTAGTATCAAAGGGAAAAGACATGACATACTGCAAAGCTGTTCAATGGTGGCCCATTGCTCAGATTTCTTCCAAGTCTGTGCAAGCTCTTCATTCCGAGTCCTGACTGCCTCCAGCAACAAGCTGATGCTATCCTGGAAGAGAGATGATGGGTCAGGTCACAGCTAATCCCATTTACCTCAAGGATATGTGGGGCTGTTCAGGAAGAATCTCTTTTCTCCAGAGCTGCCCCCACCTCCCCAAATCCACCAACCATAGTGGTAACATGACTGCTTATTTAACAATAAGGCATCCTTTCAAATAACACATCTGTAGGGCCAGACACAGCTAAGTCGTCTTGCCAGCGAACATCCCCACAAAGACCACCAATATCACAGTGGGGCTCCCCGCCCTTTCCCCATACACCCAAACTGGCTCTGGGGGAGGGTTGGAAGAGTCCCAGAAGAAGCACATGGGGCTGGGGGAGAGATGGCTGATTGTCTCATCAGGCAAGCAGAAAAGCTTGTGTTGACTGGCAGTAAAGATACACTTCAGTTTCCAACAATCTAACAGCATCCCAGTGCCATCTCAGGCGTGCTCTCTACCTCCCTTCCAGCTTAAAGGGCCAGCAACCCTATAAAACAGGGGTCAGCAAACTTTTTCAGCAGATGGTCGGGTCCACTGTCCCTCAGACCTTGGGGGGGGGCGGACTATATTTTGAAAAAAATAAATGAACAGATTCCTATACCCCACAAATAACCCAGAGATGCATTTTAAATAAAAGGACACATTCTACTCATGTAAAAACACACTGATTCACGGACCATGACTTAGCTGAAGGGGGACATCTTGTGCTCCAAACAGCAGAGGGCACTAGAGGCCACTTCAGAGGTGCAGACTTAAGACTTCTGAGTGTGCATACTGTACATGTCTCTCACTAATATACATCAGCCCAATTCAGAAACTGGCAAATAACCCCAAAAGACAAAATGCAGTGAAAATGTGAAGTACCTCCCCCTTTTTATGGGCTACATGCCTATCTTGTCACCACACTTGCCCCACCTTTTTGGCACTAAATGTAAGTATTCAGGTTTTTGTTTTTTTTAAAAAAATAGTAATAATAAGGGAGTAAATACATTGTTCAGTGTTTTTGTCTTGTTATCTAACACAAAGCATATCTGACTGGTCCTGCTCTCCAGTTGCCTACTGGTAGACCCAGCTCTTCTGCAAATGCTGAATCATTGCAGTTCTCCATACATGGCACAGGGCTTGGTCACACACCCCCTTTTGGTGTTTACGTTTTTGGGGGGGATGAAGAGCATTCCAGATGTTATATTCGCCAGCTGCCCAGCCAATAAAAAGAGGGCGGAGGCATGGGAGGAGACGCAAACACAGGAAGTTGCTGGCCTTGGTAAGACTGGGCAACTGATCATGCAATGGTTTACTGCAGGAATTTTCGATTCAGAGAAATTACATGAAGTGCTTCCAGTTGTCAGTGTGACATCCAAGTTGGCTCTTGTCTTGTCCAAGAACATACCAATACAAACAACACAAAGGCCAAGCTGAGACTGCCGCACTTAAATCCCACGAGCATCTTTGCCACCAACCTTGAAGAGGCACTTCAAGAGCTAGGGCAGCCTGTGGTGTCTGAGAAAAGATGCTTTGCCAGAAGGCGAATGTAAAGAGAAGCATGTAGCTTTCTGCAAGCAAGCAAGGTACACTGTGTGGAGTCCAGAGGTGCCCATCCCCTTAAATATACAGAACTCTCTTTGCAAGAACTCAC
This sequence comes from Podarcis melisellensis, assembly GCF_964234715.1. Lineage (NCBI taxonomy): Eukaryota > Metazoa > Chordata > Lepidosauria > Squamata > Lacertidae > Podarcis > Podarcis melisellensis. The sequence goes on along the minus strand of NC_138529.1, from coordinate 27,206,954 downwards.
ACCGTTCACCAGAATTAACTTCCTTCTCATTACATACCCTTAAAGGCATCACTTCGTTGGTGACCAAGAAGAGGAGCAGATGGAAATCGGAGATGATGTCGAGGAACACTGAGGATGTGTTCTGGGACAGGTAAGTTGCCAGACTGTGGAAGTCCTGTAGAAATTGTCAAGAGGATAAACATTTCAGTGTTCTTAGGATTGGTTGGTATAGGCAGCACTACAGGGAATGACTGTTTCGCGTGGGGAGGAGTATGCGTTCCTGACCTCCTAACATAGCAACGGAGCACATGCCAGCCCACTCTGCCCTGCCTCCTTTTCTGACCATTTTCAGGTTGTGGTGATGCTTGTGTGCATGGCTGCGCATGCACTGAATGCGCCTAAAACGGCCGGTGCCTGTGCTATCTACCCCTATCTAATACGATACATTGCTTTACATTTTCCGATTTTAATTGTTTTTAACTGTTGCATCTTATCACGTTAAGTCACTCAAGAGTTTTTTCCGTTAAAAAAGTTGCAAACAAATAACAATGATAGTAATAAAAACCTGTCAGATTAATCACTCTGGTCAATGAAGCTCTACCAGGACACATTCTCAAATCAAGAGAGCAATTATTTTTATTCAGATGTAGGAATAAGGGGATGTGAAATGACACCAGATCTCTCAACAAGAGGAGTGAATAAATGGCCAATACTGTCCTAGCAAGTCAAACAAGTGCATTGGGGAAAAGACACAAAGTTCTGTAATATCCCCAACCCAACCAGAATATACCTGCCATTCCTTTCTTTCCTAAGCTCCTTGTTCTCTCTCTGATATGAAAACAGTCAGAAAAACAACAATGAATGGACGGAGTACCAGAGAAAGTTTAGACCATTCTTGATCTTGCTCAGTATTCTTCAAAAGCATCTGCCATTAGCTACTTGAAATAGCCACCAAGGGCAACTAGGGACAGACACACTACTTTTCACTTGCATTCACTGTTTATAACCAGAGGCTTAAACTAAGGACGTTCCATGCACAAGGCTGTACTTACGGGACCGCCTCTCCTGGTATGCCCCGCGGAGGACTTTACGGTTCGCAAATAATAATATCTTGGAGGTCCCGAGCCTCAAGGAGGTTAAACTGGCCTCAACCAGGGCCAAGGCCTTTTCGGCTTTGGCCCCAGCCTGGTGGAACACTCTATCGCAGGAGACCAGGGCCCTGAGGGACTTGACATCTTTCCGCAGGGCCTGCAAGATGGAGTTGTTCCACCTGGCCTTCTGTCTGGGACCAGTTTGACCCCCCCTCTATGGGACCATGTAAGTTACCTCTTTGGTCCTTTTATCGGCTCATGTGGGACCAACATGGATAGCTGGCCTGATGAATACTTGAGGTTCCCAACCCCTATGGCTGTAGGAGTGGCTGGGGAAACTCAGCCAGATGGGCAGGGTATAAATAATAAATTATTATTATTATTATTATTATTATTATTATTATTATTATTATTATTATTAATGGGCAGTCATTTAATTGTATCCTGATTCTAATTTTTAAGCTGTATATTAATTAATTGTTTGATTGTGTTTTAATGTATTTGATATGTGATGTTAGCCGCCTTGAGCCTGGTCTTGGCTGTGGAGGGCGGGGTATAAATAAAAATGTACTTACTTACTTATATGTGGACCTTGCTGGCTGACAGGAGTCGCCAGGATAACTAGAATGAAAAGCTGAGCTAGTCTCATTTGTTTCTAGACCCAGCAGTTCCACAGACACAAGCTCAAATTGTGTCCGCAGCAGGAACAGAAAGGGCAAGGCAGATTAGGGTGTCGTCTCTCCCAAGCGCAGCTCTTTCTTCACAGTGTTCATGCTTTTCCTTCTGCCATATACTGCAGGGGACCTTTTGCCCAAGCAATAGTAGGCAAGAGGATAGCTGAAGGTGCATACACCTACAAATACTTGTGTGCATTGGGGAGACCTATTACTGGGATGCAAAATGCAACATTTCTGTTTCTAGGGGGGAAATGAGGAATTGTGCAAGAACGTTTCTCTTACAATCATCTACGCAAGCCACGTTCTGACTTCTGATGTACATACTTCACAGTTAAGAGTACATTTTATGTGATTACGTGCAATTTCTCCCCACAGAACTGCTACTCCCACACACAAATTCAGCACAATAACCAACTGCAAATGGGAGCTTTTTAGACTACTTAGCATCTGCAGCCAACCATTGTTGTTGATGTTTTTTTGCACAACATCCTATGATCTTTAAACATTAAAGTCAGTTAAATTGTTTAAAGCCGCCCCCCTTCCCACCCTGGCACCCACCCCAAATACGATTTGCACATACCTGAGTTTCTCCCAGAACGTCACGATTCTCAATAGGGAATGGATTTTGAGAAATAGAAAATGTGTAAACTGGATCTTTGGGGAACGTAGTAGTAATCTTAAATTTTAAAAAAGAAAAAAAAAGTTGAGATGATGACTGCCTTATTTCTTGCGTTGGGTTCCATGCTTAGGCCTCAATCTAACGCCCACCTTATTTCCCAAGGAGATACTTCAGCATGCATGGCTAAACAAGCAGAGTGCAACAAGGAATTCATTTTCAAAAAGCACGGCTGATTCAGGAACATGCAAGCTTGAATTGGCTGTTCTAGAGTGGGTCCATCTTCTGATACAGAAAAGGAAGGAATACTGGGCTGAAGCCTTCAGCAGTTCAAACTATCAATGCCCTTCCTGAAACTGCATTTTTTAAATAATAAAATCACATCACCTTCTGGAGGGCTTGTAAACTTTGCTAATGTGAGGTGGCTGTGATCTTTGGATCCAGCAGGGAGGATACCATGCTTGCTTGCTCTCCCACTCGTTGCCCAAGGCGGACTAATATTACAAGCTGTTATATCTGAAAGTGAAGAGCTAGCATATCCCAACTGCAATTCTATGGAGCCTTACTGATAAAGGACTTTTCAATCAGGGATTGGCAAAATTTGCAGCCAAAACCAAAGTTGCAGAAATAGCTCAAGTCATTAGAGAATAACAAAAAAGCAGAACCGTAAAGAGAGGCTTCAGAAATTCGGTTTTGTCTCTTTTTTCAGACGCCTCCTAAGTACATGTTCTGTCAATCTCCTTTCATTTTAATTATACCCCAGGTAGTCCAAACACACACAGAGAGATGCCTTTGCTGCTGGGGTAATAAATATGTTTCTGGGCTGTCAATAGGAATACAAAGTTTGCAGGCTCAACACAATGGCCATCACTGTGGCATGAATCAGGCATTAAATGCCTGTATCCCAACGCTTGAGCAGCTATGTAAATACATGGACAAGGAGGAGGACCGTGTTCAAGTTTCCAGCCTATATTACATGCTGTTGCAGTGAATCATACCGGTGCCTGTACTATCATATCGTCTGCTGATGAATCATCACTATACTACTACATGCTCCCATCTGGTAGAATAGTTTCCTCCCATCATTTTAATGCTAAATCCAAGCTCCGTGGCCATTTATTGCTCCTTGATACCATGCACACATATCCTTACTGTACATCAGAAAACCACCCATTTTCCAGCCAGACAGTCAAACCATGTCTGGCTCCTTCACTATAAGCAGCAGACTGCTTAATCACTCCAGTGAAAGGTACAACCGACACTAGCTAACAAGCTCCTGGTGATGTAATCACCAGCATCTCTGTGGGGGGGGGGGGTGACAGTTTCTACTCATCTAATGGATAAATGTCATTTTGCAAGAGCAGCGAGGTGCTCCAAGCAGCACCTAACAAGGAGGCTAAAAGCTTTCCTGAAGTTTCACATCACCACTAGTCCAAAATAAAACCGCGTTGACTTACGAGCTGCTTGCTAACATTTAGCTTCCTAACAAAGGCAGGGCGGCTAAAGAAAGGAACAAAGTGAAAAATTTCAACTTCAGTGTTGGGGTGAGGTTAGCCCGTTTTTATTTCCCTCTGCAAAAGAAAAAGAAAAGAAAAGTGTAGCAGATACTTACATCTATGATTAGGTACTCCACAGGGAGTGGACGAGCTAGCTGAGTAATCTCGTTGCCAAACTTGTCTATATCCTGAAACAATAGAAGTCTACTAGTTAGATTGAATGATCAATGCAAAATTGCTAAGGAGAAATATAGATCAGGGGTTGGTGTGCTGCATGTGGGCTACTGGCTAATTCTCAGTGGATCACAGCAATCTGGTTAACTAGATTCTTGCAAAGAAAGCTGCATAACTGAATCTTGATCTGGTCCAGTAAGAAACAACTTATATTCTTAAACATGACTATATATTGAAGATCGATTACACCCTAACTATACGGAGATCCCAAATACACACACTTGCTTTAGAAATTTACACACATATCAAGTGGAACGTGGGAATTCAAGGCTGTGGCTGTGTTTCTTTGTTTTTCAGTGTAGACTATGAAAGACAGAAGCCACTCACCCCTGCAGCAAATGCATGTCTAACCAAGTAAGGCTAACAGTTTTGCAGTAATATGAAATAACTTAATTCTAGAACAATTAAAGTTGCCTTAAAGTTAAAGGTACCCCTGCCCGTATGGGCCAGTCGTGTCCGACTCTAGGGTTGTGTGCTCATCTCACTTAAGAGGCCGGGAGCCAGCGCTGTCCGCAGACACTTCCGGGTCACGTGGCCAGCGTGACGAAGCTGCTCTGGCGAGCCAGCACCAGCGCAGCACACGGAAATGCCGTTTACCTTCCCGCTATAAAGCGGTACCTATTTATCTACTTGCACTTAAGAGTGCTTTCGAACTGCTAGGTGGGCAGGAGCTGGGACCGAAAGACGGGAGCTCACCCCGCCGCGGGGATTCGAACCACCGACCATACGATCAGCAAGTCCTAGGCACTGAGGTTTTACCCACAGCGCCACCCGCGTCCCTTAAAAGTTGCCTTACTACCAACAAAAAAAAGTAGGTGTGATGCCAAGCCTGATTTAACAGGACCTCCCAATTCACCCCCTCATGGAGTTACACAGATGTCCCATCTAGCACAATTATTCCATCCTAGATTTGGACAATTGTACTGCTCAGGCAAACTAAGTGCTCCCGCCATCCCTCAGCTATCCTTTGTGCAATATAGCAGGGAGAAATCTCTATGTGAACTAGGTTAACTGAAACGGTTATTAGTGTTAACGAGGCAGCAATTTTTGAAGGCTCTTTAAAAAGGGGGGGTAGGTTGGGGGAGCAAGGAAGAGAGCTTCTGGTTCTCATATACAAACTGACCTTTCAGGACTTGTTCCATATTGCACTGTAGAACAGATTGTACTGTTGGTCACATATTTTAAACAGAACATGGGAATCCTCCCACACCTGTATAGATTTTATGCCCAGGACCAGTGGTCAGGGATGATGGGAATTGTAGTCCAAAACCAGCTGGAGACCCAAATTGGGGAAACCCTGGTCTAGCAGATCAGCCTGGACTGTGTTGCCTTTGCATTCCAAGACTTCGCCAATCCAACTGACATTTTGACAAGCTGCCCTGTTGAATCCAAAAACCTTAGCCTTCAAATAAAGTCTCATTTTCCCATCCCTCTGCAGTTTCAAAAAAAGGAGAAGCCCCGAGCCATCCTCTCTGAAATCAGGGGCTACAAAAGGCACACAATCTGACAAAGCCTAAACCTGTTGCGCTCTGTCTGATGAATTGAACACAAGTTCAATTATGGGGTGGGGGGGAGATGACTAGCATATGTTCATTAATCACAAACTGACAATTAGACCTGATTTATGTCAAACACACCGAGCTCAAACACTGCTTCAGAAATAAATTCGTAAGAACAGACACTTTTCATTAAAGATTCTGCAAGTGGGGGTTGTATTTTCCACCTAAATCACCACTTAACAGGATATAAATCATTCACTCAGACCTATATAAATTATACATTTGTAATTTCCAATCAGAGACCTTACATAAAAGTTTACATTTGCTAAGCTTCCAAAAGCAAAATGTGACTATGAGGCAGATCCCAAGGACAAGTACTCGGACACAGCTGTCAATCTCCATGTTTGATTTATTGCCAGAAAGATTGAGGGAGGGTGTAGAAACAGAATACACACACACACACACACACACACACACACACACACACAAACCTCCATTGCAAGCAGTCAGAAAGGGAGACAAAGTCCTAAGATTGACATTTCTGATGAGCACTGCTAATCAATACTTCCAAGATGCAGACAAGTGCTTCGGTCATCACTACAATTCTGAAAGCTACAGGTTCAAATTTTCATCTTTTTCTTATTTAAGACTGTTGCTTTCTTACACAGAGAACAAAGAAAAATCCAGATCACACTGAATTTCTATGTACGGTGAACTTAACCCGTTCCAGAAGTCCGTTCAACACCTGAAACTGTTCAAAAACCAAGGTGTGGCTTCTGATTGGCTGCAGGAGGTTCCTGCACTCAAACGGAAGCTGCGTTGGACGTTCGGCTTCCGGAAAACGTTCACAAACCAGAACACTCACTTCTGGGTTTGTGGCATTCAGGAGCCAAGTCGTTCTGGTACCAAGGTACCACTATATTCAATTTTTGAACAGAACATTTCTGATATTCAACAAAAGGGGTTGCCAGGAACACGCTGTGCTATGCATGTATGAAAAGCCATTTCTCGCTCTGCAGGTAACCAAGGGGTTCCGTGAGCAAGAGGTGAGCACCATCTCAGGCCCATTGCCAAGCCAAGGTAACAAGTGAGCTAAGCAGTTGAGTTTGGCAGCATGGCAAGGAGTCAAGGGCAGACTACTACCCCTGCCAATATTTTTTTCTAACAAATCCCAACCTCCCAAGTAAGCTTACTTAATAAAGGCAGCAGATCGGGGCTGGGGGCTACCTAGTGTATTACACAAAAGGTCACATTGATGCCTATCTGCCCGCTGAACTGAAGTTGTGGGTGTGTGCTTGGTGTGAGCTCATTCCTTCGGGGCCAAGGTAGCTGACCCAGAGAGAGGCAGAGAAGTTGCTAGATGAGGCCCTTTGGGGGTGAGATAGCTCTGTCCAGGACGACTGTTTCCCTGCTGTCATGGGGAATGAGAGTCTTAGGGAAGTTTCTCTGTACCTCATGCAAATTGCGATACAAATCCATTTCAGATCAACAATTTTTGGGCGATCGGAAAACCCTCTCCTAGACTCACCAAGGTTTGCTCCTCAATTTACTGATATGAAACTGTGGGGTGCTCTCTGGTGAATTTTCACCACGTTCCCAAATGGGGAGGGGGGAGAGGTGGTAACGCTTCTCAAAATTAAAAATTCCAAAGAACAAGCAACAATGAACATGCCAAGTTTCATCAACCCAGTTTGTGTGTAAAGATGGCTAGAAAGATTCATGGGAAAAAGCAGCTGTTTATACTTAAGTGGAAACACGCAGCATATTATTAATTATCACCGACCTCTCTCACTGTAGGAAAATCCATGGCATTTCCAATCAGACACCTGCCCGAAACATGATAAGCCTGTAGGCATTCTTTTAAAGAAATGCTGATTATAGAGGGAAAACTCACAGATACTTTTCATTTCTCAAATAAGACAGACTGTTTGGTGTTGTAATATCTTCGGCAACAAGCCCAGGGGCTTGAACCTTTAGATATCTTGAGCTCTAGCAAGAGATATGGGAGGAGGATGGAATTTTTCCGATGGCATTTACTAGCTTAAAAGCCCATTTCTTGTTTATGGGCATGTCTTCACAGCATTTATTTGGGGAATCTTGCGCTTTTCTACAGGAGCAGTCAATACTCATTGCGCTCCACAGGATTTTATCCCATGCCTCTTCCCTTTTGGGGGGCAAGGTGTAAAGGGAGGAAAAGGTGCCTATGCCTTTTCTAGGGACACTTCCCATACTTCTAGCTCTGCATTGCAGCATTCAGCCAGCAGAACATGAGAAGCTGTTCTATGAGGCTGCCCTTAATCTTGAAAAGGCTGCAAAGAGCAAGATCAAATCCAATGAAACCAACTTGTAGATCTGCCCGCGCAAGAAACAACCTGCTATACCACCCATATAATTAGCCCACCTGGAACGCATCTTCAAATCCAATTAAGTTCTAATATGCAGAGACATTTTTCCCCAGCACCTGTTGACTTTCATATTTCCCTTCAGGGATTTAAATGAAAAACACTTTTTACATTATTATTTTTTAAAGTCCAGTTACTAAAATCTGAATGGCATCCCCTATCGATAAAATTGAACCTTCTATCTTCTCCACTGCAAGTGGTATTTGTAAATCCTGTCCCTCAAAAAAAAAAAAACAAAAAAAAGGTAGGGACTCATGACCCTCGCTACATGCACACATGTAGTGTACTAGCAATTTACATTTTTTTATAGGCCTTAACAAACTTTGGTTGAGAGACAGTGAGGGAAACAATACCTTCCTTGCAAATATTTATTTGGGGACTGATGGAATGAAATGTGCAGGGTGCTACAGACCTGGTTTCCAAAGGGAGCTATTTGCCACCAGAGATAGTACCCTCGTATAGGGGCTCTAACATCTACCCTTGAATTGCTTTTGCAAGATAAGGAAGTGGGGGCATTTAGTTCTTACCCAAGGCTTTCCAACCACACCTGAATACTTTAGCAAGGAGAAACGTCCTATTTTAACCCCTCTCTTGAGGAAGAGCTCTGGTACAAATTCAGCAGTTGGTCTGCAACACTTCTCTCTATTGCCGACGGGATATTTTTGCCTCTTGCAGAATCTTTAAGCGAGAAGCGAATCGGCAAAAGCAGCGGGATGGAATGCTTCAAGGTACAGGTACCATTTGACACTATCATGGTGCCTCACATCTGCTACTTCAATTGAAGTAGAACAGTACAGTGGAAAGAACAAATACAGACAAAGCAAGAACTTGTGTGGAGTTCAAGTGTATTATTTCAAGATCCAGCACTGTACAAATGCGTGGATTGTTCTGAAGATACAGTCCTTATAACTGATCACTCATAACCAAAATGTGTATGCAGAGCCGGTCAATCTATTCAATATTACAAAGATTGCCAATACGTGGCCACTAGCATATCTGGGAAAGGAGTAAATGACAGCAGCAAGCAGCTGCTACAAGAGAACTTCCTCTACCCAACAAGCCGAGGCAAGAAATCTCTGAATGTCAAGGATGCATCTATGACTAAGGCCCTTGGCAAGCTCTTAAATGCAGGAGTGTTACTGTCAAAGCTATTGGTGGGGGCAGGAAAGAGAAATGCTCTATGAAAGCACACTGTCAGGAGGTAACCCTTTATATGAAAAAATAATTAAGATTTAGAGATTAGAGGACAGCAACAGTGCTGGGGCTTTGATCTATGGCTGCAGGAAAGGGGGAAAAACCTGCCTTGCTGGGTCATATCAAGGTCCAGATTTCCAGCCGCAACAGCTAAATGGCTTTGGTGGCTCACAAGCAACATAATATGGTTGCAGCCACTTCACTGTCTCCAGCCTCTGGTAAGCAGAGATGTCGTTCAGCTAACGTGGCTCACAGCTGTGAAGAGACCCCATTTCGGACCCACAGTTGGACTTGAATTATACTAAATTGCAAGTCTGCGGGCAGGATGGGTCTCCTTTCAGTTTTTATGCCATAATTATTATTTTTTTTACTATAATCCATGAATTTGTCTAACAAATGTTTAAAAGCCCAGTGAGTTGCCATCACGTCATTCTGCAACAATGCATTTCGTAAGCTAAAATTACGCAAACTAATGGGTTGGCATTGTGATACTTCCTGTTTTATTTACTTTTGTAATGAATTGCATGTGTCACAGCTGCAGCACTCTATGGTGATGAAAGGCAAAAATGGGGTAATCAGGATTATAGATGACCTAACACTGGGACTTTGTTGGGCTCCCAAATACTCCCTATATGTAAGTGATTGAGGCTACAACCCCATACAGACTTATTTGTGGGGGGTGCCCTAATGAATCAGCGGGATTTTGAGTAGACATGCAAAGGATTACATTCCTAGAGTCTTAAGCTTGCTATATGTACCTTATCCTGAATTAAAATGCACACACATAAACCTCAGCTACACCTTTGGACTGGAAGCAGCATACTTCTGCCACCCTGCTGCTTCAGCTGGGAGAAGTTTTTACAGACCCCAGCGAGAAATGACAGGGCTGCTTGTTACCTGGCTGAGAATGGTTGCGACTGTTTTGACAAGCCAAAAAGCATCTGCCCGTGATTGAGGAAGCCCTGGAAATAGCAATGTGGTTTCAGTCTCTGACTCCCAGATAGCCTGGAGTTTTAGAAGGGATTGGGCTACCTAATAGCACACATGCAGGAGAGTGGGTAGGGGTCCTTAGCCATAGAAAAGGAGACTCAAATTATGCTTAATATACGAGACATTGTTTCCTTAAGTGAACAGTCACAGCAACTACTAAATGAAACCTTTTTTGGGAGCTTTATCAACATACACCATTCTGTACTTCTATGCAACGTGTTGCAAAACATTAAAAAAATTCCAGCTGCGGAAGTACAACGCGTTGTCCAGTCTGTCTGGGACCACCATCCTGTCCGCAGTGCCTTGACACAACTACATGAAAACCTTCTGGGCTGACAAAACTACCTATCCCCAGCACAATTAAATGTGCAAGTACAGATAGGCGATACAGGTCGGTAGACAGCAGCACTGCAGAGAAGGATGGAGAGGCATGTGGAATGACAAGCTGAAATATGAGTCACCAGGGTCACTCTTCCACATGAGAGAGGAGTTGCACCGAGAATAAATGTGGGGAATAAATAGCCCCCATTCTAGTGCCGGCTGAACTGGCAATCCTGGTATTGGCTAGTTTTCTGCTTTCCTCTTAAAAAAGAAATAAGAAAGTAGCGAAGTGTATAAATGGGTTATATTGGGGCCAGAGAAAGTAGGTAGGGGGCAGAAAACTAGTCTGTAGCAATGGGGTACACAACAGGCTATTTGGAGCTAGAAAGTAGATGTTTCATAAGCAAAAGGCAAGCTGGGAACTAGGAAAGTTGATGAGAACATTTCAGTGGATATGTCACTGGAAATCTGGCATAAAGAACCCTGTACAGCTCTATAAATATGGGGGAGTGGGAAGAGGCTGGACAAATATCATAAGCATTTGCTGGGCAAAGGAATCCTGAGTATTCTGAATGTTTCCAACAACCAAGCAAGTATGTGCTCAGCGTCTCATGTCCCTGTCTCAAGGCAACATCAACAGAACATCAGGATTCTCAATTTATACCCAGACTGAATTAAAGGTCTCGTACATATCAAGTGCTCATAACTCAATACCCAGGAGTACTGGTTTTTTAGAAGAAAACAAGTACCAGGCAGCTCTTAATAGAGAGTGCTTGGCCTTCCAGTATTGCCACTGGAATGACTTGACAAGAGGAAACCTGATATATCATACTAAAATCTAGCAGCTGGCAATTCTTTAGACCAGCGTACCATACAAAGCTGAAGCGACAGCCTAAATGCAAAACCGTATCCAGTTTTTTCAGTCTGTAAAAGAACGATGCAAGGGGCAAATGTCTATCGGTAACACAAGTGTCCTCAAGTGCCTTTCATCTTCTACCAACCCCAAACATTTCCTGGACGTTAGAACATCAACAACAACATAACTCACTGGGAAAGATGACATCTTTGCATTGGTCCTAAGATCATATGTATTTTTCAAAAGTCAACAAGGGAGCAGAGTCCTGCAAAAGCACTAAACCTTTGCTACTCTGCTTCAAAGGATCCATAAAATTCAGATTCCCCTTTGGATTCCCCCCCCCTTTTCTTTTTTGGCACGCTGCATTTGATGGAATGTTGAGACATCCATGAAATAAGTCTAGAGCTGGAGTCCTGCGGTGCAGCAACCAACTTCAAGAGCATAAGACTCACAGGGGTGCCCAATAAGATGACAGCCAGATAATGGAAAGTCAAACTTAGCAGACTGGCTGGATGCTGCTTCAGGAAGAAGAGGAGGAGGTGTTTGAAACACCCAGAAACATAAAAATGGAGAACTGCTCTCCATTAATGCAAATTGCAAATGGATGAAAATGCCAAATTTTAAAGAGTGTTCGGCTCTCACAGCTTCCAGTGATTTCATCTGACTATGCTATGATAACTAATGCCAATATATTTTAGGAAAGGAGACCTAAAATTTATAGACATCTAGTGTTATGCGAAATGTAAGTCAAACAACATCTGCTTGTCAGAAGTTCTCTCCCAGCCCTATAAAACCTCTAGGCTTGGTCTCTGTTGACATTCGATAAAGACCTATGAAAGGAACGCAGCGTATTATTCAGCCAGGAAATTCTCTTATTCAGACTCGCAAGGGCAAAATACATTCCAAGCTTAAGTAAGTTGGAAAGAGGATACTGGTTGAGATAGGAAAGAATTGTCTTCTAAGATAGCATACTCAAGCCTCCTACATTCTTGAAAATAATGCAATCAGGCCTTTCTCCATTATAAATGGTTAACCTAGCAACTCTTATTTCCGGTGCTACATGAAGTCACATATACTCTGCCTGCCCACATCCAGCTGAAAAGAAGAGAAATGTACTTTTATCAAGTAATTGATATTCTACATGATGCCAAACTGCTTCTAAGCAGTTTATAAAGCATAAAAACCCATTACAAATTACTCAGGTGTTGGATGTAATAATGATATAAAGGTTGCCTTAATTCTTAGCTAACAGACTAAGTTCAAGGTGCTGGAATCGGTGACAAAGCCCTATACAACTTGAGACTAGGATACCCAAAAGACAGTCTCAGCCATTATGTACCAAAGCAATCATTACACTGTGCAGAAGAGGGCCTCCTGCAGATGCCATCTTATCAGGAAGTCCATTCCACATGGTATCTGAATCAGGCATTTAGCGTGGCAGCACCTGCCCTTGGAATGCTCTCCTGTTACATATCAAACGGGCACAATCTCTGATGTCTTTTTAACATTGGTTGAAGACTTCTTGCTTTCAGCAAGGCCTCCTCAGTGGAAATTTTTTATTTCAGTCAGTCTCTGTACTGGATTTTAAATTGTTTTTATATCTGTAATTGTTTTATACGTGTTTGTATTGTATTGTATTGTACTGAGATGCTTCATAGGAAGTGATTAATACATGAAATAAATAACACAGGGAATCAGACTTTCCATTCCAGACACTCTCTCCATTGGTGGGTGAGGGGAGGAAGTGTTCTTCAACAGCGAGAACAGCTATTTAAACAGCTTTTTTTGTTCTGGTTCTCAAAACTCCTAATGTTCACACCAGCATAAGCCTCAAGCCCTTCACACCAGTCAAATTTCAGCATCCAGATGCAGTTAAAAGCATTGCTGCCAGTGCTGATTTAGTCTTTAAGGGGCCAAAATAAAGAGAGTGGTAAAGACATAAAAGTCTTGCACGGCCAGAGGCGTCAGAAAAATGCCTGGCTCCATAAAGTTGGAGCAAACCTGGTGCTGTTGGTTTTCCTGTTTTGGTGCTTTTTGAGATATGAGTGAGTCATACTTGTTCTCATGGGAACAAGCAATGGCTGGAACATGCCGTCATGGGTGCAAGAGCCTCCGGCCCTGTCCCACAAACACGCACTGATGCGCACCACCCAAGGATGGCTCAAGAGAGAAGAAGCCTGTTATTTACCCTTTAAGCACCTCTAGGCTCACTGAGGCCCTGCAGCCAGTAACGCACTAGACGTGTGGCTTTGATCCCAACATGGGCTTCTTTTGTGCAGCAAGCAACTGAGACAACTTCGTGAAATAACGTTTTCCAAAAGTATAGAAACAATATACCAGGACTGGATACTTTATGCAATGAGCAAAGTTTCACATAGGCACCGCTTCAAGTCTCTCTGATTTTACATACATCACCTCTTCTCTGCCTGCAGGAGTTTAAAGAGCATCTGTTCTCCTGCCCAGCTAGACGACACAGGGGTTCAATAGCTTCTGCTGTATTTAAACTGCTGCTAACCTTGTGAGATAAATGTACTCCACATTACACAAACATTGGCTTCTTGGGGCGGATCCAACAAATTTCTAAAAGCTCTTTCATGTGAGTGCTTAACCCATACACACACACACACACACACACACACACACTCCAAAAAGCTCCAGTGCAGATCTCTCCTAATTTTCTGGAAAGGTAGTTGTGCTGGTTTGTAGTAGCTGGCTGCCAAGAGACCAACCTTTAAAAAGCTTTTACCCCAATAAATAATTTAGTCCAAGTAGCTCATTAACGTCTTCCTGTTCTGGGCATGTTATAAACCAACACTGCAGGACAACAGCCTCCCTTAGCTAAACCCCTGGCCTGGATCAAAATATATTCCTTCATCTCACAAGAATGGGGCGTTGAGTGTTAAGTGCTCCTAATACCACAGTAAGGACAGAATACGGAGAAAATAAGGCAACCTTTTGTTCTGAACCACAGGCCCAAAGGAGGGTCTGTGCAAAAAATGGTTTGCTGCAGGGATAGCAAAGGAGGATGTCAAGAACGCCAGAATAGTGCTATATTAAAGGGAAATGTAAGCTTTCAACACAGCCTGCAAACCCCACAAAGCTACTACAGACGTGGGTCAGACACCACAGCAGTGAGGTGTCGTCATGACTTGTCTGCACCCAGAAAAATATTCATTCATTACTTATACAAATGATAGCATGCATCAGTTTGGCCAGAACCTCCCATCAATCCACCTGGCGCCATGAGGGCACAGGTGGCAACTATCCAAGGCTTACAGATAGCTTCCCTCTCTGGCCCAACAGCCCAGCACCCCAGATAAGCACTGCATCAAAGCGAGCCAACTAGCATATATTAAAAGGAAGGGAATCTATAAGCATATGTGAGCTCATCCTTGCAGCAACTCCCCATTAAAGGGCATTTGCAAGCCTTCTGAGACAGTCTCACCTTCGGTTCAACACACCTGCCTTTTACGAAAAGAACGGTAAAATAACCTTGACAGAGTGAAAAGTTCAAAACGCAGTGAATGGACTTCAAAAAAGAAAACATTTTATTTTCAGAACCTTTGGATTATTTTGCTCCTGTGTTTTCTGTGAATGAATATGTAAAAGGTGACCACAAGTTGTTCCCGCTAAGTTGTCATAAAGTCATATGGCATAAACAATATCTCTCCCCTACTGTACAAGGCAGGAACTGAAAAGTATAGAAGTATAACCAGCCAAATAAAATAAGAAAAGCCGTACTTGACGACTAAGGCTGTGCTTCGTATTCTAACAGGGCCAGAGCCTACCAGAGATATTCTGGCATCAAGACAATGTCTTAACGATCCTTTATGAAGCTGTCACTCACAAAATCTGTGATAAAGTATTGTCTAAAGAGCCAGGTCTTCCACATTTATCAAGGCGCAAATGGTCCTTAAACACAGAATTTACTAAACTTTCCAGTGATTTCATTACGTTGCATCTGGCTCAAGGATTATTGAAACACTTGCCTGAATTCCAGAGTATATTTCCGAGCAGCCTGAATTTTAAAGGCTCAGTGATCAATTCAAGTGACAGCTATATAGCCAGGCAAGGTTGTATTCAAAGAATGTAGAAGCAATGTAATTTTGAGTCACAAGCCATAGCTGGAAATTTCTGTACTGCAGGATTGAAAAGTGTAAGTGAGAACCCTACACAAAATGGCTTCGCACTGTACAAGTAAACAGAAGTGGGACTGATAGCGGAGGCCTTAGTAAATTCCCATTCCGGAGTGCCACCGTCAACACTTTGTGCATTGGGTGTCGGCTGCACATACTAATTACTGCTTACAAAATGCTGCCATCTTAGGGAGACTTTTGCTGAGAGGATAAAAAAAACCCACAATACTAAAAAAAGAAGAGAGTAATCAGATTTCAGTCTTCTAAAGTCTGCTTCAGAATTTTCTGGTTTGGAAAGCACACATACACACAAAGTGAAGTACTGAAAATATCTCAATTTTTTTGTTTCTTGAATAGCAACATATAAGGCAGACATAAGGGGGGGAAGAAAAATGCTGTCTGCTTGTACTAACAGAACAGAGGAATTATTTTTATCCTACCTGCTGCCCAATCTTCTGGATCTACCCATGCCTTTTTTTACATTGTTCTCCACTCAAAGCTCTCATCCTCCCTCCCTCTCCCTCCCACCACGAAATTTACCTTCTCTGAATCCACGTTTTCTATTTTGCTACTTGTCACTATGCAGCAACTGATGCTGCTCACCGGGTGTCTTATAAGTATATCCTACGTAACAAAAACTATTCTCGCTGACTGTCAGAAACCTGCAGCTTTTATTGCTGCATCGTTTTGCTTCACTGAGCATCTCACCTAAGCATAATTGGGCAAAGGAAACAGCAAACATTAGTCAGGAATCCGAACTCAACAAGAGGGGTGGCAGTCACAGCCAAACACAAGTGGCATCATTAATTCAGAGGGCCCGATAGGGGGCACAAAGTAGCTTACCTCTGACTGAAGCTGAATAGGATCTGGAGTATGATAGGAGGATTTTCAAGAAAAGGGAAATTGAGCTTATTTATACAAGAAACTATTGCAAATCTGTATTTCCATACATATTGCTGAACTGCTGTTTGCAAGCTTGTGTGTGTATGTGCAAGAATGCATGCTCCAAATTATACTCAGTCAATACAACAGCTTACTGTTCTGATGACCCCCTAAAACAGGCATAGGCAAACTCGGCCCTCCAGATGTTTTGAGACTACAATTCCCATCATCCCCGACCACTGGTCCTGTTAGCTAGGGATGATGGGAGTTGTAGTCCCAAAACACCTGGAGGGCCGAGTTTGCCTATGCCTGCCCTATAATGTCAAGGTTCAGAGGTGTTGTTGTGGATCCGATAGAGACAACATCAAAAGCAGCAACTGTGGAGCCATGGCAGAATCTTGACTTAGGTGGCTCCCCAACGCTGATGCACTGCTCTGAACAACATGGGCCAAACATGCCAATGTAGACAGGAGATATGACTCAATGGCAACACCTTCCAATGCCCTGGGCAGACAAGACAGGTTGTCTCCAGAGCTAGGTAGGAGAGGAAGGAAGGGGGTGCCAGGAAAACTGCTGCCCATACAGCAATCAACCCAGAGAAAGATGATAGAACAGCTAGTGCACCTTTTTCTTTGACAGCTAGCTTGGGCATGAAAACCCATTAGCCTAGGCTTCCAACAGCCTTTCAGGAGAAGGCTAAGCACCCTCCCAAGGGCAGAAGGAAATTCCAGACGTTAAGTATTGGGAAAGGGCCACCCTCCATGGCTTGCCACTACTGTTTAGTTACCTTACAGAAAATAAGAGAATGAACCATACCCCTTTCCCAGAAATGGGAAAGGACCACATGTCAATGGAGGTTATCCACACTTGCCTTATAGAACACATCAGGCACATATTGTTCACTGCTGGATTCCTTTGCATAGCCGAGCTCTGGAGCATCGCGGCATGGCAACAAGCACTCGTCACGTACTAGAGCCATGCACTGGTTGGATACCTGGTAGCCCTCAAAGTGGACTTGGTTGTCAGGACCACCTGGAGATAAAAGGTACCTTTAAGACACTCAAGAAGGAGAAGGTATATATGTACACAGGTTGTAGCACACTCAAAATGGATATAAGATGTCGCTGAGCCAATAAATGTAAGTTCATCAAATCCAGATTTTCTGCCTTAAGTATAGTCATACCTCGGGTTGTGAACGTGATCCATGCGGGAGGGACGTTCGCAACCTGCAGCGCTCACAACCCGCAGCGCCGCATCAGCGCACGCGTGTAACGCAATTTGGCGCTTCTGCACATGTCATTTTGTGCTTCTGTGCATACATGAACACTGGAAGTAATCCGTTCCTGTACAGTGATACCTCGGGTTACATACACTTCAGGTTAATACACTTCGAGTTACAGACTCCACTAACCCAGAAATAGTACCTCAGGTTAAGAACTTTGCTTCAGGATAAGAACAGAAATCATGGTCCGGCGGCGCAGCGGCAGCAGGAGGCCCCATTAACTAAAGTGGTGCTTCAGGTTAAGAATAGTTTCAGGTTAAGAACGGACCTCCGGAACGAATTAAGTACTTAACCCAAGGTACCACTGTACTTCCAGGTTCGGTGTGATCCACAATCCGAAAACTCGCAACCCACAGGGCTCGCAACCCGAGGTATGACTGTACAAAGGACTCTTCTTCTGAGTCTGTATTGGCTTAAGAGTTTCAAATGGCAAACAGTACACAACTTTCCAAGAGAGGTATCCAGATAGAGGGGATTTGTTAAGAAGTCACATAAATGACTGCATACAGTGAAGAGGTCACATGTATTTGCACAGTTTATACATTTACACCCGCAAATAGTTTTATGTTTTACTGGGTTTCCACCATTATCAGAGAACAGTACAGTGCCAGGCCAGGCCACTGTTATTTTTATGTTGTGCTGTAGACTTTTCTTGTGCATGCAGCACTAAGCAACACTTTCTCATACAATCAGGAGATTTCAGCTTCATCTCACAGTCCTCATCTTAGCAAAAGGTACCACTGAAAAGCTTTATTAAATATTGCACATGGAGGGGCATTTGTCAAGGAGATTCTTAAACCAAAGGAAAGGAAAGATGCATATTGTTTATCAGCAACTGCACCTCCCACCCCAGTATAAGATGTAATGGGAAGGCAGAATGACTGGCTTTAATTCATGCACACAAAAAACATACGGTTTTAACATTATTAACATAAGCATTTCCAAATAACCAAACTCCATTTTGGGGAGGGGAAGGAGGTTTCCTCTTCAACTAAAGTTGAAAACACTCAGGCTTAAAAACAGAGAATGGCGGCAAGGGCATACATGCAAGCCCCAGTGCTCCTGGGTTTGCGGGGTTTTTTTAGCCTGCGAAGGGTTCCTAAGCACATGCAGTTAGAAACCACCTCATGGCCAAAAACACTGTTTTCTTTTACTGGTCTCAATTTCTGAAAAGCTTGCTGCTTTAATGGAGTGGAGGTGGAGGGTTATGAAACATTTCAGGTGTTTGCAAAAGAGGCTGCATTTTGTTTTGATTTACCTGTAGCCACCACAGTGAAAAACTTGGATCCAAAGTGACCATCTGGGGACAGGCGGCAAATGTTTGGGTGCTGATTCTGAAAATGCCCAGCTGTGATGCACTCTTCTGCACTTAAGAAATAAGCATCCTAAAGAAGGCGAGAAGGCAAGACACTGTTAAAGAGACGGAGCCATTGCACAAGTGGCATTTAAGGTAACCCAGAAGTGCTTTCTAAAATGAAGCATGGATTAGTAACTTCTAAATCTAGCACAGATGACCATCTTGGAAAATCATCACTACGCATAAGCACTACAACCTGCAAAGCTTTAGTTTCAGCAAACAATTCCTATCATACTAGGAAAACCAAGCTTTTTAAAGGAGTTTTTTAAAACGAGAAATAAATCAGGCAAGTTTATTTGGCTTCTGGTCGCTGAACTTTTAGGACACAGGTTTTATGAGCTCTCTTTAGAACTATGACAACTAAAAAATTTACTGGTTTTCAGATTCGCGGAAGTTAAGATTGCCCAGAATCTAACGAAAGTCTACAAGCTGAGGTGAAAAACATCTTGAGCCTGACATATGGTCCAAGGTCTTCATGCTCACATCTGGTTGATGTAAAGAACGGAGGTGGCAAATTTAGGGCAGAAGGAGAACCCAGACAATAACTTCCCCGTGAAAGGTTAATTTCCCCAATGTGTGATCAAACTATAAAATGAATAATGCAATGGGGTGTACTTCATCATGAGCAAGCAGGCTGTTTTAGATTTCTGCCTGATTTTCACTATAGTGGAAGTAGGCAAAGCCTACTATTAGCTTATGGTACTTGGTTATGGTCACAGAATAGTGGTTGGTTGAGATAATTCACTATGGAAGGTCCAAGTAAGGGCAGCAAATGTGTTAAGTCTGTCTAGAAAGAGGATTCAGAAGACAGGAGGAAAACTAGACAGAAATTATCCAGCAGAGGGAAGCATTAACAATAATCAGGTATGTGGAACATTGCTATGTGCTGGGTTGAAACAAACTGCAGAATAAGAGCTTGCTTCCTGTGACCAATGCTGCGGGAGATTTGGAAAATCAAGGAAGGTATACAAAAGCACTCTTGTAAGCTTAGATAGATACAAGAACAAGTTACAATGGGATCTTATGGTATTGGCGCTGCTGAAACATTTTAAAAACAAGCAAGATGAAGTGAAGTCGTATTTAAGGGAAAGAGAACTAGGATTTTGTGTTTGTAGTGCACCTTCGCCAGGTATCCAAGAATCCAGACAGATTTCAAACCATCCTGACATCCTATCCGTACAAAGCTCCATTCTAAATCATTCATGGCTCCTCTAAATTCCCTCCAAACTCATGCATTATTCTAATTTTAATAAAGAAGGCCCACCCTTAAAAGCAAGGCATCAATCTACACACATAGTTCTCTGCTTAAGGTGGTTCCCCCCCCCCCCTTCAAAGCCTGCAAATAAAAGAGTGCAAGGACAAAAAAGAAAAAGCTCGCTTCTCACCTTGTTCCGGCTATACCGGACAGTCCCCTTCCGCGTATCCTCTGAGACCAGATCTGTGAATATCCAGCCAACCTTAAAACACAAATGCTCATTTTATTCTTCTACCATTTTTTTTAAAGATGACCTTCCCACATTGGTACAAAATGTTCTTGGCTAGAGGAAGCTCTTAGAGAAAGCCTGCTCAACAGCAGCCTGAAGGAAATTGCTCCCTTAGCTACACAGACCTCATTTGAATACAATTCACACATTTGCAGAGACAACTGGTGAGACAGGCAGTTTTATGCCTCCTTACGGAAAGATCTGGAGACTGCAGGGATTCTCCTCCGCACCTTGCCCATAAAAATACATTTACTTTTCTGTGTCCACACTGTAGAGTCAAAAGCAGTTCACAGAAGTGCTCTCAAGGTATCAAGTTTCTATGCTGGTTAATCTAAAAGGGAACCCTCTCAAATTTCCTATTTCCTGAATCCCACTTGATCATGCTAAATAAGTGCAAGCCTTTCTGAAATGTAGATCCATACAGTATTCATATCCATTGCTCACTGTTCAAGCACTCAGTTGCTGTTCAGATGTTGCTGTTACACTTGCAACAAATATCAAGAGCTAAACCTGATATGCTTTGTAGATGTTATTAGTGATGATCTGTATAGCAAAATAACCATAAAACCAGGATAAAACAAAAGCTAGATTCAAACAAAAACAAATTGTTTTGTTTCTTAAACACAGATGCCTTATATAAACCCAAATTGAATGACTAATCTGCCCTATATGACCCACTCAACCCTTTTTGGAGGGTGAGGAAGCAATGTATTTTATCCTTTATTTTTGCAACACAAGCAGTATCTTCATAAAGGCAAGAAAACTAAGTATGGATCTGAAAGGCATCTGCGTAAGGGTGGTGTCAGGATTTATTAAAAAGCTGACAGTCTGCAGATTAAGGAGGAGATTTCCAAGAGGGGAAATCTTCTCTACCCCAGTCATATCAGAAAGGCACAGCTGGGGCACTGTTTAAGGAGCTGCACCAAGATTCCTGCTTCACCTGCCTTTATAATAAACAGCTGATAAGCAGGAGCCTGATCAGCAGACTGAGGAATTCAAAACTATGCGACCACATCTGCATGTGCTACTGGCAACACAGATCTGCTTAACTACACCAACCCACACTTTCCACTCAGTTTCATATTGGCTCAGGACTATGCAGCAGAAAAAAGCTGCACAGGTCACAAAACCTCCAGTACAGCCTGCATGCTGAAACAACACTAGCCCAATTAGCTTCCAACAAACCAGATCCCGTACATTTGCCAACCTTCCAGCTCCTTTCAAAGGTTTTCCCCTATATCCTGGCCCACACACGTTTTTATTACCTTCCTCAGGCCCAGCTTGGTTGCAATCTCATCCACAATCTCCGCCTTTGGGTCTTCTAGGAGTTCCAGACTGTTTTGTGTACCAATCTGAAAATAAAGAGAAAAGCAACAGAGAACCAGTTTGCAAACAGGGGTGGACATTTAGCATCCCAAGGAGACAAAATGTTTCATTCTCGAGAAAGAAACGATAGGAATGTCAGGAGAATGAATATTGACAAGCTGCTGTGTCTCGCTGCAGTTACATTGATACGTGTGACACCAGGCTTTTGACTGCTGGTTCTATTGAATATTAATTTGAACAAACAATGAGCTATGCTTCTCTACGAAAACCAGTCATTTCCCAACACATAACTGTAAAGAAACCTACATTCTTTCACCCGTAAAAATCTAAGAGGAGGCCTGAAGGATGAGGCTATGACCCATCTAGTTCAATATCCTGTTCTCACTAGTCAAGCAGATGTCCATAGGAAGATCAGAAGCAGGACTCAAGCTCAGCAGCACTCTGCCCAGCTGTGATCCCCATTGGGGTTGCATCAAATCTTCTTAAGCAAGGAGCAAATGAAGTATTTTTAAAAAAACAAAGCCTCTTACAAATTGTGTTTAAAGCTTGTGATCTAGAAATCCTTCTAGTATCTCACGCATTGGCAATTTTACCCTCGCCATCACTGTTTGCTTAACATTGGATTCCTTACCTATATAGGGCACCCAGCAATATTTTTTTGATGGATGGACGTTAATGTGTCACAAGGTATTAATTAATTTTAAGTTAAGCCACCTGACCCACGACCTTTTATTCTCTAGTCTCTAATTTACAGATTTCTTATCTTCTAGTCTCTCCTCCCTTTCCAACTTCAACACTCTTATCTAATTCTGCCCTGCTCCTTAGCTTCCTACTTATCTGACTGAAAACAGAAGGCTGGATTTTCAATAATTCTATATAGTTATTAGAAGCCTCTTTTCTTTCCAAATACTTATGAACCACCCTATGGTACGATATGTGTTTCCTAAGACTAAACTTTTAATTACGATTCTTCCCCTTAATCTTGATTCATTATTTGTATTATATGAATACTGATACGAAAATTTAACAGGCAGCTAACAGTGATAATTTCCCTTCGCATGCTATAAAAATCTGCCATAAGCACCTCACATTCAAGCTAGTCTCTATCTCAAAAGTCAAATTCTGTGCCATATGGAAGCATAAAATATGGGAAAGCACTCAGGAATATATCTCAGGAGTGCAGAGACTTCTCTCTGGATTGTGGATTCTCTCTCAAACATGCTTTGAGAGTCAGAGTTTTTCTCTAAGTATTTTGCCTAACGGGCTTGACCCATGACCCTGAGATTAAGAGTCCCATGCTCTACTGACCAAATATCACTTCAGACTGAATAGTGGGGGTGCTGTTTTGAATGCTTTCCCATGTGAAAGTTCATCAGCAAGTAAATAATTAACTTATCAGGGAGAAAGCCCGGCTGACTTTTTGCTGTGGCACTGTTCTACTTGCAAATATATTAAATATATATTAATGTAGGGGAACAATCAAAAGTCATCCTCCATCAATATTTTGAATTGACACCTCCCATTCTTCCTCCTTAGAACTCTACTACCATATTCTGTTACATACTTGACAAGCTGGGTTTTCTCTTCCAGAAAGAATAAGCTTGTATTTAACTGACAGGCAACATCAGCTATTTTTAGACCTTCCACCCAAAGTTTTCTTGTTGATGAAACAGATGCATTAAATCAGGTGGTATCTCAACTAACAGGGCGACTGAACTGGATCAAGGATGTCTCAGATCTACTATAACTCTTGTCTGCCTTTGGCCAAGCCAGCAGAGATCTTGAAGGGTTGCCAGGATACCAAGGAACACAGCCTCTCTTGCAAATCACAGCAATAGTGTTTGCATCAGTTCCAAACTCAATGCTTTTAATTCACCTGGTTTCAGCGACATAATAGCTGCCAATCATCGCGAATCTAAAATGGGAACTGTAGACGCTATCTATTTATCTTGGGCTGAACAAGCATTAGTGCAGCTCTGATAAATCACACAGGAGCCACAAAACCAGAGAACAACCCCTCTAGCATGGCTGCTTGTTGGTTTCTACACATTGCACCATGATGCAATACCAAAACACACAAACTGGCAAGCGAACAAAGTGCTCAACACTTAGCTTCATGGTGTGCAGAGGATTCAAGGGCGCTGATGTAAGTTTATTTTGCAACTTAACAGAAACTCATGAATCTTGCCACTGAACAGCGCACCAATGAATTATTACTGCTTGCATGTCTCAAATCACCCAACAGACATATATTTTATGCATAAGCAAGGAGCTCCCTCCTCAGTAGGAGCTCCCCACCAACACTTCCAAGGTCACCACTATATATTGAGACAGCATTTTATAAAATGGCCAAAGGAGGATCGTAGGACAACAGACTGTCCTCTTTCCTCAACTACAACCTGATACACTAGTAAGTACTGTGAAAACTACTTGGTCCTAGTATCCTCACTTGCTGCTCTCTGGTCACTATGTTAAAGTTGCATGGTGGAAAATGCTATATATTTTGATGCTAATAATGGGCAGAGAAACTATAAAGACAAGCGGCCTTCTTGGTAGTTGCACCCACCCTGTGGAACATCCTCCCATCAGATGTCAAGGAGCTAAGTAACTATACAACCTTCAAAAGACAACTGAAAACAGCCCTGTATAGGGAAGTTTTAAAATGTTTGGTGTTTTATTACGTTTTTATGTATGTTGAAAGCAGCCCAGCTCTTCATTCAAGGATCGGAGGGCAGATGACCAAAAAAAACCCACACAAAATACATAACATAATAATAAAATGTGCAATAACACACATCCATATTGAAAAGGCTATATAGATTGTTTAACAGCAAAAGGCCTAGTTAAAGAGGAATGTTTTCGCTTGGTGCCTGTAGACACTCCCTTACCTTAATTTAGAAAATTATATATTTATACAAACTTATTCTACTAGAAATTTCCATTCCGTTGGGAAGTTGTAGTTCCCCCTTAGCATTCATCTGAATCACACTACTCAACTTCCTCTTGCAGCTATGAGACCCAGCTGCTGGTGCCACCTAGTGACTTTACACGACCATACAGGTTCAAATATTTCCAGTCCACCATAAGCTGCTATAGTCCAATAGCGGCTGGTGCAGCAGGGCAAAGCATTGGCGCTCCCCTGCCACCTTTTTATCCGTGGGAATCCAGAAGGCACTGGGCCCAATCACTGCACAACAATATGCCCAACATCTTCACATGTGATGAAGGCTGAGGATATGGTGGTGGCTACAAGGCTAAGGGGGCGTCAATTAGGATTGCTCCCCAAGGCTGCAAAATGAACCCCACTTATCTGGGAGTTAAGTTCCTTTGAATTCAACAGGACTTCTGAGTAAATGTGATTAGGATTGCACTCTAAATCCTATCAATTTCAATGGGACTTTGTGCAATATTCATAAGATCAGAGCCTCTTTCAATTACCCTTTTCTGCCATCTAGAGCTCTGTTGAAAAGGGGAAAAGAAGAGGTTGTTGCTGCCCCCTTGCCCCAGTCAATCTGTCTAGTCCACAGCAGTGTCGCAGCCATATTTGCAAATACCATATTTTTCGCTCTATAAGACACACTTCCCCCTCCTAAAAAGTAAGGGGAAATGTGTGTGCGTCTTATGGAGCAAATGCAGGCTGTGCAGCTATCCCAGAAGCCAGAACAGCAAGAGGGATCGCTGCGCAGCGATCCCTCTCGCTGTTCTAGCTTCTGGCTTAGCCGCGCGAAGCCTCTTCAGGGCAGCGGGATGAAGGCTCCCCCTGTCCTGAAGAGGCTTTGTGCGGCTATGTGTGTTGTGTGTGTGTGTACTCCACACCCACCCACACCCACAATCAGCCAGCTTATGTAACAGAACATGTCTTTGGGATTCAGAATATTTTTTTTTCTTATTTTCCTCCTCTAAAAACTAGGTGCGTCTTATGGTCTGGTGCGTCTTATAGTGCGAAAACTACAGTGATCTGTTTGTTGTTTGCCCTGGTAGTAGCTTCTCTCAAGGTGGCCAAAGCAAACAATAAACAGGTTCTTTGCAGAGATGGCTACAAATGCTGTGGGCAAGACAGGTTCTCCATGGGGTATGAAGCAGTACCACTGCCTCGCCTCCGAAATACGGTGAGTCATAACCCCATGCACAATTACATAGAAGTAGACCCCACTGAGCTCAGTGAGAACTTACTTGCATATATAAATGCACAGTATCAGGACTATAAAGTCACAAAGCTGACACATGTGCCATTTGTGGAGAGGCTTCGTCACCACAAAATAGCTGCATGCTTTAAAGTTGACAGTTTTACTCCAGTGTCAGCAAGTGCTAAGGTCTATTCTGTTTCCCAGGCGCCTTTCCAAATGGAGCAAACCAAGACATTTTACAGCGGAGCATCTGTTACCTGTGGAGGTTCATAGATGGCAGCAACCTCAGCTCGGATACCTAGAGGGATGTCCTTGTGCTCTGTATACTTCCCGTATAAATACCCAAAATGCTGGTTTCCCGTTTTCCTCCAGAAGTCCAAGAAACGATCTGCAATTGTATGGTTCTCAAACATGATGTTATCCACATGCCTGTATTTCTGCCGTTTGAAAAGCATAATAATGTATCAAGCAAAGCCCTTTGATAAGGATCAATGATGTTCAACACAGTCACCCAGTCTACATAAGATTTGAGCTTCCTATATTCTAACTCAATTCTGTCTCACAGACTGACACCTCTTTATTCTCAACTGACTTGCCTTGGCTGTATAGGCTATGGATCAGTGAGGAAAACAGTGGAGAGAAATCGTTTGCCCCTACTATTCTACCACTTTTTCAAAACCCATCCCCCCTAACAAAATAGTTCTCACACGGAAAATCAGCAATCTAGTTCAGCTGTTAATGCTCAACCATGGTTTAGTGCTATACATGAGCCTTAGACCAGGGGTCACCAACGTAAGGCCCATGAGCCAGAAGCAGCTTGCAGAAATCGTTTGACTGGCCCACAAGCCGCCCCTAAACTGAGCTGTGCTAAACCATCACAGTGCAGTGCGGGGACTCGCCTTCCGCAGCACTGAAAATCGCCAGCACGCGTGCGCAATCCAACCCACAGAGGGATCTCTGCGGGATTGATTTGGCCCAGGCAAGATAAACCTTGCCGACCCCTGCCTTAGACTCACATATTTGTCTTCCTTCTCCGATGGAGCCATGAGAAACAAGATGGAAGCTTTCATTTATATTTTCAGTTCACCATGGATGACTGTGATAGTCAAAGCTAAAACCGTGGTTAGCATTAACTACAGTCTACAGAAACAAGCAAGGGTCATTGACCTTGGTTAAGTTGGCTTGTTCTCCCAAATCAACTAACCAGTATGCCTGGCTTGGGACATAATGAATCAGTTAGTTGAAAATGGAAGCAAGAGCTTCCAAACTCCCTCGCTGTGGCTGACCCAAAGGAGCAGGAAGCAAAACTCATAAGCCTGAGGTTCCTTCACGTTAAATCTAAAACCCAGTTGAGAATTATGACTGAACAGAGCCAGTATACATTACAGGAATTCAAAGAAAATAACACCTAGATCCCTTTTCACCAACCACTTACTCCATTCTTACAAGTCCACAGCTTTTTGTGATCGTATTAAGAAATCTGAGCAGGTGGTTCTCAAATCCACTAAAGGCTCCTCTCCTATCTCATGCCAAGAACATGAGTCCTCCAGTTACAAGGAATAAGAACGTGTCCCTGTCATCCTGTGCAAAAGCTAACCAACCGTGTTTACACCAAGGGAAAAACGCACCCAAATCTAAGCTGGACATTCATTTCCAAAAAGAAAAACAGCAGACATAACAAATGCCTCTGCTGTTCTGATCTTACCTGCCTGTTGAGTGTGATGGCACTTGGCTGGCACTTAGTGCAAATGCCTTCTGGCCACGGGGGATGTCCCTCACACCCAGATTTAATCTTGCAGCTAATGTTTTCAAGGGCAACAAACTTCCCCCTAAACAGGGAAAACAAAGGACATACTTACCACCCAAGTATTTATAAAAACAAAAGAAGCTCCTATGCTGAGTGGTGTGCAACAGACATCAGATCAGAACATTTCGTCAGGCTCGCACAACATGTCCCAGGCCCAAGTGTAAATCTGGGGGTGGGGTGTAACTAGCAATGCATTGCAGAAGTCAACCTATCTCCCCTCATTATAGCTGGCATTAGCAAAAATGTCAAGACATGCTGGAAACAGGGATACAGGACTCAGCGACACATGGACTGGAGTCTGTGTGTGAAAGATCAACATCAACTAGAGCATCTGCAGGTTGCTTTCGTCTCACACCTCTTTTGTGCGTGTACAGAGTCCTTGCAGTGTTCTTGCAATGTATATGAGATCACAATTCATTGACTTAAATAAATGCAACCCCCCTTCACAAAACAATGCCAATGGCATCAATCTGTGGTCCTGGTTTAGGAAAAGATCTGCTGATTAAGGGAGGGAAATAACTACAAAGTTCTCAATCTTTCCTCCCCTCTGCAAAACTGTTTTGAAAATTACCTTTTTGCCACTGCTTGAAGTGAATTAGTTTCCCCGGCTATAAATAATCTTAAGGATTTTCACATTCTGTTTTATCATCTATAAAGAGTTTTCTCTGAAGAAAAGGTGCAGGTTTCTTACTTGTCTGCGCCTCCGGTCAGTTTCCTGATGTAGGCATGGAATGACATATGCTTCACAGGGGGTTCCAGATGGTTTAAATAATCCTCATCAAAAGGCTGCCAAAAAAAGAAATGCACAAAGGAAAACCAGGTCAGACACCTACTTGATAACACATTGATCACTGAACAAATGGATGTTTTTGTCCGAACTCCTTTGCTAGCATTCAATGTGGAAAGAATCAGAAAGCTTTGTGCTTCTTTTCCACAGCTGTTACTAGCCTGACAAGAATGGTGGAGGCCTTTCTCCAGACAGTAGAAGTGTTAGCCCCACTCAAATTGTCTTCAGAAACCCAACCTGTCTCATGGGTAGAATAGTCTTCTTCTTTTTAACTGGCAGAGCTAAAGGCTAACTGATCAAGCATGCCTGGAGAACTCTGGCACGGGTGAATGTGTCCCCGTTTGTCTCTATTGGAAGATCTCTACACAACTGAGAGAGGAAATAATAATCAGAACTGTTGCAGTATATAAGAATACAGCACAAGTTGTTCTGAGGTGCACCTCTGCAAACGAACGGAAAATCCATAATGCCAAGAAAGCAAAATGCACACAAATTTAGTGAGGGCAGGAGGAGAGAGAGCTTTGCTTGAGCATTTAGTGATATAGCCTGCTCAATCCACTACTGCAGAAAAACAGATGTCAAAAGCCTGATAAATGCAAGTACTGCTCAGACGAGATATATCCAAGGGACTTGTTCAGCCTCTTTGGCCATTATCAGCACAGACAGGACACATTAATGTTTCAGCAGCGTCCTCTCAATTGCTGCCATTAAAGCAACTATATTCGGGGGGGGGGGACATTTTAACAAGTAAAATATTACCATAGCAGCTACAGTTTTACTCCTTACCTCTAATGGTACACAGTGCACACATTTGCCCAGCGGGCCATGTCGACATCTGTGTAAAGAGAAACAAAAGTCAACAACCATGTTCCCTAGCAGCCGAAAAGCACTCTGAAGTTTTCATACATTTTTTACAGAGTTAACAAATTTAAAAGAAGTAACTGGAAAAAACCAGCAGCAAGTCTGCTTTAAAAATAATAATCATCATAATAGTCAGACATTAACATATCAGAGAAGCCTACACCTGCTAATTAAATTACTGTATCATCTAGCTTTAGTTTTCACCACCAGGTATCAGAAACTAATTATTTAGAGCGCTGAATTAAGACACCATAGTTTTTTGCAATACACAGATTGGCTATTTTTTTAGGACAGGTGCAGTGTATACCAGCTGATAAAGGATAATGAGAAACACTAGGCAGGGCATCCTCATTCAATGAAATACGGCTCTAGCGCTCAGCACTCATATAGCCTTCTAAGAATCAGTTTCTTGGTTCACTGTTGGTTCCTTCCTTAATAAATGTTAGTCTGTCGCTATTGCTAGCAACAACATAATACATTCTCCAGGAATATATGTAGGAAGTTAGGCATAGCCTCTTAACAAAAGAGCAGAGAATGTTGCCTTTGATGGTTTTATGAGCACAATTTTTATCACTGAACTGCTGTTAAAAATGTCTAGACAAAAGTTCACTATTCAAGGGCTTCCACTTTTTGATCTTCACCGAAGCAATGATTTACATGTATGCAAGGTCATATAAAGGGGCAAAACGGAGCTATTACATTTTAAATTGAACCATGCCATTTTTAAATTTTAAGTCCAACTCTTCTGCAAGTTACTACCAATAGGATGATCGTTACAGTGAACAAGCGGCCAACAGGTAGTCACAATGTCCCTTCCCAGTCACAGGTCAAACCACGGGATGTCTTCAATATTCCTCTTGAGAGCTGAGCGTTTCAAGCTTCTTTAAAGCTTCCATAAAGGAAATACATGGTAACTCTAAGCTGGAGTCTCAACATAATTGACAAAACCTGTGACATCTCTGTAGGTATGTGGCTATTTCAACTCAAAGAAAAAGAGGCAGCATAAAGACAAAGACATAAAACCAGGCAGAGGCTCTAGAATCATGACGCCTGCTACTGTGTGCACTGGGTTCCATTTTCACAGCTTCTTTGAAACGACAACTAAATATACACACAGCCTTTCTGTAATGCGAGTTTTATTGTTTTTCGTATTTATAGAAACATCAACATTTGAACCAACTTCAAATGTGACGACGACTAGCAAGGCTAGTCATCTCATTGTTCTCCAAAACACTAACACTTTTTGTGCAAGAGTGATGGGCTGTTGCAGCACCATACACATTACCTTACAATATTACAGATGGTTTATTTATTATTGGGGTGCGGTGGGGATCATCCATTAACATACTACATGATATAACTTTTGCAAATTCTGTATTGACTGGGTAACAGTATGTATTGAAACAGCTCGGAGCCACAATACCTGAAGGACCATCTCTCCCCAGATAAAACTGTCCTGGACTCTGCGTTTATCATCTGAGGCCCTTCTTCATGTGCCTCCTCCATGTGAGGTCTGGAGGGTGGCAACACGAGAACGGGCCATCTCTGTAGTGGCTCCCCGTTTATGGAATGCTCTCCCCAAGGAGGTTCACCTGGCAACCTCATTATATATTTTGAGGCGCCAGCGTTCTTCTTCAACTAGGCCTTTGGCCGATTAATATTCTATAGCCTTTTAAATGCATTTGTGGGAAGGGGGTTATTGTTTTGCTGTTGTGTTTTACTTATTTGCTTGTTTCTATCCAGTATTTTATTCTGTGAACTGCCCTGAGATCTTATGATGAAGGGCGGTGTATCAATCTAATAAATAAAATAAATATTACTGAGTCAAGTCATACAACCGCTGTGGTATAAACGACTAATTTACAGCTTGGACAGCACAGAGACAGAACTGGTAGCTTTTTCACAAGGGTTCTCAAACTGCGAGGCTGGCTTTCTTAAGGATGTCCCTACCACTATGTTCACTATCTGGGCTAGATATCAATGCAGCAATCCTCACCTTTAAAATCCTGACCTTTTGTCCCCTGACAAAGAACCTTGAAATAGACCCATACAGCCCCTTCCCTGGTCCCTTTTCATATGACCTGCTTGCCAGCAATCTGAGAAGAGTGAGTGCTGCAAGGTGAATCGCATGGATTGACATTAATTAGGCTTGGAAAAGCTTATAACAGTAAATGTCCCCGTGTAATATTATGCAGCTTTGAGAACTGCTCTATAAAGTGCAGAGAGAAAGTGCAATGGTATTTACTGTTGCTGATCTTTGTTCCTGTAAATCTTTCCATCTTGTTTTATTAGGTACTGGTCAATTTCATCTTCTACCACCTGGGGAACACCTAGAGGGCGAACTCCTTGAGACATCGATGATGTATCCATGTTCTCAGAGGAAGAGCCAGCTGGACTCGAGGGAAAGAGAAACAGCATATCCCCATGCCTATAATTGGAGACAAAAATGTGACAAAACCATTACCAAATAAATAAATAAATAAATTAAAAAAAATAATTATTTATACCCCACCCATCTGTCTGAGTTTCCCCAGCCACTCTGGGGAAAATGGAAATTATGAAATTTCAATTATGAAAATGAACACCACTTTCATACTTAGGTACCACCCCACCCCAGTGCCTCAGTGTTGATAATTCACAAGCAATTATGTGTAGCCTACACATTCGCCATATTGGCTCCAAGGGCTGCACCTGGTGGGAAATGACGGGCCGCGTATACAGAAGCCTGATACTGCTAGGTTGGCAGGAGCTGGGACCAAGCAACGGGCGCTCACCCTGTCACAGGGATTCGAACTGCCAACCTTCTTATCGGCAAGTCCTAGGCTCTGTGGTTTAACCCACAGCGCCACCCGCGTCCCATAAGTGGTCCTTACAGGAAGCTATTTTCTCCTGCATGGCCACTCACCATGGAACAGGACTGGTGGGGTAGATCCTAGGGGTAAGAGGGTATGGCTTACGTGAGAACAGGAGTCCGGATTCAGAGGCCTGGGGGACCACCTGCCTGTTCTATAGTCTTGACATTAGCACTATACATTACAGGTTGGATCTAGAGTGTCCCTTCTGCAAAGGGAAAGGCTTTTTCTAATCCAGAAGAAATAAGGTCTTATGAAGGCTCCTACTGGAGGAGGAAGGGAGAATTTTTTTTACCCATTCCCTTCCCCTTGTAGTCCCCTGTAGAATGGTCCTTCTAACCCTTCAGAGCAACTTTTCGGGGGGCATAGGGGGCTGAAGGGGGGGAAATGCTCCCACCTTTCCTCAAGCAGGAGCTCCGGATCCAGCCTAAATCAGTACAGTGGTACCTCGGGTTAAGAACTTAATTTGTTCCGGAGGTCCGTTCTTAACCTGAAACTGTTCTTAACCTGAAGCACCACTTTAGCTAATGGGGCCTCCTGCTGCTGCCGCGTGATTGCCATGTGATTTCTGTTCTCATCC
Source organism: Podarcis melisellensis (assembly GCF_964234715.1). Classification (NCBI taxonomy): domain Eukaryota; kingdom Metazoa; phylum Chordata; class Lepidosauria; order Squamata; family Lacertidae; genus Podarcis; species Podarcis melisellensis. Next base: position 27,174,118 of record NC_138529.1, on the reverse strand, counting down.
TGAAGCGAAGTTCTTAACCCGAGGTACTACTTCTGGGTTAGCGGAGTCTGTAACTTGAAGCGTCTGTAACCCAAGGTACCACTGCATCAGTTACAGAGCATTCGTGTGCATGCTAACTTGGAAGTTAAATCTAGTTGTGCTCAAGTACCTGTGCAGAGGACTGCAATCTTAAAAGAATCTCTGGCTCTCTGCATGATGTTTCTTTCTAATTTACGCCAATCAATGATGCTGCTTTTTTAAAGACGTGGTTTTCGGTGATGCAGTTTCCCCAAGATGAGCCAACAGAGCACAATCACTCAACTTCTGTCCAGTGCTACATTTTAAAGATGTTCCCATCTCTCCTCCCCAATCAGGGATGGAACAATTGAGAATCCATGGAAAACATAAAAGCTTTTCCAGATTCTCCTTCTAAACAGCACATTCCCTTCTATCGTTATTGATAGGCTACCAAGAACAGCAGACAGGGGGAAGGCTATTCACCAGGGTAGGGGCAGCACATCCCATTTTGCTGCTTGAGGCAAAGCAGGAAGTGTCATCTTGCCCTGCCCTCCTGCTGCCAACACCATACCTACTGCTGCTGCTGCTTCTCTGCCTGCCCTGCCACCTTCACTGCTGGCAGATAAACAGCACCAATTTCAGGCAAGATCTTGCTGAAATCTTGCACGCTCAACAAGATCTCGCACAATTTTGGCTGCTTCCGGTGTCTCTTTTGTTCCAGTCTCTCTTCTGCCACCTTGCGGACTTCTGCCACCTGAGGTAGTCGCCTCAGTCTGCTTAATAGCTGAGCCGGCTCTGTGCCAGGGTTCTGGAAAGAACCTTGCTACACCAAGCCTAACTTTTCTTCTCCTAAACAGAAACATCCAAGCTTAGCAGACTCAGACCACAGCTTTAAGAACTGGAGAAGGAGCGCTCTATTTAGATAAAATAATAAAAAATAAGAAGCTACGTGCACTTGGAAAAGGCTACTATCCAGAAAATATCAACTGTTTTTGAGCAAGTGAACTAATGTGCTTGGGTTAGTGGTGCAAGGTGTTGGTAGCAATATCTCCGTGAGAGTCTGGGTTTTATGCCAGAGATTCTCATAGACTATAACAATAAGGGGAAACTACTGTAAGGCAATACTGGTATTTAAGTCCTGTGATGTTAAGCAAAATAGAAACAAGGCAAAAATGTGTTGGAGGTGTAGGAAGGAACCAGGAGACCATTTTCATATGTGATGGAAATGTAGCTTACTGCAAAAAAGTCAGAAAACAAGCAGTGTATTGGGATATGAAATACCATTCTATTATTATTACGATTAAATTACACAAAATATCTAATAGACAGTTCCTGGAATAATGCTGCTTGTGCAGAAATGGAAGTCCCCTTTAGTAATTAATATCAATGAATGGATCAAGGTTGGAAATTCATTTTAATGTCAAAATTGACGGCTTTTCTGAGATCTGATGAGATGGGTCAAAGACAAAATTAATTTACTGCAAACTATTTCTTTGAATGCAGTCAAAATTACTCCTGACTCTAAGGCAATAGTATAGTTTTGAATTCCTTTAATGGCACTGAAATTACTTTATTATTAATATTATTATTTTCTGGGTTTATTTTTAATTCTTTATTCTATTAACTGTAATGAAGACAGTTAGTCAGGAAGTCCGAGATGCTACAATAGGATCGTTTTATTACTAAAAACAATGTTTTCTGGTGTTCTGCTTTTATCTGTAAAATGGTTTACCTACTTGACAATATCGTTCCAGGATGATGGTAAAATATTACTGCTTTTGCTGCTTCTACTACATTTCTAAACAAAAGTGGGTAAGCACAGATTTCCAATGGGCTCATTATTCAACCCATGTAAACCTGAATGCACGAGGCGTCAGACTGGATGTAATGTTAAGTGCAAAAAACATGAAGACTGCATGCCATACTCTGCAAACCAACAGGAACAGCTAGGAAACTTATTGCTAAGCCACAAATTAGCCTATAAGCAGGAGACTTATCCATTAGAGTTCATGCAATTAAAGAAAACATAGGTGCATCTGGCTGCTGTTCAGCTGCTTTTTCGTTCCAAAGCGAAAGGCAATTAAAAAAGAAAAGGAAAAGCTAACAGAGGAGCCAATTAGTCACCTGCCCTTAAATAGAACATCCATCCAAGGGAAATGAAACAGCTTCCTCCCTGCTGGCTTTTTACAAACAAGTGAGAACTTCCTTGTTTCGCTGGGAATTAGCTACTGCTCTACCCCATTTTAATTTTATCAGAATAATAATTATTACTGTTTTAATTGTTGTCAATTGCTATCACGACTGCCAACAACATGTGTGTACCATTTAGATCTGGAAGAGGGCAGAACGGGGCAGGGCTTATGCATGCTCCGCCAACACACACAGGGGCCAGGAACGGGACCCCCGTGTCTGTATCCAAGCTGAAGGGTCCAATAGATCCAGCATTGCCATTAGAGGGCAAGCAACATCCCTTCCAAATTTGGTTCTTACAATATTGAGCATATAGTATTCTAAAATCCATTTTATTTTAACTAGTACAGTGGTACCTTGGTTTTCGAACATAATCCGTTCTGGAAGACCGTTCGAGTTCTGAAATGTTCTAAAACTGAAAACTCAATATGGAAGCCTGTTCCACTTCCAAGGTGAGTTCGAAAACCAAAACATTTACTTCCGGGTTTACGGCATTTGAAAACCGAAATGTTCGTCGACGGAGACGTTCGAAAACCAAGGTACCACTGTATCATGAAATTAGGTATCCAAGGAAAAATTGTGCAGCAGAAGCAGCCCAACTCTCCCATCTCCTTTCTAGACCAAGTGCATGTAAACAAAGAAAGAAATGGATTAAAACAATTTTGGGGGTCAAAAAAGAATTAATGCACTGTAACATATTAGAATACGTTACTAAGTAGTACTTCATAATTCTTGCAAAATCTTGATTCAAGAGATCTGCTTCATCTAAACCCATAGACATAAATAGGACAGACAACACCACATAGGGAATATTAGAGTGGGTATTTTTGTTCAGTTGCCAAGAGAGGCACTGTCAAGAAATCTGAGCAGCCTTGGCCAAAAAGAAACAGAGCCTACTATAGTCCAACAGTGGCTCCATGTCTTTTGCAAAGTACTTACTTGATTTTTAATAAGTTGAGGGACTTATTGGGAGATGATGTGATCTCACCAGTCCTGTTTCTATTGATGTACACAGAAAATCCATTATTTCTGAAGCCAAATTCTTTTGCAACCTAGAAAAAAAAGAGAACATAATGTCTACAGCAGAAATCTCATACAGTTACGGTATGTTTATCCCTACAACACAAGACTCAGATGTTATCTCCACATGGAGTTTATTACACAAAAGTGGAAGCGGAAATATCTGAAATGTACACTCACAGAATCCACAATACATATTATGTAGACATTGTATGGGTGGAAATTTCAAATTAAGCTACACTTGTCAGCAATTAACGTTGAAGTCAATGCTGAAACAGGGTTAGGCCCATTTCAGGGAATAATTTTCACTCCGGAAAACAGGGAGCAGGCAAGCCCAACTGGTGCACTCCCAATTGTTTAAACCTGGTAAAAGAAATTTCTAAATGAAAGTAAAATACAGATTAGAAGAGGAAAATGTCATCAAGATCTTTCAAGTCTTCCTGTTCACAGGTAAAAGTACATGGGAATTACTGTGGAAACATAATCTGTTGTTTAGTTGTATAGGTAATTAGGCAAAGTACCTTACTGCAACTCTGGCAAATGCACAAAATAAAGCCCATTAGAGCTGATAAGATGGTTATAAATTAAACAGTTGTCCAAATCAGCCATTCGACTTTGAAAATGGAGCTCAGTGTAAGAAACGCCAGTCTTGGATTATGGAGTTTGCTCTCAGTGGGGTTTCACCTAGCCACTTCCCATAAAAAGAACTTGTTCCATTGGCAGTGGGTAACAAAGTTTAGTACAATGGAGGTGGGGAAGAGCCCCTGCTGAAAAAGGGCTAAGAGCTTAACCCCACTGCAGTAAGCCTCAGGTGCTGAGAAAGCAGCAGGAAATGTCAGGGTTTTCCAACAATCACTGTGGTTCAGGGCAGTCTCAGAAAAAGCCTCTGCCATTCTTCCATGCTTCTGAGTCAACTTGGAGCCAGGGACTGTCCTCAAACGTCTCCAAGAACAGTGGAGACCCTCTGTCATCCTCTTGATAGAGCAAAATAAAAATAAAAATGGGGCACTTGCAAGTGTATTTGTGGGTCCTTGCCTACTGGAAGATCTTCCCTAAATTTTGACGTATGCCACTGTACAGGTTCTATAGGTGAAAACCTGAATTACAGTACTTATGGTTTTGGTTTCAGTTGCATTGCAATTTTAGGCCGTTTTCATGAAGCTTATATTGAGCATAAATTTTATTGCTGAGTAGTGTTTGGAAATGAAATATTGTTTGTGTTGCATACCACTTTGGTTATATTTCAGTTAAAAAGGCAGCCATACAATAAGTTATAATAACACAGTCCAATCTGAAACCATTTTTGCTCAAGTTCCACTGGATTCAATATAACTCAATTCCTGCCATAGATGCTTTGGACTACAGACTCAGGCTGCATCAAGACATCTGATTTGTTTTGCTTGGCAACTAAATTATGGAAGAGGTTCCCAACTAACAGATGAATTTTGCACCACAGTCACTGTTTTGGCTTATGAGCATACAAATCAATCCCCCTAGTCCCCAAAGAAGCAAGCATAAACACAGAGGCCACCCCACTACTTGTAAAGCTTGTAAGTGCCTGGTGTATTGAACCACTACATCTGATCCTCTGCCATCAAAAGGTTTTTTTTAAAAATAAAAATAAAAAATACACCTCTGATTGAAACAGCCCTGGTGACATTTTACGATGCACTGAGGTTAGGCTTTGATAAAAGTTTCAAATGCGGGTTTCCAACCAAAGGGTGTTGGAGTTTAATTTTGGAAAGATTAGCTTCTTCTGTGATGTGTGTTGAACCACAAAGCCATCACTACTCTCTTCTAATTATGTTAAATCATCGTCAAAGAAAGCTTCTGGGTAAATCCAACCAAAGCCTAAAGAGCAGGTGCACAAACTGGCTGTGATGCGAAAACAGAGGTTCCCTATTGTTGCTTCCTTAGAAGAACAGCAAAGAATATGCCATGCTATAATACCTTTTTCAGAAACGTTGCAGCAGTTTCCCGCTTTGTTGCTGTGATGCGTTTCACTCCATCGGGTGATTGGACACGAATTATCTATTAAGAATGGCAAAGGTTTTGAAGAAAATTAGAAATAAAACAAAACTGTGAAGTTCTGAGTTTTGGGGCAAAAGAGGCTGAACATAGAGAACTGGCTTTTAAATGTAGGAAATAAACCAGCACAAATGCAGCCTGAAATTCCCTAAGAGGACAGTAATACAAAATTTAATGCAGGAATGTATAACTGGCAGGAAGAGGAATAAGTGGAATAGTAAAATCTAAAGCATTTTCATACAATCTTTTTTAAAGACACACAATGATAGGTTTCTAAGTTATTTTCCTGATAGAGACTGAGTTTACAAATCAAAAACAGCAGGAATTATATGCAAGCTCAGCAATAAACATTCATGAGTTTTCAGGCTGTTCTCTTAGCAGAAAAAAAAATTACATCAATTACAAATTACATTAACTGCCAGTGGCTCTCATTTTAGCACAGGGGTGGGGAAACTGGTCTTCCAGATGCTGATGAACTACAGCTTCCATCATTTCTGACCACTGCACATGGTGGCAGGGCCAACTGCAGCTAGAGTTCAAACACCACAGCAGTACAGTGCATTAAATCATGCAAGTCCTACGGGACATGCAACAATGGAGCAATCTCTTGAGATGGAAAAAGAAAGGCAGCTATCTACTCTGGGAAAACAACAGCTCAAGGTAATTGTCCCTAGGAAGGTAATCTTGGGCCTGAAGCACTGCTGCCTTGTTTTACACTTCTGAAGCTTTCATACATAGAGGTCAAGAAAAATAATCTGATATCCCTTTGCAATTTTGCCCTGTGAAAAAATGAAGGGCAACCTCAGCTGGAGAGCTATCCTTAAGTCCCTAGAAGGTAACCTAGGGGTCACAGGATTTTGTGGATCTACCTCTCCATGGGTGGAGCAAGAGGTCTGCCTCTTGGTGGGTGGAGCATGGATGTCTCCATGCTGCAGTCATGGAAATTTTTGCAGCTGTCTCCCCCATCATGTAGTAGGTGAGTATGTTAAGGGAGGCGCTGGATCCGAATTTCTCCTGTTCCCAACACACACACAACAGGGACAGGGTGAGTACATTGGCTCTGGTTCCAACATACCGTATTGGCCTGAATATAAGCCTCACTTTCCCCCAAAATTTCAACCATGAATAGTTAAAGTGCGGCTGCTATTCGCGACCTTACAGTATGCAGCCAGGAGTGCGGGGCAAACAGCTCCAGGAGCATGGCAAAGTCTCCCCCTTTCCCCAAGGCCAGAAAGGGAGAAAGCGAGGAAGGAAGGATGGGGAAAGGGTGCCGGCAACATAGCATGGCTCCCCCACCCTACCCAGTATGCAGCCAGTGAAGAAGGGAGCAGCTTATATTTGGGTGTTTCTTCTTTTTTTCACCTCCAGTTTTAAAGGTGTGGCTTATACAGTGGTACCTCTACTTACGAACATGATCTCTTCCGGGGTACTGGCCACACCCCAAAAAGTCCATAAGTAGAGGGCCGCTACTGTGCGTGCGTGCAGATCGCTTCTGTGCATGCATGAAGCACGCAGAACGCTTCTGCGTGTGCAGCGAACCTGGAAGTAAACACTGCCAGGTTTGCCACGTCCATAACCTTTAGTTACGTAACCAGAGCAGTACGTAACTAAAGGTATGACTATATTTCGGTGCAGCTTATATTCGGGCCAATACGGTACTTATTTTCCCATCTACTGGGACCAATGGAAGGGATTTGTCTTTTAAAAGACTGCAGAAAGGGAAAGAGGAAAGGAAACAAACATTGCTTTTATTCTGTTGACATAAACCTGACAGGCCTTTGGATTTGGTGGTTCCTCTGTCTTGGGTTCTTCCTCATTCACCCTCTTTAGATTGTTCTGCCCATGTTTTAAATGTACACATACAGTTAGGGCATATATCTTGCATTGTTTGAATAGTGTTTTATTTTTTATTGTACTGGCACATACTGCTTTGCACCACCTTGATACTTTCTATGAGTTTTAAGTATATAAACATAATGTGGTTTTGTAACACTGTTTTAACATTCAATTTTTCTGATGTTTGCTTTTATTACCTAACAAAATCCAACATGACAAAGCAGCATGTTGCCTGGGAGCAAGTCCCACTGAATTCAACAGAACTGACTTGTCAGTAAACATGCAGTGACTCTCTGTAGTATTCCACTCTGGAGTGAAAGCAGAATGACTAATACTAAGACCAAGTCACGCTATTAATTCCAGGCCCAACCCTGAATTTCAACAGCATGCAATAGGTCTTTTCTTTTCCATTTGAAAAATCACCTTCAAACTTGTGGGCTTTTCCAGATGGGAATTTACTGGGGGAATTGGTGCTCATACACACATCTTTTCACAGCATCCACATGGCACTGCTGCCATCAAAATGCCAGCCTATACTTTTTCTTTGTTGAATCCAGATTTTCCCTTACCATGGAAAATTCAGTAAGTAAAAATGGCCAGTTATAAAAACTGCAGTCATTGCTGGTGTGGAAGCTCACTGGTGCATTTTTGGATGGGTGGTTTGTCATGTGTCTAGCAGTCCATGGTGACCAAACCCATATTTTCCATTTGCTCATTGGAACACAACTTAACTGTTATGCTTCCACCAGCCTAAATGAAAGACCTCTCTTCCCTCAGACTGCCACATGCTGAAGGCACACACAGTTCGCAGGATCAATTTGCTCACTATTTTCACACAGTAAATGTGGGAATTACTTCTGAGATCATGGTAAATACACTGGGATTATTATTTTTTTAAAAAAATAGTAACTATTGAGTCAGCCTGCTCCATCCCACTGATGCACCTACCATATATAAACATTGTTAATGGATGTTAGCTTGTATTGTCTTATTTATACATCTAAAACCAATAACCTATTTATTTTTTAAAAAATTACACAGAATTAGGTAAGACCTCTTTATCAGAATGTCCAGTATTCCATGCTGCAGTACTTTTTTTGGAGGGGAGTAATGTGCAGTTGTGCACCTTATGGATATGGGATTTTGTTTTGTTTTTTTATTGACACACCCCACCTTGTCCCTCAAATCAATTAGCAGTTTAACATAGCTAAATGCCCCTTATGTTCAAGGTCTCCCTATGTTTTTAAATTAAAACCAAATGGGAATGTATAACCCTGCATCCCACCTTCCAAAAAAGTGAAAGCCTATATTTAATTTATTGGGACATATGACAACTAAGAGCTAGTAATGTTTGCTCTGGTGCACTTCTGTGATTATTTTCCCCTCTCCCAAAGTGTGCACATGCAGTACAGAAAGTGCATGCCCAAATTAGAAACAAGTAGCAGAGGGCGGGCAAATAATGATTTGAGTGGAAAGCCCCTCTCCAAAAGGCAGGATACATTCCCCAAAGCTCCATCCATTGGTGTAGACGGCACACAGAATAGCAACCAGCACTCACCTTGTGGGTGTTAACATGCCAATCACACATAGAGAGAAAAATGGATCTGAATAATACAGTATATAGCATTTGTCCATAATTACTCTGAAACTGTAGTATTCCTCAATCGTGATAACATAAAAGACTATTAGAAGACACTTTTAAAATGCTTGCTGTGTAGCTTTAGAAAAGTAACCTTAAAGGTTTTTGAAACTGAAAGGTTGCAGTGTCCAGATGATGATGATAGGCAGATAAGCTGCCTCAGCAGATAGCCCAAAGCACAGAATATCATCCAAGAAACCCGCCAATATTAAATGCCACCTGTAAGTCAGAATCTTATAATAGTGACATGCATTAGAATCCTTTACAAGCAGGGAAACTACCCTGTTTCCTAGACAGGCAAGGACAAGATAATTTTGAGAGAAGCCCCAACAAGAGCACTTTCCTAAAACTATCGTCTGTCAAGTCTTTCATGTGATTTGCACTTCCTACTGAAAACTATGCTGACTCAGTTCTACTACTAAAATTTGGTTTACACTGAAAACCAGGTGTCAGCAACCAAGTGGAGCATTTAATTGCCACAAAGAATACTACATAAACAACCTACCTTTTAAGCAGGTTAAACAGTGGCACTTACATTCCGTTTAGCTACAATCAAAGTGGATGATCTAACCCTACCAAAAACAGGTTTAACTAGAATGCCATTAAAACCACACCAGTCTCGCTCTAGAGACTGAAGGCTCTGACTGCATGCCAAAAATGCCCAAATAAGGCCCTGCCTCGTTTACTTGTATGGACAGTTAATGAATATTGATACATATGGTCAAGACTATCATAGATACTGGCAACAATTTATTAACAATGGCATAAGCTACATCTAGCTAACACACACACATTACTATAACTTGTGCTGTCCGCTCCTATGCAGTTACATACACCTGAATCTTCACAGGACCAGGCTGTTGAGAAAACTGAGTACTAGTGACCTAATAATTCAAAAGACAGCATTTCAAGCTGCCCATGGTTTCTCATGATTATGTGTTCATGCCTATGTGATATTAATCTCTATGCACTATAGGGAGGGATACACCCACACTATATGTAATTCAACCTTCAGACGTGTGTGCTCTTATGGAACAGAGTCTTCAAACATCTATAGGAAGGAGGTGGAGCACACAAGTAGAGCACACACTTTGCACACAGAATGTCCTGCATTTCGTCTGTAGTATCTCCAATTAAAAAAGGGTCAAGCAGCAAGTAACATGAGAGGTTTTTGTCTAAGATGCTGCAAAGCTGCAGCCAATTAAGAGTAGCTTATACTTGGCTAGTATAGACTGTCCTGGTGCAGGAGAGCTTCCTATGTTGCATATGGCATTAAGATAAATCTGTTCTTTCCCAAATGCCTCAAATAATTCCCTAAATTTTCTTCCTTCGTTCCATTAAAAATGCCTTAACTCAACTTATATTTGAAGGGATTAATTTCTCACCTTGTCCACATGGAGATAGGAAAACAATGTGAAGGCTTCTTCACAAGAACAACTTAATGTAAGGCAACTGCTGGAGTATTCCCACATTCTAGCATGAACTAAGTTTCCCTTATTCAGTAAGGAACATAATCCTCTGACATTCTACAACTGGAGCTAAGCCAAGAATGCTTATGAATTTTCTACAAGTTAAATCCAGGGGTTGTTGTTTTTTTGCCTTGTGCCCAACCTAACTGGGTATTGTCAGATGGATATAAATGCATCTAAAGCTTCAAGTGGAAAATAACTCAGCTACTTATGACCATACATTAAGAGTTACTTATCTCACGAGGCCCAGAATTACAATTACAGCCTGTGTGCTACCCTCCTACTTAATTCTGAAAAATATTAAGGATCCAACACCACTTGCCCCACTCACCCCTATGCCCACACTTGCACGCATGCACACACACAAGGGCAGGCCGCTAAATAGCCCAACAGCACATTGATCTTGAAAAAATAGCAACTGAACCTGGACGCTGAGAAATAAAATGGTCACTAAACCGAAGGCAAAACAAAAAAGACAGTTGCTGTTGCAGAAACTATGTTCCCGTGGGTTGCACACTGGCCGCACATGCTCCCCGCTTCCATGGGTTTTTGACAGAAGTTAAGGGAGACTAACTAGGCATATGCACACTGGTTTTTTTTTTAGTTTTATGCTAGCTGAAGTGTCATGGTTTCACCTAGAGGATTCTGGGAATTGTAGTTTGGTGCTCTGCTGGGAATTCTTAGTTCGCAGCCCCTCCCCCCCAACGTCGGGAACTGCAGCTCCCACTGTTCTCCCTTTGGGGGGTGGGGGGGAGAGAAGAAATTGTGATTAAAGCGGCTTAGCCCTGCGGTGCCCCGTCTTTTCCGCACTCCTCCGCCCTTTGGTGAAAGCAGAAGAGGGATCGCTTGATACTTCCAAGTTGTTGTGGTTTTTTTTTGGGGGGGGGGGACGTCGGACGCAAGCCACCGCCAGTGCCAGTATCTCCAGGCCGGACCGCCCCCCCCTCTCTCAGAAAGAAGGGCCGAGGTATCCCCCACGGAGAAATCATTCTTCCGCCTCCTTCACAGAACCTGCATGGAGAAGCTGGAGGGGAATCAGACACAGTTGGCCAATGCCACCCCCCCCCCCACTGGGGTGGGGATCCAGAGGCAGGGCGAGGCAGTCGGGGCAGGGGGGGCGCTCCCAAGACTCGCCGCCTCCCTCACCATGACAAAGAGGGAGGGAGGGAGCGGCGGCGCCTCCTGTTCCCTCACAGGCCTCACGTCGGGGGAACCCGGGGCAACCCAGGGCTGGCTGGCTGGGGGCGGGAATAGGACGACGACAGATGACCCCAGGTGCCCCCTTCTTTTCTCTCCCCCCCCCCCTCAAGCCCAACTTACAATATTCTCCGCCATGTCCTCGCCACCGCTCCCGACCCCGCGTCCTGCCCCGGCACCGGTAGCGCCGCCTCCTGTCTGCCAGCCAGCTTGTGCACCGCCAATAGTGCCGCGTCACCGTTCCCGCCCGGTAACGCAAGCGGAGGCAACAAGGTTCCGGGGGAGAAACGGTCCGCTGCTCTCCCCCCGCCCTTTCTTCTTCTTCTTTTGCGCTTAGGCTCCGCCCACTCAGGACTCCGTCTCTGGTCTCTCTCTCACGAGAGAGATCATAGGTTCCACGCGGATTCTACGCCGCGCACGTGACACGCCCCGCCAGAAGGTTTTATTTATTTATTTATTTATGAAGAGAAGTTTCTTAGAAAGGTAGCAAGCCGTCTGCCAACTTTTGTTTCGTCGTTAAGTTTCAATGCAGTTGTGCTTCCCATGTCTTGTAATGCGCGCAGTTGCTCCAAAATGTCCTCTGGAAGCTGCTCTCTCCAGTCGCGATTCATTCATGCTTTCCCTTCTCCTGCCTGAGAATGGCTTATGGCAGACGGGGAAACGGTTTTAACTAGCAATGGCAATTCCAGTGCTTGTTCTAGGATTTTTGTTACACACACACACACACATAACACACATATATGTGTGTGTGTGTCTGTACATATAATCATATATAACATATATATAACATTGGTTCTACTGACAGAGCGGCATTGCATGAACCAAAGCGATACACACACACACACACACACACACATATATATATACATACAGTGGTACCTCGGATTACATACGCTTCAGGTTACAGACTCCGCTAACCCAGAAATATTACCTCAGGTTAAGAACTTTGCTTCAGGATGAGAACAGAAATCGTGCAGCAGTGGCGCAGCGGCAGCAGGAGGCCCCATTAGCTAAAGGAATTCCTGCAGCAGGGCACTTGCCCTCCCCTCCCCTTCTTTGAATGTACACTCTAAAATGGAAGACCCTGCAGTATGAGGAGACCGGTCTTATAGCACACAGTCAACCCAAGTGGAGGTGACAATCATCTTGTCGTTGCCCCAATCCCATCCTTGAAACTACAGTCTGTAAAGAGGAAAGAAGGAGACACTCCTAAGCAGAACAGGAGGAGAGAACTGCCTTCTACTGAGCTCATTCACAGGGCCGTCTTCAGCATATGTGGCACCGGGGTACAAAGATCCACCCGGCGCCCCTAGGTTACCCAGAGTTGTCGACCTTTTTTTAGGGGGGGACCCCAAAGTTGTTGGCTTCTTTTAGAGAAATAGTTGTTTACTTTTAGAACGGTTGTAGAACACAGGGACTCACAGCATATCCCCCCCACAGGGGCGTATGAAGGGAGGTTAACACCCCCCCCACCAGTTCATGGTATTCAAATAGTGAGTGTGCACCGTGTCATGTGCTGAATTATGTAGGGTGGGGCTTATCAGCTTGCACCCCCCCATATTTTATTCAAGTTGGCACCCCTGATCTGTCACATTTCTATTTTACAGATGGGAAGCCAGAGCTTGGAATTTCTTTATGGCCACTCAGCAAATCCATGACTGAATTGGAACTTGAATCCATATGTTACAGATCAGAAGTTCTGCAGAATGTAAAACTGTGATGCTTTTATGCTCTTTTTGATGTTCAGTGTTTCTCCTGTTTGGCAGTACAGTTAAGAATTTGGGCCAAATAAGGACATAGCTAATTTTCAGGGTAAGGTGAATCTCATCTTGATCTTGCAATTTTATCTGTCGTGAAAGGCTACAGTGCAGCAGCAACCCTTATCTTTGTAAGTCTGAATATTATATATGTGTGTGTGTATGAAATGCATTCAGTTGTGTGGTATTAATTATAGCTTGGAACATATAACTACTTAGTGGATAATTCATAAGCAACACAAAGGTGGCCTCTTTGAGCCAGGAAATGTGATTTCTCACATGATACAAGTATGACTGTAGCGGGGTCTGCCCTGAAACTCCCTCCCCCTACGCAGTGCATAACATTTGCAGCTTTCTCACTTGATTAGCCAGGAGAAGGGCAGAATGATATCCAATTAATTGCTTTTACAGCCTTAGAAATATGAGAGAGAAACTTGCTGCATTTTTAAATCCTTTTTTGCTAGGACTATCTTTGCAGGACAACAAGATGGAAGTTGATGAAACCAGTGCATTGCTACCAAAGGTAATTATTTTGATTTGCATATTGTTTCTGAGTTTACCCTTGTCTTTGGAGATCTTTAGTCCTCTATATATGGCATCATTTTCCTATTTGTGTGGAGGGGAAAACAAATGAGATTTTCTAATAGCACGTGGTGGGGAGAGACAGAGAGAGAGAAAGAGAGCGAAAGAAAGAAAGAAAGAAAGAAAGAAAGAAAGAAAGAAAGAAAGAAAGAAAGAAAGAAAGAAAGAAAGACTGTTGACCTAATTCTGCAGAGACGGAATTTTTCCCTAGTCCATCATGCTGCATGGTCATCAATATGAAAATATTAAGAATAATCCTAAATAAGTTTACGTTGAAGTAAGTCCCCTGAGTTCTGTCAGACATTCTTCCAATGAAATATACCTAAGACTGTGTATTAGCCTGTCTACTAAGAAGAATGCCTTAAAATGACAATTTGACGTTCCTTGGTCTTACATACGTACCTTTTATTCTATTCCAAGTTCAATCACACCATCAATCACTTTGCCTGCCGCTTCCCTCAGTCATTTTAAATGGCCTCTTCTCTCTCTTGAATGGATCACATATGCTTTGTCCTTCCCATCAGATTTCCCCATAATGTTGCCCTCTGCCCACTATAGCTCAGCAGTGATACATCAGAAACCTCTGTCATCACTATGCATAGGGCAGTTCCCAGTCATAATTTAAAACAAATGGCTTCCCCCCAAAGAATCTTGGGGACTCTAGATGATTACATTGCAGCTCTGTGAGGGGTAAACTCAGTTCCCAAGATTCTCTGAGGGGAGTCATGTATATTAAATGTTCATTGAATGTACAGTGGTACCTTGGGTTAAGTACTTAATTTGTTCCGGAGGTCTGTTCTTAACCTGAAGCACCACTTTCGCTAATGGGGCCTAATGCTGCTGCTGCCACACCGCCGGAGCACGATTTCTGTTCTCATCCTGAAGCAAATTTCTTAACTTGAAGCACTATTTGCGGAGTCTGTAACCTGAAGCGTATGTAACCCAAGGTACCACTGTACTTTAAATGTATGGTGTGGATCTTCCCTTAATCTATGCTTCTGCCTCCAGCTGTCTTATAAAGTAAAGCCACAGGGGATCAAGTCTTCACTGACTAGATGATAACGCAGCCATAATGTATTATTCCCCTCTGCCATATAAGTTAATCAAAAATCTCTTTTCTGCCCTGTCCTCTGTTCTCTACCCTAAAAGTAAAGTGACCCCTGACCATTAGGTCCAGTCATGACCGACTCTAGGGTTGTGGCGCTCATCTCACTTTATTGGCTGAAGGAGCCGGCATACAGCTTCCGGGTCATGTGGCCAGCATGACTAAGCTGCTTCTGGTGAACCAGAGCAGCGCACAGAGACACCGTTTACCTTCTTGCTGGAGTGTTACCTATTTATCTACTTGCACTTTGACGTGCTTTAGAACTGCTAGGTTGGCAAGAGCAGGGACTGAGCAACAGGAGCTCACCCCGTTGCAGGGATTCGAACCGCTGACCTTCTGATCGGTAAGCCCTAGGCTCAGTGGTTTAGACCACAGCACCACCCGTGTCCCTGCTCTCTACCCTACTGTTATGCCAAAGGCCTCCAGTTATACAACAGGATATTATAGGAGGGGAAATGCTTCCTGTACCTCCCTTTTTGGTTTTGTTCCTTATCTCTGACACTTGGTCTACATTTTCTTTGGTTCTCTTCTTTGTTTAGGTGGACAAAGTGGACATCTTTTGCCCCTCTAATGCACAGGGCTCCCTGCTGAATCCCAGCAGAGGAAGAGAAGCATGGCATCTTTGGAAACGGACTAGAAAATGGCGCCTCTGCCCATCTTCCCATCACCCTCTGGATTCACTTAGCCACTGTGTGAAATACTTGACCTTTGTTTGGAATCTGGCCTTCTCCATTACAGGATTGCTCATTTTGGCCATAGGGATCTGGGGTCTCTCCGACAAAGAGTCACTGGCAAGTGAGCGGATAACTTATTTGGGCAGCGACCCCATGCTCTTTTTTGTGTTAGCGGGTCTTGTAGCCAGCACGATCTCTCTCTTGGGCTGCCTAGGAGCCCTCTTTGAAAACACCTGCCTCTTGAAGCTTTTTACGGGAGGAATCATGATGTTTGTGATCCTGGAAACTCTGGGTGGAATCGTTTTCTTTTCTCTGAGACGCCAAATCAAGACCTCCTTGCAAGAGTCCCTCACGGTGGCCGTGTTACGATACCAGGATGACCCAGATCTCAAATTCATCATGGATGAAATTCAGATGGGCCTGCAGTGCTGTGGGGTGGAATCCTACCTAGACTGGAAAACAAATTTGTGAGTATGAGCCTACTTGGAGAATTCCCCTTGCCCTGTTCTGTTAACACCTAGGAAAGGTGGGAGAACATTAGCACATCACAGCACAATGTAGCCCAATCATCGTCATCATCACCCATCAATCAAAATTGCTAATAATGCCATCTGTTTTCAACAATTCAAAGTGTTGGTGTTGACCTTTAAAGCCCTAAATGGCCTTGGCCCAGTATACCTGAAGGAGCATCTCCACCCCCATCGTTCAGCCCAGACACTGAGATCCAGCGCAGAGGGCCTTCTGGCAGTTCCCTCATTGAGAGAAGTGAGCTTACAGGGAACCAGACAGAGGGCCTTCTCGGTAGTGGCGCCCACCCTGTGGAACGCCCTTCCATCAGATTTCAAAAAGATAAACAACTACCTAAAATTTAGAAGACACCTGAAGGCAGCCCTGCTCAGAGAAGTTTTTAATGTGTGACATTTTAATGTATTTTTAATCTTTGTTGGAAGCCGCCCAGAGTGGCTGGGGAAAACCCAGCCAGATGGGCAGGGTACAAATAAATTATTATTATTATTATTATTATTATTATTATTATTATTATTATTTTCATCTACAGTTTATGTGATTGAAACAAAACTATATTGTGTTCTCCTCACATAATGCTTGCAAGAAGCCTGGGAAGCCTAGGAAGACAGTGTGTGATTGATCAATGCCCATCTTGCTTCACCAGCATGGTATTCACATTTTACTTGGGTTTCACCTGGGCTACTAATCTGGGTTGATCCTCCTGCTTGCTTTCATTTTAAGAGACCTAATTGAGTTCATTTCTAACCAGAATCATGCTGAGAGAGGGCCCAGTCAATAAGCAGTTTAGCCACACTAAAATCAGTGGGACATGTTGCTTGTGAATAACTTAAGCATGACTAATTTTCTCTGGATCGGCTCCAGAATATGCAAGGAAACCTCACAGCCGCAGAAAATCTTGTCTATTGTTTCTGGGCTGCTAATATTCATCTCCTTCATCTTTCCACACACACATTCTTCATTGAAAAAGGAATTGTACCTAGTATAAAATTATAAGTGCACAAGGTAAAATAAGATTATGGGGGGAAATAACAGTTGTTAAGATACAGCCATGTGAAAAGACAACAGAAAAAACCTTACAAACATTGAGGTATTAGGTTAAGTTTAGGATAAGTACAATAACAAACTTGTAATTTTTGTGGGGTTTTTGCCCTTTATAAAAGCATATTGTGCCATGTTATTGTCTGTAAATGCAAGAAGTGCTGGACAGTTTCTAAGGCTGTGTCAGTTTAGTCTCATCTTTTGTTCCAAGGCAACGTTCACGTACAGATTTAACGTATTTACTCAGGACCTGCATGTGCAGACCCACTGATAATTGGCACAATTGGCTTTAACACTGGCAGGAAGTACTGTATGAGCTGCTCTGGCTCGTTCTTGTTAAGAGGCTTCCTTAGCTGCCGCATCTGGTCTCTCTCTGTGCTCCCCTCCTTTGGTGTGAGCTGGTAAGTGGTGCACAGCTTGAATCCACACCTGCCACCTCTCCCGTCCTCCGTTCAAGAATTGCTGTGAGCTCAAACCCTAACAGGCAGTGTCAAACCTGCTGCTGCCGTCCGTCCATTCAGCAACGCATGCCTAAAGTCAATTACGCATGGATCACACTGTGCACACAGTGCTGGGTGTGCAGTTTCCTTTTGCAAAGTATGCCTCTGCATGCATCGGTCCTGGTCAAGTTAGCGAATCCATGTGCAGACCATCCTTACCAGCAGGAATGCCATCCTTTGCCTGGATATCTTCTGCATTCACATGCAGAAAACAGAGTGGGTGTGCTGGAAGAGGCAGAGAACCTCTGTGAAATGATTCTTCCTGTTATTACATTCCAGATATTTTAACTGCAGTTCTCCAGGAGTGCAAGCCTGTGGCGTCCCAGCTTCCTGCTGCCTGGATCCACTGGAAAACGGCACCATCCCGAATTCCCAGTGTGGCTTTGGCACCCTGGCCCTGGAGGAGTTTGTGGCTCAAAGCACCATCTATCTCGGAGGCTGCGTTCCCCAGCTGAGCAGATGGCTTAATAATCATGCGGGAGTGATTGGCTTGTATTGTGTGCTTCTGATTGTGATTGAAGTAGGAAGCTTATTACTGACCGCTAAGCTCCTGGCAGGCATTGTCCTTGCTAGGACTCGGGATTCCAGTGACAGGGAGGAAACACATTTGCTCTCCTATCATCAGAGACAAAAGGGATTTTGCTCATGATCTGCTGCAAACTATGAATCCAGAATAACCTTCTGAGCGCAACAGGAACTTAGAGAGGAGGGGTGTTATGTACTAAGCTTGGATCCTAGAACAATAGGCAAGTAGGATCCTAGAATGCAACAACTGATTGGCCTGCAGGAAAAGACCAATCAGGCTCCAGGAGGGAAGCAGAATCAGTCAATCAGATGGGACTCATTGTGCAAATAATGTATATAAAAGCCTGAGGTTTGGGGGGCAATTCAGTCACTGTTTTACAAGCTGCAATAAAGAGCATGAAATCACTAAAGGACTCAGAGTCTATTTCACCCTGTTATGATATACTGTTTAATTCCTCAGAGCAGGGTTTGCACCTGGTATGAAGGACAGGGAGACCCTTTGTGCTTGGATTTCTCTTGCTTACGTCATACCCTTCCTCCTTATTCTCTGTCCCTGATTCTCCTCCGGCTGCATTCTGTTCCATCAGTACTGTCTTTCTTCCTGCGACACACCCTCCAAAATATAGAGAAAGAAGAAGAGTGTTGCAGCGGAACAGCTCCCTTTCAGGATCTGGCCTCCATGTGTTGTGGAATGTTCTTGTGGAAATCCATCCATTAGTTTCCTGTAGCCCTTTCTCAAAGCCGGTTTCTAAAATGTGCCTAGAAAGCATTTTTGGCCCAACCACTGGCTTCCCCCACTCTTCCCAAAACCAACATTCCTAAGGTGTGTTCCTCTGCAATGGCAAGATTTAGGGAACATACGCCGGTAGGAATCTTACCTATCCCCTCTCTGTATGCCTTTCAGCAGGCAGTGAAAACAGAGATTACAAGCCAGCAAACCTTTTATGGCTACCCTACAACCTCTCTGGAGAAACTACTGTATTTTTCACTCTATAAGACGCACCAGACCATAAGACACACCTAGTTTTTGGAAGAGGAAAACAAGAAAAAAAATATTCTGAATCCCAGAAGCCAGGACTGCAAGCGGGATCACTGCGCAGTCCCTCCAGGTGTCCCTATTTTCCAGGGACAGTCCCTGATTTACAGAAGCCCATCCCAGTTTCTGATTTGATCCCGGAATGTCCTGCTTTTCCTTAGGACATTCCTATTTTCATAGGAGAAACATTGGAGGGTATGGAGTTATCTAACCCCCAAGCCACCTGAAGGCAATCCTGGATAGGGATTTTTAAAAAATGTTTAATGTTTTATTATGTTTTTATATATGTTGGAAGCTGCCCAGAGTGGCTGGGGCAACCCAGTAAGATGTGTGGAGTAGTAAAATTATCATAATGGAATGGGAAATCCCTATTTTCATTGGATAAATGTTGGGAGGGTATGATGTCATAGTAAAATGGAGAAACTACTATACATGTAAAGATGTCTATTTTTGCAAACTATAGCTGCAATGGGGGGAGGTTCATCGCAGATAGACCTCAAGTCAAGCGTAATACTTGCTAACTTGGGTTTTATTTTGGTTTTATCAATTGCTGGAGGCCAAGAGCTGATTTCTGCAAAGTTGGTTGATTTGAAGAGGCTAGGAGCAGAGATAGAAGGAAGGTCACAGAAGCTGCCTCCTCAACTGGAGGGAAGGCAAATATCCTTGCAGCCCCACGTTTGCCCTCTGTGTGTTTATACGATGCCATATTGGGCCAGCTCGTGTAGCTCCAAGTGGCTGAAGGCTTCCCAGGGGCAGATCACAGTAATATCTGAAAGAAAGAGAGAAGCATCAGGGCAACCTATGTATATGCTTATTGCCAAAGGCCATTGTGCTTCTGTGCTGAAATCTGCCCCAAAGGCCTATGGTGACAACTGAAGAAGAAGAGTTTGGATTTGATATCCTCCTTTATCACTACCCTAAGGTGTCTCAAAGTGGCTCACAATCTCCTTTCCCTTCCTCCCCCACAACACTCTGTGAGGTGAGTGAGGCTGAGAGACTTCAGAGAAGTGTGACTAGCCCAAGGTAAACCCAATAGCTGCATGCGGAGGAGCGGAGACGCGAACCCGGTTCACCAGATTACGAGTCCATCACTCTTAACCACTACACCACACTGGCTCTCACACTGGTTGAGGAAGCAATTGTGGGGGTTCATAATCATAAATGTAGCTCATGTGAAGTAAGGACTTCAGTTTCTGTGCAGTGGTGCTTTAGAGAGAGGGGACTCTATCAAAACACTGCATGGTATGTTGGCATGGCCTTACCCAAAAGTGGGGATGCCAAGACAAGTGATTAAAAACAGCCCTCAACCAATGAATGGCAGGAGGTAGCACTAGCAGACACGCAAAGAAAGCGCTGCAAGTGCTGTGGAGGTAGTGGGTTGCACTAAGGCCTTATGGGAAGGAGAAACAATCTCAGGACAAAAACACAAGCTGGTTCCCAGGCCTGCCTCCATCCTTAGGCAAAACACATAGATTCCTTGGTAGGGGGAAAATGTCAATAAAGAGAAACCAGGCAGTTTTTGTACTAACAAAGGTGCAGATTAATGTTGTGCGGTGTGCTAAAAATAGGAATCTTTGGTACCTGTCCCCAAGCCCTCCATACCAGGGATGTCATCGCCAAATCTGCAAAGGAAAAGAGAAAGAGCAGTCTACGATGCATTTGGCTTTTTCACCCAACCGGGATCATTCCTCCACATTATATAATCCATGGATGGCCAATGTGATGCCCTCCAGATGTTGGACGACAACTCCCATCAGCCCCAGCTAACCTGACCAACAACCAGGGATAATGAGAGTTGTGGTCCAATAAAATCTGGAGGGCAACATGTTGTCTATCCCTGATATCATTTCTTTATAGGGCTCCACGTGGAGCAGTTTAAGGCAGAATGGTTATTTTTCCATGCAAGAGCTTAAGTCTCAGGACAGCCACTGATTCAATAATTCCATACATGGCAGAACCCTCACCAGCTTTGGGCAAAGTTGCTGCAGATTCCTTGCAGGACACAACCGAAACACAGTCTAAAAGGCCATGGTGCCTGACATATTACTATTGCCATGGTGCCTGACATATTAAAGGTAAAGGGACCCTTGACCATTAGGTCCAGTCATGACCGACTCTAGGGTTGTGGCGCTCATCTCACTTTATTGGCTGAGGGAGCCGGCATACAGCTTCCAGGCCATGTGGCCAGCATGACTAAGCCGCTTCTGGCGAACCAGAGCAGCGCACGGAAATGCCGTTTACCTTCCCGCCGCAGTGGTACCTATTTATCTACTTGCACTTTGACATGCTTTCAAACTGCTAGGTTGGCAGTGAGAAAGTGAGTTCCTTAATTGAGAAAGATGATAGTGGAAGAGGCATTGTAAAGGAGATTTGTTCCTGAATAGGCAAATGACTAGATTCACTGATGGGAAACGTTCCAACCTGCTGCTTGTAAAGAAATCGTTCCCAGCCACAAAAATCTGCTGGCAGAGAGAAGAATGTTACAAGCAGCAGGATTGGACCTGTGCCCTCAGTTACCAACAGATTGATTAATGAGTCAGCATTCTGACTTGCTGTTCCACATAGCAGGCTGGCATGCTGACTCATAAGAAACCATTCTGTTCCTTGTGGGTGCAAACTGGATAGCTTCACTAGTTTAAATCCCAATACCGTCAGATAAAAAATGTGTATGGATGGCAATTGTTATCCCAGGGCAGGATTCAAGGTGTTGCATGTGCAGAGCAGGGTCCAATCACGCAACAGAACTTCACCTCCCTTGCCCATGTGTACCCCATAAATCTGCACTGGAAGGTTAAGGGAACGCCTAGACAAATATGGGGGTACATGAAGGAAAGGAGGGAAGGAAGGAGAAGGAAGGTACTGTATATTTCCGTGTATAAGACGCCCCCATGTATAAGACGACCCCTATTTTTTGAGCCCAAAATTAAGAATATTTAATTGCAACGTTCCATGTATAAGACGACCCCCAATTTCAAACTTTAAAAATTTAGGGGAAAATACAGTCTTATACATGGAAAAATACAGTTATTTATGTGTGAGCAGACCTTGTTCCCTGTTTGCATATCCCACTTAGCATTGCATTGAATTCCACTCATAGAAAGTTTCTCCTTTATTTTGGGGGACCCTATACCACGGTTTATCCGAATCCCCCAAAATTGCTAGCATTGTGGCAAACACAGAAATTCCCATTTTGAGTCATCTGGGTGCAGGAGAGGAGAAACAGGAATGTTGTTGAAACCTGCTGTGAAGACTGGAACTAAATGTGTGACCTATAGACTGAATGTGTTCTCTAAAGCTGGCCCACCCTCATGAAGCAGGGTGAGGCGGTTACCTCAGACGGCACCTACCTAAGTGGTGGCAGCCATGTTCTGCCACCCAGCTTTGCTGCTGGTCTCCCCAGCCTCTAGGGGACTTGATTGGAAGCCGCCCAGAGTGGCTGGGGAAACTCAGCCAGATGGGCGGGGTATAAATAATTTATTATTATTATTATTATTATTATTATTATTATTATTATTATTACCAGTGTCAAAGCTCTGCAGAATACCTCCCCTCCTGTCAGCAGCAGACCCTCCAGGTGTCCCTATTTTCCAGGGACATCCCTGATTTAGAGAAGCCATCCCAGAAGCTGCCCAGAGTGGCTGGGGCAACCCAGTAAGATGTGTGGGATGTAAATAGTAAAATTATCATTATAGAATGGGACGTCTCTATTTTCACTGGAGGAATGTTGGAGGGTACGCAGCAGGTGACAAAACACCCCAGGTAGCTCCTGCTTCCTATACACAAAACAATGGTTTTAAAACTGCTCCTGGACTGGTAGGGATGCTAGCTGTTGATAGTGGTGGGGAAGAAGAAGAAGAAGAAGAAGAAGAAGAAGAAGAAGAAGAAGAAGAAGAAGAAGAAGAAGAAGAAGAAGAAGAAGGAGGAGGAGGAGGAGGAGGAGGAGGAGGAGGAGGAGAAGAAGAAGAAGAAGAAGAAGAAGAAGAAGAAGAAGAAGAAGAAGAAGAAGAAGAGTAGGAGTTTGGATTTGATATCCCACTTTATCACTACCTGAAGGAGTCTCAAAGCGGCTAACATTCCTCCCCCACAACAAACACTCTGTGAGGTGAGTGAGGCTGAGAGACTTCAGAGAAGTGTGACTAGCCCAAGGTCACCCAGCAGCTGCATGTGGAGGAGCGGGGAAGCAAACCCGGTTCACCAGATTACAAGACTACTGCTCTTAACCACGACACCACACTGGCTGTTTTTGGAGGAAAGTGAAATCAGTCCTCTTCACCCAAGCAACGTCTCCATCTCTCACCCTTGGACACCCTTCTTTGGTGGCTTGCTTTTAAACTGCCTGGTTTGCCTCTGCTTGAATTTGGGGGGTCCTTTTCTCGGGGTGACAGGACCTCCAGTCACTCTGGTGGCCGATTTGATTTCCGGCTTGGGAGGTTCGAGGCTCATGGCTGCCGTGAAGAGAAAACGCCGTGGCACCAAAAATGGCTTCCAATTCCTGTGGTTTAATCTGTTGTGAAGAAAGGAAGGAAAAGAATTATACTCCCAGGTCTAGTGTTTCTGCGGACAGCTAATTACGTCAGCTGTTGAACTTCCATCACATCTTGAGTTCGTGTTCCAAAGAAGAGAAACAAATGAGGTGCAACATCTTTAACTCCAGAATATATATACTGAGTCAGACCATTAACTCATCTAATCCAGTGAAGTTAATACTAACTGGTAGTGGCTCTGCAGGGTTTCAGGCAGGGGGCATTCCCAAACCCACCTGAAGATGCCAGGGTAAAGCTTTTGCCTTCTAAGACACAATTCCTCACAGATATTTCCATACATAACAGTTCCAGGACCTGTTGATGGCATTTTACCATTGTACTGTTGAGAGTGTATTAACTTATGGTCTGTGTGTGTGGTTTGGGAGCTGCATGGTCAGGGAAAAAACAATGCTGTCCAGGGTTGTAAAGACTGCGGAGAGAATAATTGGGTGTACTCTTCCCACTTTGGATCAAATCTATGCTTCCAGGTGCCATAAGAAAGCTGCAGGGATAGTGCAGGATAGTGCGCACCCCGGAAATTATCTCTTTTAGCTTCTGCCTTCTGGAAGAAGGTACAGGGTTATAAAGACTAAGACTAGCCACCTGAGAAACAGTTTCTATCCAAATGTGATGTTGGTTTTAAATGCAGTGTAAGGTAGTCTCTGTGGGAGTATATTTTATTTAATTATGGGGTATCAGAGTTTTTGGGGGGTTAACCGGGCTGGGATAGCTGGGATAGCAGGCTTGTTGGTTTTTGAATGTCTGATGTAGACTTTTTCAATTTCATTGTTCTGTATGGGACAATGACAATAAAGATTATCATATTGTATCGTATTGTATCGTATCGTTCCAGGTTCATCACCATTCACTCTTTTAAGTAGCACAGAGCAAAATATTTAGTTTGTAGTTCATGTGACTTGACTATCTCTACACTTGGACTGGAACCCACATGTGGACCAAGCATTGATGTTGAAACACTAATTATTCCATCTGAAACTTCGGATTACAGTGGTACCTCGGGTTACATACGCTTCAGGTTACAGACTCCGCTAACCCAGAAATAGTACCTCAGGTTAAGAACTTTGCTTCAGGATGAGAACAGAAATTGTGGTCCGGCGGCGCAGCGGCGGCAGGAGGCCCCATTAGCTAAAGTGGTGCTTCAGGTTAAGAACAGTTTCAGGTTAAGAACGGATGTCCGGAACGAATTAAGCACTTAACCCGAGGTACCACTGTATAATGTTCAGAGCCACTCAAAAAGTAGCTTACTAGGATTCAGGAAATACCTATATTGGCCTTGTAGAAGCCGCTCCCTGTTCAACTCACCTGATGTTTTCTATTTCACTTTCATCCCTAGGAATGAGGGCAAGAAGACACTGGAATGGGGTTGCACAGGAGGAGAGTGCCATGTGAAATTTATTCTCGGCGAATGATGCGTGCCAAACACACCTGGCATGGCAATGCACTTGACACACAGCAGTGCAGATAGAATGTGCCCAGTGCGCACCCAATGGACAGCTAAATTTGGTTTGTTGCTTTATGTGCCCTCAGCAGATCGCACAGCCTAGCCAAAGAAAAGCTGCCGGCTGTTGTCGTTAGGACACTAGGATAAATGGGCCATTGGTCTGGTGCACTGTTGCGTTTATTTTGTTCATAGATAAATCCCTAAACAAATGCTAATCTGATTAAACCTTTTCTCCCCCTCTCCAGTAAACAAGCTTGCTAATATTTGCACTTGTTTACAGGATTATTATTTCAAGAGGAGAGGATTTTATTTTTGTTCATTAGTTATTACCATCCCTCTCTGAAAACTGATGCATATCCTGCATAGCCCTGCTACTCCCAGTCTCAGTAATGTTAATTTATCCAGATCACACAGATCATGATATTTATTCCACAGATATTCTAGCAAATGAGGGAAGACTTAGCAGCTTAATTGCTGTTTTGAGGATTCCCACACCTTGTATCTAAAAAGCCAAACCATTAAAAAAGTTATGATTCAGATATGCAGCCAGTCAAATAAATGCGCACATTCACCCCATTGTTTAATTATACAAAATTAGCCACATCTACTTTTATGCTTCTGTATCCATTAACTTCATTGTTATTTGTCAACGCCAAGCTGTCTCGTCAAGCTACAAAAAGCTGTTCATTTTTTAAATATTTTGGCTGCCTTGCTATTCCTTGGAAGTCTCACTTCCTCCCATGTCAGTATGCATAGCATTGCAGGATCAGTCAGTTTTATGATGCTTTTATATTTGTTGGAAGCTGCCCAGAGTGGCTGGGCAACCCAGTTAGATAGGCAGGGTGCAAAGAATAAAATTATTATTATTCTGCATGCTAATAGCCACCCTATGGCAGAAAAGCAGTATTTGCCCATAGCTACCCAGTGACATCCCATGGCTGAAGAAGCATTAGAATAAAATTCAACACAGAGTCTGTTGCACCCGTGGGCCTCCGCTCCTATAGCAGGGTCTGTCCTCCCAGGAATACAACCACAACGGGACCCACATTAAAGCAGAAGCTGCAAGTTGGGTGGGCTAAACAGGTCAGTAACTAGGAGCCAAAGAAAAACATAAGGGGGCTGCTACTCACCAGACGCCAGTGTCAACCTTTGCCTGAACCACTGCAGCAAGAATTAAGAGTTGCCAGTGAGTGTATCTCTAGCTTGCAAACACTCTGGAGAGGTTTCAAAGGGGTTTGCTAGATTTATTCTGCTCCTCCTAATAGGATTATATCTCTTGTTTCTAATCCGGTTTCAACCTCAATGACAGGTACATTGTGGGCTGGATGTTCAGAACAGGGGGAGCGGGGGAAATGTATGGAAATTTTTCCAGATCAATTGTGATAAGACTCAGCATCTGCCCGTTGCCTCTAGAACCAGTAGACAAATGCGCTTCCATGACACTACATGCCCAATGATGTTCTGTGCAGTTTGAAGAAGAGGAGGAGGAGGAGTTTGGATTTGAAATCCCGCTTTATCACTACCCAAAGGAGTCTCAAAGCGGCTAACAATCTCCTTTTCCCTTCCTCCCCCACAACAAACACTCTGTGAGGTGAGTGAGGCTGAGAGACTTCGGAGAAGTGTGACTGGCCCAAGGTCACCCAGCAGCTGCATGTGGAGGAGCAGGGACACGAACCCGATTCACCAGATTACGAGTCTACCGCTCTTAACCGCTACACCACACTGGCTCATATACTCCTGTGCCAGCAGACATTGTCGCCATATGAAATCAAAATAATTGGGCCTGCACACCCACTTCTGTTTTACATGGTTTGGGCAGGAATGGCAAGGCTTAGTGAGAGGAGTTTGGAGGCATCCAGCAGAACAACCCAAATTACCAAGTGTTATCTATGTTTAGACAGCAGTTGTGGAATACTTGTACAAACAAGATCTGCAACAACCAAGTGCTGAGTGATTGTGGGAGATGATGGCTGCAGGCAAGACTTCTCAATGCATTGCACTCAGGGGCAGAGAAGGGTGCAAGAAGATGCAGAGAGGTCCCCTTTAATGATCAGCTGTTCAGCAGAGCAATAGGAAACTGTAGGTTACAGGGAGCTAAGGCCATTTCCACCTAATGGTCTATATTGCTTGCAAAATGTTCCTCCACACCACTCCCCCAATAGGAAAGAAGAGATCATTACAAAGCAAAATGTCCTGAAAGTAAGCTTGCCATCTGGCTAGAAAACAAAACAAAACCTGTCCTGACCTGACCTGACCTGACCTGCTTTTGCACCTTAAAATATATGCCCATCAAGTTGCTTTGGGAGGCACTGCCACGGGAACTGGTTAAAAAAAAGAGCTGGTGATCTTAAAGTAAGAAGATAGCTGCAGCTATACTCTGTGCAAGAATCACAAACAAAGGGCTGTCTGTGTAAACATAAGGTGGGGTGGTGAATTCAAGGCTTCTGGTGTCCTTCTTTCTCACAGGCAAGAATTCCTACCAATGCATTTCAGTACAATGAGTTTCACGCCACTTGCACCAAATTAAGCATTTCTTTTAAAAAAGTTGGTACACAAAGTGATCCAGCTGTGTTCACTTAACAGAATGTAGCTTAATCCTATTTACTAAAGTCTAGCTAGCTGTAATTCGTGGAACGTTCAGCAGTTCCATTAAAGTGACCTGCGATTAGGCTGTCTGAGAAATCCTTTAGAGCAAGGGGGTTAGGAAAGGATCGTAAGTGATATTATCCTGGTAGGCAAACCAAGGACAAGGGTGGTGGTTTGCTTTTCTAGAAGGGGCCAGAGGAAATGCAAAGCTTTGCACAAGATCCTTCGCTGGGATTTTGAAATGCGGTTTGTGCCTTTTTACCGATGAAGCAAGGCTATTGTTGGCTGGTCTGAATTAAGTGGAATTAACACAACCAAATGGAAATTTCTCTTTTTTAGGAATGCCATCTTTTTAATTGGCTCCTTTAACAGCCAGCACAATGTTCATCCATTCTGCAAAAAAGGTTCACTGGCAGATTTGTGCCAGTCAACAGTGATCTTAAAGGTACAAAGCCAGTTTTGCCAGTTTTTTTGTGGTCAGTTGGCAATCATAGGCAGTGCTCTATATGCAGGTATCACATGGTTAGGCAGCTCCCCAATAATAATATTACGCAGAAATATATGCCTCTTGATACACTGGGTTTCCAGTCGGTTGCGCCTTCTGG
Organism: Podarcis melisellensis; assembly: GCF_964234715.1. Taxonomy (NCBI): domain Eukaryota; kingdom Metazoa; phylum Chordata; class Lepidosauria; order Squamata; family Lacertidae; genus Podarcis; species Podarcis melisellensis. Next base: position 27,145,821 of record NC_138529.1, on the reverse strand, counting down.
CCTAGAAGGGGCATGCACTTTTGTGGGTGCTAGTTCTCTTCCACAAAAGCCTAGAAAAAACTCTTCCTATCATTGAGGGGGGAAAGTAAGAGCTACAATTGGCAGCACTGCTGGAAATGGAGACAAAATCTGCCAAGCCCTCTGCCCTGCTCAATATTGTTTTGCTGAATCCTTAGCAGCACTGCTGATTGTAGGCCTTTTATGGGGGAAGTAGAGGACAATGGAAGCCATTCACTTTTATGGCTCATCCTCAATCTATGTAACAGGACAGCTATAAGGATTACTGAAATAATGCACGCTAAGCTCTTTGAACAGTCATAGTAAATAACATTATCATCCTACTGAGTGGCACTCTTGTTATATCGTCAGCCAACCTGAGACAGCCTTAACTCTGATCTTAAACCAGTATTTCCCCCCATTATTAAATAATAAATACAGTTAAACATAATAGTCATCATAGGATACAGGTTAAGGACATCTTTTTAAGAACAGGTAGTTTAAATTTAACTGAATATTAGGACTGCATATCATCTCAATAGGCTTAATAATACTGGGACTCCTGTATAAAATTAGAATTGCCCCTTCTACTTCAGAAAAGGGAGAATAAACAATCAGGATAGATTTTTCCTTCATAATCTGTTATGGCCCAAGACCAGGCATGAGGTATGTAGCTGTGACAGTGTTGTTGTTTTTCTTCTAAAAAGGTTTCAGTCTTTCTTCATTCGGAATCTGATCTCCATCTTTAAGATCGTTTTTATATTCTCATCCTGTATGTGTTTGTCCACAGCTGCTAATGCCTGTTCTCCACCGTCCTGGTAATACTTCAGAAGCTCGTCAGTGTATGCAATCCACACACAGTTGTGGCATCCACTCATACAACAGTTTGTGGGGGGGAGAAGTGTTGGAGGGATGGCAAAAGCAGAATCTTTGTCCTCTGAAGAAGCAGCCTCTTCCTTGGAGCCAGGCTCCTTGTCCATCAGGGAAGTAGCATTTTTGGAACCATTGCCCTGTGCATCTGCGTGCATGTACCGCCGTCCATCGACCATCAGCATTGCAGGAAACCTCCACAAGTTAACTAAGTACTTGTGATGGGATCTGTGCAAAAGCACTGCAGTCCCACTATTGTGTGAGTGCCCGGATAGATAGATGCATTCCTAGCAAGAACAAAAACAGAAACAAATGGATTAAACCCTTTCTATATCCCCGCCGCTTATTTCCAGTACTTCCCATCCAACCCAGGGTGTGACCTGCCAGATTTCATGTATTTTATTCATAGAATTTGTAACACGTGCTATACCAGGGGTCAGCAAACTTTTTCAGCAGAGGGCCGGTCCACTGTCCCTCAGACTTTGTGGGGGGCCGGACTATATTTTTTTGGGGAAAAGAAAAACAAATTCCTATGCCCCAGAGATACATTTTAAACAAAAGCACACATTCTACTTATGTAAAAACACCAGGCAGGCCCCACAGATAACCCAGAGATGCATTTTAAATAAAAGGACACATTCTACTCATGTAAAAATATGCTGATTCCCGGACCGTTCGCGGGTCAGATTTAGAAGGCAATTGGGCCGGATCCGGCCCCTGGGCCTTAGTTTGCCTACCCATGTGCTATAACGTATATCCCAATTGCAGTATCAGTAATGACAAATTCAAACTCCGAACGGTTTAAAAATCTGTGACATATTAAACTTGTACGTCTTGCCTCTGGGGCAAGCAGCCATCCTCCTTGAATCTGCCCAACTCCTGTTAAAACCATCTCAGTCAGCTATCACGTTTTGAGGCAACAAGTCCCGTAAATAAAGTGTGTGTTGGGGGAAGTCTGAAGAGAAATGGAGCATCAACAAATGCATGTATACTAAATGCCACACAGGGAGATGCAAACCTGTGGTCCTCCAGGTGCTGTTACTGGACTTCCAAGTCCCACCACCCCTGATCCATGGTTCCTGTGGGTTGGGGGATGCTGAGGACTTGGGGAAAACATCTAGGGCTATTATAGCTGAGTGGCACACTCTCCCATCAAGTGACAAGGAGATGAAGAACTACGCAACCTTCAGAAGACATCTGAAGGCAGCCCTGTATTGGGAAGTTCTTAATGTTTACTGTTTCAATATGTTTTTGTATATGTTGGAAGCTGCCCAGAGTGGCTGGGGCAACCCAGTCAGGTGGGCAGGGTGAGTGCTTTTTTATGAGGGCATGCCGTACCGGCACTTTTTTCTTCTAGAAGAAAATCACTGGTTAAAAATATGGTGCTTACTGTAACAACTTCATGGCGAGTACTTCCCCTCCCCTTTTTTAGAAGAAAAACACTGGGCAGGGTACAAATAAAATACAGTCAAATCTTGGTTGTCAAACGTAATCCGTTCTGGAATACCGTTCGGCTTCCGAAACGTTTGACAACTGAGGCGTGGCTTCCAATTGGTTGCGAGAGCTTCTTGCACTCAAGTGTAAGCCATGCTGGACGCTTGAGTTCCAAAAAAATGTTCGAAAACCGGAACATTTACTTCCGGGTTTTCGGCGTCTGGGAATCAAAACATACAATGACAGAGTTGTTTAGGAACCAAGGTTTGACTGTAATGATAATGATGATGATAATGGAAGCTGCCTGGAGCCATTGGCAACCCAGTCAGATAGGATCAGTGCTTTCTTTTTTTTTTATGGGGTATGCAGGGTTGGCACCTTTTCTAAAAGAAAACACTGGTTTAAAATGTGGCACTAAGTGTACCAACTTCATGGTGAGTACTGGCCCCTTATTTTCTAGAATAAAAACACTGGGCAGGGTATTAAATAATAATAATGATGATGATGATAATAATTGTTATGTAGTGAAGTTCATCCTGGGCCAGCAGGGGGATATTGTAGATAGTTTTCACTCAGGTCTGTAGATAGTTTTCACTCAGGTCCACGTCAGTTATTTTAGGCGGGAAACTCTGGGTTGTTGTTGCTACAATGTTGACAGCCGGCTGCCTATAAAAGCAGGCCGGCTGAGCTGTTTGCTGTTCAGTTTTCTGTTCCAGCTTATAAAATAAAGAGCTGCTTTGGAGAAATCGCTGTGTCATCTGCCATGTCTACCCACTATTCTACAATAATAATAATAATAATGGTAATAATAATTGTGATCAGAGTCTTTCATGGTGGAGCAACACACAAATCCCCTTCTAGAAACAGTCGCCACAACATTATTGCTATTTGCTGTGGCGCCCTATAAACAAGCCACAAGCCATCTCCTGAGGCCTGTAACTCTAAAAAGCGAAAGGGAAAAGCGGGGTGCCTCTTCAAGCGGGCATTTTAGGCACAGCCGACTCCAGGCTGCTCTCTCCCTTTGCCTCCTCCCAGCAGCTTCTCCGTCCGCGGGCAAGAGCGACCCGCTGCCCAGGAAACGCGCTCAGGACCAGGCATGCAATTGTGCCCTTCAGCAGCTTCGCCCCGCCGCCGGACCCCCTCACCTTCCCCGGCGAGCGCCCGGCCGCTGCTGCTGCTGCTGCAGCCTGAGCCCCGGCCAGCCGCCGGCTGCAGCGGAGGGCGCCCACTAACAGCAGCATCAACATCAGCTCCGGATTGCCTGGGAAGAAGCCACGCCCCGTCCCTGCTCCGGGCGCCGAGACTGACATCTCTCTCGGCCAATGATCTCAGCGGCCTCGAGGGAGGGGAACGACGAGATGTCAAACGGTGGGCGTGTGAAAAAAAAAGCGCTCAGCCAATGGAGAGCGGGCAAAGGGGGGGCACCGGAAGTAGAGCTGGCGCACGTGGGTGAAGCGGAAAGGAAAGAAGAGGCGCGATGGGCAAAAGGAAGGCGCGGACGCAGGTGGCGACTGCTGCCACCGCCTCGCGGGAAGGGGCTGCTCCAAGGGGCAGGTGAGTGTTTATCCCGCCGGTGATGTTTCGGTGTGCGCGTTGTCCCGGGGGGGGGGGTGCTGGCAAACAACAGCCCTGTAAGGTAGGCCCGCGTGATGCGCATCACCCTCCTTATCGCAGACGCGGAGCTGAGGATTGAAAGGTTTTTCAGAGGCTTGCTCAAAAAGCCGGCCGATGTCGGGTTTCGGTTGTGCGATTCCCGGTAGTGGGGTAAGCGTGTCTTTGGGGTTTCTTTCTCTCTCTTTTTTTTGGCACTGGGAATGTCAGCTGCGTCTGGAACCTGGCTCAAGATCACCAAAACTCACGCAACAAAACTTGCTTTAATACTGTACTCGGGGTGGGTGCGGCTTAAACTTGAGGTCAAGCTTGAGGTTCATTGTTTTTATTCAGATGATCAGTAGTGGTAGACTCAGTGCTCAGTGTTCGACATACAGTGGTGCCTCAGGTTACATACGCTTCAAGTAACAGACTCCGTTAACCCAGAAATAGTGCTTCAGGTTAAGAACTTTGCTTCAGGATGAGAACTGAAATCGTGCAGCGGCAGCAGGAGGCCCCATTAGCTAAAGTGGTACCTCAGGTTAAGAGCAGTTTCAGGTTAAGAAGGGACCTCTGGAATGAATTAAGTTCTTAACCCGAGGTACCACTGTATATATAAACACCTTCCAGGTGTTGCTAAACTATAACTATTATCCTAATCTTGTGTTGCTTTCGGGTAAATGTAATCAATTGCCACTTTATACCAGGAGTGCTTACCCTGTTTCCCTTCAGGTCTTGGCTTCCCAATTTCTGTTGCTTGTCAGAGGTTATGGGAGTTTTAGCCCTGCAACATCTGGAGGGGCATAGGTACCCCTGCTTAAAACATTGATGTCATGATGCTGTGACATCAATCAAATAAATGATGCTGTTGCAGCTGTCCTGTATGTGGGCATTGTTGTAGCTGCCCCGTACAGATGGTGTAGCCTTGACATTCTAATATGGAGCAGCCTGTGAAATTGTGAGCACAAGCTTTTGCCTGCTAGTTGCCTGTGTGATGGACAGCTGCTCTAAACCTGTCATTCAAGCTGGTCTTCAAGTCATACTTAACAAAGGAATTTTGAAATTTTAATTGGTGGCAGCTGTTGTTGAAACAAACTGCCAATAACAAGCTTGCCAATAACACCCCCCTTTTAAAACCTGTAGAGAAATGAAGAAGAAGAAAACTCAGTGCCTAGATGAGCAAGAAATTCCTTTTCGGTTGCGGGAAATAATGAGGAGCCGTGATGAATTAAAGAACCCCAAGAGCAAGAAGAAAAAGAAAAAGGGTAAAAAAACAGTCTTCATGTTTTTCCAACATACACTATGGACCCAACTCTGATAGCTCAGTTGGTTAGAGCATGGTTCTGATAACACCAAGGTTGCAGGTTCGATCCCTATATGGGACAGCTGCATATTTGTGCATTGCAGGGGATTGGACTAGATCAGGCATCCCCAACCTTCGGCCCTCCAGAAGTTTTGGACTACAATTCCCATCATTCCTGAACACTGGTCCTGTTAGCTAGGGATCATGGGAGTTGTAGGCCAAAACATCTGGAGGGCTGCAGGTTGGGAATGCCTGGACTAGGTGATCCTCAGGGTCCTTCCAACTCTACAATTCTAGGATTACTGTCTCTTTACCATAATAGCACAATACGTCCCTCTGCAACTTTCAGTTCATTAAGCTTTGGCATAGGGAATTGATCAGTCATTAACAGCATAACTGTTCTGGATTTGTTTTCGTGAAAACTGGGTGTAAATTTATTAAGGAAATAAATAACTCATTGCCAATCCATTTGTCTTTTGGCAACAACATCCGTTGCCTGCTTATGGCAGAGGGCCAGTACTAAGGAGCTCTGTAATAATAAACACAATCAATGGAAAAAACACATGCTATATTGGGAAGTTAATGGATTCCAATGTAATTTGATCCTATATTCAGTTGCGGAGCCAGTCCTCCTAGCTAGCACCAGGACTGTGACATTTTGGGGGTGGGGAAATCTAGGGTGGTTGGACATGGTGTGACACCCATTTATGCCCCACAGAAGTATGTTAGACTGCTCTAGCTTGGACCACTGTCAAATAGATGCTGTGCTTGTCTATTTTTGTTTTGCAGAGGGCCAGGGAAATAAAGGGTTTTTTTGTCTTCATCTTGCTTTATTTCTCTGGGTGCTGTTGGGCACAGTAAGACTGTAATAGTTTGTGTTTTCATCTCAGAAAAGCAACCAAGTCATATACTGGAGGGCGACATACCTGTGCCAAAATTCAAGCGGCGAAAAGGAGAGGGAGATTCTACCTACATCGGGCGCATTGAGCGGGAAACTCAGCATGTGATGTTCCTTACCAAATACCAGCTGCAGCGTGAACCTGAAAAAGAAGAGCCAGTCCCAGAAAAGTCCCAGAGGAAGAAAGAGTAAGCTTGATCCCTTAGGTAAAGGGACCCCTGACCATTAGGTCCAGTCGTAGACTCGGGTTGCAGCGCTCATCTCACTTTATGGGCCAAGGGAGCCGGCGTACAGCTTCTGGGTCATGTGGCCAGCATGACTAAGCCACTTCTGGCGAACCAGAGCAGCGCATGGAAACGCTGTTTACCTTCCCGCCGGAGTGGTACCTATTTATCTACTTGCAATTTGACGTGTTTTCAAACTGCTAGGTTGGCAGGAGCAGGGACCGAGCAACGGGAGCTCACCCCGTCGCAGGGATTTGAACCACCAACCTTCTGATTGGCAAGCCCTAGGCTCTGTGGTTTAACCCACAGCGCCACCCACGTCCTTAGTTTGCAGCTAATGTTGGAAACTCAGATATATAAGCTAGGTGCCAAATGGTTCCTTAAACCAAGCTTACTGTCACCAAAATGAAATGTCTCATTGCCATTTTGGGGCAAGATGGCTCTAAAGTCTTATTTTTCAAATGATGGGCTGTCTGTGATTGATTCTCAGTTAAACATCTGGCAAGTTCAGATGACAACCTTGAGCTAGGGTGAGAACTTTGCAAACTTAAGGAAGAAAAGTCACTTGATCCAGGGACAGTCCACAGAGATATTGGCCTGTTCCTACCTCTTTTTCTTAATGGTGACACAGACTATTCATAATGTAAGAATATTCTTCACAACTGTGAGCAAGGCAGTGGGGTGGGGTAAGTGAAGGCAAGCTACAACAACAAACTGTTAACGTTCTTCACTGCTCCAGCTCAGGCAGCACAGAAAAAGCAATTTGGTTCCTAAAATTCATTCCCATTGTGCAGATAAAATATAACTGATAGAATTATACGGGATGTGGTATTAGTGTGTGCAAACGGTTCAGGCATGCACCTCCAGGTGGTGGAGATGTCAGGCACCATCCTGGTACCCAGGCATCTGCACTTGGCCACAGGTGGCCAGTAGCCAGGTACACAATGCCTTTTACTGACACAGTAGTTTTGTAGCCCTCTTTGCTCTGATTGGGGCCCTGAATTGTATTCCCTTCATCCTCCGTTGAAATTCATGTGTACAGCTCCTGTTGCATCCTTTCTTCAACAAAACTTGCTTTCTAGTTTTCAGAAGAAGAAGCTGGATAAAATCCGTAGGAAGAAAGAGGAGAAAAAAGCAGCATTGCTGGAGAAAGACTTTCTCAAAGGTAGGGGAAATATTTTTCAATGTATGACTCTTTGGCTTTCTTCAGAGTTTCAGAACACCCCAAATCTCTGCTACAGAATTCCAAGGATTTGAAAACCACCACATCTTTCTTGATGTTTCCTGCATGTATATTTTTTTCCAATGGGTGCTTTGAGTGTGCATTTATTTTTGTGGTGGTAGTTCTATCTGGATATTGAGAATTTCTTACTGAGGAGAAGGATTGTGGTGTTGACTTATGTTACAATAGGATACACAATTGCTTTCGATTATGGGATTTGTCTGGATCTTCATAAGGCTGTAGTCTACTCAGTTCAACTCAAAAAGTATCTTTCTTTCTTTGTACTTTAGAAAACAAAAACTTGCCGTTTGTGCGGGAACAGAAAGTTGATTTAGCATATCACTGTTTACAGTGATATGTTAAATCAGTTGCCTATTATTTATTATCCCGCTCTTCTGGTGCAAAATCCCCACTCAGGGCAGCTTAAAAACACCTAAAATTCCACACATACAAACAACACAGCCAAGCACGATTGGAAAATGAATGCACCCTTAAGCTACATGCCATCTGCTGTAGCATCCAGCCATGGAGAGCTGCTGTTAGGAGTTTTTAGCACTGCAAACACTTTCATCAATTGAACCACCAGTCTCTCTGTCAGTTGTTGTTGTTGTTACTCATTAGTCACTTTTTTAATCAAATGTAATAACAACAAATAAATAAATAAATAACACATGGAGTAAAACCAACATAAAGCTGAAACAGAATAAAAATGCAAACTTGTTCGTATTTTTAAAAGGTAGGACTAAAACATACCAAACACTGAAGAAACCAGATAATTAAAAGCCAAAGCCTGGTGGTCTTTGATATCAAGCAAATCTATGGTCAAGAGGAAGCTTGGTTCCGGCTCCACTTCCAAAGTTTGGACACCTGCTTTTTAGGGCACACCTTTATGTCCAAAGCAACAAATTCCCAGCTGAAATATATAAAAGTGTAGTTGCATTGTGCTGAATTTTGTAATAGGGACAGGTACATTTGAATGGGAGCTGAACCATAGTCTCTGTTACTGTGTACTGTGGGGATTAGCGTACAGGACGGAAAGGCACTTGTTCTTTGCTGTGACATGACAAATAGGAGTGGCTGTATTAGCCTCTAGACTGGACTTCAGGCTAGAGTCAGGCTCCTATCTCCATCTCAATTCAGTCCCTTGGAGCTTACCTCTTTGCCATTCCTTTCAGACTCGGTGAAGTTTGGTGAGGTTGCTGAACAGCCCCCAACAATTACAGCGAAACCTAGAAAGAGTGTTGTCAAAGACAAGGTAAGTTATGTAGCTGCATGAAATTCTATCTGTGTCTTCTAACTTTGCCAGTGACCCTGCTACCTATACAGGAAATAATTTTACACGATCGGTAGCAAAGCTTGGGGAAGAACACTGGTTTGGTGTTAGCAATACTATTATCAAACTAGTATCAGAGTTTCGGGTATTTCAGGGTTTGTTTGTTTGTTTGTTTTCTGTAAGCTGATTCTGTGTTCATGTTCATACTCAATCTATAACCTCTTTCCTCTGTGTGCTTCTTTAACTTGAGCCAATCTCTCTTACATTCCAGGCCGGCAAGAAGGAGCTTCTGCTGACATCTCTCTTGGGCTCCGGTGGGACACCCTCCACTCCAAAAGTGTTCCACACATCCCTTGCTCGCCAGAGGATTGTGCAGGAGGAAAGAGAAAGGGTTGTCCAAGCTTACCGGGACATAAAGAAACGCAAGCAGCAGCAAATGTCTGAAAGTCAGCTTGCTATTGACAAACTAAAGAAGCCCGTCTGAGATGTCGGAATGCTTCCACTGTGCCAGAAAACAGGAAGAAACATTTTAATACAAGGACAGAGCAGCAGCCAAGATGGCGGGGTATTTAAACGGTCCTCTTTTTGGATGACCGCATTAAGCCATCAGGACCAGCAAGACTGACTAGTGTTGTACGCATTGGGCAATATGGCAGTCATCTGCTACTTCCAGAAGCAGAGCGAAGTGTATACAGTGGAATTTTTCTAGACTCAACCTTGGAACTTCATGCCTAGTGATCTTAGCAACCTGGGGGTTCTGTAATCTTCTCTTAGCTTTCCTCTGGGATTCAGAGTAGAAGTACTAGAATGGGATTGGTCTCGGAGGCAATTACACCGAATAAATATATTTATATTATCCACTGGTGCAGCCATTTGGCAGAGGAATGTGGAATGAAAATAGCACCCTGAAAATGACAACAAAGCAAAATGGTCTCATTTGATTTTAAAGGTTATGAAAGGCCCAGTGCTCAGTTATTCCTGCCTTTTCAGTATCGGTGGCAAGTTCTGTTTCTTGCTGCTAACTGCCCAGCGCAACTCTGCATCCATATATTCCCCCACAAAGTTGGAGAAACACATTTTGCTCCCACTCTCAATGCACTGGCACAAAGATAAATAAGATGTGAAAGGAGAAAGAGGATTGCCAAGCAAAGCTGTTTAGGGTTAAGATACATTTCTTCCCAGCTTGGTCTTCCTCTTGTGGCTGGAAGGTGGTCAGAAATCGTTCTTCTGTTTAATATTACACTGGTATTTCTCGAGAGATGCACAATTTTCCCTATCTACTTCTCTGATGTGCCAGAAGAAAAGGCAAAAATTCCAAGCTGGATCCCCTCCTTTATTATTGGCAGCTTCAAAAACAAAAAAAGTTAGAGATGATTGGACTGCTTGCTCTTGTCTCATACAAGCAGATACTATTGAGACCTTTGACCGGTTTGGAAAATGCGGTCCCTGTTTAGCCTGCAAATGAGTTTTGGAGCAGAAATAGAGGAAATGCTGCTTCCCACTGTAGTGTGGTAGGAGAGCTGGAACAAAATTCACACCTGGCAACCCATGTGCCCCTTTGGTTTCAGATAGTACATGGGTAGAAGAGTCTAAAAAGCCTGGGATACAAATTTTCACAGCCATCTGGCGGCTATGGTGACTCATTTACCAGAAGTAATGTATTTAGTGTTAACTCTGGAAGTGCATACAGTGGTACCTTGGTTCCCAAACGGCTTGGCTCCCAAATGCCGTAATTGTTCCGACACGGCTTCCGTGGCTTCTGATTGGCCTCAGGAAGTTCCTGCACTCAGTCAGAAGCTGCACCTTGGTTTTCGAATGGTTTCGGTAGTCGAACTGACTCCCGGAATGGATTAAGTTTGAGAACCAAGGCACCACTGTACTCAACGCTGAATACATTCCTTCTGGAAAATGAGCCACAAGAGGGTCCTGGGCTTTTTAGACTCCTCTATCCTATGTACTATTTCAGGGATGGCGAACAGGTAGATTGTGAGATTGTGAGCATCTGGTAGATCGCGAGGGCTCTGTGGTAGATTGTGGGAGCTCCTCCCCCCCCCAAAAAAGCTCGAAACTTCGGTAGATCACTGCCAGTTTTTTTGTAGTGGGAGTAGATCTCAGTCTCTTGAAAGTTGGACATGCCTGTACTATCTGAAAGCCAAGGAGCATGTGAGTTGCCAGCTTTGAAATACCTTGGGATTATTTTTAGCTCTCCCACTCTGCTACCAGATCTGTTGCCTCTTCTCTCCCGGCAGCTAGGAGGCATTGCTGTGTCTCTTCTCTGCTGTCCTGTTCTAGTTGCAAAGAGAGTTATTTTCCCTGCAGTGGGATGAGGCTTCAGAGCAGATAGTGCTCCCTTGTGACTCCCATCCAGTATTGGGATGGAAGTCTCCCAGGAAGATGCCTTCCAGTGACAGCCTATTCAGGGTGGAACAGAAAGCAAGTCTCCTGCTTTGCAATACTTTAACTGCCCACCATCAAAAGGTTCCAAAACCCCCAAAATATCAAACTTTTTTTTTTTTTAATGGGATAGGTTGAAGTAGGCAAGGTCTAAAATGCCTGGGCAAATAGGAAGGTTGTTACTTGGCACTAGAGATCCGACAGTCAGCACCGGGTATACCTTTCTTTGGGGAAGGCATTTCTAAACCGGGACGCCATTACGAAAAAGGCTAAAATACTTAATTCCATACTGGAATGTGGGGCTGGTGAAACTAAGAGGGGGGAAAGACTTATTCCATTTCTCTCTTCTCTCCCCTGTCCCTCCCCCAATATTCTTCAAGGCTTCTAGCTTCAGTCACTCACAATAGTTAATTGAAAACAGGAGCAATTTACTTCCTCCTAAGAGGGATGCTGGTGGCGCTGTGGGTTAAACCACAGAGCCTAGGACTTGCCAATCAGAAGGTCGGTGGTTTGAATCCCCGCGACGGGGTGAGCTCCCATTGCTCGGTCCCTGCTCCTGCCAACCTAGCAGTTCGAAAGCAAGTCAAAGTGCAAGTAGATAAATAGGTACCGCTCTGGCGGGAAGGTAAACGGTGTTTCCGTGTGCTGCTCTGGTTTGCCAGAAGCGGCTTAGTCATGCTGGCCACATGACCCGGAAGATGTACACCAGCTCCCTCGGCCAGTAAAGCGAGATAAGCGCCGCAACCACAGAGTCGGCCACGACTGGACCTAATGGTCAGGAGTCCCTTTACCTTTGCCTAACAAGATTTGCATTAAAACAGCAACAACCCAGGTTGCTGTCCTAGTGAGATGTCCTCATAAGTGCAAACAAAGGAGGTTGGGAAAGAGTGGCAGCAGCGTCTTAAAATGTCTAGCACGGGTCTTGTCAGTAGGTGGCAGGATGTGCCCATAAACAACAGGGTATCCTATCTTGTCTTTTTATACTAATATAGTGTGGTACAAGTAGCATCCTGTGGGCTGGGAAGAAGGAGCACCTCTTGTCACAGCCAAACGGCAGGAAACAACATCCTTGATTTATCAGTAGTGAGGGATGTTCCCACAGCTTCACCTGCAGCCTCCATGCAGAATTGGGCTGTAGTTGCTGGTTTGAACCTTTATGTTCACTGTCTGTGTTCTGGCTGAATCTAAGGGGTTACAAATCTGTAATACAGCTATTTACTACACTGTGGTGCTGGTTTAGGCTCTAAGAGTATGGTAATTTTCTCTCAAAGCACCTGATCTACATCCACCACCACTTTTAGCTACCTGTTGCTTGAATCATTTTTTTTTTAAGTGTATCTTTATTGATTTAAAGTAAATAAATTTATAGGGAAACATACAAACAATTAAACAAATAATGAAGTCAAACAAACAACAATATAGGAAACAACAAAATTAGTATAACTAACATCATTTATACTCCCGATACTGAAATCAATTATAAAACTTATAAAGAAAAAAATTAAAAATGACTTCCAATTAATCTCACTGTACTTTATACCACACAGTTGCATATTTCTTATATAGTCTCTTTTTATCTCCCTACTAACTTACATTTATACAATACAAGGATTAGTCTAGTTCTGCTAAATTGTTGCTTGAATCATTTTGTTTTACTAGCTTATCACATCTTATCCCTTGGCTTCTAAAACTCTGGATACAACCAGACTGCTGGGAATGTTACGGTTGCATGTCCTAAACAGTCGCACTCAAACAGTTGAACACCTTGAGTTTGTTGTGTCTATCGCTTTTGCTTGAAAGACAGGTCGTGCACTGACTTCACTGGGAATCTCTAGAGAGAAAGAGCATTCGGGGTTGCAGTTCTGTCGGAAGATGTCGCACAATGTTTAGAGCTGAGTGCACTGGACTGCAAGGTGCGTGTTGCCTTAAAAGCACAAGAATGGGTGCTCAGTTTGTCCCAAAGTATTGCAAGGTCTAGAACTGCTAAGACACTGCTTTTGGGTGGGCTATGATAGTAAAATATATTGGCAAGCTTTTGATTTGCACAGAACTCATCTTGTTCAAAGAGATGCTATGGAGTCTCAAGGTCTGCTGTGCGGCAACTTTTGAGGAGCGCTATGTTGGCTTTCCCCATCCTACACATACACAGGACACCATCAAGGACGGAGTCCCAAGCATGGAGTTTGGGGGACAGTCCTATTGCTACAGTTATTTACATTCAGTTATCCCACAAAGGAGGAATGGAAAGGTAAACTGTCCCCAGAAGAAAGAAAAATGATCAGAAGCACGTTCTGAAGCAGCTGGGGATGGGACAGATGTCGCTGGTTCAAACTACTTGGCTGAGATTTAATTAAAACCAATTTGAGCCTGATTGCACAAACGATGACATTGTGGGTGTGCTATCCTCAATTAAGAGGACTCGTAAACAGCTTCTCTGATATACAGCCCGCCTTTTCCCCTATGGCCTTACCTAATTCCTGTTGCACAATGACAGGGTGCCCCAGGGGAGAGCTCTTTAGATTTTAGCAGTATTGGATTCATGTGGGGGCACCAGCTCTATGTATTTGGAACATTTTTCTTAAAAGTCAAAAGTAGCTGTGTTAGCCCATGAGAAGAAGAAGAAAACCCTCAGCTTGCTTGCTTTTTATTATTTTTTTAAATCTTTATTGCATTTTTAAAAAAATTACAGAGAAAGCATAAATTAAAGATTACATTCATATATTCCAAAAAGAAAAGGAAAAAATGCAAAAATAGATAAAAATATATAAAATAGAAGAAAAGAAAGATTAAAAAAATGAAAAAGAATTGATCAAGTACACAAAATTATTCAAAGGATACAAATAGAAGTCTGAATATTCTAGATGCCAGGTTCTCAGAAAGAAATACATTTGTAGTTTTTCTTCTCTTTCTTTACAGTCACTTTATTTCTGTAAAATAAATCCCTGCTATATTAATTGACTTCCCTCTGTCTCTTTGCAGCTTCAACACTTCTCTTAAGTGACAAATATTCTGTATTCAGTTATTAAAATCAGTTTTTCCCCATTATGGAAGAAACCTCAGCTATTTTGAACCTGCTCCTTGATCTCAGGAACTCCCATGCAGAATTTGGTTGCGATATCTTAAGAAGTGTCCAGATTCATAGTGAACAACTCACTTACCAAGATGAAGACACATTTAATCAGAGAATGGGGCAGTGAGATCTTCAGGCCACTGAGTTGTAGATGGAGGATGTTTGTCCTTCCAGTTTTGCAATATTTGCCACCATAATGGGTCTTGGGTTTCATGTTTGTTGTCTCATTTGTTGGTCCCCATACAACAGGACTATAACTGAAGATTGCATGACCATCCACAAATATCAAGGATTTTTCCAAAACAAAGTTAATATGAACAATAACTTCTGGCCAGGAAGAACATGCCACAAGACATGCCCACATTATGCTCATCAAAGGGGCTGTTGTTTTAAAGTTATTCTCTTTTCCTGAATGTCATGCTTCAATAGAGCCTAATAAACGCATGTGCAGATTTCCGGACATCTGGCTCCAAGACACCCATGAGAAGAGAGACCACAGCTTCCAGAGCAGCATGCATTATTTTGTAAAACTTTCAGCTGCTGCTGCCTCTTTACAGTGGAAGGTACAGAAGGTGGTTACCCTGTGGTCATCTCATTTGAGAAGGACCTTTTGTGAGGTGAGTTGAGAGGAGAAAAGGATGCTGGTTTTCTCCAGCACCTTTGGCAGTGGTCAGATGGGTCTCCTCAGCAGCTCTTCTTCCCCTCCCCTTCGCTGTGCTTCCACTGTTCTTCCCTCCATCTTACCAATGAGAGATGAACGGAGGACCACTGTGCTTCTTGGGCTTGCCGATCAGCAGGTCGGCGGTTCAAATCTGTGTGACGGGGTGAGTTCTCATTGCCCTAGCCCAGCTCCTGCCAACCTAGCAGTTTGAAAGCACACCAGTGGAAGTAGATAAATGAGTACAGCTGTGGCAGGAAGGTAAACAGTGTTTCCATTCACGCTGTCTTCCATCACAGTGTTCCATTGTGCCAGAAGCAGTTTAGTCATGCTGGCCACATGACCCAGAAAGCTGTCTGTGGACAAACGCCGGCTTCCTTGGCCTGAAGCGATAAGAGCGCCACAATCCCATAGTTGCCTTTGACTGGACTTAATTGCCCAGGGGTCCTTTACCTTTTACCTATTGCACACACCCTTAACTGATCTCCTGAAATGTCTGATTTGCACGATCGTTTCCCTCAGAGACAAAGGCAAGACAGTTCAAACACTCCAGTACACGCAGGGTGTATTTTAGATAATAAGCTGCCTCCCACTGCTGCTGCGCTGCCGCCACAGCACGATTTCTGTCCTCATCTTGAAGCAAAGTTCTTAACCCAAGGTACTATTTCTGGGTTAGCGGAGTCTGTAACCTGAAGCATCTGTAACCCGAGGTACCACTGGATTATTCAAGCCAAGAAATTTCCTGGATCTGAACAGGGGAAGCTATTCCTTCTTCCTCCCTCTATTGCCTGACACATGACTAAGAGGTTAGGGCAGAAATAAGAGGTGCTTTTCAAGGTAGCTGCTTCCTAACAATGTGTGTTGTTTGCGTATCGGGTTTCTGAGTTAGACTCTGTTTGCACAGGCCACAGAAATGTTCTGTTTGCTGTTTTCCAGACTGGATTACTGGATTGTGCTTTGATGTATTTGAAGTAAGCTTTTTTCCAAAGAGTTGTTGTTGTCTTAAGCTTAATTTGTGTAATAGCAACCCCTTATTCTTTCAGCTGAGGTTGTGATTGGGAGTATTACGGCACAACCGGAACAGCGCAGTAAAGATTGGTGTCATGCGACATGTTATATATAATTTTTAAAAATATAGCAGCTCATGTCTAATGAAATGGACAAGAAGCACAGAAGTGTAAATGATGTTTGTTTCCTTTTGTTATAAGAAAAAACTGCTCCTTTTCCCTTGTGGGGTACCCAAGAGCTGTACAGAGTCCTTATGTAGGTTCTCTATTGGTAGGAGAAAATAACAGAGGCCAACCAGAGAATATCGAGAAGCAAAGCAGCTAGTAAGCCTGATCTTTATTAAACTGTTGCAACAGGGTGCTCACCCCCACCCCTGCCGCAGGAGGGAGGAGGAGGAACCCAGAACAATGGTGTGCAAGCCCTTATATACTGTATAGACTTTTGAAATTACCACCCTGTAGCTCAAGGCCACCCCCCCCCCATACATCATACATACATCACAGAAGGGGCGGTCTACAGCAGAATCCTGTCTGGCAGGAAACCTGTTAATGGGTTTACCTGGAGAGCCTGGCCATTCTTTTGTGATGATAAATACATAATTCCTGAGTCCAGGTCACGGGCTCACCCTATTCATACACAAATGTGCCCTTAAGGCAGGATTTGTGAGCACAGAGGCAATGGGAGGCTTTCCCCATTTCCATCCAAACTGCAGAGGAATATTTGAGCTCACTGAAAGAGTCAAAACGGCTTTAGGACTGTTTTCCTGTGCTGTTTCAGACGTGTGGTTTATATATTGATGTAGGTGTTTGCCTGGTACATTTATGAACATTTTAGACCTTATAATTCTCACAACACTTATACTAGTATAACACAATCAACATTTCCAAGAAGAATTTGGTTCACAAGAGGAGATGTACCCATTTACTCATATGCACATGCCAAGGACAGACTAGTTGCCCCAGAGTAAACTAATATGCAAATTTGAGGGGTTTCTAATGCAAAAAGAACAGGAAGGATCGGAAGGTGAGCTGCAAATATGCAGCAAGCAATGGGAAGGAAAAATGTGAAGCAGAAAGCCAGCTTCAGGTTTCACTGAGCCCTTTAGTTCTCTGTTGTGGGAGGGAGACTCTGAACTCTCACTTCCTAAGGAGCCCAGCTGGAATGGAGTTGGCAGCACATGCTGGGACAACCTGACTGGCTGTGAGTGAGCACACTCCAGAACTTAATCTGTACCAGGATTCAATTGGGAATCCAGTAGTCAGTAGCCTTTTTGCCGCAAAAGCAGGCCGGCTGTAGACAAAGTGTTTCTGAGCATGTGCAGAGTTGCATCACTAGGTAACTACACATCTAGGATCTTAAGCAGCATGATACCTAGGGTGATGTGGGCTCTGGAGCATCTTATTTTAGAAATGATTAGAAGAGTTGATCAGGAAGTCTTAAAAAAACAAACCCAAAACATCCATGCAGTTTTGAAACCAGTGGGCAAAATCAGTGCAGTTTTGAAAGGGTCAGTCGGCCATCTTGATTCAAAATACAGTGGTACCTCGGGTTACATACGCTTCAGGTTACAGACTCCGTTAATCCAGAAATAGTATCTCAGGTTAAGAACTTTGCTTCAGGATGAGAACAGAAATCGTACTCCGGCGGCGTGGCAGCAGCAGGAGGCCCCATTAGCTAAAATGGTGCTTCAGGTTAAGAACAGTTTCAGGTTAAGAACGGACCTCCGGAACGAATTAAGTACTTAACCCGAGGTACCACTGTAGTGTCCAGTTCTATCCAAACATTGGCAAACGTCTGCTCCTTGATCTCAGGAACTGCCATGCAAAATTCAGTCACCATATTTTAAGAGGTGTCCAACTTCTCCGAATGTATAGAAACTTTGGATTCGGGTGCCTACCATTTAGCATCTTTAAGCCCCATTTCTCTCCCTAGCAGATTTAAGCATGTGTCTA
Source organism: Podarcis melisellensis (assembly GCF_964234715.1). NCBI lineage: Eukaryota > Metazoa > Chordata > Lepidosauria > Squamata > Lacertidae > Podarcis > Podarcis melisellensis. The sequence continues at coordinate 27,127,928 of NC_138529.1, read as the reverse complement.
AACCCCTCCCACTAAAATCAATGGGCCTTGAAATCTTGCCTGAACTAAGCACCTCTGACATGCCTAGCATTTCCTTTGGGTGAAAGCTGGCTATAAATAAACAAATCTTTGCTTATGGAACACATTTCCATGGGGACGCTGAGAAGGCCAAAGTCACATAGCTGGAAGTGGTGGTTTTCTTTTCTTTTTCTTTTCTTAAACGGGGACTGTTTTGTAGCAACATCAATGCTGCTTGTTATTGGAACCTATTGCCCATTTCGTGGCTGTGCTACCCTCTCCTACTTTTCCATCCGTGTCCTTATTGTGCAATCTCTAGCTGGCTGCATAATGGCATGTTGATCTGCTGGAGGCTTTGTTTGTTTTCCCTCGCAGCTGCCCCCTTCCCCTCTCCTTCAGCGTGCACAGCAAACAGGCCTCTCCGTGAGGATGTGGTGCTGTTTAATTAAGCCTGAAGATAGAGCATGTGCAGCTGGTTGGTTGCGCCACCCCCGTGGTTCCACCTTGGCGACAGAAGACCTGGAAGCAGGCAGCTGCCTGGAGACCCTGACTCAGAAATACAAGCTTCAACAAGAGCCAGAGCTTACCATTCTGGGAAAAGACTTATGTTCCTGCTTCTTGAAGCGTAGGGCAAAGCATTGCACTTGAATGCACACCGGCCCACACTCACATGTGCTGCCTTCTGATATCCTGGCGATAGTCATACCAGTGAATCATTTCCATCCTCCCAAAACCTTCGCCATTTTCACAGGCTAACAAGTGTCATCACGTAGCGCGAGCGTCTGTCAGGTAGGAGAGATATGCTTCACCGCAAACGTTGTTGTTGTTTAGTCGTTTGGTCATGTCCGACTCTTCGTGACCCCATGGACCGGAGCACGCCAGGCACTCCTGTCTTCCACTGCCTCTCGCAGTTTGGTCAAACTCATGCTGGTAGCTTCGAGAACACTGTCCAACCATCTCGTCCTCTGTCATCCCCTTCTCCTTGTGCCCTCCATCTTTCCCAGCATCAGGGTCTTTTCCAGGGATTCTTCTCTTCTCATGAGGTGGCCAAAGTATTGGAGCCTCAGCTTCAGGATCTGTCCTTCCAGTGAGCACTCAGGGCTGATTTCCTTAAGAATGGAGAGGTTTGATCTTCTTGCAGTCCATGGGACTCTCAAGAATCTCCTTCAGCACCATAATTAAAACAAAAACGCAGCATAGAGGAGTCCAAAGGACTGCATCTGCTGTTAGTCACACTCAAGAGTGTAAAATCAGACTAAGTTCCATTAATGTCAGGGCGTCTACTCTGAGCACAGCTTGGTTGGCGACATCTCAATAGCTGCATGTGCCCTCAAAAAAATTACAACCCTGAAAGAAGGTAGCCCCAGTTCTGGCTGAATAATTTGTGTGGGATATACAAATTTGACACATTGAGATGAGCTGCGGTTTTGCGCCCCCGAAAACACGCACTGTGCATTTGCACAAATCCCCCCTCCCCTAACTCCCCAGCTTCTCTCAACCTCCCCCTGAAAGCAAGTGCTTGACGGGCTCAGTGTCCCACTTTTTCAAGCCTAAATCCCCTTTTAAGAATCTTATTGTAATCTGGTTGAATAATCCTCCAAACCCAGACCAGGCTTTCCCACTGTTAATTCTCCATTAAACCATGTTTTTCTGCACCCCTAGAGAACTTGCAGAACAGACGGATTTAGTCTCTTTGGCGGCTTTTCGTATTGATTCAGCTTCACAATGCGGGGCTGACAGACGAGAACTGAAAACAGTAAATGGAAAAACCTAAGGGTTGCTTGTACTTGTTTTGCAGTCCTGTTGTGGCATCGAGGGTGTAAACCTCTGTGCAGAATAGCTCTGAAGTGAAGTAGGTTAAGGATGAGCAGTAAAGAAGGAAGCGGAGACTAAGTCAGACGAGGCTTAAGTGATTAAATATGGCGAAGACAGTGAAATGTTCAAGCAAATAGCGATGGAGCCATTGTAGAAAACTACACATCTACGATGTACATTAATGGGTTACGATCTACTGGAACTTCCCACTTAGTGCCATTGGTAAAGGAACTCCCTGCCCCACCAGATTTATTAGGGAATATAACTGGGATGGCTGCTGCTATGTAGATTTCGCTGCTCCTTAATCCATGAAACTGACAGATTTATGCCTAGAGCAGTGGCATGCTCTGTTCAAGATTGTGACACACTCTCTTGGTCAGGGATTGATTACACTGCTTTGGGCACACACACGGCGGGTACCCAGACCCTGGAGAATGGGCCAAGATGGAAAACACTTCCTTTGGGCTGCAAAAGGGTCTCCAATGCAGCTCTGTAGATTACTTGAATTGGCAGGACATCTGGGTGTGCAGTCAATCCAAGCGTCCCCTGATGATAGTTCTCCGTTGTTGTGTTAATGCTTTTGCGTTCTTCGTGCATACATCCAAACAAATTGTACAGTGCACCCCTCAGATAGGGGTAAAAAGGTAAAGGGACCCCTGACCATTAGGTCCAGTCGTGGCCGACTCTGGGGTTGCGGCGCTCATCTCGCTTTATTGGCCAAGGGAGCCTGTGTAAAGTTTCCGGGTCATGTGGCCAGCATGACTAAGCCGCTTCTGGCGAACCAGAGCAGCGCATGGAAACGCCATTTACCTTCCCGCCAGAGCAGTACCTATTTATCTACTTGCACTTTGACGGGCTTTCGAACTGCTAGGTTGGCAGGAGCAGGAACCGAGCAAAGGGAGCTCACCCCTGTGTCACCCTGATCTACTTCAAGGGGTGTGGGGTGGTTCAGATAACCTATTTCTCAAACTTTCATCCTGATTTGTTTGCAGGGAGATGAGATGGCACTGGCTATTTAATGAGCATTCATTCCGATTTGTTTGTGGGGCGGTTAGATGACACAGTATCAAAGCACGTGTTAGCCCACACTTTTCAATACATCTCCCCATCACTTTCCTTATCACGAAAGGTCCTATCTTTTGGGTGGCGGGTTTGTTGTGCAAGACTATAATTTTATAACCTGAATTTGAGGATGCGTTATTGACTCTGACCTGAAAAGGACAGCAGTCTGGAAGCACCCAAGGATGCTCTGAAGCACTGTGGCTTCCCAAGTTATTTGGAAGGTATGTGATAAATAATTGTGGATGTACAGCTGAGGTTTGGTATGCTCTGTATGTAGAAGTAAAAGGAAAACACATCTTTCAAGAAGTATTGTCCGTTTGTTGCTAAAAGAGCCCCAACACTTTTACTACTGTGTGGCAAGCTGAAATTTAGAGGTGAAACTTTGGCCTAAACCCCACACAGTTTAAGCATGCTGAAGCTCATTGAAACAAGCAAGCTCAGCAACGATGCCTAACTGTGTTGGATTAAGCCAGGCATAGGCAAACTCGGCCCTCCAGATGTTTGGGGACTACAACTCCCATCATCCCTGACCACTGGTCCTGTTAGCTAGGGATGATGGGAGTTGTAGTCCCAAAACATCTGGGGGGGTCGTGTTTGCCTATCCCTGGATTAAGCCCTTTGCCTGGCCTGGAGATGCAATAATAAAAGCTTCATCTGTTGAATTTCTTTTTGGCACGCAGCCTTTTAAAGGTATATGAATCTTGTCAGAAAAGCACACATCCAACAACTGATTTTTCTGAGACTGTCCCATAAAATGTGGGGCAAGCGCATATGCTCTCTTCATCCCACATCTGCACAATACAGTGGTACTTCGGGTTACATATGCTTCAGGTTACATACGCTTTAGGTTACACACTCCGCTAACCCTGAAATAGTGCTTCAGGTTAAGAACTTTGCTTCAGGATGAGAACAGAAATCGTGCTCCAGCAGCGCGGCAGCAGTGGGAGGCCCCATTAGCTAAAGTGGCGTTTCAGGTTAAGAACAGTTTCAATTTAAGAACGGACCTCCGGAATGAATTAAGTACTTAACCCGAAGTACCACTGTAATGGTCATTTGCTAGCAGATATGTTGGTGGCGCAAGCGACGGGCGTTGGTTTACCACCCAGCAAGTGACATATTGCAGTGCAACGCCAGCAACAAAAAGGACATATTTCATTATATACACAGAGCTTGACGTCTGTTTTCTACTCATTTGCAAGAGGTAGATTAAATCGTACTCAGGGCTTTTTGTTTACACAAATGGGGTGGTTTTTTGGAAGCCTTGGCTTGGAGAAGAACCATTCAGGATGGAACAGCTTGCAATGGAAGTGGTAATTAGCCGACATGAAGCTGCCAAGCTCAGCCAGCTCCGTATTGCTCCCAGGTAGTGCTATTTTTCTAGAAAAAAAGAGGTGCCGGAACTCGCCATGAACACTTCCCATCTTCTCTTCAAATGGCAATGGCGTCCACCTGATAACAAAACTGAGTTTTGGTGAGTTCCGGCTGAAAAAAAAGCCCTGCCCAGGTACCAGAAGTTCCCAAACTCATCCCACAGGTGAAACTCTCCATGTACTGAAAAGCAACAACAAATAAACAGACATTGTTAAGCCACAACAGAATTGTAGTGCTAGACTGAGCCAAGAAACGAAATGTGGATGTGGCTAATTTTGGCTTTAGAAGGGCATCATGCCAGCAGACAGCTGTGAAAAATCTACAAGGAGAGATGGAAAATCGTGCTGCTGAAGAAGGGCATCAGGATGACGCAAGATGTCCTCTCCTACAATTCATCTCTCTTTCCCACAGCCTCATTTATGGGGGCGGGTCACCAGCATGCCCAAGGTCATGGCTAGAGGATACGCCTCGAAAACAGTAGTAGTATCAAGTAGCCTGGGAATGAGGAGCACAGCCCTCTAGGGTAATAAATTACCTTATGGCAGAAATGGGGAACCTTTGGTCCTCCAGATATTGCTGGACTTCAACTCCCATTGTCCCTGACTACTGGCAATGCTGACCAAGGCTGATGGGAGTTGGAGTCAAAAGAGCCACTGGTTTCTCATTCCGGTTCTGCAGAAAGGAGATGGCCAAGCAGGGCTTTGGATGGTTGTCTCAAAGGACCTGGCACAACTTACAATGCCAGTGGATTCTTCAATGCATTTTGGCCAGTATGGAAAACTGTTATAGAATCACATTACAGTGGTACCTTGGGTTAAGAGCTTAATTCGTTCTGCAGGTCTGTTCTTAACCTGAAAATGTTCTTAACCTGAAGACCACTTTAGCTAATGGGGCCTCCTGCTGCCGCCGCTGCATGATTTCTGTTCTCATCCTGAAGCAAAGTTCTTAATCCCAGGTAATATTTCTGAGTTAGTGGAGTCTGTAACCTGAAGCGTATGTAACCCGAGGTTATACCACTGTATAGCAATATGCTGGAGATCATTTTCTGAACATTTGGTCTCTGCCTGTTTAAGCAAAAAATTGTGCTGTCTCTTAAATACTTCCAAAAGATCACGGTTACTAAAGTACTGAAGCATTTGAGCAGCTTAATTGATGTCATGGGCTGATTGGAGGTTGAGGAATGAGGGGAGGAACCAGGTAGGGAACCCCCAAGGGAAGAAGGCTCAGAGCCAGGGGATTGGTGCTGGGATGATGATGAGTGGCCAGAGAGAGAGGAGGGAGAAGACTGGGAGGCAGAGGAGGTGATGGAAGCTGAAGAGGTAACAGGGCTTAGTGAGTGGGGAGAGTCTGTGGCAGAGAGAAGGCCGGAATGAGAGGCACAGGCTGAAGCAAGAGAAGAGGGAGGCCAAAAGGCAAAAATGGATCAGGCTTGTGAAGAGTCACAGGTGTGTCATTCTCCTGCTGCAACAGGCTTTCCTCCCCACCCCCGGTCTCCCAGAACCAGGAGAGGCATGAAGTGGGAGAAGCAAAGGCAGGCATGTGTGCACAGTCTCTGATTGCTTGGAAAAACCCTGGAGAGGAGGAGACATAGCCGGCTGTGGGGAGGCAGGAACCTTTAGTATCTGCAACTGCTTTCTGGAGGGTAAGAGCTGAATTGTTGTGCTCATTAGATCACCTGACACAGACCTTGCTTTGCTAATACAGTGGTACCTCGGGTTACATACGCTTCGGGTTACATACGCTTCAGGTTACACACTCCACTAACCCAGAAATAGTGCTTCAGGTTAAGAACTTTGCTTCATGATAAGAACAGAAATCGGGCTCCCGCGGCACGGCAGCAGCAGGAGGCCCCATTAGCTAAAGTGGTGCTTCAGGTTAAGAACAGTTTCAGGTTAAGAACGGACCTCCGGAACGAATTAAGTACTTAACCTGAGGTACCACTGTCAAGAGTTAACTCGAGCTTGCTTGGTGTGCTTTACTACTGCCAACTGATTACACTGGAAGTGAGACACAGATGAGAAATAAATCCTTTGCTTGGACGACAGCAGGACATTTTAGGCTCTGAGGAACCACCACATTCCTGATGAAATGG